>NW_027206709.1:0-721641 GCF_032191515.1 Phaenicophaeus curvirostris
TAATAATGCGATTTTGGCAAAGAGACTATCTCCCGCAGGGAAGCTGCTACCATCAAATTTTTGCCCTCGTTAGACTCCCCTCTGGAAGCGCTTTCACTGCAAGCTGCAGATTCCCTCCTAACAGCAAGCTTTAGGATAGGGTACTGAATTGTAACTTACTTTCGCCTAATAATGCGATTTTGGCAAAGAGACTATCTCCCGCAGGGAAGCTGCTACCATCAAATTTTTGCCCTCATTAGACTCCCCTCTGGAAGCGCTTTCACTGCAAGCTGCAGATTCCCTCCTAACAGCAAGCTTTAGGATAGGGTACTGAATTGTAACTTACTTTCGCCTAATAATGCGATTTTAGCAAAGAGACTATCTCCCGCAGGGAAGCTGCTACCATCAAATGTTTGCCCTCATTAGACTCCCCTCTGGAAGCGCTTTCACTGCAAGCTGCAGATTCCCTTCTAAAAGCAAGCTTTAGGATAGGGTACTGAATTGTAACTTACTTTCGCCTAATAATGCGATTTTGGCAAAGAGAATATCTCCCGCAGGGAAGCTGCTACCATCAAATTTTTGCCCTCGTTAGACTCCCCTCTGGAAGCGCTTTCACTGCAAGCTGCAGATTCCCTCCTAACAGCAAGCTTTAGGATAGGGTACTGAATTGTAACTTACTTTCGCCTAATAAGGCGATTTTGGCAAAGAGAATATCTCCCGCAGGGAAGCTGCTACCATCAAATGTTTGCCCTCATTAGCCTCCCCTCTGGAAGCGCTTTCACTGCAAGCTGCAGATTCCCTCCTAACAGCAAGCTTTAGGATAGGGTACTGAATTGTAACTTACTATCGCCTAATAATGCGATTTTTGCAAAGACTATCTCCCGCAGGGAAGCTGCTACCATCAAATGTTTGCCCTCATTAGACTCCCCTCTGGAAGCGCTTTCACTGCAAGCTGCAGATTCCCTCCTAACAGCAAGCTTTAGGATAGGGTACTGAATTGTAACTTACTTTCGCCTAATAATGCGATTTTGGCAAAGAGAGTATCTCCCGCAGGGAAGCTGCTACCATCAAATTTTTGCCCTCGTTAGACTCCCCTCTGGAAGCGCTTTCACTGCAAGCTGCAGATTCCCTCCTAACAGCAAGCTTTAGGATAGGGTACTGAATTGTAACTTACTTTCGCCTAATAATGCGATTTTGGCAAAGAGAGTATCTCCCGCAGGGAAGCTGCTACCATCAAATATTTGCCCTCGTTAGACTCCCCTCTGGAAGCGCTTTCACTGCAAGCTGCAGATTCCCTCCTAACAGCAAGCTTTAGGATAGGGTACTGAATTGTAACTTACTTTCGCCTAATAAGGCGATTTTGGCAAAGAGACTATCTCCCGCAGGGAAGCTGCTACCATCAAATGTTTGCCCTCATTAGACTCCCCTCTGGAAGCGCTATCACTGCAAGCTGCAGATTCCCTCCTAACAGCAAGCTTTAAGATAGGGTACTGAATTGTAACTTACTTTCGCCTAATAATGCGATTTTGGCAAAGAGAGTATCTCCCGCAGGGAAGCTGCTACCATCAAATGTTTGCCCTCATTAGACTCCCCTCTGGAAGCGCTTTCACTGCAAGCTGCAGATTCCCTCCTAACAGCAAGCTTTAGGATAGGGTACTGAATTGTAACTTACTTTCGCCTAATAATGCGATTTTGGCAAAGAGAGTATCTCCCGCAGGGAAGCTGCTACCATCAAATGTTTGCCCTCATTAGACTCCCCTCTGGAAGCGCTTTCACTGCAAGCTGCAGATTCCCTCCTAACAGCAAGCTTTAGGATAGGGTACTGAATTGTAACTTACTTTCGCCTAATAATGCGATTTTGGCAAAGAGAGTATCTCCCGCAGGGAAGCTGCTACCATCAAATGTTTGCCCTCGTTAGACTCCCCTCTGGAAGCGCTTTCACTGCAAGCTGCAGATTCCCTCCTAACAGCAAGCTTTAGGATAGGGTACTGAATTGTAACTTACTTTCGCCTAATAAGGCGATTTTGGCAAAGAGAATATCTCCCGCAGGGAAGCTGCTACCATCAAATGTTTGCCCTCATTAGCCTCCCCTCTGGAAGCGCTTTCACTGCAAGCTGCAGATTCCCTCCTAACAGCAAGCTTTAGGATAGGGTACTGAATTGTAACTTACTATCGCCTAATAATGCGATTTTTGCAAAGACTATCTCCCGCAGGGAAGCTGCTACCATCAAATGTTTGCCCTCATTAGACTCCCCTCTGGAAGCGCTTTCACTGCAAGCTGCAGATTCCCTCCTAACAGCAAGCTTTAGGATAGGGTACTGAATTGTAACTTACTTTCGCCTAATAATGCGATTTTGGCAAAGAGAGTATCTCCCGCAGGGAAGCTGCTACCATCAAATTTTTGCCCTCATTAGACTCCCCTCTGGAAGCGCTTTCACTGCAAGCTGCAGATTCCCTCCTAACAGCAAGCTTTAGGATAGGGTACTGAATTGTAACTTACTTTCGCCTAATAAAGCGATTTTGGCAAAGAGAGTATCTCCCGCAGGGAAGCTGCTACCATCAAATTTTTGCCCTCGTTAGACTCCCCTCTGGAAGCGCTTTCACTGCAAGCTGCAGATTCCCTCCTAACAGCAAGCTTTAGGATAGGGTACTGAATTGTAACTTACTTTCGCCTAATAAGGCGATTTTGGCAAAGAGACTATCTCCCGCAGGGAAGCTGCTACCATCAAATGTTTGCCCTCATTAGACTCCCCTCTGGAAGCGCTATCACTGCAAGCTGCAGATTCCCTCCTAACAGCAAGCTTTAAGATAGGGTACTGAATTGTAACTTACTTTCGCCTAATAATGCGATTTTGGCAAAGAGACTATCTCCCGCAGGGAAGCTGCTACCATCAAATGTTTGCCCTCATTAGACTCCCCTCTGGAAGCGCTTTCACTGCAAGCTGCAGATTCCCTCCTAACAGCAAGCTTTAGGATAGGGTACTGAATTGTAACTTACTTTCGCCTAATAATGCGATTTTGGCAAAGAGAGTATCTCCCGCAGGGAAGCTGCTACCATCAAATGTTTGCCCTCATTAGACTCCCCTCTGGAAGCGCTTTCACTGCAAGCTGCAGATTCCCTCCTAACAGCAAGCTTTAGGATAGGGTACTGAATTGTAACTTACTTTCGCCTAATAATGCGATTTTGGCAAAGAGAGTATCTCCCGCAGGGAAGCTGCTACCATCAAATGTTTGCCCTCATTAGACTCCCCTCTGGAAGCGCTTTCACTGCAAGCTGCAGATTCCCTCCTAACAGCAAGCTTTAGGATAGGGTACTGAATTGTAACTTACTTTCGCCTAATAATGCGATTTTGGCAAAGAGAGTATCTCCCGCAGGGAAGCTGCTACCATCAAATGTTTGCCCTCATTAGACTCCCCTCTGGAAGCGCTTTCACTGCAAGCTGCAGATTCCCTCCTAACAGCAAGCTTTAGGATAGGGTACTGAATTGTAACTTACTTTCGCCTAATAATGCGATTTTGGCAAAGAGACTATCTCCCGCAGGGAAGCTGCTACCATCAAATGTTTGCCCTCATTAGACTCCCCTCTGGAAGCGCTTTCACTGCAAGCTGCAGATTCCCTCCTAACAGCAAGCTTTAGGATAGGGTACTGAATTGTAACTTACTTTCGCCTAATAAGGCGATTTTGGCAAAGAGACTATCTCCCGCAGGGAAGCTGCTACCATCAAATGTTTGCCCTCATTAGACTCCCCTCTGGAAGCGCTATCACTGCAAGCTGCAGATTCCCTCCTAACAGCAAGCTTTAGGATAGGGTACTGAATTGTAACTTACTTTCGCCTAATAATGCGATTTTGGCAAAGAGACTATCTCCCGCAGGGAAGCTGCTACCATCAAATGTTTGCCCTCATTAGACTCCCCTCAGGAAGCGCTTTCACTGCAAGCTGCAGATTCCCTCCTAACAGCAAGCTTTAGGATAGGGTACTGAATTGTAACTTACTTTCGCCTAATAATGCGATTTTTGCAAAGACTATCTCCCGCAGGGAAGCTGCTACCATCAAATGTTTGCCCTCATTAGACTCCCCTCTGGAAGCGCTTTCACTGCAAGCTGCAGATTCCCTCCTAACAGCAAGCTTTAGGATAGGGTACTGAATTGTAACTTACTTTCGCCTAATAATGCGATTTTGGCAAAGAGAGTATCTCCCGCAGGGAAGCTGCTACCATCAAATTTTTGCCCTCGTTAGACTCCCCTCTGGAAGCGCTTTCACTGCAAGCTGCAGATTCCCTCCTAACAGCAAGCTTTAGGATAGGGTACTGAATTGTAACTTACTTTCGCCTAATAATGCGATTTTGGCAAAGAGAGTATCTCCCGCAGGGAAGCTGCTACCATCAAATTTTTGCCCTCGTTAGACTCCCCTCTGGAAGCGCTTTCACTGCAAGCTGCAGATTCCCTCCTAACAGCAAGCTTTAGGATAGGGTGCTGAATTGTAACTTACTTTCGCCTAATAAGGCGATTTTGGCAAAGAGACTATCTCCCGCAGGGAAGCTGCTACCATCAAATGTTTGCCCTCATTAGACTCCCCTCTGGAAGCGCTATCACTGCAAGCTGCAGATTCCCTCCTAACAGCAAGCTTTAGGATAGGGTACTGAATTGTAACTTACTTTCGCCTAATAATGCGATTTTGGCAAAGAGACTATCTCCCGCAGGGAAGCTGCTACCATCAAATGTTTGCCCTCATTAGACTCCCCTCAGGAAGCGCTTTCACTGCAAGCTGCAGATTCCCTCCTAACAGCAAGCTTTAGGATAGGGTACTGAATTGTAACTTACTTTCGCCTAATAAGGCGATTTTGGCAAAGAGACTATCTCCCGCAGGGAAGCTGCTACCATCAAATGTTTGCCCTCATTAGACTCCCCTCTGGAAGCGCTTTCACTGCAAGCTGCAGATTCCCTCCTAACAGCAAACTTTAGGATAGGGTACTGAATTGTAACTTACTTTCGCCTAATAAGGCGATTTTGGCAAAGAGACTATCTCCCGCAGGGAAGCTGCTACCATCAAATGTTTGCCCTCATTAGACTCCCCTCTGGAAGCGCTTTCACTGCAAGCTGCAGATTCCCTCCTAACAGCAAGCTTTAGGATAGGGTACTGAATTGTAACTTACTTGCGCCTAATAATGCGATTTTGGCAAAGAGACTATCTCCCGCAGGGAAGCTGCTACCATCAAATGTTTGCCCTCATTAGACTCCCCTCTGGAAGCGCTTTCACTGCAAGCTGCAGATTCCCTCCTAACAGCAAGCTTTAGGATAGGGTACTGAATTGTATCTTACTTTCGCTTAATAATGCGATTTTGGCAAAGAGACTATCTCCCGCAGGGAAGCTGCTACCATCAAATGTTTTCCGTCATTAGCCTCCCATCTGGAAGCGCTTTCACTGCAAGCTGCAGATTCCCTCCTAACAGCAAGCTTTAGGATAGGGTACTGAATTGTAACTTACTTTCGCCTAATAATGCGTTTTTTGCAAAGAGACTATCTCCCGCAGGGAAGCTGCTACCATCAAATTTTTGCCCTCGTTAGACTCCCCTCTGGAAGCGCTTTCACTGCAAGCTGCAGATTCCCTCCTAACAGCAAGCTTTAGGATAGGGTACTGAATTGTAACTTACTTTCGCCTAATAATGCGATTTTGGCAAAGAGACTATCTCCCGCAGGGAAGCTGCTACCATCAAATTTTTGCCCTCGTTAGACTCCCCTCTGGAAGCGCTTTCACTGCAAGCTGCAGATTCCCTCCTAACAGCAAGCTTTAGGATAGGGTACTGAATTGTAACTTACTTTCGCCTAATAATGCGATTTTGGCAAAGAGACTATCTCCCGCAGGGAAGCTGCTACCATCAAATGTTTGCCCTCATTAGACTCCCCTCTGGAAGCGCTTTCACTGCAAGCTGCAGATTCCCTCCTAACAGCAAACTTTAGGATAGGGTACTGAATTGTAACTTACTTTCGCCTAATAAGGCGATTTTGGCAAAGAGACTATCTCCCGCAGGGAAGCTGCTACCATCAAATGTTTGCCCTCATTAGACTCCCCTCTGGAAGCGCTTTCACTGCAAGCTGCAGATTCCCTCCTAACAGCAAGCTTTAGGATAGGGTACTGAATTGTAACTTACTTGCGCCTAATAATGCGATTTTGGCAAAGAGACTATCTCCCGCAGGGAAGCTGCTACCATCAAATGTTTGCCCTCATTAGACTCCCCTCTGGAAGCGCTTTCACTGCAAGCTGCAGATTCCCTCCTAACAGCAAGCTTTAGGATAGGGTACTGAATTGTATCTTACTTTCGCTTAATAATGCGATTTTGGCAAAGAGACTATCTCCCGCAGGGAAGCTGCTACCATCAAATGTTTTCCGTCATTAGCCTCCCATCTGGAAGCGCTTTCACTGCAAGCTGCAGATTCCCTCCTAACAGCAAGCTTTAGGATAGGGTACTGAATTGTAACTTACTTTCGCCTAATAATGCGTTTTTTGCAAAGAGACTATCTCCCGCAGGGAAGCTGCTACCATCAAATTTTTGCCCTCGTTAGACTCCCCTCTGGAAGCGCTTTCACTGCAAGCTGCAGATTCCCTCCTAACAGCAAGCTTTAGGATAGGGTACTGAATTGTAACTTACTTTCGCCTAATAATGCGATTTTGGCAAAGAGACTATCTCCCGCAGGGAAGCTGCTACCATCAAATTTTTGCCCTCGTTAGACTCCCCTCTGGAAGCGCTTTCACTGCAAGCTGCAGATTCCCTCCTAACAGCAAGCTTTAGGATAGGGTACTGAATTGTAACTTACTTTCGCCTAATAATGCGATTTTGGCAAAGAGACTATCTCCCGCAGGGAAGCTGCTACCATCAAATTTTTGCCTTCGTTAGACTCCCCTCTGGAAGCGCTTTCACTGCAAGCTGCAGATTCCCTCCTAACAGCAAGCTTTAGGATAGGGTACTGAATTGTAACTTACTTTCGCCTAATAATGCGATTTTAGCAAAGAGACTATCTCCCGCAGGGAAGCTGCTACCATCAAATGTTTGCCCTCGTTAGATTCCCCTCTGGAAGCGCTTTCACTGCAAGCTGCAGATTCCCTTCTAACAGCAAGCTTTAGGATAGGGTACTGAATTGTAACTTACTTGCGCCTAATAATGCGATTTTGGCAAAGAGAATATCTCCCGCAGGGAAGCTGCTACCATCAAATTTTTGCCCTCATTAGACTCCCCTCTGGAAGCGCTTTCACTGCAAGCTGCAGATTCCCTCCTAACAGCAAGCTTTAGGATAGGGTACTGAATTGTAACTTACTTTCGCCTAATAATGCGATTTTAGCAAAGAGACTATCTCCCGCAGGGAAGCTGCTACCATCAAATGTTTGCCCTCATTAGACTCCCCTCTGGAAGCGCTTTCACTGCAAGCTGCAGATTCCCTCCTAACAGCAAGCTTTAGGATAGGGTACTGAATTGTAACTTACTTTCGCCTAATAATGCGATTTTGGCAAAGAGAGTATCTCCCGCAGGGAAGCTGCTACCATCAAATTTTTGCCCTCGTTAGACTCCCCTCTGGAAGCGCTTTCACTGCAAGCTGCAGATTCCCTCCTAACAGCAAGCTTTAGGATAGGGTACTGAATTGTAACTTACTTTCGCCTAATAATGCGATTTTGGCAAAGAGAGTATCTCCCGCAGGGAAGCTGCTACCATCAAATTTTTGCCCTCGTTAGACTCCCCTCTGGAAGCGCTTTCACTGCAAGCTGCAGATTCCCTCCTAACAGCAAGCTTTAGGATAGGGTGCTGAATTGTAACTTACTTTCGCCTAATAAGGCGATTTTGGCAAAGAGACTATCTCCCGCAGGGAAGCTGCTACCATCAAATGTTTGCCCTCATTAGACTCCCCTCTGGAAGCGCTATCACTGCAAGCTGCAGATTCCCTCCTAACAGCAAGCTTTAGGATAGGGTACTGAATTGTAACTTACTTTCGCCTAATAATGCGATTTTGGCAAAGAGACTATCTCCCGCAGGGAAGCTGCTACCATCAAATGTTTGCCCTCATTAGACTCCCCTCAGGAAGCGCTTTCACTGCAAGCTGCAGATTCCCTCCTAACAGCAAGCTTTAGGATAGGGTACTGAATTGTAACTTACTTTCGCCTAATAATGCGATTTTGGCAAAGAGACTATCTCCCGCAGGGAAGCTGCTACCATCAAATGTTTGCCCTCATTAGACTCCCCTCTGGAAGCGCTTTCACTGCAAGCTGCAGATTCCCTCCTAACAGCAAACTTTAGGATTGGGTACTGAATTGTAACTTACTTTCGCCTAATAAGGCGATTTTGGCAAAGAGACTATCTCCCGCAGGGAAGCTGCTACCATCAAATGTTTGCCCTCATTAGACTCCCCTCTGGAAGCGCTTTCACTGCAAGCTGCAGATTCCCTCCTAACAGCAAGCTTTAGGATAGGGTACTGAATTGTAACTTACTTGCGCCTAATAATGCGATTTTGGCAAAGAGACTATCTCCCGCAGGGAAGCTGCTACCATCAAATGTTTGCCCTCATTAGACTCCCCTCTGGAAGCGCTTTCACTGCAAGCTGCAGATTCCCTCCTAACAGCAAGCTTTAGGATAGGGTACTGAATTGTATCTTACTTTCGCTTAATAATGCGATTTTGGCAAAGAGACTATCTCCCGCAGGGAAGCTGCTACCATCAAATGTTTTCCGTCATTAGCCTCCCATCTGGAAGCGCTTTCACTGCAAGCTGCAGATTCCCTCCTAACAGCAAGCTTTAGGATAGGGTACTGAATTGTAACTTACTTTCGCCTAATAATGCGTTTTTTGCAAAGAGACTATCTCCCGCAGGGAAGCTGCTACCATCAAATTTTTGCCCTCGTTAGACTCCCCTCTGGAAGCGCTTTCACTGCAAGCTGCAGATTCCCTCCTAACAGCAAGCTTTAGGATAGGGTACTGAATTGTAACTTACTTTCGCCTAATAATGCGATTTTGGCAAAGAGACTATCTCCCGCAGGGAAGCTGCTACCATCAAATTTTTGCCCTCGTTAGACTCCCCTCTGGAAGCGCTTTCACTGCAAGCTGCAGATTCCCTCCTAACAGCAAGCTTTAGGATAGGGTACTGAATTGTAACTTACTTTCGCCTAATAATGCGATTTTGGCAAAGAGACTATCTCCCGCAGGGAAGCTGCTACCATCAAATGTTTGCCCTCATTAGACTCCCCTCTGGAAGCGCTTTCACTGCAAGCTGCAGATTCCCTCCTAACAGCAAACTTTAGGATAGGGTACTGAATTGTAACTTACTTTCGCCTAATAAGGCGATTTTGGCAAAGAGACTATCTCCCGCAGGGAAGCTGCTACCATCAAATGTTTGCCCTCATTAGACTCCCCTCTGGAAGCGCTTTCACTGCAAGCTGCAGATTCCCTCCTAACAGCAAGCTTTAGGATAGGGTACTGAATTGTAACTTACTTGCGCCTAATAATGCGATTTTGGCAAAGAGACTATCTCCCGCAGGGAAGCTGCTACCATCAAATGTTTGCCCTCATTAGACTCCCCTCTGGAAGCGCTTTCACTGCAAGCTGCAGATTCCCTCCTAACAGCAAGCTTTAGGATAGGGTACTGAATTGTATCTTACTTTCGCTTAATAATGCGATTTTGGCAAAGAGACTATCTCCCGCAGGGAAGCTGCTACCATCAAATGTTTTCCGTCATTAGCCTCCCATCTGGAAGCGCTTTCACTGCAAGCTGCAGATTCCCTCCTAACAGCAAGCTTTAGGATAGGGTACTGAATTGTAACTTACTTTCGCCTAATAATGCGTTTTTTGCAAAGAGACTATCTCCCGCAGGGAAGCTGCTACCATCAAATTTTTGCCCTCGTTAGACTCCCCTCTGGAAGCGCTTTCACTGCAAGCTGCAGATTCCCTCCTAACAGCAAGCTTTAGGATAGGGTACTGAATTGTAACTTACTTTCGCCTAATAATGCGATTTTGGCAAAGAGACTATCTCCCGCAGGGAAGCTGCTACCATCAAATTTTTGCCCTCGTTAGACTCCCCTCTGGAAGCGCTTTCACTGCAAGCTGCAGATTCCCTCCTAACAGCAAGCTTTAGGATAGGGTACTGAATTGTAACTTACTTTCGCCTAATAATGCGATTTTGGCAAAGAGACTATCTCCCGCAGGGAAGCTGCTACCATCAAATTTTTGCCTTCGTTAGACTCCCCTCTGGAAGCGCTTTCACTGCAAGCTGCAGATTCCCTCCTAACAGCAAGCTTTAGGATAGGGTACTGAATTGTAACTTACTTTCGCCTAATAATGCGATTTTAGCAAAGAGACTATCTCCCGCAGGGAAGCTGCTACCATCAAATGTTTGCCCTCGTTAGATTCCCCTCTGGAAGCGCTTTCACTGCAAGCTGCAGATTCCCTTCTAACAGCAAGCTTTAGGATAGGGTACTGAATTGTAACTTACTTGCGCCTAATAATGCGATTTTGGCAAAGAGAATATCTCCCGCAGGGAAGCTGCTACCATCAAATTTTTGCCCTCATTAGACTCCCCTCTGGAAGCGCTTTCACTGCAAGCTGCAGATTCCCTCCTAACAGCAAGCTTTAGGATAGGGTACTGAATTGTAACTTACTTTCGCCTAATAATGCGATTTTAGCAAAGAGACTATCTCCCGCAGGGAAGCTGCTACCATCAAATGTTTGCCCTCATTAGACTCCCCTCTGGAAGCGCTTTCACTGCAAGCTGCAGATTCCCTCCTAACAGCAAGCTTTAGGATAGGGTACTGAATTGTAACTTACTTTCGCCTAATAATGCGATTTTGGCAAAGAGAGTATCTCCCGCAGGGAAGCTGCTACCATCAAATGTTTGCCCTCATTAGACTCCCCTCTGGAAGCGCTTTCACTGCAAGCTGCAGATTCCCTCCTAACAGCAAGCTTTAGGATAGGGTACTGAATTGTATCTTACTTTCGCTTAATAAGGCGATTTTGGCAAAGAGACTATCTCCCGCAGGGAAGCTGCTACCATCAAATGTTTGCCCTCATTAGCCTCCCCTCTGGAAGCGCTTTCACTGCAAGCTGCAGATTCCCTCCTAACAGCAAGCTTTAGGATAGGGTACTGAATTGTAACTTACTTTCGCCTAATAATGCGATTTTTGCAAAGACTATCTCCCGCAGGGAAGCTGCTACCATCAAATGTTTGCCCTCCTTAGACTCCCCTCAGGAAGCGCTTTCACTGCAAGCTGCAGATTCCCTCCTAACAGCAAGCTTTAGGATAGGGTACTGAATTGTAACTTACTTTCGCCTAATAATGCGATTTTGGCAAAGAGAGTATCTCCCGCAGGGAAGCTGCTACCATCAAATTTTTGCCCTCGTTAGACTCCCCTCTGGAAGCGCTTTCACTGCAAGCTGCAGATTCCCTCCTAACAGCAAGCTTTAGGATAGGGTACTGAATTGTAACTTACTTTCGCCTAATAATGCGATTTTGGCAAAGAGAGTATCTCCCGCAGGGAAGCTGCTACCATCAAATTTTTGCCCTCGTTAGACTCCCCTCTGGAAGCGCTTTCACTGCAAGCTGCAGATTCCCTCCTAACAGCAAGCTTTAGGATAGGGTACTGAATTGTAACTTACTTTCGCCTAATAAGGCGATTTTGGCAAAGAGACTATCTCCCGCAGGGAAGCTGCTACCATCAAATGTTTGCCCTCATTAGACTCCCCTCTGGAAGCGCTATCACTGCAAGCTGCAGATTCCCTCCTAACAGCAAGCTTTAAGATAGGGTACTGAATTGTAACTTACTTTCGCCTAATAATGCGATTTTGGCAAAGAGAGTATCTCCCGCAGGGAAGCTGCTACCATCAAATGTTTGCCCTCATTAGACTCCCCTCTGGAAGCGCTTTCACTGCAAGCTGCAGATTCCCTCCTAACAGCAAGCTTTAGGATAGGGTACTGAATTGTATCTTACTTTCGCTTAATAAGGCGATTTTGGCAAAGAGACTATCTCCCGCAGGGAAGCTGCTACCATCAAATGTTTGCCGTCATTAGCCTCCCATCTGGAAGCGCTTTCACTGCAAGCTGCAGATTCCCTCCTAACAGCAAGCTTTAGGATAGGGTACTGAATTGTAACTTACTTTCGCCTAATAAGGCGATTTTGGCAAAGAGACTATCTCCCGCAGGGAAGCTGCTACCATCAAATGTTTGCCCTCATTAGACTCCCCTCTGGAAGCGCTTTCACTGCAAGCTGCAGATTCCCTCCTAACAGCAAGCTTTAGGATAGGGTACTGAATTGTATCTTACTTTCGCTTAATAAGGCGATTTTGGCAAAGAGAATATCACCCGCAGGGAAGCTGCTACCATCAAATGTTTGCCGTCATTAGACTCCCCTCTGGAAGCGCTTTCACTGCAAGCTGCAGATTCCCTCCTAACAGCAAGCTTTAGGATAGGGTACTGAATTGTAACTTACTTTCGCCTAATAATGCGATTTTGGCAAAGAGACTATCTCCCGCAGGGAAGCTGCTACCATCAAATTTTTGCCCTCGTTAGACTCCCCTCTGGAAGCGCTTTCACTGCAAGCTGCAGATTCCCTCCTAACAGCAAGCTTTAGGATAGGGTACTGAATTGTAACTTACTTTCGCCTAATAATGCGATTTTAGCAAAGAGAGTATCTCCCGCAGGGAAGCTGCTACCATCAAATGTTTGCCCTCATTAGACTCCCCTCTGGAAGCGCTTTCACTGCAAGCTGCAGATTCCCTCCTAACAGCAAGCTTTAGGATAGGGTACTGAATTGTATCTTACTTTCGCTTAATAAGGCGATTTTGGCAAAGAGAATATCACCCGCAGGGAAGCTGCTACCATCAAATGTTTGCCCTCATTAGACTCCCCTCTGGAAGCGCTTTCACTGCAAGCTGCAGATTCCCTCCTAACAGCAAGCTTTAGGATAGGGTACTGAATTGTAACTTACTTTCGCCTAATAATGCGATTTTGGCAAAGAGACTATCTCCCGCAGGGAAGCTGCTACCATCAAATCTTTGCCCTCATTAGACTCCCCTCTGGAAGCGCTTTCACTGCAAGCTGCAGATTCCCTCCTAACAGCAAGCTTTAGGATAGGGTACTGAATTGTAACTTACTTTCGCCTAATAATGCGATTTTAGCAAAGAGACTATCTCCCGCAGGGAAGCTGCTACCATCAAATGTTTGCCCTCATTAGACTCCCCTCTGGAAGCGCTTTCACTGCAAGCTGCAGATTCCCTCCTAACAGCAAGCTTTAGGATAGGGTACTGAATTGTAACTTACTTTCGCCTAATAATGCGATTTTGGCAAAGAGAGTATCTCCCGCAGGGAAGCTGCTACCATCAAATGTTTGCCCTCATTAGACTCCCCTCTGGAAGCGCTTTCACTGCAAGCTGCAGATTCCCTCCTAACAGCAAGCTTTAGGATAGGGTACTGAATTGTATCTTACTTTCGCTTAATAAGGCGATTTTGGCAAAGAGACTATCTCCCGCAGGGAAGCTGCTACCATCAAATGTTTGCCCTCATTAGCCTCCCCTCTGGAAGCGCTTTCACTGCAAGCTGCAGATTCCCTCCTAACAGCAAGCTTTAGGATAGGGTACTGAATTGTAACTTACTTTCGCCTAATAATGCGATTTTTGCAAAGACTATCTCCCGCAGGGAAGCTGCTACCATCAAATGTTTGCCCTCATTAGACTCCCCTCTGGAAGCGCTTTCACTGCAAGCTGCAGATTCCCTCCTAACAGCAAGCTTTAGGATAGGGTACTGAATTGTAACTTACTTTCGCCTAATAATGCGATTTTGGCAAAGAGAGTATCTCCCGCAGGGAAGCTGCTACCATCAAATGTTTGCCCTCGTTAGACTCCCCTCTGGAAGCGCTTTCACTGCAAGCTGCAGATTCCCTCCTAACAGCAAGCTTTAGGATAGGGTACTGAATTGTAACTTACTTTCGCCTAATAATGCGATTTTGGCAAAGAGAGTATCTCCCGCAGGGAAGCTGCTACCATCAAATTTTTGCCCTCGTTAGACTCCCCTCTGGAAGCGCTTTCACTGCAAGCTGCAGATTCCCTCCTAACAGCAAGCTTTAGGATAGGGTACTGAATTGTAACTTACTTTCGCCTAATAAGGCGATTTTGGCAAAGAGACTATCTCCCGCAGGGAAGCTGCTACCATCAAATGTTTGCCCTCATTAGACTCCCCTCTGGAAGCGCTATCACTGCAAGCTGCAGATTCCCTCCTAACAGCAAGCTTTAAGATAGGGTACTGAATTGTAACTTACTTTCGCCTAATAAGGCGATTTTGGCAAAGAGACTATCTCCCGCAGGGAAGCTGCTACCATCAAATGTTTGCCGTCATTAGCCTCCCATCTGGAAGCGCTTTCACTGCAAGCTGCAGATTCCCTCCTAACAGCAAGCTTTAGGATAGGGTACTGAATTGTAACTTACTTTCGCCTAATAAGGCGATTTTGGCAAAGAGACTATCTCCCGCAGGGAAGCTGCTACCATCAAATGTTTGCCCTCATTAGACTCCCCTCTGGAAGCGCTTTCACTGCAAGCTGCAGATTCCCTCCTAACAGCAAGCTTTAGGATAGGGTACTGAATTGTATCTTACTTTCGCTTAATAAGGCGATTTTGGCAAAGAGAATATCACCCGCAGGGAAGCTGCTACCATCAAATGTTTGCCGTCATTAGACTCCCCTCTGGAAGCGCTTTCACTGCAAGCTGCAGATTCCCTCCTAACAGCAAGCTTTAGGATAGGGTACTGAATTGTAACTTACTTTCGCCTAATAATGCGATTTTGGCAAAGAGACTATCTCCCGCAGGGAAGCTGCTACCATCAAATTTTTGCCCTCGTTAGACTCCCCTCTGGAAGCGCTTTCACTGCAAGCTGCAGATTCCCTCCTAACAGCAAGCTTTAGGATAGGGTACTGAATTGTAACTTACTTTCGCCTAATAAGGCGATTTTGGCAAAGAGACTATCTCCCGCAGGGAAGCTGCTACCATCAAATGTTTGCCCTCATTAGACTCCCCTCTGGAAGCGCTATCACTGCAAGCTGCAGATTCCCTCCTAACAGCAAGCTTTAGGATAGGGTACTGAATTGTAACTTACTTTCGCCTAATAATGCGATTTTGGCAAAGAGAGTATCTCCCGCAGGGAAGCTGCTACCATCAAATGTTTGCCCTCATTAGACTCCCCTCTGGAAGCGCTTTCACTGCAAGCTGCAGATTCCCTCCTAACAGCAAGCTTTAGGATAGGGTACTGAATTGTATCTTACTTTCGCTTAATAAGGCGATTTTGGCAAAGAGACTATCTCCCGCAGGGAAGCTGCTACCATCAAATGTTTGCCGTCATTAGCCTCCCATCTGGAAGCGCTTTCACTGCAAGCTGCAGATTCCCTCCTAACAGCAAGCTTTAGGATAGGGTACTGAATTGTAACTTACTTTCGCCTAATAAGGCGATTTTGGCAAAGAGACTATCTCCCGCAGGGAAGCTGCTACCATCAAATGTTTGCCCTCATTAGACTCCCCTCTGGAAGCGCTTTCACTGCAAGCTGCAGATTCCCTCCTAACAGCAAGCTTTAGGATAGGGTACTGAATTGTATCTTACTTTCGCTTAATAAGGCGATTTTGGCAAAGAGAATATCACCCGCAGGGAAGCTGCTACCATCAAATGTTTGCCGTCATTAGACTCCCCTCTGGAAGCGCTTTCACTGCAAGCTGCAGATTCCCTCCTAACAGCAAGCTTTAGGATAGGGTACTGAATTGTAACTTACTTTCGCCTAATAATGCGATTTTGGCAAAGAGACTATCTCCCGCAGGGAAGCTGCTACCATCAAATTTTTGCCCTCGTTAGACTCCCCTCTGGAAGCGCTTTCACTGCAAGCTGCAGATTCCCTCCTAACAGCAAGCTTTAGGATAGGGTACTGAATTGTAACTTACTTTCGCCTAATAATGCGATTTTAGCAAAGAGACTATCTCCCGCAGGGAAGCTGCTACCATCAAATGTTTGCCCTCATTAGACTCCCCTCTGGAAGCGCTTTCACTGCAAGCTGCAGATTCCCTCCTAACAGCAAGCTTTAGGATAGGGTACTGAATTGTATCTTACTTTCGCTTAATAAGGCGATTTTGGCAAAGAGAATATCACCCGCAGGGAAGCTGCTACCATCAAATGTTTGCCCTCATTAGACTCCCCTCTGGAAGCGCTTTCACTGCAAGCTGCAGATTCCCTCCTAACAGCAAGCTTTAGGATAGGGTACTGAATTGTAACTTACTTTCGCCTAATAATGCGATTTTGGCAAAGAGACTATCTCCCGCAGGGAAGCTGCTACCATCAAATCTTTGCCCTCATTAGACTCCCCTCTGGAAGCGCTTTCACTGCAAGCTGCAGATTCCCTCCTAACAGCAAGCTTTAGGATAGGGTACTGAATTGTAACTTACTTTCGCCTAATAATGCGATTTTAGCAAAGAGACTATCTCCCGCAGGGAAGCTGCTACCATCAAATGTTTGCCCTCATTAGACTCCCCTCTGGAAGCGCTTTCACTGCAAGCTGCAGATTCCCTCCTAACAGCAAGCTTTAGGATAGGGTACTGAATTGTAACTTACTTTCGCCTAATAATGCGATTTTGGCAAAGAGAGTATCTCCCGCAGGGAAGCTGCTACCATCAAATGTTTGCCCTCATTAGACTCCCCTCTGGAAGCGCTTTCACTGCAAGCTGCAGATTCCCTCCTAACAGCAAGCTTTAGGATAGGGTACTGAATTGTATCTTACTTTCGCTTAATAAGGCGATTTTGGCAAAGAGACTATCTCCCGCAGGGAAGCTGCTACCATCAAATGTTTGCCCTCATTAGCCTCCCCTCTGGAAGCGCTTTCACTGCAAGCTGCAGATTCCCTCCTAACAGCAAGCTTTAGGATAGGGTACTGAATTGTAACTTACTTTCGCCTAATAATGCGATTTTTGCAAAGACTATCTCCCGCAGGGAAGCTGCTACCATCAAATGTTTGCCCTCATTAGACTCCCCTCTGGAAGCGCTTTCACTGCAAGCTGCAGATTCCCTCCTAACAGCAAGCTTTAGGATAGGGTACTGAATTGTAACTTACTTTCGCCTAATAATGCGATTTTGGCAAAGAGAGTATCTCCCGCAGGGAAGCTGCTACCATCAAATTTTTGCCCTCGTTAGACTCCCCTCTGGAAGCGCTTTCACTGCAAGCTGCAGATTCCCTCCTAACAGCAAGCTTTAGGATAGGGTACTGAATTGTAACTTACTTTCGCCTAATAATGCGATTTTGGCAAAGAGAGTATCTCCCGCAGGGAAGCTGCTACCATCAAATTTTTGCCCTCGTTAGACTCCCCTCTGGAAGCGCTTTCACTGCAAGCTGCAGATTCCCTCCTAACAGCAAGCTTTAGGATAGGGTACTGAATTGTAACTTACTTTCGCCTAATAAGGCGATTTTGGCAAAGAGACTATCTCCCGCAGGGAAGCTGCTACCATCAAATGTTTGCCCTCATTAGACTCCCCTCTGGAAGCGCTATCACTGCAAGCTGCAGATTCCCTCCTAACAGCAAGCTTTAAGATAGGGTACTGAATTGTAACTTACTTTCGCCTAATAATGCGATTTTGGCAAAGAGAGTATCTCCCGCAGGGAAGCTGCTACCATCAAATGTTTGCCCTCATTAGACTCCCCTCTGGAAGCGCTTTCACTGCAAGCTGCAGATTCCCTCCTAACAGCAAGCTTTAGGATAGGGTACTGAATTGTATCTTACTTTCGCTTAATAAGGCGATTTTGGCAAAGAGACTATCTCCCGCAGGGAAGCTGCTACCATCAAATGTTTGCCGTCATTAGCCTCCCATCTGGAAGCGCTTTCACTGCAAGCTGCAGATTCCCTCCTAACAGCAAGCTTTAGGATAGGGTACTGAATTGTAACTTACTTTCGCCTAATAAGGCGATTTTGGCAAAGAGACTATCTCCCGCAGGGAAGCTGCTACCATCAAATGTTTGCCCTCATTAGACTCCCCTCTGGAAGCGCTTTCACTGCAAGCTGCAGATTCCCTCCTAACAGCAAGCTTTAGGATAGGGTACTGAATTGTATCTTACTTTCGCTTAATAAGGCGATTTTGGCAAAGAGAATATCACCCGCAGGGAAGCTGCTACCATCAAATGTTTGCCGTCATTAGACTCCCCTCTGGAAGCGCTTTCACTGCAAGCTGCAGATTCCCTCCTAACAGCAAGCTTTAGGATAGGGTACTGAATTGTAACTTACTTTCGCCTAATAATGCGATTTTGGCAAAGAGACTATCTCCCGCAGGGAAGCTGCTACCATCAAATTTTTGCCCTCGTTAGACTCCCCTCTGGAAGCGCTTTCACTGCAAGCTGCAGATTCCCTCCTAACAGCAAGCTTTAGGATAGGGTACTGAATTGTAACTTACTTTCGCCTAATAATGCGATTTTAGCAAAGAGACTATCTCCCGCAGGGAAGCTGCTACCATCAAATGTTTGCCCTCATTAGACTCCCCTCTGGAAGCGCTTTCACTGCAAGCTGCAGATTCCCTCCTAACAGCAAGCTTTAGGATAGGGTACTGAATTGTAACTTACTTTCGCCTAATAATGCGATTTTGGCAAAGAGAATATCTCCCGCAGGGAAGCTGCTACCATCAAATTTTTGCCCTCGTTAGACTCCCCTCTGGAAGCGCTTTCACTGCAAGCTGCAGATTCCCTCCTAACAGCAAGCTTTAGGATAGGGTACTGAATTGTAACTTACTTTCGCCTAATAATGCGATTTTGGCAAAGAGAGTATCTCCCGCAGGGAAGCTGCTACCATCAAATGTTTGCCCTCATTAGACTCCCCTCTGGAAGCGCTTTCACTGCAAGCTGCAGATTCCCTCCTAACAGCAAGCTTTAGGATAGGGTACTGAATTGTAACTTACTTTCGCCTAATAATGCGATTTTTGCAAAGACTATCTCCCGCAGGGAAGCTGCTACCATCAAATGTTTGCCCTCATTAGACTCCCCTCTGGAAGCGCTTTCACTGCAAGCTGCAGATTCCCTCCTAACAGCAAGCTTTAGGATAGGGTACTGAATTGTAACTTACTTTCGCCTAATAATGCGATTTTGGCAAAGAGAGTATCTCCCGCAGGGAAGCTGCTACCATCAAATTTTTGCCCTCGTTAGACTCCCCTCTGGAAGCGCTTTCACTGCAAGCTGCAGATTCCCTCCTAACAGCAAGCTTTAGGATAGGGTACTGAATTGTAACTTACTTTCGCCTAATAATGCGATTTTGGCAAAGAGAGTATCTCCCGCAGGGAAGCTGCTACCATCAAATTTTTGCCCTCGTTAGACTCCCCTCTGGAAGCGCTTTCACTGCAAGCTGCAGATTCCCTCCTAACAGCAAGCTTTAGGATAGGGTACTGAATTGTATCTTACTTTCGCTTAATAAGGCGATTTTGGCAAAGAGAATATCACCCGCAGGGAAGCTGCTACCATCAAATGTTTGCCGTCATTAGACTCCCCTCTGGAAGCGCTTTCACTGCAAGCTGCAGATTCCCTCCTAACAGCAAGCTTTAGGATAGGGTACTGAATTGTAACTTACTTTCGCCTAATAATGCGATTTTGGCAAAGAGACTATCTCCCGCAGGGAAGCTGCTACCATCAAATGTTTGCCCTCATTAGACTCCCCTCTGGAAGCGCTTTCACTGCAAGCTGCAGATTCCCTCCTAACAGCAAGCTTTAGGATAGGGTACTGAATTGTAACTTACTTTCGCTTAATAAGGCGATTTTGGCAAAGAGAATATCTCCCGCAGGGAAGCTGCTACCATCAAATGTTTGCCCTCATTAGACTCCCCTCTGGAAGCGCTTTCACTGCAAGCTGCAGATTCCCTCCTAACAGCAAGCTTTAGGATAGGGTACTGAATTGTAACTTACTTTCGCCTAATAATGCGATTTTGGCAAAGAGACTATCTCCCGCAGGGAAGCTGCTACCATCAAATGTTTGCCCTCATTAGACTCCCCTCTGGAAGCGCTTTCACTGCAAGCTGCAGATTCCCTCCTAACAGCAAGCTTTAGGATAGGGTACTGAATTGTAACTTACTTTCGCCTAATAATGCGATTTTGGCAAAGAGACTATCTCCCGCAGGGAAGCTGCTACCATCAAATGTTTGCCCTCATTAGACTCCCCTCTGGAAGCGCTTTCACTGCAAGCTGCAGATTCCCTCCTAACAGCAAGCTTTAGGATAGGGTACTGAATTGTAACTTACTTTCGCCAAATAGGGCGATTTTGGCAAAGAGACTATCTCCCGCAGGGAAGCTGCTACCATCAAATGTTTGCCCTCATTAGACTCCCCTCTGGAAGCGCTATCACTGCAAGCTGCAGATTCCCTCCTAACAGCAAGCTTTAGGATAGGGTACTGAATTGTAACTTACTTTCGCCTAATAATGCGATTTTGGCAAAGAGAGTATCTCCCGCAGGGAAGCTGCTACCATCAAATATTTGCCCTCATTAGACTCCCCTCTGGAAGCGCTTTCACTGCAAGCTGCAGATTCCCTCCTAACAGCAAGCTTTAGGATAGGGTACTGAATTGTATCTTACTTTCGCTTAATAAGGCGATTTTGGCAAAGAGAATATCTCCCGCAGGGAAGCTGCTACCATCAAATGTTTGCCCTCATTAGACTCCCCTCTGGAAGCGCTTTCACTGCAAGCTGCAGATTCCCTCCTAACAGCAAGCTTTAGGATAGGGTACTGAATTGTAACTTACTTTCGCCTAATAATGCGATTTTGGCAAAGAGACTATCTCCCGCAGGGAAGCTGCTACCATCAAATATTTGCCCTCATTACACTCCCCTCTGGAAGCGCTTTCACTGCAAGCTGCAGATTCCCTCCTAACAGCAAGCTTTAGGATAGGGTACTGAATTGTAACTTACTTTCGCCTAATAATGCGATTTTGGCAAAGAGAGTATCTCCCGCAGGGAAGCTGCTACCATCAAATGTTTGCCCTCGTTAGACTCCCCTCTGGAAGCGCTTTCACTGCAAGCTGCAGATTCCCTCCTAACAGCAAGCTTTAGGATAGGGTACTGAATTGTAACTTACTTTCGCCTAATAAGGCGATTTTGGCAAAGAGACTATCTCCCGCAGGGAAGCTGCTACCATCAAATGTTTGCCCTCATTAGACTCCCCTCTGGAAGCGCTATCACTGCAAGCTGCAGATTCCCTCCTAACAGCAAGCTTTAAGATAGGGTACTGAATTGTAACTTACTTTCGCCTAATAATGCGATTTTGGCAAAGAGAGTATCTCCCGCAGGGAAGCTGCTACCATCAAATGTTTGCCCTCATTAGACTCCCCTCTGGAAGCGCTTTCACTGCAAGCTGCAGATTCGCTCCTAACACCAAGCTTTAGGATAGGGTACTGAATTGTAACTTACTTTCGCCTAATAATGCGATTTTGGCAAAGAGAGTATCTCCCGCAGGGAAGCTGCTACCATCAAATGTTTGCCCTCATTAGACTCCCCTCTGGAAGCGCTTTCACTGCAAGCTGCAGATTCCCTCCTAACACCAAGCTTTAGGATAGGGTACTGAATTGTAACTTACTTTCGCCTAATAATGCGATTTTGGCAAAGAGAGTATCTCCCGCAGGGAAGCTGCTACCATCAAATATTTGCCCTCATTACACTCCCCTCTGGAAGCGCTTTCACTGCAAGCTGCAGATTCCCTCCTAACACCAAGCTTTAGGATAGGGTACTGAATTGTAACTTACTTTCGCCTAATAATGCGATTTTGGCAAAGAGACTATCTCCCGCAGGGAAGCTGCTACCATCAAATGTTTGCCCTCATTAGACTCCCCTCTGGAAGCGCTATCACTGCAAGCTGCAGATTCCCTCCTAACAGCAAGCTTTAGGATAGGGTACTGAATTGTAACTTACTTTCGCCTAATAATGCGATTTTGGCAAAGAGAGTATCTCCCGCAGGGAAGCTGCTACCATCAAATGTTTGCCCTCATTAGACTCCCCTCTGGAAGCGCTATCACTGCAAGCTGCAGATTCCCTCCTAACAGCAAGCTTTAAGATAGGGTACTGAATTGTAACTTACTTTCGCCTAATAATGCGATTTTGGCAAAGAGAGTATCTCCCGCAGGGAAGCTGCTACCATCAAATGTTTGCCCTCATTAGACTCCCCTCTGGAAGCGCTTTCACTGCAAGCTGCAGATTCCCTCCTAACAGCAAGCTTTAGGATAGGGTACTGAATTGTAACTTACTTTCGCCTAATAATGCGATTTTGGCAAAGAGACTATCTCCCGCAGGGAAGCTGCTACCATCAAATGTTTGCCCTCATTAGACTCCCCTCTGGAAGCGCTTTCACTGCAAGCTGCAGATTCCCTCCTAACAGCAAGCTTTAGGATAGGGTACTGAATTGTAACTTACTTTCGCCTAATAATGCGATTTTGGCAAAGAGACTATCTCCCGCAGGGAAGCTGCTACCATCAAATGTTTGCCCTCATTAGACTCCCCTCTGGAAGCGCTTTCACTGCAAGCTGCAGATTCCCTCCTAACAGCAAGCTTTAGGATAGGGTACTGAATTGTAACTTACTTTCGCCTAATAATGCGATTTTGGCAAAGAGACTATCTCCCGCAGGGAAGCTGCTACCATCAAATGTTTGCCCTCATTAGACTCCCCTCTGGAAGCGCTTTCACGGCAAGCTGCAGATTCCCTCCTAACAGCAAGCTTTAGGATAGGGTACTGAATTGTAACTTACTTTCGCCTAATAATGCGATTTTGGCAAAGAGAGTATCTCCCGCAGGGAAGCTGCTACCATCAAATGTTTGCCCTCATTAGACTCCCCTCTGGAAGCGCTTTCACTGCAAGCTGCAGATTCCCTCCTAACAGCAAGCTTTAGGATAGGGTACTGAATTGTAACTTACTTTCGCCTAATAATGCGATTTTGGCAAAGAGAGTATCTCCTGCAGGGAAGCTGCTACCATCAAATGTTTGCCCTCATTAGACTCCCCTCTGGAAGCGCTTTCACTGCAAGCTGCAGATTCCCTCCTAACAGCAAGCTTTAGGATAGGGTACTAAATTGTATCTTACTTTCGCCTAATAATGCGATTTTGGCAAACAGACTATCTCCCGCAGGGAAGCTGCTACCATCAAATGTTTGCCCTCATTAGACTCCCCTCTGGAAGCGCTTTCACTGCAAGCTGCAGATTCCCTCCTAACAGCAAGCTTTAGGATAGGGTACTGAATTGTAACTTACTTTCGCCTAATAATGCGATTTTGGCAAAGAGAGTATCTCCCGCAGGGAAGCTCCTACCATCAAATGTTTGCCCTCATTAGACTCCCCTCTGGAAGCGCTTTCACTGCAAGCTGCAGATTCCCTCCTAACAGCAAGCTTTAGGATAGGGTACTGAATTGTAACTTACTTTCGCCTAATAAGGCGATTTTGGCAAAGAGAGTATCTCCCGCAGGGAAGCTGCTACCATCAAATGTTTGCCCTCATTAAACTCCCCTCTGGAAGCGCTTTCACTGCAAGCTGCAGATTCCCTCCTAACAGCAAGCTTTAGGATAGGGTACTGAATTGTATCTTACTTTCGCCTAATAATGCGATTTTGGCAAAGAGACTATCTCCCGCAGGGAAGCTGCTACTATCAAATGTTTTCCGTCATTAGCCTCCCATCTGGAAGCGCTTTCACTGCAAGCTGCAGATTCCCTCCTAACAGCAAGCTTTAGGATAGGGTACTGAATTGTAACTTACTTTCGCCTAATAATGCGATTTTGGCAAAGAGAGTATCTCCCGCAGGGAAGCTGCTACCATCAAATCTTTGCCCTCATTAGACTCCCCTCTGGAAGCGCTTTCACTGCAAGCTGCAGATTCCCTCCTAACAGCAAGCTTTAGGATAGGGTACTGAATTGTAACTTACTTTCGCCTAATAATGCGATTTTGGCAAAGAGAACATCTCCCGCAGGGAAGCTGCTACCATCAAATGTTTGCCCTCATTAGACTCCCCTCTGGAAGCGCTTTCACTGCAAGCTGCAGATTCCCTCCTAACAGCAAGCTTTAGGATAGGGTACTGAATTGTAACTTACTTTCGCCTAATAATGCGAATTTGGCAAAGAGACTATCTCCCGCAGGGAAGTTGCTACCATCAAATGTTTGCCCTCGTTAGACTCCCCTCTGGAAGCGCTTTCACTGCAAGCTGCAGATTCCCTCCTAACAGCAAGCTTTAGGATAGGGTACTGAATTGTAACTTACTTTCGCCTAATAATGCGATTTTGGCAAAGAGACTATCTCCCGCAGGGAAGCTGCTACCATCAAATGTTTGCCCTCATTAGACTCCCCTCTGGAAGCGCTTTCACTGCAAGCTGCAGATTCCCTCCTAACAGCAAGCTTTAGGATAGGGTACTGAATTGTAACTTACTTTCGCCTAATAATGCGATTTTGGCAAAGAGAATATCTCCCGCAGGGAAGCTCCTACCATCAAATGTTTGCCCTCATTAGACTCCCCTCTGGAAGCGCTTTCACTGCAAGCTGCAGATTCCCTCCTAACAGCAAGCTTTAGGATAGGGTACTGAATTGTAACTTACTTTCGCCTAATAAGGCGATTTTGGCAAAGAGAGTATCTCCCGCAGGGAAGCTGCTACCATCAAATGTTTGCCCTCATTAAACTCCCCTCTGGAAGCGCTTTCACTGCAAGCTGCAGATTCCCTCCTAACAGCAAGCTTTAGGATAGGGTACTGAATTGTATCTTACTTTCGCTTAATAATGCGATTTTGGCAAAGAGACTATCTCCCGCAGGGAAGCTGCTACTATCAAATGTTTTCCCTCATTAGCCTCCCATCTGGAAGCGCTTTCACTGCAAGCTGCAGATTCCCTCCTAACAGCAAGCTTTAGGATAGGGTACTGAATTGTAACTTACTTTCGCCTAATAATGCGATTTTGGCAAAGAGAGTATCTCCCGCAGGGAAGCTGCTACCATCAAATCTTTGCCCTCATTAGACTCCCCTCTGGAAGCGCTTTCACTGCAAGCTGCAGATTCCCTCCTAACAGCAAGCTTTAGGATAGGGTACTGAATTGTAACTTACTTTCGCCTAATAATGCGATTTTGGCAAAGAGAATATCTCCCGCAGGGAAGCTGCTACCATCAAATGTTTGCCCTCATTAGACTCCCCTCTGGAAGCGCTTTCACTGCAAGCTGCAGATTCCCTCCTAACAGCAAGCTTTAGGATAGGGTACTGAATTGTAACTTACTTTCGCCTAATAATGCGATTTTGGCAAAGAGAGTATCTCCCGCAGGGAAGCTGCTACCATCAAATGTTTGCCCTCATTAGACTCCCCTCTGGAAGCGCTTTCACTGCAAGCTGCAGATTCCCTCCTAACAGCAAGCTTTAGGATAGGGTACTGAATTGTAACTTACTTTCGCCTAATAATGCGATTTTGGCAAAGAGACTATCTCCCGCAGGGAAGCTGCTACCATCAAATGTTTGCCCTCATTAGACTCCCCTCTGGAAGCGCTTTCACTGCAAGCTGCAGATTCCCTCCTAACAGCAAGCTTTAGGATAGGGTACTGAATTGTAACTTACTTTCGCCTAATAATGCGATTTTGGCAAAGAGACTATCTCCCGCAGGGAAGCTGCTACCATCAAATGTTTGCCCTCGTTAGACTCCCCTCTGGAAGCGCTTTCACTGCAAGCTGCAGATTCCCTCCTAACAGCAAGCTTTAGGATAGGGTACTGAATTGTAACTTACTTTCGCTTAATAAGGCGATTTTGGCAAAGAGAGTATCTCCCGCAGGGAAGCTGCTACCATCAAATCTTTGCCCTCATTAGACTTCCCTCTGGAAGCGCTTTCACTGCAAGCTGCAGATTCCCTCCTAACAGCAAGCTTTAGGATAGGGTACTGAATTGTAACTTACTTTCGCCTAATAATGCGATTTTGGCAAAGAGAGTATCTCCCGCAGGGAAGCTGCTACCATCAAATGTTTGCCGTCATTAGCCTCCCCTCTGGAAGCGCTTTCACTGCAAGCTGCAGATTCCCTCCTAACAGCAAGCTTTAGGATAGGGTACTGAATTGTAACTTACTTTCGCCTAATAATGCGATTTTTGCAAAGAGAGTATCTCCCGCAGGGAAGCTGCTACCATCAAATGTTTGCCCTCATTAGACTCCCCTCTGGAAGCGCTTTCACTGCAAGCTGCAGATTCCCTCCTAACAGCAAGCTTTAGGATAGGGTACTGAATTGTAACTTACTTTCGCCTAATAATGCGATTTTGGCAAAGAGAATATCTCCCGCAGGGAAGCTGCTACCATCAAATGTTTGCCCTCATTAGACTCCCCTCTGGAAGCGCTTTCACTGCAAGCTGCAGATTCCCCTCCTAACAGCAAGCTTTAGGATAGGGTACTGAATTGTAACTTACTTTCGCCTAATAATGCGATTTTGGCAAAGAGAATATCTCCCGCAGGGAAGCTGCTACCATCAAATGTTTGCCCTCATTAGACTCCCCTCTGGAAGCGCTTTCACTGCAAGCTGCAGATTCCCTCCTAACAGCAAGCTTTAGGATAGGGTACTGAATTGTAACTTACTTTCGCCTAATAATGCGAATTTGGCAAAGAGACTATCTCCCGCAGGGAAGTTGCTACCATCAAATGTTTGCCCTCGTTAGACTCCCCTCTGGAAGCGCTTTCACTGCAAGCTGCAGATTCCCTCCTAACAGCAAGCTTTAGGATAGGGTACTGAATTGTAACTTACTTTCGCCTAATAATGCGATTTTGGCAAAGAGACTATCTCCCGCAGGGAAGCTGCTACCATCAAATGTTTGCCCTCATTAGACTCCCCTCTGGAAGCGCTTTCACTGCAAGCTGCAGATTCCCTCCTAACAGCAAGCTTTAGGATAGGGTACTGAATTGTAACTTACTTTCGCCTAATAATGCGATTTTGGCAAAGAGAATATCTCCCGCAGGGAAGCTCCTACCATCAAATGTTTGCCCTCATTAGACTCCCCTCTGGAAGCGCTTTCACTGCAAGCTGCAGATTCCCTCCTAACAGCAAGCTTTAAGATAGGGTACTGAATTGTAACTTACTTTCGCCTAATAAGGCGATTTTGGCAAAGAGAGTATCTCCCGCAGGGAAGCTGCTACCATCAAATGTTTGCCCTCATTAAACTCCCCTCTGGAAGCGCTTTCACTGCAAGCTGCAGATTCCCTCCTAACAGCAAGCTTTAGGATAGGGTACTGAATTGTATCTTACTTTCGCTTAATAATGCGATTTTGGCAAAGAGACTATCTCCCGCAGGGAAGCTGCTACTATCAAATGTTTTCCCTCATTAGCCTCCCATCTGGAAGCGCTTTCACTGCAAGCTGCAGATTCCCTCCTAACAGCAAGCTTTAGGATAGGGTACTGAATTGTAACTTACTTTCGCCTAATAATGCGATTTTGGCAAAGAGAGTATCTCCCGCAGGGAAGCTGCTACCATCAAATGTTTGCCGTCATTAGCCTCCCCTCTGGAAGCGCTTTCACTGCAAGCTGCAGATTCCCTCCTAACAGCAAGCTTTAGGATAGGGTACTGAATTGTAACTTACTTTCGCCTAATAATGCGATTTTTGCAAAGAGAGTATCTCCCGCAGGGAAGCTGCTACCATCAAATGTTTGCCCTCATTAGACTCCCCTCTGGAAGCGCTTTCACTGCAAGCTGCAGATTCCCTCCTAACAGCAAGCTTTAGGATAGGGTACTGAATTGTAACTTACTTTCGCCTAATAATGCGATTTTGGCAAAGAGAATATCTCCCGCAGGGAAGCTGCTACCATCAAATGTTTGCCCTCATTAGACTCCCCTCTGGAAGCGCTTTCACTGCAAGCTGCAGATTCCCTCCTAACAGCAAGCTTTAGGATAGGGTACTGAATTGTAACTTACTTTCGCCTAATAATGCGATTTTGGCAAAGAGAATATCTCCCGCAGGGAAGCTGCTACCATCAAATGTTTGCCCTCATTAGACTCCCCTCTGGAAGCGCTTTCACTGCAAGCTGCAGATTCCCTCCTAACAGCAAGCTTTAGGATAGGGTACTGAATTGTAACTTACTTTCGCCTAATAATGCGAATTTGGCAAAGAGACTATCTCCCGCAGGGAAGTTGCTACCATCAAATGTTTGCCCTCGTTAGACTCCCCTCTGGAAGCGCTTTCACTGCAAGCTGCAGATTCCCTCCTAACAGCAAGCTTTAGGATAGGGTACTGAATTGTAACTTACTTTCGCCTAATAATGCGATTTTGGCAAAGAGACTATCTCCCGCAGGGAAGCTGCTACCATCAAATGTTTGCCCTCATTAGACTCCCCTCTGGAAGCGCTTTCACTGCAAGCTGCAGATTCCCTCCTAACAGCAAGCTTTAGGATAGGGTACTGAATTGTAACTTACTTTCGCCTAATAATGCGATTTTGGCAAAGAGAATATCTCCCGCAGGGAAGCTCCTACCATCAAATGTTTGCCCTCATTAGACTCCCCTCTGGAAGCGCTTTCACTGCAAGCTGCAGATTCCCTCCTAACAGCAAGCTTTAAGATAGGGTACTGAATTGTAACTTACTTTCGCCTAATAAGGCGATTTTGGCAAAGAGAGTATCTCCCGCAGGGAAGCTGCTACCATCAAATGTTTGCCCTCATTAAACTCCCCTCTGGAAGCGCTTTCACTGCAAGCTGCAGATTCCCTCCTAACAGCAAGCTTTAGGATAGGGTACTGAATTGTATCTTACTTTCGCTTAATAATGCGATTTTGGCAAAGAGACTATCTCCCGCAGGGAAGCTGCTACTATCAAATGTTTTCCCTCATTAGCCTCCCATCTGGAAGCGCTTTCACTGCAAGCTGCAGATTCCCTCCTAACAGCAAGCTTTAGGATAGGGTACTGAATTGTAACTTACTTTCGCCTAATAATGCGATTTTGGCAAAGAGAGTATCTCCCGCAGGGAAGCTGCTACCATCAAATCTTTGCCCTCATTAGACTCCCCTCTGGAAGCGCTTTCACTGCAAGCTGCAGATTCCCTCCTAACAGCAAGCTTTAGGATAGGGTACTGAATTGTAACTTACTTTCGCCTAATAATGCGATTTTGGCAAAGAGACTATCTCCCGCAGGGAAGCTGCTACCATCAAATGTTTGCCCTCATTAGACTCCCCTCTGGAAGCGCTTTCACTGCAAGCTGCAGATTCCCTCCTAACAGCAAGCTTTAGGATAGGGTACTGAATTGTAACTTACTTTCGCCTAATAATGCGATTTTGGCAAAGAGAGTATCTCCCGCAGGGAAGCTGCTACCATCAAATGTTTGCCCTCATTAGACTCCCCTCTGGAAGCGCTTTCACTGCAAGCTGCAGATTCCCTCCTAACAGCAAGCTTTAGGATAGGGTACTGAATTGTAACTTACTTTCGCCTAATAATGCGATTTTGGCAAAGAGACTATCTCCCGCAGGGAAGCTGCTACCATCAAATGTTTGCCCTCATTAGACTCCCCTCTGGAAGCGCTTTCACTGCAAGCTGCAGATTCCCTCCTAACAGCAAGCTTTAGGATAGGGTACTGAATTGTAACTTACTTTCGCCTAATAATGCGATTTTGGCAAAGAGACTATCTCCCGCAGGGAAGCTGCTACCATCAAATGTTTGCCCTCGTTAGACTCCCCTCTGGAAGCGCTTTCACTGCAAGCTGCAGATTCCCTCCTAACAGCAAGCTTTAGGATAGGGTACTGAATTGTAACTTACTTTCGCTTAATAAGGCGATTTTGGCAAAGAGAGTATCTCCCGCAGGGAAGCTGCTACCATCAAATCTTTGCCCTCATTAGACTTCCCTCTGGAAGCGCTTTCACTGCAAGCTGCAGATTCCCTCCTAACAGCAAGCTTTAGGATAGGGTACTGAATTGTAACTTACTTTCGCCTAATAATGCGATTTTGGCAAAGAGAGTATCTCCCGCAGGGAAGCTGCTACCATCAAATGTTTGCCGTCATTAGCCTCCCCTCTGGAAGCGCTTTCACTGCAAGCTGCAGATTCCCTCCTAACAGCAAGCTTTAGGATAGGGTACTGAATTGTAACTTACTTTCGCCTAATAATGCGATTTTTGCAAAGAGAGTATCTCCCGCAGGGAAGCTGCTACCATCAAATGTTTGCCCTCATTAGACTCCCCTCTGGAAGCGCTTTCACTGCAAGCTGCAGATTCCCTCCTAACAGCAAGCTTTAGGATAGGGTACTGAATTGTAACTTACTTTCGCCTAATAATGCGATTTTGGCAAAGAGAATATCTCCCGCAGGGAAGCTGCTACCATCAAATGTTTGCCCTCATTAGACTCCCCTCTGGAAGCGCTTTCACTGCAAGCTGCAGATTCCCTCCTAACAGCAAGCTTTAGGATAGGGTACTGAATTGTAACTTACTTTCGCCTAATAAGGCGATTTTGGCAAAGAGACTATCTCCCGCAGGGAAGCTGCTACCATCAAATGTTTGCCCTCATTAGACTCCCCTCTGGAAGCGCTTTCACTGCAAGCTGCAGATTCCCTCCTAACAGCAAGCTTTAGGATAGGGTACTGAATTGTATCTTACTTTCGCTTAATAAGGCGATTTTGGCAAAGAGAATATCACCCGCAGGGAAGCTGCTACCATCAAATGTTTGCCGTCATTAGACTCCCCTCTGGAAGCGCTTTCACTGCAAGCTGCAGATTCCCTCCTAACAGCAAGCTTTAGGATAGGGTACTGAATTGTAACTTACTTTCGCCTAATAATGCGAATTTGGCAAAGAGACTATCTCCCGCAGGGAAGCTGCTACCATCAAATTTTTGCCCTCGTTAGACTCCCCTCTGGAAGCGCTTTCACTGCAAGCTGCAGATTCCCTCCTAACAGCAAGCTTTAGGATAGGGTACTGAATTGTAACTTACTTTCGCTTAATAAGGCGATTTTAGCAAAGAGACTATCTCCCGCAGGGAAGCTGCTACCATCAAATGTTTGCCCTCATTAGACTCCCCTCTGGAAGCGCTTTCACTGCAAGCTGCAGATTCCCTCCTAACAGCAAGCTTTAGGATAGGGTACTGAATTGTAACTTACTTTCGCCTAATAATGCGATTTTGGCAAAGAGAATATCTCCCGCAGGGAAGCTGCTACCATCAAATTTTTGCCCTCGTTAGACTCCCCTCTGGAAGCGCTTTCACTGCAAGCTGCAGATTCCCTCCTAACAGCAAGCTTTAGGATAGGGTACTGAATTGTAACTTACTTTCGCCTAATAATGCGATTTTGGCAAAGAGAGTATCTCCCGCAGGGAAGCTGCTACCATCAAATCTTTGCCCTCATTAGACTCCCCTCTGGAAGCGCTTTCACTGCAAGCTGCAGATTCCCTCCTAACAGCAAGCTTTAGGATAGGGTACTGAATTGTAACTTACTTTCGCCTAATAATGCGATTTTTGCAAAGACTATCTCCCGCAGGGAAGCTGCTACCATCAAATGTTTGCCCTCATTAGACTCCCCTCTGGAAGCGCTTTCACTGCAAGCTGCAGATTCCCTCCTAACAGCAAGCTTTAGGATAGGGTACTGAATTGTAACTTACTTTCGCCTAATAATGCGATTTTGGCAAAGAGAATATCTCCCGCAGGGAAGCTGCTACCATCAAATGTTTGCCCTCATTAGACTCCCCTCTGGAAGCGCTTTCACTGCAAGCTGCAGATTCCCTCCTAACAGCAAGCTTTAGGATAGGGTACTGAATTGTAACTTACTTTCGCCTAATAATGCGAATTTGGCAAAGAGACTATCTCCCGCAGGGAAGTTGCTACCATCAAATGTTTGCCCTCGTTAGACTCCCCTCTGGAAGCGCTTTCACTGCAAGCTGCAGATTCCCTCCTAACAGCAAGCTTTAGGATAGGGTACTGAATTGTAACTTACTTTCGCCTAATAATGCGATTTTGGCAAAGAGACTATCTCCCGCAGGGAAGCTGCTACCATCAAATGTTTGCCCTCATTAGACTCCCCTCTGGAAGCGCTTTCACTGCAAGCTGCAGATTCCCTCCTAACAGCAAGCTTTAGGATAGGGTACTGAATTGTAACTTACTTTCGCCTAATAATGCGATTTTGGCAAAGAGAATATCTCCCGCAGGGAAGCTCCTACCATCAAATGTTTGCCCTCATTAGACTCCCCTCTGGAAGCGCTTTCACTGCAAGCTGCAGATTCCCTCCTAACAGCAAGCGCTTTAGGATAGGGTACTGAATTGTAACTTACTTTCGCCTAATAATGCGATTTTGGCAAAGAGACTATCTCCCGCAGGGAAGCTGCTACCATGAAATGTTCCCCCTCATTAGACTCCCCTCTGGAAGCGCTTTCACTGCAAGCTGCAGATTCCCTCCTAACAGCAAGCTTTAGGATAGGGTACTGAATTGTAACTTACTTTCGCCTAATAATGCGATTTTGGCAAAGAGACTATCTCCCGCAGGGAAGCTGCTACCATCAAATGTTTGCCCTCATTAGACTCCCCTCTGGAAGCGCTTTCACTGCAAGCTGCAGATTCCCTCCTAACAGCAAGCTTTAGGATAGGGTACTGAATTGTAACTTACTTTCGCCTAATAATGCGATTTTGGCAAAGAGACTATCTCCCGCAGGGAAGCTGCTACCATCAAATGTTTGCCCTCATTAGACTCCCCTCTGGAAGCGCTTTCACTGCAAGCTGCAGATTCCCTCCTAACAGCAAGCTTTAAGATAGGGTACTGAATTGTAACTTACTTTCGCCTAATAAGGCGATTTTGTCAAAGAGAATATCTCCCGCAGGGAAGCTGCTACCATCAAATGTTTGCCCTCATTAGACTCCCCTCTGGAAGCGCTTTCACTGCAAGCTGCAGATTCCCTCCTAACAGCAAGCTTTAGGATAGGGTACTGAATTGTAACTTACTTTCGCCTAATAATGCGATTTTGGCAAAGAGACTATCTCCCGCAGGGAAGCTGCTACCATCAAATGTTTGCCCTCATTAGACTCCCCTCTGGAAGCGCTTTCACTGCAAGCTGCAGATTCCCTCCTAACAGCAAGCTTTAGGATAGGGTACTGAATTGTAACTTACTTTCGCCTAATAATGCGATTTTGGCAAAGAGAGTATCTCCCGCAGGGAAGCTGCTACCATCAAATGTTTGCCCTCATTAGACTCCCCTCTGGAAGCGCTTTCACTGCAAGCTGCAGATTCCCTCCTAACAGCAAGCTTTAGGATAGGGTACTGAATTGTAACTTACTTTCGCCTAATAATGCGATTTTGGCAAAGAGAGTATCTCCCGCAGGGAAGCTGCTACCATCAAATGTTTGCCCTCGTTAGACTCCCCTCTGGAAGCGCTTTCACTGCAAGCTGCAGATTCCCTCCTAACAGCAAGCTTTAGGATAGGGTACTGAATTGTAACTTACTTTCGCCTAATAATGCGATTTTGGCAAAGAGAGTATCTCCCGCAGGGAAGCTGCTACCATGAAATGTTTGCCCTCATTAGACTCCCCTCTGGAAGCGCTTTCACTGCAAGCTGCAGATTCCCTCCTAACAGCAAGCTTTAGGATAGGGTACTGAATTGTAACTTACTTTCGCCTAATAATGCGATTTTGGCAAAGAGAGTATCTCCCGCAGGGAAGCTGCTACCATGAAATGTTTGCCCTCATTAGACTCCCCTCTGGAAGCGCTTTCACTGCAAGCTGCAGATTCCCTCCTAACAGCAAGCTTTAGGATAGGGTACTGAATTGTAACTTACTTTCGCCTAATAATGCGATTTTGGCAAAGAGACTATCTCCCGCAGGGAAGCTGCTACCATGAAATGTTTGCCCTCATTAGACTCCCCTCTGGAAGCGCTTTCACTGCAAGCTGCAGATTCCCTCCTAACAGCAAGCTTTAGGATAGGGTACTGAATTGTAACTTACTTTCGCCTAATAATGCGATTTTGGCAAAGAGAGTATCTCCCGCAGGGAAGCTGCTACCGTCAAATGTTTGCCCTCATTAGACTCCCCTCTGGAAGCGCTTTCACTGCAAGCTGCAGATTCCCTCCTAACAGCAAGCTTTAGGATAGGGTACTGAATTGTAACTTACTTTCGCCTAATAATGCGATTTTGGCAAAGAGAGTATCTCCCGCAGGGAAGCTGCTACCATCAAATGTTTGCCCTCATTAGACTCCCCTCTGGAAGCGCTTTCACTGCAAGCTGCAGATTCCCTCCTAACAGCAAGCTTTAGGATAGGGTACTGAATTGTAACTTACTTTCGCCTAATAATGCGATTTTGGCAAAGAGACTATCTCCCGCAGGGAAGCTGCTACCATGAAATGTTTGCCCTCATTAGACTCCCCTCTGGAAGCGCTTTCACTGCAAGCTGCAGATTCCCTCCTAACAGCAAGCTTTAGGATAGGGTACTGAATTGTAACTTACTTTCGCCTAATAATGCGATTTTGGCAAAGAGAGTATCTCCCGCAGGGAAGCTGCTACCATCAAATCTTTGCCCTCATTAGACTCCCCTCTGGAAGCGCTTTCACTGCAAGCTGCAGATTCCCTCCTAACAGCAAGCTTTAGGATAGGGTACTGAATTGTAACTTACTTTCGCCTAATAAGGCGATTTTGGCAAAGAGAATATCTCCCGCAGGGAAGCTGCTACCATCAAATGTTTGCCCTCATTAGACTCCCCTCTGGAAGCGCTTTCACTGCAAGCTGCAGATTCCCTCCTAACAGCAAGCTTTAGGATAGGGTACTGAATTGTAACTTACTTTCGCCTAATAATGCGATTTTGGCAAAGAGACTATCTCCCGCAGGGAAGCTGCTACCATCAAATATTTGCCCTCGTTAGACTCCCCTCTGGAAGCGCTTTCACTGCAAGCTGCAGATTCCCTCCTAACAGCAAGCTTTAGGATAGGGTACTGAATTGTAACTTACTTTCGCCTAATAATGCGATTTTGGCAAAGAGAATATCTCCCGCAGGGAAGCTGCTACCATCAAATATTTGCCCTCATTAGACTCCCCTCTGGAAGCGCTTTCACTGCAAGCTGCAGATTCCCTCCTAACAGCAAGTTTTAGGATAGGGTACTGAATTGTAACTTACTTTCGCCTAATAAGGCGATTTTGGCAAAGAGAATATCTCCCGCAGGGAAGCTGCTACCATCAAATGTTTGCCCTCATTAGACTCCCCTCTGGAAGCGCTTTCACTGCAAGCTGCAGATTCCCTCCTAACAGCAAGCTTTAGGATAGGGTACTGAATTGTAACTTACTTTCGCCTAATAATGCGATTTTGGCAAAGAGAGTATCTCCCGCAGGGAAGCTGCTACCATCAAATGTTTGCCCTCATTAGACTCCCCTCTGGAAGCGCTTTCACTGCAAGCTGCAGATTCCCTCCTAACAGCAAGCTTTAGGATAGGGTACTGAATTGTAACTTACTTTCGCCTAATAATGCGATTTTGGCAAAGAGAATATCTCCCGCAGGGAAGCTGCTACCATCAAATATTTGCCCTCGTTAGACTCCCCTCTGGAAGCGCTTTCACTGCAAGCTGCAGATTCCCTCCTAACACCAAGCTTTAGGATAGGGTACTGAATTGTAACTTACTTTCGCCTAATAATGCGATTTTGGCAAAGAGACTATCTCCCGCAGGGAAGCTGCTACCATCAAATGTTTGCCCTCATTAGACTCCCCTCTGGAAGCGCTTTCACTGCAAGCTGCAGATTCCCTCCTAACAGCAAGCTTTAGGATAGGGTACTGAATTGTAACTTACTTTCGCTTAATAAGGCGATTTTGGCAAAGAGATTATGTTCCGCAGGGAAGCTGCTACCATCAAATGTTTGCCCTCATTAGACTCCCCTCTGGAAGCGCTTTCACTGCAAGCTGCAGATTCCCTCCTAACAGCAAGCTTTAGGATAGGGTACTGAATTGTAACTTACTTTCGCCTAATAAGGCGATTTTGGCAAAGAGAATATCTCCCGCAGGGAAGCTGCTACCATCAAATGTTTGCCGTCATTAGACTCCCCTCTGGAAGCGCTTTCACTGCAAGCTGCAGATTCCCTCCTAACAGCAAGCTTTAGGATAGGGTACTGAATTGTAACTTACTTTCGCTTAATAAGGCGATTTTGGCAAAGAGAATATCTCCCGCAGGGAAGCTGCTACCATCAAATGTTTGCCGTCATTAGACTCCCCTCTGGAAGCGCTTTCACTGCAAGCTGCAGATTCCCTCCTAACAGCAAGCTTTAGGATAGGGTACTGAATTGTAACTTACTTTCGCCTAATAATGCGATTTTGGCAAAGAGACTATCTCCCGCAGGGAAGCTGGTACCATCAAATATTTGCCTTCATTAGACTCCCCTCTGGAAGCGCTTTCACTGCAAGCTGCAGATTCCCTCCTAACAGCAAGCTTTAGGATAGGGTACTGAATTGTAACTTACTTTCGCCTAATAATGCGATTTTGGCAAAGAGACTATCTCCCGCAGGGAAGCTGCTACCATCAAATGTTTGCCCTCATTAGACTCCCCTCTGGAAGCGCTTTCACTGCAAGCTGCAGATTCCCTCCTAACAGCAAGCTTTAGGATAGGGTACTGAATTGTAACTTACTTTCGCCTAATAATGCGATTTTGGAAAGAGACTATCTCCCGCAGGGAAGCTGCTACCATCAAATGTTTGCCCTCATTAGACTCCCCTCTGGAAGCGCTTTCACTGCAAGCTGCAGATTCCCTCCTAACAGCAAGCTTTAGGATAGGGTACTGAATTGTAACTTACTTTCGCCTAATAAGGCGATTCTGGCAAAGAGAATATCTCCCGCAGGGAAGCTGCTACCATCAAATGTTTGCCCTCATTAGACTCCCCTCTGGAAGCGCTTTCACTGCAAGCTGCAGATTCCCTCCTAACAGCAAGCTTTAGGATAGGGTACTGAATTGTAACTTACTTTCGCCTAATAATGCGATTTTGGCAAAGAGACTATCTCCCGCAGGGAAGCTGCTACCATCAAATGTTTGCCCTCGTTAGACTCCCCTCTGGAAGCGCTTTCACTGCAAGCTGCAGATTCCCTCCTAACAGCAAGCTTTAGGATAGGGTACTGAATTGTAACTTACTTTCGCCTAATAATGCGATTTTGGCAAAGAGAGTATCTCCCGCAGGGAAGCTGCTACCATCAAATCTTTGCCCTCATTAGACTCCCCTCTGGAAGCGCTTTCACTGCAAGCTGCAGATTCCCTCCTAACAGCAAGCTTTAGGATAGGGTACTGAATTGTAACTTACTTTCGCCTAATAAGGCGATTTTGGCAAAGAGACTATCTCCCGCAGGGAAGCTGCTACCATCAAATGTTTGCCCTCATTAGACTCCCCTCTGGAAGCGCTTTCACTGCAAGCTGCAGATTCCCTCCTAACAGCAAGCTTTAGGATAGGGTACTGAATTGTAACTTACTTTCGCCTAATAATGCGATTTTGGCAAAGAGACTATCTCCCGCAGGGAAGCTGCTACCATCAAATGTTTGCCCTCATTAGACTCCCCTCTGGAAGCGCTTTCACTGCAAGCTGCAGATTCCCTCCTAACAGCAAGCTTTAGGATAGGGTACTGAATTGTAACTTACTTTCGCCTAATAATGCGATTTTGGCAAAGAGAATATCTCCCGCAGGGAAGCTGCTACCATCAAATATTTGCCCTCGTTAGACTCCCCTCTGGAAGCGCTTTCACTGCAAGCTGTAGATTCCCTCCTAACAGCAAGCTTTAGGATAGGGTACTGAATTGTAACTTACTTTCGCCTAATAATGCGATTTTGGCAAAGAGACTATCTCCCGCAGGGAAGCTGCTACCATCAAATGTTTGCCCTCATTAGACTCCCCTCTGGAAGCGCTTTCACTGCAAGCTGCAGATTCCCTCCTAACAGCAAGCTTTAGGATAGGGTACTGAATTGTAACTTACTTTCGCTTAATAAGGCGATTTTGGCAAAGAGATTATGTTCCGCAGGGAAGCTGCTACCATCAAATGTTTGCCCTCATTAGACTCCCCTCTGGAAGCGCTTTCACTGCAAGCTGCAGATTCCCTCCTAACAGCAAGCTTTAGGATAGGGTACTGAATTGTAACTTACTTTCGCCTAATAAGGCGATTTTGGCAAAGAGAATATCTCCCGCAGGGAAGCTGCTACCATCAAATGTTTGCCGTCATTAGACTCCCCTCTGGAAGCGCTTTCACTGCAAGCTGCAGATTCCCTCCTAACAGCAAGCTTTAGGATAGGGTACTGAATTGTAACTTACTTTCGCTTAATAAGGCGATTTTGGCAAAGAGAATATCTCCCGCAGGGAAGCTGCTACCATCAAATGTTTGCCGTCATTAGACTCCCCTCTGGAAGCGCTTTCACTGCAAGCTGCAGATTCCCTCCTAACAGCAAGCTTTAGGATAGGGTACTGAATTGTAACTTACTTTCGCCTAATAATGCGATTTTGGCAAAGAGACTATCTCCCGCAGGGAAGCTGGTACCATCAAATATTTGCCTTCATTAGACTCCCCTCTGGAAGCGCTTTCACTGCAAGCTGCAGATTCCCTCCTAACAGCAAGCTTTAGGATAGGGTACTGAATTGTAACTTACTTTCGCCTAATAATGCGATTTTGGCAAAGAGACTATCTCCCGCAGGGAAGCTGCTACCATCAAATGTTTGCCCTCATTAGACTCCCCTCTGGAAGCGCTTTCACTGCAAGCTGCAGATTCCCTCCTAACAGCAAGCTTTAGGATAGGGTACTGAATTGTAACTTACTTTCGCCTAATAATGCGATTTTGGAAAGAGACTATCTCCCGCAGGGAAGCTGCTACCATCAAATGTTTGCCCTCATTAGACTCCCCTCTGGAAGCGCTTTCACTGCAAGCTGCAGATTCCCTCCTAACAGCAAGCTTTAGGATAGGGTACTGAATTGTAACTTACTTTCGCTTAATAAGGCGATTTTGGCAAAGAGACTATCTCCCGCAGGGAAGCTGCTACCATCAAATGTTTGCCCTCATTAGACTCCCCTCTGGAAGCGCTTTCACTGCAAGCTGCAGATTCCCTCCTAACAGCAAGCTTTAGGATAGGGTACTGAATTGTAACTTACTTTCGCCTAATAATGCGATTTTGGCAAAGAGACTATCTCCCGCAGGGAAGCTGCTACCATCATATGTTTGCCCTCATTAGACTCCCCTCTGGAAGCGCTTTCACTGCAAGCTGCAGATTCCCTCCTAACAGCAAGCTTTAGGATAGGGTACTGAATTGTAACTTACTTTCGCCTAATAATGCGATTTTGGCAAAGAGACTATCTCCCGCAGGGAAGCTGCTACCATCAAATATTTGCCCTCGTTAGACTCCCCTCTGGAAGCGCTTTCACTGCAAGCTGCAGATTCCCTCCTAACAGCAAGTTTTAGGATAGGGTACTGAATTGTAACTTACTTTCGCCTAATAAGGCGATTTTGGCAAAGAGAATATCTCCCGCAGGGAAGCTGCTACCATCAAATGTTTGCCCTCATTAGACTCCCCTCTGGAAGCGCTTTCACTGCAAGCTGCAGATTCCCTCCTAACAGCAAGCTTTAAGATAGGGTACTGAATTGTAACTTACTTTCGCCTAATAATGCGATTTTGGCAAAGAGACTATCTCCCGCAGGGAAGCTGCTACCATCAAATGTTTGCCCTCATTAGACTCCCCTCTGGAAGCGCTTTCACTGCAAGCTGCAGATTCCCTCCTAACAGCAAGCTTTAGGATAGGGTACTGAATTGTAACTTACTTTCGCCTAATAATGCGATTTTGGCAAAGAGAATATCTCCCGCAGGGAAGCTGCTACCATCAAATATTTGCCCTCGTTAGACTCCCCTCTGGAAGCGCTTTCACTGCAAGCTGCAGATTCCCTCCTAACAGCAAGCTTTAGGATAGGGTACTGAATTGTAACTTACCTTCGCCTAATAAGGCGATTTTGGCAAAGAGACTATCTCCCGCAGGGAAGCTGCTACCATCAAATGTTTGCCCTCATTAGACTCCCCTCTGGAAGCGCTTTCACTGCAAGCTGCAGATTCCCTCCTAACAGCAAGCTTGAGGATAGGGTACTGAATTGTAACTTACTTTCGCCTAATAATGCGATTTTGGCAAAGAGACTATCTCCCGCAGGGAAGCTGCTACCATCAAATGTTTGCCCTCATTAGACTCCCCTCTGGAAGCGCTTTCACTGCAAGCTGCAGATTCCCTCCTAACAGCAAGCTTTAGGATAGGGTACTGAATTGTAACTTACTTTCGCCTAATAATGCGATTTTGGCAAAGAGAATATCTCCCGCAGGGAAGCTGCTACCATCAAATATTTGCCCTCGTTAGACTCCCCTCTGGAAGCGCTTTCACTGCAAGCTGCAGATTCCCTCCTAACAGCAAGCTTTAGGATAGGGTACTGAATTGTAACTTACTTTCGCCTAATAATGCGATTTTGGCAAAGAGACTATCTCCCGCAGGGAAGCTGCTACCATCAAATGTTTGCCCTCATTAGACTCCCCTCTGGAAGCGCTTTCACTGCAAGCTGCAGATTCCCTCCTAACAGCAAGCTTTAGGATAGGGTACTGAATTGTAACTTACTTTCGCTTAATAAGGCGATTTTGGCAAAGAGATTATGTTCCGCAGGGAAGCTGCTACCATCAAATGTTTGCCCTCATTAGACTCCCCTCTGGAAGCGCTTTCACTGCAAGCTGCAGATTCCCTCCTAACAGCAAGCTTTAGGATAGGGTACTGAATTGTAACTTACTTTCGCCTAATAAGGCGATTTTGGCAAAGAGAATATCTCCCGCAGGGAAGCTGCTACCATCAAATGTTTGCCGTCATTAGACTCCCCTCTGGAAGCGCTTTCACTGCAAGCTGCAGATTCCCTCCTAACAGCAAGCTTTAGGATAGGGTACTGAATTGTAACTTACTTTCGCTTAATAAGGCGATTTTGGCAAAGAGAATATCTCCCGCAGGGAAGCTGCTACCATCAAATGTTTGCCGTCATTAGACTCCCCTCTGGAAGCGCTTTCACTGCAAGCTGCAGATTCCCTCCTAACAGCAAGCTTTAGGATAGGGTACTGAATTGTAACTTACTTTCGCCTAATAATGCGATTTTGGCAAAGAGACTATCTCCCGCAGGGAAGCTGGTACCATCAAATATTTGCCTTCATTAGACTCCCCTCTGGAAGCGCTTTCACTGCAAGCTGCAGATTCCCTCCTAACAGCAAGCTTTAGGATAGGGTACTGAATTGTAACTTACTTTCGCCTAATAATGCGATTTTGGCAAAGAGACTATCTCCCGCAGGGAAGCTGCTACCATCAAATGTTTGCCCTCATTAGACTCCCCTCTGGAAGCGCTTTCACTGCAAGCTGCAGATTCCCTCCTAACAGCAAGCTTTAGGATAGGGTACTGAATTGTAACTTACTTTCGCCTAATAATGCGATTTTGGAAAGAGACTATCTCCCGCAGGGAAGCTGCTACCATCAAATGTTTGCCCTCATTAGACTCCCCTCTGGAAGCGCTTTCACTGCAAGCTGCAGATTCCCTCCTAACAGCAAGCTTTAGGATAGGGTACTGAATTGTAACTTACTTTCTCTTAATAAGGCGATTTTGGCAAAGAGACTATCTCCCGCAGGGAAGCTGCTACCATCAAATGTTTGCCCTCATTAGACTCCCCTCTGGAAGCGCTTTCACTGCAAGCTGCAGATTCCCTCCTAACAGCAAGCTTTAGGATAGGGTACTGAATTGTAACTTACTTTCGCCTAATAATGCGATTTTGGCAAAGAGACTATCTCCCGCAGGGAAGCTGCTACCATCATATGTTTGCCCTCATTAGACTCCCCTCTGGAAGCGCTTTCACTGCAAGCTGCAGATTCCCTCCTAACAGCAAGCTTTAGGATAGGGTACTGAATTGTAACTTACTTTCGCCTAATAATGCGATTTTGGCAAAGAGACTATCTCCCGCAGGGAAGCTGCTACCATCAAATATTTGCCCTCGTTAGACTCCCCTCTGGAAGCGCTTTCACTGCAAGCTGCAGATTCCCTCCTAACAGCAAGTTTTAGGATAGGGTACTGAATTGTAACTTACTTTCGCCTAATAAGGCGATTTTGGCAAAGAGAATATCTCCCGCAGGGAAGCTGCTACCATCAAATGTTTGCCCTCATTAGACTCCCCTCTGGAAGCGCTTTCACTGCAAGCTGCAGATTCCCTCCTAACAGCAAGCTTTAGGATAGGGTACTGAATTGTAACTTACTTTCGCCTAATAATGCGATTTTGGCAAAGAGAGTATCTCCCGCAGGGAAGCTGCTACCATCAAATGTTTGCCCTCATTAGACTCCCCTCTGGAAGCGCTTTCACTGCAAGCTGCAGATTCCCTCCTAACAGCAAGCTTTAGGATAGGGTACTGAATTGTAACTTACTTTCGCCTAATAATGCGATTTTGGCAAAGAGAATATCTCCCGCAGGGAAGCTGCTACCATCAAATATTTGCCCTCGTTAGACTCCCCTCTGGAAGCGCTTTCACTGCAAGCTGCAGATTCCCTCCTAACAGCAAGCTTTAGGATAGGGTACTGAATTGTAACTTACTTTCGCCTAATAATGCGATTTTGGCAAAGAGACTATCTCCCGCAGGGAAGCTGCTACCATCAAATGTTTGCCCTCATTAGACTCCCCTCTGGAAGCGCTTTCACTGCAAGCTGCAGATTCCCTCCTAACAGCAAGCTTTAGGATAGGGTACTGAATTGTAACTTACTTTCGCCTAATAATGCGATTTTGGCAAAGAGAGTATCTCCCGCAGGGAAGCTGCTACCATCAAATCTTTGCCCTCGTTAGACTCCCCTCTGGAAGCGCTTTCACTGCAAGCTGCAGATTCCCTCCTAACAGCAAGCTTTAGGATAGGGTACTGAATTGTAACTTACTTTCGCCTAATAATGCGATTTTGGCAAAGAGACTATCTCCCGCAGGGAAGCTGCTACCATCAAATGTTTGCCCTCATTAGACTCCCCTCTGGAAGCGCTTTCACTGCAAGCTGCAGATTCCCTCCTAACAGCAAGCTTTAGGATAGGGTACTGAATTGTAACTTACTTTCGCTTAATAAGGCGATTTTGGCAAAGAGATTATGTTCCGCAGGGAAGCTGCTACCATCAAATGTTTGCCCTCATTAGACTCCCCTCTGGAAGCGCTTTCACTGCAAGCTGCAGATTCCCTCCTAACAGCAAGCTTTAGGATAGGGTACTGAATTGTAACTTACTTTCGCCTAATAAGGCGATTTTGGCAAAGAGAATATCTCCCGCAGGGAAGCTGCTACCATCAAATGTTTGCCGTCATTAGACTCCCCTCTGGAAGCGCTTTCACTGCAAGCTGCAGATTCCCTCCTAACAGCAAGCTTTAGGATAGGGTACTGAATTGTAACTTACTTTCGCTTAATAAGGCGATTTTGGCAAAGAGAATATCTCCCGCAGGGAAGCTGCTACCATCAAATGTTTGCCGTCATTAGACTCCCCTCTGGAAGCGCTTTCACTGCAAGCTGCAGATTCCCTCCTAACAGCAAGCTTTAGGATAGGGTACTGAATTGTAACTTACTTTCGCCTAATAATGCGATTTTGGCAAAGAGACTATCTCCCGCAGGGAAGCTGGTACCATCAAATATTTGCCTTCATTAGACTCCCCTCTGGAAGCGCTTTCACTGCAAGCTGCAGATTCCCTCCTAACAGCAAGCTTTAGGATAGGGTACTGAATTGTAACTTACTTTCGCCTAATAATGCGATTTTGGCAAAGAGACTATCTCCCGCAGGGAAGCTGCTACCATCAAATGTTTGCCCTCATTAGACTCCCCTCTGGAAGCGCTTTCACTGCAAGCTGCAGATTCCCTCCTAACAGCAAGCTTTAGGATAGGGTACTGAATTGTAACTTACTTTCGCCTAATAATGCGATTTTGGCAAAGAGACTATCTCCCGCAGGGAAGCTGCTACCATCAAATGTTTGCCCTCATTAGACTCCCCTCTGGAAGCGCTTTCACTGCAAGCTGCAGATTCCCTCCTAACAGCAACCTTTAGGATAGGGTACTGAATTGTAACTTACTTTCGCTTAATAAGGCGATTTTGGCAAAGAGACTATCTCCCGCAGGGAAGCTGCTACCATCAAATGTTTGCCCTCATTAGACTCCCCTCTGGAAGCGCTTTCACTGCAAGCTGCAGATTCCCTCCTAACAGCAAGCTTTAGGATAGGGTACTGAATTGTAACTTACTTTCGCCTAATAATGCGATTTTGGCAAAGAGACTATCTCCCGCAGGGAAGCTGCTACCATCATATGTTTGCCCTCATTAGACTCCCCTCTGGAAGCGCTTTCACTGCAAGCTGCAGATTCCCTCCTAACAGCAAGCTTTAAGATAGGGTACTGAATTGTAACTTACTTTCGCCTAATAATGCGATTTTGGCAAAGAGACTATCTCCCGCAGGGAAGCTGCTACCATCAAATGTTTGCCCTCATTAGAGTCCCCTCTGGAAGCGCTTTCACTGCAAGCTGCAGATTCCCTCCTAACAGCAAGCTTTAGGATAGGGTACTGAATTGTAACTTACTTTCGCCTAATAATGCGATTTTGGCAAAGAGAATATCTCCCGCAGGGAAGCTGCTACCATCAAATATTTGCCCTCGTTAGACTCCCCTCTGGAAGCGCTTTCACTGCAAGCTGCAGATTCCCTCCTAACAGCAAGCTTTAGGATAGGGTACTGAATTGTAACTTACTTTCGCCTAATAATGCGATTTTGGCAAAGAGACTATCTCCCGCAGGGAAGCTGCTACCATCAAATGTTTGCCCTCATTAGACTCCCCTCTGGAAGCGCTTTCACTGCAAGCTGCAGATTCCCTCCTAACAGCAAGCTTTAGGATAGGGTACTGAATTGTAACTTACTTTCGCCTAATAATGCGATTTTGGCAAAGAGAGTATCTCCCGCAGGGAAGCTGCTACCATCAAATCTTTGCCCTCATTAGACTCCCCTCTGGAAGCGCTTTCACTGCAAGCTGCAGATTCCCTCCTAACAGCAAGCTTTAGGATAGGGTACTGAATTGTAACTTACTTTCGCCTAATAAGGCGATTTTGGCAAAGAGACTATCTCCCGCAGGGAAGCTGCTACCATCAAATGTTTGCCCTCATTAGACTCCCCTCTGGAAGCGCTTTCACTGCAAGCTGCAGATTCCCTCCTAACAGCAAGCTTTAGGATAGGGTACTGAATTGTAACTTACTTTCGCCTAATAATGCGATTTTGGCAAAGAGACTATCTCCCGCAGGGAAGCTTGCTACCATCAAATATTTGCCCTCGTTAGACTCCCCTCTGGAAGCGCTTTCACTGCAAGCTGCAGATTCCCTCCTAACAGCAAGCTTTAGGATAGGGTACTGAATTGTAACTTACTTTCGCCTAATAATGCGATTTTGGCAAAGAGAGTATCTCCCGCAGGGAAGCTGCTACCATCCAATATTTGCCCTCGTTAGACTCCCCTCTGGAAGCGCTTTCACTGCAAGCTGCAGATTCCCTTCTATACAGCAAGCTTTAGGATAGGGTACTGAATTGTAACTTACTTTCGCCTAATAATGCGATTTTGGCAAGAGAGTATCTCCCGCAGGGAAGCTGCTACCATCAAATGTTTGCCCTCATTTGACTCCCCTCTGGAAGCGCTTTCACTGCAAGCTGCAGATTCCCTCCTAACAGCAAGCTTTAGGATAGGGTACTGAATTGTAACTTACTTTCGCCTAATAATGCGATTTTGGCAAAGAGAATATCTCCCGCAGGGAAGCTGCTACCATCAAATATTTGCCCTCGTTAGACTCCCCTCTGGAAGCGCTTTCACTGCAAGCTGCAGATTCCCTCCTAACAGCAAGCTTTAGGATAGGGTACTGAATTGTAACTTACTTTCGCCTAATAAGGCGATTTTGGCAAAGAGACTATCTCCCGCAGGGAAGCTGCTACCATCAAATGTTTGCCCTCATTAGACTCCCCTCTGGAAGCGCTTTCACTGCAAGCTGCAGATTCCCTCCTAACAGCAAGCTTTAGGATAGGGTACTGAATTGTAACTTACTTTCGCCTAATAATGCGATTTTGGCAAAGAGACTATCTCCCGCAGGGAAGCTGCTACCATCAAATGTTTGCCCTCATTAGACTCCCCTCTGGAAGCGCTTTCACTGCAAGCTGCAGATTCCCTCCTAACAGCAAGCTTTAGGATAGGGTACTGAATTGTATCTTACTTTCGCCTAATAATGCGATTTTGGCAAAGAGAGTATCTCCCGCAGGGAAGCTGCTACCATCAAATCTTTGCCCTCGTTAGACTCCCCTCTGGAAGCGCTTTCACGGCAAGCTGCAGATTCCCTCCTAACAGCAAGCTTTAGGATAGGGTACTGAATTGTAACTTACTTTCGCCTAATAATGCGATTTTGGCAAAGAGACTATCTCCCGCAGGGAAGCTGCTACCATCAAATGTTTGCCCTCATTAGACTCCCCTCTGGAAGCGCTTTCACTGCAAGCTGCAGATTCCCTCCTAACAGCAAGCTTTAGGATAGGGTACTGAATTGTAACTTACTTTCGCCTAATAATGCGATTTTGGCAAAGAGAGTATCTCCCGCAGGGAAGCTGCTACCATCCAATATTTGCCCTCGTTAGACTCCCCTCTGGAAGCGCTTTCACTGCAAGCTGCAGATTCCCTTCTATACAGCAAGCTTTAGGATAGGGTACTGAATTGTATCTTACTTTCGCCTAATAATGCGATTTTGGCAAAGAGACTATCTCCCGCAGGGAAGCTGCTACCATCAAATGTTTGCCCTCATTAGACTCCCCTCTGGAAGCGCTTTCACTGCAAGCTGCAGATTCCCTCCTAACAGCAAGCTTTAGGATAGGGTACTGAATTGTAACTTACTTTCGCCTAATAATGCGATTTTGGCAAAGAGACTATCTCCCGCAGGGAAGCTGCTACCATCAAATCTTTGCCCTCATTAGACTCCCCTCTGGAAGCGCTTTCACTGCAAGCTGCAGATTCCCTCCTAACAGCAAGCTTTAGGATAGGGTACTGAATTGTAACTTACATTCGCCTAATAATGCGATTTTGGCAAAGAGAGTATCTCCCGCAGGGAAGCTGCTACCATCAAATGTTTGCCCTCATTAGACTCCCCTCTGGAAGCGCTTTCACGGCAAGCTGCAGATTCCCTCCTAACAGCAAGCTTTAGGATAGGGTACTGAATTGTAACTTACTTTCGCCTAATAATGCGATTTTGGCAAAGAGAGTATCTCCCGCAGGGAAGCTGCTACCATCAAATCTTTGCCCTCATTAGACTCCCCTCTGGAAGCGCTTTCACTGCAAGCTGCAGATTCCCTCCTAACAGCAAGCTTTAGGATAGGGTACTGAATTGTAACTTACTTTCGCCTAATAAGGCGATTTTGGCAAAGAGAATATCTCCCGCAGGGAAGCTGCTACCATCAAATGTTTGCCCTCATTAGACTCCCCTCTGGAAGCGCTTTCACTGCAAGCTGCAGATTCCCTCCTAACAGCAAGCTTTAGGATAGGGTACTGAATTGTATCTTACTTTCGCCTAATAATGCGATTTTGGCAAAGAGAATATCTCCCGCAGGGAAGCTGCTACCATCAAATCTTTGCCCTCGTTAGACTCCCCTTTGGAAGCGCTTTCACGGCAAGCTGCAGATTCCCTCCTAACAGCAAGCTTTAGGATAGGGTACTGAATTGTAACTTACTTTCGCCTAATAATGCGATTTTGGCAAAGAGACTATCTCCCGCAGGGAAGCTGCTACCATCAAATGTTTGCCCTCATTAGACTCCCCTCTGGAAGCGCTTTCACTGCAAGCTGCAGATTCCCTCCTAACAGCAAGCTTTAGGATAGGGTACTGAATTGTAACTTACTTTCGCCTAATAATGCGATTTTGGCAAAGAGACTATCTCCCGCAGGGAAGCTTGCTACCATCAAATTTTTGCCCTCGTTAGACTCCCCTCTGGAAGCGCTTTCACTGCAAGCTGCAGATTCCCTCCTAACAGCAAGCTTTAGGATAGGGTATTGAATTGTAACTTACTTTCGCCTAATAATGCGATTTTGGCAAAGAGAGTATCTCCCGCAGGGAAGCTGCTACCATCAAATCTTTGCCCTCGTTAGACTCCCCTCTGGAAGCGCTTTCACTGCAAGCTGCAGATTCCCTCCTAACAGCAAGCTTTAGGATAGGGTACTGAATTGTAACTTACTTTCGCCTAATAATGCGATTTTGGCAAAGAGAGTATCTCCCGCAGGGAAGCTGCTACCATCCAATATTTGCCCTCGTTAGACTCCCCTCTGGAAGCGCTTTCACTGCAAGCTGCAGATTCCCTTCTATACAGCAAGCTTTAGGATAGGGTACTGAATTGTAACTTACTTTCGCCTAATAATGCGATTTTGGCAAAGAGACTATCTCCCGCAGGGAAGCTGCTACCATCAAATGTTTGCCCTCATTAGACTCCCCTCTGGAAGCGCTTTCACTGCAAGCTGCAGATTCCCTCCTAACAGCAAGCTTTAGGATAGGGTACTGAATTGTAACTTACTTTCGCCTAATAATGCGATTTTGGCAAAGAGACTATCTCCCGCAGGGAAGCTGCTACCATCAAATCTTTGCCCTCATTAGACTCCCCTCTGGAAGCGCTTTCACTGCAAGCTGCAGATTCCCTCCTAACAGCAAGCTTTAGGATAGGGTACTGAATTGTAACTTACTTTCGCCTAATAATGCGATTTTGGCAAAGAGAGTATCTCCCGCAGGGATCTGCTACCATCAAATCTTTGCCCTCATTAGACTCCCCTCTGGAAGCGCTTTCACTGCAAGCTGCAGATTCCCTCCTAACAGCAAGCTTTAGGATAGGGTACTGAATTGTAACTTACTTTCGCCTAATAATGCGATTTTGGCAAAGAGACTATCTCCCGCAGGGAAGCTGCTACCATCAAATCTTTGCCCTCATTAGACTCCCCTCTGGAAGCGCTTTCACTGCAAGCTGCAGATTCCCTCCTAACAGCAAGCTTTAGGATAGGGTACTGAATTGTAACTTACTTTCGCCTAATAATGCGATTTTGGCAAAGAGAGTATCTCCCGCAGGGAAGCTGCTACCATCAAATGTTTGCCCTCATTAGACTCCCCTCTGGAAGCGCTTTCACTGCAAGCTGCAGATTCCCTCCTAACAGCAAGCTTTAGGATAGGGTACTGAATTGTAACTTACTTTCGCCTAATAATGCGATTTTGGCAAAGAGACTATCTCCCGCAGGGAAGCTGCTACCATCAAATCTTTGCCCTCATTAGACTCCCCTCTGGAAGCGCTTTCACTGCAAGCTGCAGATTCCCTCCTAACAGCAAGCTTTAGGATAGGGTACTGAATTGTAACTTACTTTCGCCTAATAATGCGATTTTGGCAAAGAGAGTATCTCCCGCAGGGATCTGCTACCATCAAATCTTTGCCCTCATTAGACTCCCCTCTGGAAGCGCTTTCACTGCAAGCTGCAGATTCCCTCCTAACAGCAAGCTTTAGGATAGGGTACTGAATTGTAACTTACTTTCGCCTAATAATGCGATTTTGGCAAAGAGACTATCTCCCGCAGGGAAGCTGCTACCATCAAATCTTTGCCCTCATTAGACTCCCCTCTGGAAGCGCTTTCACTGCAAGCTGCAGATTCCCTCCTAACAGCAAGCTTTAGGATAGGGTACTGAATTGTAACTTACATTCGCCTAATAATGCGATTTTGGCAAAGAGAGTATCTCCCGCAGGGAAGCTGCTACCATCAAATGTTTGCCCTCATTAGACTCCCCTCTGGAAGCGCTTTCACGGCAAGCTGCAGATTCCCTCCTAACAGCAAGCTTTAGGATAGGGTACTGAATTGTAACTTACTTTCGCCTAATAATGCGATTTTGGCAAAGAGAGTATCTCCCGCAGGGAAGCTGCTACCATCAAATCTTTGCCCTCATTAGACTCCCCTCTGGAAGCGCTTTCACTGCAAGCTGCAGATTCCCTCCTAACAGCAAGCTTTAGGATAGGGTACTGAATTGTAACTTACTTTCGCCTAATAAGGCGATTTTGGCAAAGAGAATATCTCCCGCAGGGAAGCTGCTACCATCAAATGTTTGCCCTCATTAGACTCCCCTCTGGAAGCGCTTTCACTGCAAGCTGCAGATTCCCTCCTAACAGCAAGCTTTAGGATAGGGTACTGAATTGTATCTTACTTTCGCCTAATAATGCGATTTTGGCAAAGAGAATATCTCCCGCAGGGAAGCTGCTACCATCAAATCTTTGCCCTCGTTAGACTCCCCTCTGGAAGCGCTTTCACTGCAAGCTGCAGATTCCCTCCTAACAGCAAGCTTTAGGATAGGGTACTGAATTGTAACTTACTTTCGCCTAATAATGCGATTTTGGCAAAGAGACTATCTCCCGCAGGGAAGCTGCTACCATCAAATGTTTGCCCTCATTAGACTCCCCTCTGGAAGCGCTTTCACTGCAAGCTGCAGATTCCCTCCTAACAGCAAGCTTTAGGATAGGGTACTGAATTGTATCTTACTTTCGCCTAATAATGCGATTTTGGCAAAGAGAATATCTCCCGCAGGGAAGCTGCTACCATCAAATCTTTGCCCTCGTTAGACTCCCCTCTGGAAGCGCTTTCACTGCAAGCTGCAGATTCCCTCCTAACAGCAAGCTTTAGGATAGGGTACTGAATTGTAACTTACTTTCGCCTAATAATGCGATTTTGGCAAAGAGACTATCTCCCGCAGGGAAGCTGCTACCATCAAATGTTTGCCCTCATTAGACTCCCCTCTGGAAGCGCTTTCACTGCAAGCTGCAGATTCCCTCCTAACAGCAAGCTTTAGGATAGGGTACTGAATTGTATCTTACTTTCGCCTAATAATGCGATTTTGGCAAAGAGAGTATCTCCCGCAGGGAAGCTGCTACCATCAAATCTTTGCCCTCGTTAGACTCCCCTCTGGAAGCGCTTTCACGGCAAGCTGCAGATTCCCTCCTAACAGCAAGCTTTAGGATAGGGTACTGAATTGTAACTTACTTTCGCCTAATAATGCGATTTTGGCAAAGAGAGTATCTCCCGCAGGGAAGCTGCTACCATCCAATATTTGCCCTCGTTAGACTCCCCTCTGGAAGCGCTTTCACTGCAAGCTGCAGATTCCCTTCTATACAGCAAGCTTTAGGATAGGGTACTGAATTGTATCTTACTTTCGCCTAATAATGCGATTTTGGCAAAGAGACTATCTCCCGCAGGGAAGCTGCTACCATCAAATGTTTGCCCTCATTAGACTCCCCTCTGGAAGCGCTTTCACTGCAAGCTGCAGATTCCCTCCTAACAGCAAGCTTTAGGATAGGGTACTGAATTGTAACTTACTTTCGCCTAATAATGCGATTTTGGCAAAGAGACTATCTCCCGCAGGGAAGCTGCTACCATCAAATCTTTGCCCTCATTAGACTCCCCTCTGGAAGCGCTTTCACTGCAAGCTGCAGATTCCCTCCTAACAGCAAGCTTTAGGATAGGGTACTGAATTGTAACTTACATTCGCCTAATAATGCGATTTTGGCAAAGAGAGTATCTCCCGCAGGGAAGCTGCTACCATCAAATGTTTGCCCTCATTAGACTCCCCTCTGGAAGCGCTTTCACGGCAAGCTGCAGATTCCCTCCTAACAGCAAGCTTTAGGATAGGGTACTGAATTGTAACTTACTTTCGCCTAATAATGCGATTTTGGCAAAGAGAGTATCTCCCGCAGGGAAGCTGCTACCATCAAATCTTTGCCCTCATTAGACTCCCCTCTGGAAGCGCTTTCACTGCAAGCTGCAGATTCCCTCCTAACAGCAAGCTTTAGGATAGGGTACTGAATTGTAACTTACTTTCGCCTAATAAGGCGATTTTGGCAAAGAGAATATCTCCCGCAGGGAAGCTGCTACCATCAAATGTTTGCCCTCATTAGACTCCCCTCTGGAAGCGCTTTCACTGCAAGCTGCAGATTCCCTCCTAACAGCAAGCTTTAGGATAGGGTACTGAATTGTATCTTACTTTCGCCTAATAATGCGATTTTGGCAAAGAGAATATCTCCCGCAGGGAAGCTGCTACCATCAAATCTTTGCCCTCGTTAGACTCCCCTTTGGAAGCGCTTTCACGGCAAGCTGCAGATTCCCTCCTAACAGCAAGCTTTAGGATAGGGTACTGAATTGTAACTTACTTTCGCCTAATAATGCGATTTTGGCAAAGAGACTATCTCCCGCAGGGAAGCTGCTACCATCAAATGTTTGCCCTCATTAGACTCCCCTCTGGAAGCGCTTTCACTGCAAGCTGCAGATTCCCTCCTAACAGCAAGCTTTAGGATAGGGTACTGAATTGTAACTTACTTTCGCCTAATAATGCGATTTTGGCAAAGAGACTATCTCCCGCAGGGAAGCTTGCTACCATCAAATTTTTGCCCTCGTTAGACTCCCCTCTGGAAGCGCTTTCACTGCAAGCTGCAGATTCCCTCCTAACAGCAAGCTTTAGGATAGGGTATTGAATTGTAACTTACTTTCGCCTAATAATGCGATTTTGGCAAAGAGAGTATCTCCCGCAGGGAAGCTGCTACCATCAAATCTTTGCCCTCGTTAGACTCCCCTCTGGAAGCGCTTTCACTGCAAGCTGCAGATTCCCTCCTAACAGCAAGCTTTAGGATAGGGTACTGAATTGTAACTTACTTTCGCCTAATAATGCGATTTTGGCAAAGAGAGTATCTCCCGCAGGGAAGCTGCTACCATCCAATATTTGCCCTCGTTAGACTCCCCTCTGGAAGCGCTTTCACTGCAAGCTGCAGATTCCCTTCTATACAGCAAGCTTTAGGATAGGGTACTGAATTGTAACTTACTTTCGCCTAATAATGCGATTTTGGCAAAGAGACTATCTCCCGCAGGGAAGCTGCTACCATCAAATGTTTGCCCTCATTAGACTCCCCTCTGGAAGCGCTTTCACTGCAAGCTGCAGATTCCCTCCTAACAGCAAGCTTTAGGATAGGGTACTGAATTGTAACTTACTTTCGCCTAATAATGCGATTTTGGCAAAGAGACTATCTCCCGCAGGGAAGCTGCTACCATCAAATCTTTGCCCTCATTAGACTCCCCTCTGGAAGCGCTTTCACTGCAAGCTGCAGATTCCCTCCTAACAGCAAGCTTTAGGATAGGGTACTGAATTGTAACTTACTTTCGCCTAATAATGCGATTTTGGCAAAGAGAGTATCTCCCGCAGGGATCTGCTACCATCAAATCTTTGCCCTCATTAGACTCCCCTCTGGAAGCGCTTTCACTGCAAGCTGCAGATTCCCTCCTAACAGCAAGCTTTAGGATAGGGTACTGAATTGTAACTTACTTTCGCCTAATAATGCGATTTTGGCAAAGAGACTATCTCCCGCAGGGAAGCTGCTACCATCAAATCTTTGCCCTCATTAGACTCCCCTCTGGAAGCGCTTTCACTGCAAGCTGCAGATTCCCTCCTAACAGCAAGCTTTAGGATAGGGTACTGAATTGTAACTTACATTCGCCTAATAATGCGATTTTGGCAAAGAGAGTATCTCCCGCAGGGAAGCTGCTACCATCAAATGTTTGCCCTCATTAGACTCCCCTCTGGAAGCGCTTTCACTGCAAGCTGCAGATTCCCTCCTAACAGCAAGCTTTAGGATAGGGTACTGAATTGTAACTTACTTTCGCCTAATAATGCGATTTTGGCAAAGAGACTATCTCCCGCAGGGAAGCTGCTACCATCAAATCTTTGCCCTCATTAGACTCCCCTCTGGAAGCGCTTTCACTGCAAGCTGCAGATTCCCTCCTAACAGCAAGCTTTAGGATAGGGTACTGAATTGTAACTTACTTTCGCCTAATAATGCGATTTTGGCAAAGAGAGTATCTCCCGCAGGGATCTGCTACCATCAAATCTTTGCCCTCATTAGACTCCCCTCTGGAAGCGCTTTCACTGCAAGCTGCAGATTCCCTCCTAACAGCAAGCTTTAGGATAGGGTACTGAATTGTAACTTACTTTCGCCTAATAATGCGATTTTGGCAAAGAGACTATCTCCCGCAGGGAAGCTGCTACCATCAAATGTTTGCCCTCATTAGACTCCCCTCTGGAAGCGCTTTCACGGCAAGCTGCAGATTCCCTCCTAACAGCAAGCTTTAGGATAGGGTACTGAATTGTAACTTACTTTCGCCTAATAATGCGATTTTGGCAAAGAGAGTATCTCCCGCAGGGAAGCTGCTACCATCAAATCTTTGCCCTCATTAGACTCCCCTCTGGAAGCGCTTTCACTGCAAGCTGCAGATTCCCTCCTAACAGCAAGCTTTAGGATAGGGTACTGAATTGTAACTTACTTTCGCCTAATAAGGCGATTTTGGCAAAGAGAATATCTCCCGCAGGGAAGCTGCTACCATCAAATGTTTGCCCTCATTAGACTCCCCTCTGGAAGCGCTTTCACTGCAAGCTGCAGATTCCCTCCTAACAGCAAGCTTTAGGATAGGGTACTGAATTGTATCTTACTTTCGCCTAATAATGCGATTTTGGCAAAGAGAATATCTCCCGCAGGGAAGCTGCTACCATCAAATCTTTGCCCTCGTTAGACTCCCCTTTGGAAGCGCTTTCACGGCAAGCTGCAGATTCCCTCCTAACAGCAAGCTTTAGGATAGGGTACTGAATTGTAACTTACTTTCGCCTAATAATGCGATTTTGGCAAAGAGACTATCTCCCGCAGGGAAGCTGCTACCATCAAATGTTTGCCCTCATTAGACTCCCCTCTGGAAGCGCTTTCACTGCAAGCTGCAGATTCCCTCCTAACAGCAAGCTTTAGGATAGGGTACTGAATTGTAACTTACTTTCGCCTAATAATGCGATTTTGGCAAAGAGACTATCTCCCGCAGGGAAGCTGCTACCATCAAATCTTTGCCCTCATTAGACTCCCCTCTGGAAGCGCTTTCACTGCAAGCTGCAGATTCCCTCCTAACAGCAAGCTTTAGGATAGGGTACTGAATTGTAACTTACTTTCGCCTAATAATGCGATTTTGGCAAAGAGAGTATCTCCCGCAGGGATCTGCTACCATCAAATCTTTGCCCTCATTAGACTCCCCTCTGGAAGCGCTTTCACTGCAAGCTGCAGATTCCCTCCTAACAGCAAGCTTTAGGATAGGGTACTGAATTGTAACTTACTTTCGCCTAATAATGCGATTTTGGCAAAGAGACTATCTCCCGCAGGGAAGCTGCTACCATCAAATCTTTGCCCTCATTAGACTCCCCTCTGGAAGCGCTTTCACTGCAAGCTGCAGATTCCCTCCTAACAGCAAGCTTTAGGATAGGGTACTGAATTGTAACTTACATTCGCCTAATAATGCGATTTTGGCAAAGAGAGTATCTCCCGCAGGGAAGCTGCTACCATCAAATGTTTGCCCTCATTAGACTCCCCTCTGGAAGCGCTTTCACTGCAAGCTGCAGATTCCCTCCTAACAGCAAGCTTTAGGATAGGGTACTGAATTGTAACTTACTTTCGCCTAATAATGCGATTTTGGCAAAGAGACTATCTCCCGCAGGGAAGCTGCTACCATCAAATCTTTGCCCTCATTAGACTCCCCTCTGGAAGCGCTTTCACTGCAAGCTGCAGATTCCCTCCTAACAGCAAGCTTTAGGATAGGGTACTGAATTGTAACTTACTTTCGCCTAATAATGCGATTTTGGCAAAGAGAGTATCTCCCGCAGGGATCTGCTACCATCAAATCTTTGCCCTCATTAGACTCCCCTCTGGAAGCGCTTTCACTGCAAGCTGCAGATTCCCTCCTAACAGCAAGCTTTAGGATAGGGTACTGAATTGTAACTTACTTTCGCCTAATAATGCGATTTTGGCAAAGAGACTATCTCCCGCAGGGAAGCTGCTACCATCAAATGTTTGCCCTCATTAGACTCCCCTCTGGAAGCGCTTTCACGGCAAGCTGCAGATTCCCTCCTAACAGCAAGCTTTAGGATAGGGTACTGAATTGTAACTTACTTTCGCCTAATAATGCGATTTTGGCAAAGAGAGTATCTCCCGCAGGGAAGCTGCTACCATCAAATCTTTGCCCTCATTAGACTCCCCTCTGGAAGCGCTTTCACTGCAAGCTGCAGATTCCCTCCTAACAGCAAGCTTTAGGATAGGGTACTGAATTGTAACTTACTTTCGCCTAATAAGGCGATTTTGGCAAAGAGAATATCTCCCGCAGGGAAGCTGCTACCATCAAATGTTTGCCCTCATTAGACTCCCCTCTGGAAGCGCTTTCACTGCAAGCTGCAGATTCCCTCCTAACAGCAAGCTTTAGGATAGGGTACTGAATTGTATCTTACTTTCGCCTAATAATGCGATTTTGGCAAAGAGAATATCTCCCGCAGGGAAGCTGCTACCATCAAATCTTTGCCCTCGTTAGACTCCCCTTTGGAAGCGCTTTCACGGCAAGCTGCAGATTCCCTCCTAACAGCAAGCTTTAGGATAGGGTACTGAATTGTAACTTACTTTCGCCTAATAATGCGATTTTGGCAAAGAGACTATCTCCCGCAGGGAAGCTGCTACCATCAAATGTTTGCCCTCATTAGACTCCCCTCTGGAAGCGCTTTCACTGCAAGCTGCAGATTCCCTCCTAACAGCAAGCTTTAGGATAGGGTACTGAATTGTAACTTACTTTCGCCTAATAATGCGATTTTGGCAAAGAGACTATCTCCCGCAGGGAAGCTTGCTACCATCAAATTTTTGCCCTCGTTAGACTCCCCTCTGGAAGCGCTTTCACTGCAAGCTGCAGATTCCCTCCTAACAGCAAGCTTTAGGATAGGGTATTGAATTGTAACTTACTTTCGCCTAATAATGCGATTTTGGCAAAGAGAGTATCTCCCGCAGGGAAGCTGCTACCATCAAATCTTTGCCCTCGTTAGACTCCCCTCTGGAAGCGCTTTCACTGCAAGCTGCAGATTCCCTCCTAACAGCAAGCTTTAGGATAGGGTACTGAATTGTAACTTACTTTCGCCTAATAATGCGATTTTGGCAAAGAGAGTATCTCCCGCAGGGAAGCTGCTACCATCCAATATTTGCCCTCGTTAGACTCCCCTCTGGAAGCGCTTTCACTGCAAGCTGCAGATTCCCTTCTATACAGCAAGCTTTAGGATAGGGTACTGAATTGTAACTTACTTTCGCCTAATAATGCGATATTGGCAAAGAGACTATCTCCCGCAGGGAAGCTGCTACCATCAAATGTTTGCCCTCATTAGACTCCCCTCTGGAAGCGCTTTCACTGCAAGCTGCAGATTCCCTCCTAACAGCAAGCTTTAGGATAGGGTACTGAATTGTAACTTACTTTCGCCTAATAATGCGATTTTGGCAAAGAGACTATCTCCCGCAGGGAAGCTGCTACCATCAAATCTTTGCCCTCATTAGACTCCCCTCTGGAAGCGCTTTCACTGCAAGCTGCAGATTCCCTCCTAACAGCAAGCTTTAGGATAGGGTACTGAATTGTAACTTACTTTCGCCTAATAATGCGATTTTGGCAAAGAGAGTATCTCCCGCAGGGATCTGCTACCATCAAATCTTTGCCCTCATTAGACTCCCCTCTGGAAGCGCTTTCACTGCAAGCTGCAGATTCCCTCCTAACAGCAAGCTTTAGGATAGGGTACTGAATTGTAACTTACTTTCGCTTAATAAGGCGATTTTGGCAAAGAGAGTATCTCCCGCAGGGAAGCTGCTACCATCAAATGTTTGCCCTCATTAGACTCCCCTCTGGAAGCGCTTTCACTGCAAGCTGCAGATTCCCTCCTAACAGCAAGCTTTAGGATAGGGTACTGAATTGTAACTTACTTTCGCCTAATAATGCGATTTTGGCAAAGAGAGTATCTCCCGCAGGGAAGCTGCTACCATCAAATCTTTGCCCTCATTAGACTCCCCTCTGGAAGCGCTTTCACTGCAAGCTGCAGATTCCCTCCTAACAGCAAGCTTTAGGATAGGGTACTGAATTGTAACTTACTTTCGCCTAATAATGCGATTTTGGCAAAGAGAGTATCTCCCGCAGGGAAGCTGCTACCATCAAATGTTTGCCCTCATTAGACTCCCCTCTGGAAGCGCTTTCACGGCAAGCTGCAGATTCCCTCCTAACAGCAAGCTTGAGGATAGGGTACTGAATTGTAACTGACTTTCGCCTAATAATGCGATTTTGGCAAAGAGACTATCTCCCGCAGGGAAGCTGCTACCATCAAATCTTTGCCCTCATTAGACTCCCCTCTGGAAGCGCTTTCACTGCAAGCTGCAGATTCCCTCCTAACAGCAAGCTTGAGGATAGGGTACTGAATTGTAACTTACTTTCGCCTAATAATGCGATTTTGGCAAAGAGAGTATCTCCCGCAGGGAAGCTGCTACCATCAAATCTTTGCTCTCATTAGACTCCCCTCTGGAAGCGCTTTCACTGCAAGCTGCAGATTCCCTCCTAACAGCAAGCTTTAGGATAGGGTACTGAATTGTAACTTACTTTCGCCTAATAAGGCGATTTTGGCAAAGAGAATATCTCCCGCAGGGAAGCTGCTACCATCAAATGTTTGCCCTCATTAGACTCCCCTCTGGAAGCGCTTTCACTGCAAGCTGCAGATTCCCTCCTAACAGCAAGCTTTAGGATAGGGTACTGAATTGTAACTTACTTTCGCTTAATAAGGCGATTTTGGCAAAGAGACTATCTCCCGCAGGGAAGCTGCTACCATCAAATGTTTGCCCTCATTACACTCCCCTCTGGAAGCGCTTTCACTGCAAGCTGCAGATTCCCTCCTAACAGCAAGCTTTAGGATAGGGTACTGAATTGTAACTTACTTTCGCCTAATAATGCGATTTTGGCAAAGAGAGTATCTCCCGCAGGGAAGCTGCTACCATCAAATGTTTGCCCTCATTAGACTCCCCTCTGGAAGCGCTTTCACTGCAAGCTGCAGATTCCCTCCTAACAGCAAGCTTTAGGATAGGGTACTGAATTGTAACTTACTTTCGCTTAATAAGGCGATTTTGGCAAAGAGAGTATCTCCCGCAGGGAAGCTGCTACCATCAAATGTTTGCCCTCATTAGACTCCCCTCTGGAAGCGCTTTCACTGCAAGCTGCAGATTCCCTCCTAACAGCAAGCTTTAGGATAGGGTACTGAATTGTAACTTACTTTCGCCTAATAATGCGATTTTGGCAAAGAGAGTATCTCCCGCAGGGAAGCTGCTACCATCAAATGTTTGCCCTCATTAGACTCCCCTCTGGAAGCGCTTTCACGGCAAGCTGCAGATTCCCTCCTAACAGCAAGCTTGAGGATAGGGTACTGAATTGTAACTTACTTTCGCCTAATAATGCGATTTTGGCAAAGAGAGTATCTCCCGCAGGGAAGCTGCTACCATCAAATCTTTGCCCTCATTAGACTCCCCTCTGGAAGCGCTTTCACTGCAAGCTGCAGATTCCCTCCTAACAGCAAGCTTTAGGATAGGGTACTGAATTGTAACTTACTTTCGCCTAATAATGCGATTTTGGCAAAGAGACTATCTCCCGCAGGGAAGCTTGCTACCATCAAATTTTTGCCCTCGTTAGACTCCCCTCTGGAAGCGCTTTCACTGCAAGCTGCAGATTCCCTCCTAACAGCAAGCTTTAGGATAGGGTACTGAATTGTAACTTACTTTCGCCTAATAATGCGATTTTGGCAAAGAGAGTATCTCCCGCAGGGAAGCTGCTACCATCAAATGTTTGCCCTCATTAGACTCCCCTCTGGAAGCGCTTTTACTGCAAGCTGCAGATTCCTTCCTAACAGCAAGCTTTAGGATAGGGTACTGAATTGTAACTTACTTTCGCCTAATAATGCGATTTTGGCAAAGAGACTATCTCCCGCAGGGAAGCTGCTACCATCAAATGTTTGCCCTCATTAGACTCCCCTCTGGAAGCGCTTTCACTGCAAGCTGCAGATTCCCTCCTAACAGCAAGCTTTAGGATAGGGTACTGAATTGTAACTTACTTTCGCCTAATAATGCGATTTTGGCAAAGAGACTATCTCCCGCAGGGAAGCTGCTACCATCAAATCTTTGCCCTCATTAGACTCCCCTCTGGAAGCGCTTTCACTGCAAGCTGCAGATTCCCTCCTAACAGCAAGCTTTAGGATAGGGTACTGAATTGTAACTTACTTTCGCCTAATAATGCGATTTTGGCAAAGAGAGTATCTCCCGCAGGGAAGCTGCTACCATCAAATCTTTGCCCTCATTAGACTCCCCTCTGGAAGCGCTTTCACTGCAAGCTGCAGATTCCCTCCTAACAGCAAGCTTGAGGATAGGGTACTGAATTGTAACTTACTTTCGCCTAATAATGCGATTTTGGCAAAGAGAGTATCTCCCGCAGGGAAGCTGCTACCATCAAATCTTTGCCCTCATTAGACTCCCCTCTGGAAGCGCTTTCACTGCAAGCTGCAGATTCCCTCCTAACAGCAAGCTTTAGGATAGGGTACTGAATTGTAACTTACTTTCGCCTAATAAGGCGATTTTGGCAAAGAGAATATCTCCCGCAGGGAAGCTGCTACCATCAAATGTTTGCCCTCATTAGACTCCCCTCTGGAAGCGCTTTCACTGCAAGCTGCAGATTCCCTCCTAACAGCAAGCTTTAGGATAGGGTACTGAATTGTAACTTACTTTCGCTTAATAAGGCGATTTTGGCAAAGAGACTATCTCCCGCAGGGAAGCTGCTACCATCAAATGTTTGCCCTCATTAGACTCCCCTCTGGAAGCGCTTTCACTGCAAGCTGCAGATTCCCTCCTAACAGCAAGCTTTAGGATAGGGTACTGAATTGTAACTTACTTTCGCCTAATAATGCGATTTTGGCAAAGAGACTATCTCCCGCAGGGAAGCTGCTACCATCAAATGTTTGCCCTCATTAGACTCCCCTCTGGAAGCGCTTTCACTGCAAGCTGCAGATTCCCTCCTAACAGCAAGCTTTAGGATAGGGTACTGAATTGTAACTTACTTTCGCTTAATAAGGCGATTTTGGCAAAGAGATTATGTTCCGCAGGGAAGCTGCTACCATCAAATGTTTGCCCTCATTAGACTCCCCTCTGGAAGCGCTTTCACTGCAAGCTGCAGATTCCCTCCTAACAGCAAGCTTTAGGATAGGGTACTGAATTGTAACTTACTTTCGCCTAATAATGCGATTTTGGCAAAGAGAGTATCTCCCGCAGGGAAGCTGCTACCATCAAATGTTTGCCCTCATTAGACTCCCCTCTGGAAGCGCTTTCACGGCAAGCTGCAGATTCCCTCCTAACAGCAAGCTTGAGGATAGGGTACTGAATTGTAACTTACTTTCGCCTAATAATGCGATTTTGGCAAAGAGAGTATCTCCCGCAGGGAAGCTGCTACCATCAAATGTTTGCCCTCATTAGACTCCCCTCTGGAAGCGCTTTCACTGCAAGCTGCAGATTCCCTCCTAACAGCAAGCTTTAAGATAGGGTACTGAATTGTAACTTACTTTCGCCTAATAATGCGATTTTGGCAAAAAGACTATCTCCCGCAGGGAAGCTGCTACCATCAAATGTTTGCCCTCATTAGACTCCCCTCTGGAAGCGCTTTCACTGCAAGCTGCAGATTCCCTCCTAACAGCAAGCTTTAGGATAGGGTACTGAATTGTAACTTACTTTCGCTTAATAAGGCGATTTTGGCAAAGAGATTATGTTCCGCAGGGAAGCTGCTACCATCAAATGTTTGCCCTCATTAGACTCCCCTCTGGAAGCGCTTTCACTGCAAGCTGCAGATTCCCTCCTAACAGCAAGCTTTAGGATAGGGTACTGAATTGTAACTTACTTTCGCCTAATAAGGCGATTTTGGCAAAGAGAGTATCTCCCGCAGGGAAGCTGCTACCATCAAATCTTTGCCCTCATTAGACTCCCCTCTGGAAGCGCTTTCACTGCAAGCTGCAGATTCCCTCCTAACAGCAAGCTTTAGGATAGGGTACTGAATTGTAACTTACTTTCGCTTAATAAGGCGATTTTGGCAAAGAGAGTATCTCCCGCAGGGAAGCTGCTACCATCAAATGTTTGCCCTCATTAGACTCCCCTCTGGAAGCGCTTTCACTGCAAGCTGCAGATTCCCTCCTAACAGCAAGCTTTAGGATAGGGTACTGAATTGTAACTTACTTTCGCCTAATAATGCGATTTTGGCAAAGAGAGTATCTCCCGCAGGGAAGCTGCTACCATCAAATGTTTGCCCTCATTAGACTCCCCTCTGGAAGCGCTTTCACTGCAAGCTGCAGATTCCCTCCTAACAGCAAGCTTTAGGATAGGGTACTGAATTGTAACTTACTTTCGCCTAATAATGCGATTTTGGCAAAGAGAGTATCTCCCGCAGGGAAGCTGCTACCATCAAATGTTTGCCCTCATTAGACTCCCCTCTGGAAGCGCTTTCACTGCAAGCTGCAGATTCCCTCCTAACAGCAAGCTTTAGGATAGGGTACTGAATTGTAACTTACTTTCGCCTAATAATGCGATTTTGGCAAAGAGAGTATCTCCCGCAGGGAAGCTGCTACCATCAAATGTTTGCCCTCATTAGACTCCCCTCTGGAAGCGCTTTCACGGCAAGCTGCAGATTCCCTCCTAACAGCAAGCTTGAGGATAGGGTACTGAATTGTAACTGACTTTCGCCTAATAATGCGATTTTGGCAAAGAGAGTATCTCCCGCAGGGAAGCTGCTACCATCAAATCTTTGCCCTCATTAGACTCCCCTCTGGAAGCGCTTTCACTGCAAGCTGCAGATTCCCTCCTAACAGCAAGCTTGAGGATAGGGTACTGAATTGTAACTTACTTTCGCCTAATAATGCGATTTTGGCAAAGAGAGTATCTCCCGCAGGGAAGCTGCTACCATCAAATCTTTGCCCTCATTAGACTCCCCTCTGGAAGCGCTTTCACTGCAAGCTGCAGATTCCCTCCTAACAGCAAGCTTTAGGATAGGGTACTGAATTGTAACTTACTTTCGCCTAATAAGGCGATTTTGGCAAAGAGAATATCTCCCGCAGGGAAGCTGCTACCATCAAATGTTTGCCCTCATTAGACTCCCCTCTGGAAGCGCTTTCACTGCAAGCTGCAGATTCCCTCCTAACAGCAAGCTTTAGGATAGGGTACTGAATTGTAACTTACTTTCGCTTAATAAGGCGATTTTGGCAAAGAGACTATCTCCCGCAGGGAAGCTGCTACCATCAAATGTTTGCCCTCATTACACTCCCCTCTGGAAGCGCTTTCACTGCAAGCTGCAGATTCCCTCCTAACAGCAAGCTTTAGGATAGGGTACTGAATTGTAACTTACTTTCGCCTAATAATGCGATTTTGGCAAAGAGAGTATCTCCCGCAGGGAAGCTGCTACCATCAAATGTTTGCCCTCATTAGACTCCCCTCTGGAAGCGCTTTCACTGCAAGCTGCAGATTCCCTCCTAACAGCAAGCTTTAGGATAGGGTACTGAATTGTAACTTACTTTCGCTTAATAAGGCGATTTTGGCAAAGAGAGTATCTCCCGCAGGGAAGCTGCTACCATCAAATGTTTGCCCTCATTAGACTCCCCTCTGGAAGCGCTTTCACTGCAAGCTGCAGATTCCCTCCTAACAGCAAGCTTTAGGATAGGGTACTGAATTGTAACTTACTTTCGCCTAATAATGCGATTTTGGCAAAGAGAGTATCTCCCGCAGGGAAGCTGCTACCATCAAATGTTTGCCCTCATTAGACTCCCCTCTGGAAGCGCTTTCACGGCAAGCTGCAGATTCCCTCCTAACAGCAAGCTTGAGGATAGGGTACTGAATTGTAACTTACTTTCGCCTAATAATGCGATTTTGGCAAAGAGAGTATCTCCCGCAGGGAAGCTGCTACCATCAAATCTTTGCCCTCATTAGACTCCCCTCTGGAAGCGCTTTCACTGCAAGCTGCAGATTCCCTCCTAACAGCAAGCTTTAGGATAGGGTACTGAATTGTAACTTACTTTCGCCTAATAATGCGATTTTGGCAAAGAGACTATCTCCCGCAGGGAAGCTTGCTACCATCAAATTTTTGCCCTCGTTAGACTCCCCTCTGGAAGCGCTTTCACTGCAAGCTGCAGATTCCCTCCTAACAGCAAGCTTTAGGATAGGGTACTGAATTGTAACTTACTTTCGCCTAATAATGCGATTTTGGCAAAGAGAGTATCTCCCGCAGGGAAGCTGCTACCATCAAATGTTTGCCCTCATTAGACTCCCCTCTGGAAGCGCTTTCACTGCAAGCTGCAGATTCCCTCCTAACAGCAAGCTTTAGGATAGGGTACTGAATTGTAACTTACTTTCGCCTAATAATGCGATTTTGGCAAAGAGAGTATCTCCCGCAGGGAAGCTGCTACCATCAAATGTTTGCCCTCATTAGACTCCCCTCTGGAAGCGCTTTCACTGCAAGCTGCAGATTCCCTCCTAACAGCAAGCTTTAGGATAGGGTACTGAATTGTAACTTACTTTCGCCTAATAATGCGATTTTGGCAAAGAGAGTATCTCCCGCAGGGAAGCTGCTACCATCAAATGTTTGCCCTCATTAGACTCCCCTCTGGAAGCGCTTTCACGGCAAGCTGCAGATTCCCTCCTAACAGCAAGCTTGAGGATAGGGTACTGAATTGTAACTGACTTTCGCCTAATAATGCGATTTTGGCAAAGAGAGTATCTCCCGCAGGGAAGCTGCTACCATCAAATCTTTGCCCTCATTAGACTCCCCTCTGGAAGCGCTTTCACTGCAAGCTGCAGATTCCCTCCTAACAGCAAGCTTGAGGATAGGGTACTGAATTGTAACTTACTTTCGCCTAATAATGCGATTTTGGCAAAGAGAGTATCTCCCGCAGGGAAGCTGCTACCATCAAATCTTTGCCCTCATTAGACTCCCCTCTGGAAGCGCTTTCACTGCAAGCTGCAGATTCCCTCCTAACAGCAAGCTTTAGGATAGGGTACTGAATTGTAACTTACTTTCGCCTAATAAGGCGATTTTGGCAAAGAGAATATCTCCCGCAGGGAAGCTGCTACCATCAAATGTTTGCCCTCATTAGACTCCCCTCTGGAAGCGCTTTCACTGCAAGCTGCAGATTCCCTCCTAACAGCAAGCTTTAGGATAGGGTACTGAATTGTAACTTACTTTCGCTTAATAAGGCGATTTTGGCAAAGAGACTATCTCCCGCAGGGAAGCTGCTACCATCAAATGTTTGCCCTCATTACACTCCCCTCTGGAAGCGCTTTCACTGCAAGCTGCAGATTCCCTCCTAACAGCAAGCTTTAGGATAGGGTACTGAATTGTAACTTACTTTCGCCTAATAATGCGATTTTGGCAAAGAGAGTATCTCCCGCAGGGAAGCTGCTACCATCAAATGTTTGCCCTCATTAGACTCCCCTCTGGAAGCGCTTTCACTGCAAGCTGCAGATTCCCTCCTAACAGCAAGCTTTAGGATAGGGTACTGAATTGTAACTTACTTTCGCTTAATAAGGCGATTTTGGCAAAGAGAGTATCTCCCGCAGGGAAGCTGCTACCATCAAATGTTTGCCCTCATTAGACTCCCCTCTGGAAGCGCTTTCACTGCAAGCTGCAGATTCCCTCCTAACAGCAAGCTTTAGGATAGGGTACTGAATTGTAACTTACTTTCGCCTAATAATGCGATTTTGGCAAAGAGAGTATCTCCCGCAGGGAAGCTGCTACCATCAAATGTTTGCCCTCATTAGACTCCCCTCTGGAAGCGCTTTCACGGCAAGCTGCAGATTCCCTCCTAACAGCAAGCTTGAGGATAGGGTACTGAATTGTAACTTACTTTCGCCTAATAATGCGATTTTGGCAAAGAGAGTATCTCCCGCAGGGAAGCTGCTACCATCAAATCTTTGCCCTCATTAGACTCCCCTCTGGAAGCGCTTTCACTGCAAGCTGCAGATTCCCTCCTAACAGCAAGCTTTAGGATAGGGTACTGAATTGTAACTTACTTTCGCCTAATAATGCGATTTTGGCAAAGAGACTATCTCCCGCAGGGAAGCTTGCTACCATCAAATTTTTGCCCTCGTTAGACTCCCCTCTGGAAGCGCTTTCACTGCAAGCTGCAGATTCCCTCCTAACAGCAAGCTTTAGGATAGGGTACTGAATTGTAACTTACTTTCGCCTAATAAGGCGATTTTGGCAAAGAGAGTATCTCCCGCAGGGAAGCTGCTACCATCAAATGTTTGCCCTCATTAGACTCCCCTCTGGAAGCGCTTTCACTGCAAGCTGCAGATTCCTTCCTAACAGCAAGCTTTAGGATAGGGTACTGAATTGTAACTTACTTTCGCCTAATAATGCGATTTTGGCAAAGAGACTATCTCCCGCAGGGAAGCTGCTACCATCAAATCTTTGCCCTCATTAGACTCCCCTCTGGAAGCGCTTTCACTGCAAGCTGCAGATTCCCTCCTAACAGCAAGCTTTAGGATAGGGTACTGAATTGTATCTTAACTGCGGCTAATAAGGCGATTTTGGCAAAGAGAGTATCTCCCGCAGGGAAGCTGCTACCATCAAATCTTTGCCCTCATTAGACTCCCCTCTGGAAGCGCTTTCACTGCAAGCTGCAGATTCCCTCCTAACAGCAAGCTTTAGGATAGGGTACTGAATTGTAACTTACTTTCGCCTAATAATGCGATTTTGGCAAAGAGAGTATCTCCCGCAGGGAAGCTGCTACCATCAAATCTTTGCCCTCATTAGACTCCCCTCTGGAAGCGCTTTCACTGCAAGCTGCAGATTCCCTCCTAACAGCAAGCTTGAGGATAGGGTACTGAATTGTAACTTACTTTCGCCTAATAATGCGATTTTGGCAAAGAGAGTATCTCCCGCAGGGAAGCTGCTACCATGAAATGTTTGCCCTCATTAGACTCCCCTCTGGAAGCGCTTTCACTGCAAGGTGCAGATTCCCTCCTAACAGCAAGCTTTAGGATAGGGTACTGAATTGTAACTTACTTTCGCCTAATAAGGCGATTTTGGCAAAGAGAGTATCTCCCGCAGGGAAGCTGCTACCATCAAATGTTTGCCCTCATTAGACTCCCCTCTGGAAGCGCTTTCACGGCAAGCTGCAGATTCCCTCCTAACAGCAAGCTTGAGGATAGGGTACTGAATTGTAACTTACTTTCGCCTAATAATGCGATTTTGGCAAAGAGAGTATCTCCCGCAGGGAAGCTGCTACCATCAAATGTTTGCCCTCATTAGACTCCCCTCTGGAAGCGCTTTCACTGCAAGCTGCAGATTCCCTCCTAACAGCAAGCTTTAGGATAGGGTACTGAATTGTAACTTACTTTCGCCTAATAATGCGATTTTGGCAAAGAGACTATCTCCCGCAGGGAAGCTTGCTACCATCAAATTTTTGCCCTCGTTAGACTCCCCTCTGGAAGCGCTTTCACTGCAAGCTGCAGATTCCCTCCTAACAGCAAGCTTTAGGATAGGGTACTGAATTGTAACTTACTTTCGCCTAATAAGGCGATTTTGGCAAAGAGAGTATCTCCCGCAGGGAAGCTGCTACCATCAAATGTTTGCCCTCATTAGACTCCCCTCTGGAAGCGCTTTCACTGCAAGCTGCAGATTCCCTCCTAACAGCAAGCTTTAGGATAGGGTACTGAATTGTAACTTACTTTCGCCTAATAATGCGATTTTGGCAAAGAGACTATCTCCCGCAGGGAAGCTTGCTACCATCAAATTTTTGCCCTCGTTAGACTCCCCTCTGGAAGCGCTTTCACTGCAAGCTGCAGATTCCCTCCTAACAGCAAGCTTTAGGATAGGGTACTGAATTGTAACTTACTTTCGCCTAATAAGGCGATTTTGGCAAAGAGAGTATCTCCCGCAGGGAAGCTGCTACCATCAAATGTTTGCCCTCATTAGACTCCCCTCTGGAAGCGCTTTCACTGCAAGCTGCAGATTCCTTCCTAACAGCAAGCTTTAGGATAGGGTACTGAATTGTAACTTACTTTCGCCTAATAATGCGATTTTGGCAAAGAGACTATCTCCCGCAGGGAAGCTGCTACCATCAAATGTTTGCCCTCATTAGACTCCCCTCTGGAAGCGCTTTCACTGCAAGCTGCAGATTCCCTCCTAACAGCAAGCTTTAGGATAGGGTACTGAATTGTATCTTAACTGCGGCTAATAAGGCGATTTTGGCAAAGAGAGTATCTCCCGCAGGGAAGCTGCTACCATCAAATCTTTGCCCTCATTAGACTCCCCTCTGGAAGCGCTTTCACTGCAAGCTGCAGATTCCCTCCTAACAGCAAGCTTTAGGATAGGGTACTGAATTGTAACTTACTTTCGCCTAATAATGCGATTTTGGCAAAGAGAGTATCTCCCGCAGGGAAGCTGCTACCATCAAATCTTTGCCCTCATTAGACTCCCCTCTGGAAGCGCTTTCACTGCAAGCTGCAGATTCCCTCCTAACAGCAAGCTTTAGGATAGGGTACTGAATTGTAACTTACTTTCGCCTAATAATGCGATTTTGGCAAAGAGAGTATCTCCCGCAGGGAAGCTGCTACCATGAAATGTTTGCCCTCATTAGACTCCCCTCTGGAAGCGCTTTCACTGCAAGCTGCAGATTCCCTCCTAACAGCAAGCTTTAGGATAGGGTACTGAATTGTAACTTACTTTCGCCTAATAAGGCGATTTTGGCAAAGAGAGTATCTCCCGCAGGGAAGCTGCTACCATCAAATGTTTGCCCTCATTAGACTCCCCTCTGGAAGCGCTTTCACGGCAAGCTGCAGATTCCCTCCTAACAGCAAGCTTGAGGATAGGGTACTGAATTGTAACTTACTTTCGCCTAATAATGCGATTTTGGCAAAGAGAGTATCTCCCGCAGGGAAGCTGCTACCATCAAATGTTTGCCCTCATTAGACTCCCCTCTGGAAGCGCTTTCACTGCAAGCTGCAGATTCCCTCCTAACAGCAAGCTTTAGGATAGGGTACTGAATTGTAACTTACTTTCGCCTAATAATGCGATTTTGGCAAAGAGACTATCTCCCGCAGGGAAGCTTGCTACCATCAAATTTTTGCCCTCGTTAGACTCCCCTCTGGAAGCGCTTTCACTGCAAGCTGCAGATTCCCTCCTAACAGCAAGCTTTAGGATAGGGTACTGAATTGTAACTTACTTTCGCCTAATAAGGCGATTTTGGCAAAGAGAGTATCTCCCGCAGGGAAGCTGCTACCATCAAATGTTTGCCCTCATTAGACTCCCCTCTGGAAGCGCTTTCACTGCAAGCTGCAGATTCCTTCCTAACAGCAAGCTTTAGGATAGGGTACTGAATTGTAACTTACTTTCGCCTAATAATGCGATTTTGGCAAAGAGACTATCTCCCGCAGGGAAGCTGCTACCATCAAATGTTTGCCCTCATTAGACTCCCCTCTGGAAGCGCTTTCACTGCAAGCTGCAGATTCCCTCCTAACAGCAAGCTTTAGGATAGGGTACTGAATTGTATCTTAACTGCGGCTAATAAGGCGATTTTGGCAAAGAGAGTATCTCCCGCAGGGAAGCTGCTACCATCAAATCTTTGCCCTCATTAGACTCCCCTCTGGAAGCGCTTTCACTGCAAGCTGCAGATTCCCTCCTAACAGCAAGCTTTAGGATAGGGTACTGAATTGTAACTTACTTTCGCCTAATAATGCGATTTTGGCAAAGAGAGTATCTCCCGCAGGGAAGCTGCTACCATCAAATCTTTGCCCTCATTAGACTCCCCTCTGGAAGCGCTTTCACTGCAAGCTGCAGATTCCCTCCTAACAGCAAGCTTGAGGATAGGGTACTGAATTGTAACTTACTTTCGCCTAATAATGCGATTTTGGCAAAGAGAGTATCTCCCGCAGGGAAGCTGCTACCATGAAATGTTTGCCCTCATTAGACTCCCCTCTGGAAGCGCTTTCACTGCAAGCTGCAGATTCCCTCCTAACAGCAAGCTTTAGGATAGGGTACTGAATTGTAACTTACTTTCGCCTAATAAGGCGATTTTGGCAAAGAGAATATCTCCCGCAGGGAAGCTGCTACCATCAAATGTTTGCCCTCATTAGACTCCCCTCTGGAAGCGCTTTCACTGCAAGCTGCAGATTCCCTCCTAACAGCAAGCTTTAGGATAGGGTACTGAATTGTAACTTACTTTCGCCTAATAATGCGATTTTGGCAAAGAGACTATCTCCCGCAGGGAAGCTGCTACCATCAAATTTTTGCCCTCGTTAGACTCCCCTCTGGAAGCGCTTTCACTGCAAGCTGCAGATTCCCTCCTAACAGCAAGCTTGAGGATAGGGTACTGAATTGTAACTTACTTTCGCCTAATAATGCGATTTTGGCAAAGAGAGTATCTCCCGCAGGGAAGCTGCTACCATCAAATCTTTGCCCTCATTAGACTCCCCTCTGGAAGCGCTTTCACTGCAAGCTGCAGATTCCCTCCTAACAGCAAGCTTTAGGATAGGGTACTGAATTGTAACTTACTTTCGCCTAATAAGGCGATTTTGGCAAAGAGAATATCTCCCGCAGGGAAGCTGCTACCATCAAATGTTTGCCCTCATTAGACTCCCCTCTGGAAGCGCTTTCACTGCAAGCTGCAGATTCCCTCCTAACAGCAAGCTTTAGGATAGGGTACTGAATTGTAACTTACTTTCGCTTAATAAGGCGATTTTGGCAAAGAGACTATCTCCCGCAGGGAAGCTGCTACCATCAAATGTTTGCCCTCATTACACTCCCCTCTGGAAGCGCTTTCACTGCAAGCTGCAGATTCCCTCCTAACAGCAAGCTTTAGGATAGGGTACTGAATTGTAACTTACTTTCGCCTAATAATGCGATTTTGGCAAAGAGAGTATCTCCCGCAGGGAAGCTGCTACCATCAAATGTTTGCCCTCATTAGACTCCCCTCTGGAAGCGCTTTCACTGCAAGCTGCAGATTCCCTCCTAACAGCAAGCTTTAGGATAGGGTACTGAATTGTAACTTACTTTCGCTTAATAAGGCGATTTTGGCAAAGAGAGTATCTCCCGCAGGGAAGCTGCTACCATCAAATGTTTGCCCTCATTAGACTCCCCTCTGGAAGCGCTTTCACTGCAAGCTGCAGATTCCCTCCTAACAGCAAGCTTTAGGATAGGGTACTGAATTGTAACTTACTTTCGCCTAATAATGCGATTTTGGCAAAGAGAGTATCTCCCGCAGGGAAGCTGCTACCATCAAATGTTTGCCCTCATTAGACTCCCCTCTGGAAGCGCTTTCACGGCAAGCTGCAGATTCCCTCCTAACAGCAAGCTTGAGGATAGGGTACTGAATTGTAACTTACTTTCGCCTAATAATGCGATTTTGGCAAAGAGAGTATCTCCCGCAGGGAAGCTGCTACCATCAAATCTTTGCCCTCATTAGACTCCCCTCTGGAAGCGCTTTCACTGCAAGCTGCAGATTCCCTCCTAACAGCAAGCTTTAGGATAGGGTACTGAATTGTAACTTACTTTCGCCTAATAATGCGATTTTGGCAAAGAGACTATCTCCCGCAGGGAAGCTTGCTACCATCAAATTTTTGCCCTCGTTAGACTCCCCTCTGGAAGCGCTTTCACTGCAAGCTGCAGATTCCCTCCTAACAGCAAGCTTTAGGATAGGGTACTGAATTGTAACTTACTTTCGCCTAATAAGGCGATTTTGGCAAAGAGAGTATCTCCCGCAGGGAAGCTGCTACCATCAAATGTTTGCCCTCATTAGACTCCCCTCTGGAAGCGCTTTCACTGCAAGCTGCAGATTCCTTCCTAACAGCAAGCTTTAGGATAGGGTACTGAATTGTAACTTACTTTCGCCTAATAATGCGATTTTGGCAAAGAGACTATCTCCCGCAGGGAAGCTGCTACCATCAAATGTTTGCCCTCATTAGACTCCCCTCTGGAAGCGCTTTCACTGCAAGCTGCAGATTCCCTCCTAACAGCAAGCTTTAGGATAGGGTACTGAATTGTATCTTAACTGCGGCTAATAAGGCGATTTTGGCAAAGAGAGTATCTCCCGCAGGGAAGCTGCTACCATCAAATCTTTGCCCTCATTAGACTCCCCTCTGGAAGCGCTTTCACTGCAAGCTGCAGATTCCCTCCTAACAGCAAGCTTTAGGATAGGGTACTGAATTGTAACTTACTTTCGCCTAATAATGCGATTTTGGCAAAGAGAGTATCTCCCGCAGGGAAGCTGCTACCATCAAATCTTTGCCCTCATTAGACTCCCCTCTGGAAGCGCTTTCACTGCAAGCTGCAGATTCCCTCCTAACAGCAAGCTTGAGGATAGGGTACTGAATTGTAACTTACTTTCGCCTAATAATGCGATTTTGGCAAAGAGAGTATCTCCCGCAGGGAAGCTGCTACCATGAAATGTTTGCCCTCATTAGACTCCCCTCTGGAAGCGCTTTCACTGCAAGCTGCAGATTCCCTCCTAACAGCAAGCTTTAGGATAGGGTACTGAATTGTAACTTACTTTCGCCTAATAAGGCGATTTTGGCAAAGAGAGTATCTCCCGCAGGGAAGCTGCTACCATCAAATGTTTGCCCTCATTAGACTCCCCTCTGGAAGCGCTTTCACGGCAAGCTGCAGATTCCCTCCTAACAGCAAGCTTGAGGATAGGGTACTGAATTGTAACTTACTTTCGCCTAATAATGCGATTTTGGCAAAGAGAGTATCTCCCGCAGGGAAGCTGCTACCATCAAATGTTTGCCCTCATTAGACTCCCCTCTGGAAGCGCTTTCACTGCAAGCTGCAGATTCCCTCCTAACAGCAAGCTTTAGGATAGGGTACTGAATTGTAACTTACTTTCGCCTAATAATGCGATTTTGGCAAAGAGACTATCTCCCGCAGGGAAGCTTGCTACCATCAAATTTTTGCCCTCGTTAGACTCCCCTCTGGAAGCGCTTTCACTGCAAGCTGCAGATTCCCTCCTAACAGCAAGCTTTAGGATAGGGTACTGAATTGTAACTTACTTTCGCCTAATAAGGCGATTTTGGCAAAGAGAGTATCTCCCGCAGGGAAGCTGCTACCATCAAATGTTTGCCCTCATTAGACTCCCCTCTGGAAGCGCTTTCACTGCAAGCTGCAGATTCCTTCCTAACAGCAAGCTTTAGGATAGGGTACTGAATTGTAACTTACTTTCGCCTAATAATGCGATTTTGGCAAAGAGACTATCTCCCGCAGGGAAGCTGCTACCATCAAATGTTTGCCCTCATTAGACTCCCCTCTGGAAGCGCTTTCACTGCAAGCTGCAGATTCCCTCCTAACAGCAAGCTTTAGGATAGGGTACTGAATTGTATCTTAACTGCGGCTAATAAGGCGATTTTGGCAAAGAGAGTATCTCCCGCAGGGAAGCTGCTACCATCAAATCTTTGCCCTCATTAGACTCCCCTCTGGAAGCGCTTTCACTGCAAGCTGCAGATTCCCTCCTAACAGCAAGCTTTAGGATAGGGTACTGAATTGTAACTTACTTTCGCCTAATAATGCGATTTTGGCAAAGAGAGTATCTCCCGCAGGGAAGCTGCTACCATCAAATCTTTGCCCTCATTAGACTCCCCTCTGGAAGCGCTTTCACTGCAAGCTGCAGATTCCCTCCTAACAGCAAGCTTGAGGATAGGGTACTGAATTGTAACTTACTTTCGCCTAATAATGCGATTTTGGCAAAGAGAGTATCTCCCGCAGGGAAGCTGCTACCATGAAATGTTTGCCCTCATTAGACTCCCCTCTGGAAGCGCTTTCACTGCAAGCTGCAGATTCCCTCCTAACAGCAAGCTTTAGGATAGGGTACTGAATTGTAACTTACTTTCGCCTAATAAGGCGATTTTGGCAAAGAGAATATCTCCCGCAGGGAAGCTGCTACCATCAAATGTTTGCCCTCATTAGACTCCCCTCTGGAAGCGCTTTCACTGCAAGCTGCAGATTCCCTCCTAACAGCAAGCTTTAGGATAGGGTACTGAATTGTAACTTACTTTCGCCTAATAAGGCGATTTTGGCAAAGAGAGTATCTCCCGCAGGGAAGCTGCTACCATCAAATCTTTGCCCTCATTAGACTCCCCTCTGGAAGCGCTTTCACTGCAAGCTGCAGATTCCCTCCTAACAGCAAGCTTTAGGATAGGGTACTGAATTGTAACTTACTTTCGCTTAATAAGGCGATTTTGGCAAAGAGAGTATCTCCCGCAGGGAAGCTGCTACCATCAAATGTTTGCCCTCATTAGACTCCCCTCTGGAAGCGCTTTCACTGCAAGCTGCAGATTCCCTCCTAACAGCAAGCTTTAGGATAGGGTACTGAATTGTAACTTACTTTCGCCTAATAATGCGATTTTGGCAAAGAGAGTATCTCCCGCAGGGAAGCTGCTACCATCAAATGTTTGCCCTCATTAGACTCCCCTCTGGAAGCGCTTTCACGGCAAGCTGCAGATTCCCTCCTAACAGCAAGCTTGAGGATAGGGTACTGAATTGTAACTGACTTTCGCCTAATAATGCGATTTTGGCAAAGAGAGTATCTCCCGCAGGGAAGCTGCTACCATCAAATGTTTGCCCTCATTAGACTCCCCTCTGGAAGCGCTTTCACTGCAAGCTGCAGATTCCCTCCTAACAGCAAGCTTGAGGATAGGGTACTGAATTGTAACTTACTTTCGCCTAATAATGCGATTTTGGCAAAGAGAGTATCTCCCGCAGGGAAGCTGCTACCATCAAATGTTTGCCCTCATTAGACTCCCCTCTGGAAGCGCTTTCACTGCAAGCTGCAGATTCCCTCCTAACAGCAAGCTTTAGGATAGGGTACTGAATTGTAACTTACTTTCGCCTAATAAGGCGATTTTGGCAAAGAGAATATCTCCCGCAGGGAAGCTGCTACCATCAAATGTTTGCCCTCATTAGACTCCCCTCTGGAAGCGCTTTCACTGCAAGCTGCAGATTCCCTCCTAACAGCAAGCTTTAGGATAGGGTACTGAATTGTAACTTACTTTCGCTTAATAAGGCGATTTTGGCAAAGAGACTATCTCCCGCAGGGAAGCTGCTACCATCAAATGTTTGCCCTCATTACACTCCCCTCTGGAAGCGCTTTCACTGCAAGCTGCAGATTCCCTCCTAACAGCAAGCTTTAGGATAGGGTACTGAATTGTAACTTACTTTCGCCTAATAATGCGATTTTGGCAAAGAGAGTATCTCCCGCAGGGAAGCTGCTACCATCAAATGTTTGCCCTCATTACACTCCCCTCTGGAAGCGCTTTCACTGCAAGCTGCAGATTCCCTCCTAACAGCAAGCTTTAGGATAGGGTACTGAATTGTAACTTACTTTCGCCTAATAATGCGATTTTGGCAAAGAGAGTATCTCCCGCAGGGAAGCTGCTACCATCAAATGTTTGCCCTCATTAGACTCCCCTCTGGAAGCGCTTTCACTGCAAGCTGCAGATTCCCTCCTAACAGCAAGCTTTAGGATAGGGTACTGAATTGTAACTTACTTTCGCTTAATAAGGCGATTTTGGCAAAGAGAGTATCTCCCGCAGGGAAGCTGCTACCATCAAATGTTTGCCCTCATTAGACTCCCCTCTGGAAGCGCTTTCACTGCAAGCTGCAGATTCCCTCCTAACAGCAAGCTTTAGGATAGGGTACTGAATTGTAACTTACTTTCGCCTAATAATGCGATTTTGGCAAAGAGAGTATCTCCCGCAGGGAAGCTGCTACCATCAAATGTTTGCCCTCATTAGACTCCCCTCTGGAAGCGCTTTCACGGCAAGCTGCAGATTCCCTCCTAACAGCAAGCTTGAGGATAGGGTACTGAATTGTAACTTACTTTCGCCTAATAATGCGATTTTGGCAAAGAGAGTATCTCCCGCAGGGAAGCTGCTACCATCAAATCTTTGCCCTCATTAGACTCCCCTCTGGAAGCGCTTTCACTGCAAGCTGCAGATTCCCTCCTAACAGCAAGCTTTAGGATAGGGTACTGAATTGTAACTTACTTTCGCCTAATAATGCGATTTTGGCAAAGAGACTATCTCCCGCAGGGAAGCTTGCTACCATCAAATTTTTGCCCTCGTTAGACTCCCCTCTGGAAGCGCTTTCACTGCAAGCTGCAGATTCCCTCCTAACAGCAAGCTTTAGGATAGGGTACTGAATTGTAACTTACTTTCGCCTAATAAGGCGATTTTGGCAAAGAGAGTATCTCCCGCAGGGAAGCTGCTACCATCAAATGTTTGCCCTCATTAGACTCCCCTCTGGAAGCGCTTTCACTGCAAGCTGCAGATTCCTTCCTAACAGCAAGCTTTAGGATAGGGTACTGAATTGTAACTTACTTTCGCCTAATAATGCGATTTTGGCAAAGAGACTATCTCCCGCAGGGAAGCTGCTACCATCAAATGTTTGCCCTCATTAGACTCCCCTCTGGAAGCGCTTTCACTGCAAGCTGCAGATTCCCTCCTAACAGCAAGCTTTAGGATAGGGTACTGAATTGTAACTTACTTTCGCCTAATAAGGCGATTTTGGCAAAGAGACTATCTCCCGCAGGGAAGCTGCTACCATCAAATCTTTGCCCTCATTAGACTCCCCTCTGGAAGCGCTTTCACTGCAAGCTGCAGATTCCCTCCTAACAGCAAGCTTTAGGATAGGGTACTGAATTGTAACTTACTTTCGCCTAATAATGCGATTTTGGCAAGAGAGTATCTCCCGCAGGGAAGCTGCTACCATCAAATCTTTGCCCTCATTAGACTCCCCTCTGGAAGCGCTTTCACTGCAAGCTGCAGATTCCCTCCTAACAGCAAGCTTGAGGATAGGGTACTGAATTGTAACTTACTTTCGCCTAATAATGCGATTTTGGCAAAGAGAGTATCTCCCGCAGGGAAGCTGCTACCATGAAATGTTTGCCCTCATTAGACTCCCCTCTGGAAGCGCTTTCACTGCAAGCTGCAGATTCCCTCCTAACAGCAAGCTTTAGGATAGGGTACTGAATTGTAACTTACTTTCGCCTAATAAGGCGATTTTGGCAAAGAGAATATCTCCCGCAGGGAAGCTGCTACCATCAAATGTTTGCCCTCATTAGACTCCCCTCTGGAAGCGCTTTCACTGCAAGCTGCAGATTCCCTCCTAACAGCAAGCTTTAGGATAGGGTACTGAATTGTAACTTACTTTCGCTTAATAAGGCGATTTGGCAAAGAGACTATCTCCCGCAGGGAAGCTGCTACCATCAAATGTTTGCCCTCATTACACTCCCCTCTGGAAGCGCTTTCACTGCAAGCTGCAGATTCCCTCCTAACAGCAAGCTTTAGGATAGGGTACTGAATTGTAACTTACTTTCGCCTAATAATGCGATTTTGGCAAAGAGACTATCTCCCGCAGGGAAGCTGCTACCATCAAATGTTTGCCCTCATTAGACTCCCCTCTGGAAGCGCTTTCACTGCAAGCTGCAGATTCCCTCCTAACAGCAAGCTTTAGGATAGGGTACTGAATTGTAACTTACTTTCGCTTAATAAGGCGATTTTGGCAAAGAGACTATCTCCCGCAGGGAAGCTGCTACCATCAAATGTTTGCCCTCATTAGACTCCCCTCTGGAAGCGCTTTCACTGCAAGCTGCAGATTCCCTCCTAACAGCAAGCTTTAGGATAGGGTACTGAATTGTAACTTACTTTCACCTAATAATGCGATTTTGGCAAAGAGAGTATCTCCCGCAGGGAAGCTGCTACCATCAAATGTTTGCCCTCATTAGACTCCCCTCTGGAAGCGCTTTCACGGCAAGCTGCAGATTCCCTCCTAACAGCAAGCTTGAGGATAGGGTACTGAATTGTAACTTACTTTCGCCTAATAATGCGATTTTGGCAAAGAGAGTATCTCCCGCAGGGAAGCTGCTACCATCAAATCTTTGCCCTCATTAGACTCCCCTCTGGAAGCGCTTTCACTGCAAGCTGCAGATTCCCTCCTAACAGCAAGCTTTAGGATAGGGTACTGAATTGTAACTTACTTTCGCCTAATAATGCGATTTTGGCAAAGAGACTATCTCCCGCAGGGAAGCTTGCTACCATCAAATTTTTGCCCTCGTTAGACTCCCCTCTGGAAGCGCTTTCACTGCAAGCTGCAGATTCCCTCCTAACAGCAAGCTTTAGGATAGGGTACTGAATTGTAACTTACTTTCGCCTAATAATGCGATTTTGGCAAAGAGAGTATCTCCCGCAGGGAAGCTGCTACCATCAAATGTTTGCCCTCATTAGACTCCCCTCTGGAAGCGCTTTCACTGCAAGCTGCAGATTCCTTCCTAACAGCAAGCTTTAGGATAGGGTACTGAATTGTATCTAGCTTTCGCCTAATAATGCGATTTTGGCAAAGAGACTATCTCCCGCAGGGAAGCTGCTACCATCAAATGTTTGCCCTCATTAGACTCCCCTCTGGAAGCGCTTTCACTGCAAGCTGCAGATTCCCTCCTAACAGCAAGCTTTAGGATAGGGTACTGAATTGTAACTTACTTTCGCCTAATAATGCGATTTTGGCAAAGAGACTATCTCCCGCAGGGAAGCTTGCTACCATCAAATTTTTGCCCTCATTAGACTCCCCTCTGGAAGCGCTTTCACTGCAAGCTGCAGATTCCCTCCTAACAGCAAGCTTTAGGATAGGGTACTGAATTGTAACTTACTTTCGCCTAATAATGCGATTTTGGCAAAGAGAGTATCTCCCGCAGGGAAGCTGCTACCATCAAATGTTTGCCCTCATTAGACTCCCCTCTGGAAGCGCTTTCACTGCAAGCTGCAGATTCCCTCCTAACAGCAAGCTTTAGGATAGGGTACTGAATTGTAACTTACTTTCGCCTAATAAGGCGATTTTTGGAAAGAGAATATCTCCCGCAGGGAAGCTGCTACCATCAAATGTTTGCCCTCATTAGACTCCCCTCTGGAAGCGCTTTCACTGCAAGCTGCAGATTCCCTCCTAACAGCAAGCTTTAGGATAGGGTACTGAATTGTAACTTACTTTCGCCTAATAATGCGATTTTGGCAAAGAGACTATCTCCCGCAGGGAAGCTGCTACCATCAAATATTTGCCCTCGTTAGACTCCCCTCTGGAAGCGCTTTCACTGCAAGCTGCAGATTCCCTCCTAACAGCAAGTTTTAGGATAGGGTACTGAATTGTAACTTACTTTCGCCTAATAAGGCGATTTTGGCAAAGAGAATATCTCCCGCAGGGAAGCTGCTACCATCAAATGTTTGCCCTCATTAGACTCCCCTCTGGAAGCGCTTTCACTGCAAGCTGCAGATTCCCTCCTAACAGCAAGCTTTAGGATAGGGTACTGAATTGTAACTTACTTTCGCCTAATAATGCGATTTTGGCAAAGAGAGTATCTCCCGCAGGGAAGCTGCTACCATCAAATGTTTGCCCTCATTAGACTCCCCTCTGGAAGCGCTTTCACTGCAAGCTGCAGATTCCCTCCTAACAGCAAGCTTTAAGATAGGGTACTGAATTGTAACTTACTTTCGCCTAATAATGCGATTTTGGCAAAGAGACTATCTCCCGCAGGGAAGCTGCTACCATCAAATGTTTGCCCTCATTAGACTCCCCTCTGGAAGCGCTTTCACTGCAAGCTGCAGATTCCCTCCTAACAGCAAGCTTTAGGATAGGGTACTGAATTGTAACTTACTTTCGCTTAATAAGGCGATTTTGGCAAAGAGATTATGTTCCGCAGGGAAGCTGCTACCATCAAATGTTTGCCCTCATTAGACTCCCCTCTGGAAGCGCTTTCACTGCAAGCTGCAGATTCCCTCCTAACAGCAAGCTTTAGGATAGGGTACTGAATTGTAACTTACTTTCGCCTAATAAGGCGATTTTGGCAAAGAGAATATCTCCCGCAGGGAAGCTGCTACCATCAAATGTTTGCCCTCATTAGACTCCCCTCTGGAAGCGCTTTCACTGCAAGCTGCAGATTCCCTCCTAACAGCAAGCTTTAGGATAGGGTACTGAATTGTAACTTACTTTCGCTTAATAAGGCGATTTTGGCAAAGAGAATATCTCCCGCAGGGAAGCTGCTACCATCAAATGTTTGCCGTCATTAGACTCCCCTCTGGAAGCGCTTTCACTGCAAGCTGCAGATTCCCTCCTAACAGCAAGCTTTAGGATAGGGTACTGAATTGTAACTTACTTTCGCCTAATAATGCGATTTTGGCAAAGAGACTATCTCCCGCAGGGAAGCTGGTACCATCAAATATTTGCCTTCATTAGACTCCCCTCTGGAAGCGCTTTCACTGCAAGCTGCAGATTCCCTCCTAACAGCAAGCTTTAGGATAGGGTACTGAATTGTAACTTACTTTCGCCTAATAATGCGATTTTGGCAAAGAGACTATCTCCCGCAGGGAAGCTTGCTACCATCAAATTTTTGCCCTCGTTAGACTCCCCTCTGGAAGCGCTTTCACTGCAAGCTGCAGATTCCCTCCTAACAGCAAGCTTTAGGATAGGGTACTGAATTGTAACTTACTTTCGCCTAATAATGCGATTTTGGCAAAGAGAGTATCTCCCGCAGGGAAGCTGCTACCATCAAATGTTTGCCCTCATTAGACTCCCCTCTGGAAGCGCTTTCACTGCAAGCTGCAGATTCCCTCCTAACAGCAAGCTTTAGGATAGGGTACTGAATTGTAACTTACTTTCGCCTAATAATGCGATTTTGGCAAAGAGACTATCTCCCGCAGGGAAGCTGCTACCATCAAATCTTTGCCCTCATTAGACTCCCCTCTGGAAGCGCTTTCACTGCAAGCTGCAGATTCCCTCCTAACAGCAAGCTTTAGGATAGGGTACTGAATTGTAACTTACTTTCGCCTAATAATGCGATTTTGGCAAAGAGACTATCTCCCGCAGGGAAGCTTGCTACCATCAAATTTTTGCCCTCGTTAGACTCCCCTCTGGAAGCGCTTTCACTGCAAGCTGCAGATTCCCTCCTAACAGCAAGCTTTAGGATAGGGTACTGAATTGTAACTTACTTTCGCCTAATAATGCGATTTTGGCAAAGAGAGTATCTCCCGCAGGGAAGCTGCTACCATCAAATCTTTGCCCTCATTAGACTCCCCTCTGGAAGCGCTTTCACTGCAAGCTGCAGATTCCCTCCTAACAGCAAGCTTTAGGATAGGGTACTGAATTGTAACTTACTTTCGCCTAATAAGGCGATTTTTGGAAAGAGAATATCTCCCGCAGGGAAGCTGCTACCATCAAATGTTTGCCCTCATTAGACTCCCCTCTGGAAGCGCTTTCACTGCAAGCTGCAGATTCCCTCCTAACAGCAAGCTTTAGGATAGGGTACTGAATTGTAACTTACTTTCGCCTAATAATGCGATTTTGGCAAAGAGACTATCTCCCGCAGGGAAGCTGCTACCATCAAATATTTGCCCTCGTTAGACTCCCCTCTGGAAGCGCTTTCACTGCAAGCTGCAGATTCCCTCCTAACAGCAAGTTTTAGGATAGGGTACTGAATTGTAACTTACTTTCGCCTAATAAGGCGATTTTGGCAAAGAGAATATCTCCCGCAGGGAAGCTGCTACCATCAAATGTTTGCCCTCATTAGACTCCCCTCTGGAAGCGCTTTCACTGCAAGCTGCAGATTCCCTCCTAACAGCAAGCTTTAGGATAGGGTACTGAATTGTAACTTACTTTCGCCTAATAATGCGATTTTGGCAAAGAGAGTATCTCCCGCAGGGAAGCTGCTACCATCAAATGTTTGCCCTCATTAGACTCCCCTCTGGAAGCGCTTTCACTGCAAGCTGCAGATTCCCTCCTAACAGCAAGCTTTAGGATAGGGTACTGAATTGTAACTTACTTTCGCCTAATAATGCGATTTTGGCAAAGAGAGTATCTCCCGCAGGGAAGCTGCTACCATCAAATGTTTGCCCTCATTAGACTCCCCTCTGGAAGCGCTTTCACTGCAAGCTGCAGATTCCCTCCTAACAGCAAGCTTTAGGATAGGGTACTGAATTGTAACTTACTTTCGCCTAATAATGCGATTTTGGCAAAGAGACTATCTCCCGCAGGGAAGCTGGTACCATCAAATCTTTGCCCTCATTAGACTCCCCTCTGGAAGCGCTTTCACTGCAAGCTGCAGATTCCCTCCTAACAGCAAGCTTTAGGATAGGGTACTGAATTGTAACTTACTTTCGCCTAATAATGCGATTTTGGCAAAGAGACTATCTCCCGCAGGGAAGCTTGCTACCATCAAATTTTTGCCCTCGTTAGACTCCCCTCTGGAAGCGCTTTCACTGCAAGCTGCAGATTCCCTCCTAACAGCAAGCTTTAGGATAGGGTACTGAATTGTAACTTACTTTCGCCTAATAATGCGATTTTGGCAAAGAGAGTATCTCCCGCAGGGAAGCTGCTACCATCAAATCTTTGCCCTCATTAGACTCCCCTCTGGAAGCGCTTTCACTGCAAGCTGCAGATTCCCTCCTAACAGCAAGCTTTAGGATAGGGTACTGAATTGTAACTTACTTTCGCCTAATAAGGCGATTTTTGGAAAGAGAATATCTCCCGCAGGGAAGCTGCTACCATCAAATGTTTGCCCTCATTAGACTCCCCTCTGGAAGCGCTTTCACTGCAAGCTGCAGATTCCCTCCTAACAGCAAGCTTTAGGATAGGGTACTGAATTGTAACTTACTTTCGCCTAATAATGCGATTTTGGCAAAGAGACTATCTCCCGCAGGGAAGCTGCTACCATCAAATATTTGCCCTCGTTAGACTCCCCTCTGGAAGCGCTTTCACTGCAAGCTGCAGATTCCCTCCTAACAGCAAGTTTTAGGATAGGGTACTGAATTGTAACTTACTTTCGCCTAATAAGGCGATTTTGGCAAAGAGAATATCTCCCGCAGGGAAGCTGCTACCATCAAATGTTTGCCCTCATTAGACTCCCCTCTGGAAGCGCTTTCACTGCAAGCTGCAGATTCCCTCCTAACAGCAAGCTTTAGGATAGGGTACTGAATTGTAACTTACTTTCGCCTAATAATGCGATTTTGGCAAAGAGAGTATCTCCCGCAGGGAAGCTGCTACCATCAAATGTTTGCCCTCATTAGACTCCCCTCTGGAAGCGCTTTCACTGCAAGCTGCAGATTCCCTCCTAACAGCAAGCTTTAAGATAGGGTACTGAATTGTAACTTACTTTCGCCTAATAAGGCGATTTTGGCAAAGAGACTATCTCCCGCAGGGAAGCTGCTACCATCAAATGTTTGCCCTCATTAGACTCCCCTCTGGAAGCGCTTTCACTGCAAGCTGCAGATTCCCTCCTAACAGCAAGCTTTAGGATAGGGTACTGAATTGTAACTTACTTTCGCTTAATAAGGCGATTTTGGCAAAGAGATTATGTTCCGCAGGGAAGCTGCTACCATCAAATGTTTGCCCTCATTAGACTCCCCTCTGGAAGCGCTTTCACTGCAAGCTGCAGATTCCCTCCTAACAGCAAGCTTTAGGATAGGGTACTGAATTGTAACTTACTTTCGCCTAATAAGGCGATTTTGGCAAAGAGAATATCTCCCGCAGGGAAGCTGCTACCATCAAATGTTTGCCGTCATTAGACTCCCCTCTGGAAGCGCTTTCACTGCAAGCTGCAGATTCCCTCCTAACAGCAAGCTTTAGGATAGGGTACTGAATTGTAACTTACTTTCGCCTAATAATGCGATTTTGGCAAAGAGAGTATCTCCCGCAGGGAAGCTGCTACCATCAAATGTTTGCCCTCATTAGACTCCCCTCTGGAAGCGCTTTCACTGCAAGCTGCAGATTCCCTCCTAACAGCAAGCTTTAAGATAGGGTACTGAATTGTAACTTACTTTCGCCTAATAATGCGATTTTGGCAAAGAGACTATCTCCCGCAGGGAAGCTGCTACCATCAAATGTTTGCCCTCATTAGACTCCCCTCTGGAAGCGCTTTCACTGCAAGCTGCAGATTCCCTCCTAACAGCAAGCTTTAGGATAGGGTACTGAATTGTAACTTACTTTCGCTTAATAAGGCGATTTTGGCAAAGAGATTATGTTCCGCAGGGAAGCTGCTACCATCAAATGTTTGCCCTCATTAGACTCCCCTCTGGAAGCGCTTTCACTGCAAGCTGCAGATTCCCTCCTAACAGCAAGCTTTAGGATAGGGTACTGAATTGTAACTTACTTTCGCCTAATAAGGCGATTTTGGCAAAGAGAATATCTCCCGCAGGGAAGCTGCTACCATCAAATGTTTGCCCTCATTAGACTCCCCTCTGGAAGCGCTTTCACTGCAAGCTGCAGATTCCCTCCTAACAGCAAGCTTTAGGATAGGGTACTGAATTGTAACTTACTTTCGCTTAATAAGGCGATTTTGGCAAAGAGAATATCTCCCGCAGGGAAGCTGCTACCATCAAATGTTTGCCGTCATTAGACTCCCCTCTGGAAGCGCTTTCACTGCAAGCTGCAGATTCCCTCCTAACAGCAAGCTTTAGGATAGGGTACTGAATTGTAACTTAACTGCGGCTAATAATGCGATTTTGGCAAAGAGACTATCTCCCGCAGGGAAGCTGGTACCATCAAATATTTGCCTTCATTAGACTCCCCTCTGGAAGCGCTTTCACTGCAAGCTGCAGATTCCCTCCTAACAGCAAGCTTTAGGATAGGGTACTGAATTGTAACTTACTTTCGCCTAATAATGCGATTTTGGCAAAGAGACTATCTCCCGCAGGGAAGCTTGCTACCATCAAATTTTTGCCCTCGTTAGACTCCCCTCTGGAAGCGCTTTCACTGCAAGCTGCAGATTCCCTCCTAACAGCAAGCTTTAGGATAGGGTACTGAATTGTAACTTACTTTCGCCTAATAATGCGATTTTGGCAAAGAGACTATCTCCCGCAGGGAAGCTGCTACCATCAAATGTTTGCCCTCATTAGACTCCCCTCTGGAAGCGCTTTCACTGCAAGCTGCAGATTCCCTCCTAACAGCAAGCTTTAGGATAGGGTACTGAATTGTAACTTACTTTCGCCTAATAATGCGATTTTGGCAAAGAGACTATCTCCCGCAGGGAAGCTGCTACCATCAAATGTTTGCCCTCATTAGACTCCCCTCTGGAAGCGCTTTCACTGCAAGCTGCAGATTCCCTCCTAACAGCAAGCTTTAGGATAGGGTACTGAATTGTAACTTACTTTCGCCTAATAATGCGATTTTGGCAAAGAGACTATCTCCCGCAGGGAAGCTGCTACCATCAAATGTTTGCCCTCATTAGACTCCCCTCTGGAAGCGCTTTCACTGCAAGCTGCAGATTCCCTCCTTACAGCAAGCTTTAAGATAGGGTACTGAATTGTAACTTACTTTCGCCTAATAAGGCGATTTTGGCAAAGAGAGTATCTCCCGCAGGGAAGCTGCTACCATCAAATGTTTGCCCTCATTAGACTCCCCTCTGGAAGCGCTTTCACTGCAAGCTGCAGATTCCCTCCTAACAGCAAGCTTTAGGATAGGGTACTGAATTGTAACTTACTTTCGCCTAATAATGCGATTTTGGCAAAGAGAATATCTCCCGCAGGGAAGCTGCTACCATCAAATGTTTGCCCTCATTAGACTCCCCTCTGGAAGCGCTTTCACTGCAAGCTGCAGATTCCCTCCTAACAGCAAGCTTTAGGATAGGGTACTGAATTGTAACTTACTTTCGCCTAATAATGCGATTTTGGCAAAGAGAGTATCTCCCGCAGGGAAGCTGCTACCATCAAATGTTTGCCCTCATTAGACTCCCCTCTGGAAGCGCTTTCACTGCAAGCTGCAGATTCCCTCCTAACAGCAAGCTTTAGGATAGGGTACTGAATTGTAACTTACTTTCGCCTAATAATGCGATTTTGGCAAAGAGAGTATCTCCCGCAGGGAAGCTGCTACCATCCAATATTTGCCCTCGTTAGACTCCCCTCTGGAAGCGCTTTCACTGCAAGCTGCAGATTCCCTTCTATACAGCAAGCTTTAGGATAGGGTACTGAATTGTAACTTACTTTCGCCTAATAATGCGATTTTGGCAAAGAGAGTATCTCCCGCAGGGAAGCTGCTACCATCAAATGTTTGCCCTCATTTGACTCCCCTCTGGAAGCGCTTTCACTGCAAGCTGCAGATTCCCTCCTAACAGCAAGCTTTAGGATAGGGTACTGAATTGTAACTTACTTTCGCCTAATAAGGCGATTTTGGCAAAGAGACTATCTCCCGCAGGGAAGCTGCTACCATCAAATCTTTGCCCTCATTAGACTCCCCTCTGGAAGCGCTTTCACTGCAAGCTGCAGATTCCCTCCTAACAGCAAGCTTTAGGATAGGGTACTGAATTGTAACTTACTTTCGCCTAATAATGCGATTTTGGCAAAGAGACTATCTCCCGCAGGGAAGCTGCTACCATCAAATGTTTGCCCTCATTAGACTCCCCTCTGGAAGCGCTTTCACTGCAAGCTGCAGATTCCCTCCTAACAGCAAGCTTTAGGATAGGGTACTGAATTGTAACTTACTTTCGCCTAATAATGCGATTTTGGCAAAGAGAGTATCTCCCGCAGGGAAGCTGCTACCATCAAATCTTTGCCCTCATTAGACTCCCCTCTGGAAGCGCTTTCACTGCAAGCTGCAGATTCCCTCCTAACAGCAAGCTTTAGGATAGGGTACTGAATTGTAACTTACTTTCGCCTAATAAGGCGATTTTGGCAAAGAGAATATCTCCCGCAGGGAAGCTGCCACCATCAAATCTTTGCCCTCATTAGACTCCCCTCTGGAAGCGCTTTCACTGCAAGCTGCAGATTCCCTCCTAACAGCAAGCTTGAGGATAGGGTACTGAATTGTAACTTACTTTCGCCTAATAATGCGATTTTGGGAAAGAGAATATCTCCCGCAGGGAAGCTGCTACCATCCAATATTTGCCCTCGTTAGACTCCCCTCTGGAAGCGCTTTCACGGCAAGCTGCAGATTCCCTCCTAACAGCAAGCTTTAGGATAGGGTACTGAATTGTAACTTACTTTCGCCTAATAATGCGATTTTGGCAAAGAGACTATCTCCCGCAGGGAAGCTGCTACCATCAAATGTTTGCCCTCATTAGACTCCCCTCTGGAAGCGCTTTCACGGCAAGCTGCAGATTCCCTCCTAACAGCAAGCTTTAGGATAGGGTACTGAATTGTAACTTACTTTCGCCTAATAATGCGATTTTGGCAAAGAGAGTATCTCCCGCAGGGAAGCTGCTACCATCAAATGTTTGCCCTCGTTAGACTCCCCTCTGGAAGCGCTTTCACTGCAAGCTGCAGATTCCCTCCTAACAGCAAGCTTTAGGATAGGGTATTGAATTGTAACTTACTTTCGCCTAATAATGCGATTTTGGCAAAGAGAATATCTCCCGCAGGGAAGCTGCTACCATCAAATCTTTGCCCTCGTTAGACTCCCCTCTGGAAGCGCTTTCACTGCAAGCTGCAGATTCCCTCCTAACAGCAAGCTTTAGGATAGGGTACTGAATTGTAACTTACTTTCGCCTAATAATGCGATTTTGGCAAAGAGAGTATCTCCCGCAGGGAAGCTGCTACCATCCAATATTTGCCCTCGTTAGACTCCCCTCTGGAAGCGCTTTCACTGCAAGCTGCAGATTCCCTTCTATACAGCAAGCTTTAGGATAGGGTACTGAATTGTAACTTACTTTCGCATAATAATGCGATTTTGGCAAAGAGAGTATCTCCCGCAGGGAAGCTGCTACCATCAAATGTTTGCCCTCATTAGACTCCCCTCTGGAAGCGCTTTCACTGCAAGCTGCAGATTCCCTCCTAACAGCAAGCTTTAGGATAGGGTACTGAATTGTAACTTACTTTCGCCTAATAATGCGATTTTGGCAAAGAGACTATCTCCCGCAGGGAAGCTGCTACCATCAAATGTTTGCCCTCATTAGACTCCCCTCTGGAAGCGCTTTCACTGCAAGCTGCAGATTCCCTCCTAACAGCAAGCTTTAGGATAGGGTACTGAATTGTAACTTACTTTCGCCTAATAATGCGATTTTGGCAAAGAGAGTATCTCCCGCAGGGAAGCTGCTACCATCAAATCTTTGCCCTCATTAGACTCCCCTCTGGAAGCGCTTTCACTGCAAGCTGCAGATTCCCTCCTAACAGCAAGCTTTAGGATAGGGTACTGAATTGTAACTTACTTTCGCCTAATAATGCGATTTTGGCAAAGAGAGTATCTCCCGCAGGGAAGCTGCTACCATCAAATCTTTGCCCTCATTAGACTCCCCTCTGGAAGCGCTTTCACTGCAAGCTGCAGATTCCCTCCTAACAGCAAGCTTTAGGATAGGGTACTGAATTGTAACTTACTTTCGCCTAATAATGCGATTTTGGCAAAGAGAGTATCTCCCGCAGGGAAGCTGCTACCATCAAATGTTTGCCCTCATTAGACTCCCCTCTGGAAGCGCTTTCACGGCAAGCTGCAGATTCCCTCCTAACAGCAAGCTTGAGGATAGGGTACTGAATTGTAACTTACTTTCGCCTAATAATGCGATTTTGGCAAAGAGAGTATCTCCCGCAGGGAAGCTGCTACCATCAAATGTTTGCCCTCATTAGACTCCCCTCTGGAAGCGCTTTCACTGCAAGCTGCAGATTCCCTCCTAACAGCAAGCTTTAGTATAGGGTACTGAATTGTAACTTACTTTCGCCTAATAATGCGATTTTGGCAAAGAGAGTATCTCCCGCAGGGAAGCTGCTACCATCAAATGTTTGCCCTCATTAGACTCCCCTCTGGAAGCGCTTTCACGGCAAGCTGCAGATTCCCTCCTAACAGCAAGCTTTAGGATAGGGTACTGAATTGTAACTTACTTTCGCCTAATAATGCGATTTTGGCAAAGAGAGTATCTCCCGCAGGGAAGCTGCTACCATCAAATCTTTGCCCTCATTAGACTCCCCTCTGGAAGCGCTTTCACTGCAAGCTGCAGATTCCCTCCTAACAGCAAGCTTTAGGATAGGGTACTGAATTGTAACTTACTTTCGCCTAATAATGCGATTTTGGCAAAGAGAATATCTCCCGCAGGGAAGCTGCTACCATCAAATGTTTGCCCTCATTAGACTCCCCTCTGGAAGCGCTTTCACTGCAAGCTGCAGATTCCCTCCTAACAGCAAGCTTTAGGATAGGGTACTGAATTGTAACTTACTTTCGCTTAATAAGGCGATTTTGGCAAAGAGAGTATCTCCCGCAGGGAAGCTGCTACCATCAAATGTTTACCCTCATTACACTCCCCTCTGGAAGCGCTTTCACTGCAAGCTGCAGATTCCCTCCTAACAGCAAGCTTTAGGATAGGGTACTGAATTGTAACTTACTTTCGCCTAATAATGCGATTTTGGCAAAGAGAGTATCTCCCGCAGGGAAGCTGCTACCATCAAATGTTTGCCCTCATTAGACTCCCCTCTGGAAGCGCTTTCACTGCAAGCTGCAGATTCCCTCCTAACAGCAAGCTTTAGGATAGGGTACTGAATTGTAACTTACTTTCGCCTAATAAGGCGATTTTGGCAAAGAGAATATCTCCCGCAGGGAAGCTGCTACCATCAAATGTTTGCCCTCATTAGACTCCCCTCTGGAAGCGCTTTCACTGCAAGCTGCAGATTCCCTCCTAACAGCAAGCTTTAGGATAGGGTACTGAATTGTAACTTACTTTCGCCTAATAATGCGATTTTGGCAAAGAGAGTATCTCCCGCAGGGAAGCTGCTACCATCAAATGTTTGCCCTCATTAGACTCCCCTCTGGAAGCGCTTTCACGGCAAGCTGCAGATTCCCTCCTAACAGCAAGCTTGAGGATAGGGTACTGAATTGTAACTTACTTTCGCCTAATAATGCGATTTTGGCAAAGAGACTATCTCCCGCAGGGAAGCTGCTACCATCAAATGTTTGCCCTCATTAGACTCCCCTCTGGAAGCGCTTTCACTGCAAGCTGCCGATTCCCTCCTAACAGCAAGCTTTAGGATAGGGTACTGAATTGTAACTTACTTTCGCCTAATAATGCGATTTTGGCAAAGAGAGTATCTCCCGCAGGGAAGCTGCTACCATCAAATCTTTGCCCTCGTTAGACTCCCCTCTGGAAGCGCTTTCACTGCAAGCTGCAGATTCCCTTCTATACAGCAAGCTTTAGGATAGGGTACTGAATTGTAACTTACTTTCGCCTAATAATGCGATTTTTGCAAAGAGAGTATCTCCCGCAGGGAAGCTGCTACCATCCAATATTTGCCCTCGTTAGACTCCCCTCTGGAAGCGCTTTCACTGCAAGCTGCAGATTCCCTTCTATACAGCAAGCTTTAGGATAGGGTACTGAATTGTAACTTACTTTCGCCTAATAAGGCGATTTTGGCAAAGAGAGTATCTCCCGCAGGGAAGCTGCTACCATCAAATATTTGCCCTCATTAGACTCCCCTCTGGAAGCGCTTTCACTGCAAGCTGCAGATTCCCTCCTAACAGCAAGCTTTAGGATAGGGTACTGAATTGTAACTTACTTTCGCCTAATAAGGCGATTTTGGCAAAGAGAATATCTCCCGCAGGGAAGCTGCTACCATCAAATGTTTGCCCTCATTAGACTCCCCTCTGGAAGCGCTTTCACTGCAAGCTGCAGATTCCCTCCTTACAGCAAGCTTTAGGATAGGGTACTGAATTGTAACTTACTTTCGCCTAATAATGCGATTTTGGCAAAGAGAGTATCTCCCGCAGGGAAGCTGCTACCATCAAATGTTTGCCCTCATTAGACTCCCCTCTGGAAGCGCTTTCACTGCAAGCTGCAGATTCCCTCCTAACAGCAAGCTTTAGGATAGGGTACTGAATTGTAACTTACTTTCGCTTAATAAGGCGATTTTGGCAAAGAGAGTATCTCCCGCAGGGAAGCTGCTACCATCAAATGTTTGCCCTCATTAGACTCCCCTCTGGAAGCGCTTTCACTGCAAGCTGCAGATTCCCTCCTAACAGCAAGCTTGAGGATAGGGTACTGAATTGTAACTTACTTTCGCCTAATAATGCGATTTTGGCAAAGAGACTATCTCCCGCAGGGAAGCTGCTACCATCAAATGTTTGCCCTCATTAGACTCCCCTCTGGAAGCGCTTTCACGGCAAGCTGCAGATTCCCTCCTAACAGCAAGCTTTAGGATAGGGTACTGAATTGTAACTTACTTTCGCCTAATAATGCGATTTTGGCAAAGAGAGTATCTCCCGCAGGGAAGCTGCTACCATCAAATGTTTGCCCTCATTAGACTCCCCTCTGGAAGCGCTTTCACTGCAAGCTGCAGATTCCCTCCTAACAGCAAGCTTTAGGATAGGGTACTGAATTGTAACTTACTTTCGCTTAATAAGGCGATTTTGGCAAAGAGAGTATCTCCCGCAGGGAAGCTGCTACCATCAAATGTTTGCCCTCATTAGACTCCCCTCTGGAAGCGCTTTCACGGCAAGCTGCAGATTCCCTCCTAACAGCAAGCTTGAGGATAGGGTACTGAATTGTAACTTACTTTCGCCTAATAATGCGATTTTGGCAAAGAGACTATCTCCCGCAGGGAAGCTGCTACCATCAAATGTTTGCCCTCATTAGACTCCCCTCTGGAAGCGCTTTCACGGCAAGCTGCAGATTCCCTCCTAACAGCAAGCTTTAGGATAGGGTACTGAATTGTAACTTACTTTCGCCTAATAATGCAATTTTGGCAAAGAGAGTATCTCCCGCAGGGAAGCTGCTACCATCAAATCTTTGCCCTCATTAGACTCCCCTCTGGAAGCGCTTTCACTGCAAGCTGCAGATTCCCTCCTAACAGCAAGCTTTAGGATAGGGTACTGAATTGTAACTTACTTTCGCCTAATAAGGCGATTTTGGCAAAGAGAATATCTCCCGCAGGGAAGCTGCTACCATCAAATGTTTGCCCTCATTAGACTCCCCTCTGGAAGCGCTTTCACTGCAAGCTGCAGATTCCCTCCTAACAGCAAGCTTTAGGATAGGGTACTGAATTGTAACTTACTTTCGCTTAATAAGGCGATTTTGGCAAAGAGAGTATCTCCCGCAGGGAAGCTGCTACCATCAAATGTTTGCCCTCATTACACTCCCCTCTGGAAGCGCTTTCACTGCAAGCTGCAGATTCCCTCCTAACAGCAAGCTTTAGGATAGGGTACTGAATTGTAACTTACTTTCGCCTAATAAGGCGATTTTGGCAAAGAGAGTATCTCCCGCAGGGAAGCTGCTACCATCAAATCTTTGCCCTCATTAGACTCCCCTATGGAAGCGCTTTCACTGCAAGCTGCAGATTCCCTCCTAACAGCAAGCTTGAGGATAGGGTACTGAATTGTAACTTACTTTCGCCTAATAATGCGATTTTGGCAAAGAGAGTATCTCCCGCAGGGAAGCTGCTACCATCAAATGTTTGCCCTCATTAGACTCCCCTCTGGAAGCGCTTTCACTGCAAGCTGCAGATTCCCTCCTAACAGCAAGCTTTAGGATAGGGTACTGAATTGTAACTTACTTTCGCCTAATAAGGCGATGTTGTCAAAGAGAATATCTCCCGCAGGGAAGCTGCTACCATCAAATGTTTGCCCTCATTAGACTCCCCTCTGGAAGCGCTTTCACTGCAAGCTGCAGATTCCCTCCTAACAGCAAGCTTTAGGATAGGGTACTGAATTGTAACTTACTTTCGCCTAATAATGCGATTTTGGCAAAGAGACTATCTCCCGCAGGGAAGCTGCTACCATCAAATGTTTTCCGTCATTAGCCTCCCATCTGGAAGCGCTTTCACTGCAAGCTGCAGATTCCCTCCTAACAGCAAGCTTTAGGATAGGGTACTGAATTGTAACTTACTTTCGCCTAATAATGCGATTTTGGCAAAGAGAGTATCTCCCGCAGGGAAGCTGCTACCATCAAATCTTTGCCCTCGTTAGACTCCCCTCTGGAAGCGCTTTCACTGCAAGCTGCAGATTCCCTTCTATACAGCAAGCTTTAGGATAGGGTACTGAATTGTAACTTACTTTCGCCTAATAATGCGATTTTTGCAAAGAGAGTATCTCCCGCAGGGAAGCTGCTACCATCCAATATTTGCCCTCGTTAGACTCCCCTCTGGAAGCGCTTTCACTGCAAGCTGCAGATTCCCTTCTATACAGCAAGCTTTAGGATAGGGTACTGAATTGTAACTTACTTTCGCCTAATAATGCGATTTTGGCAAAGAGAGTATCTCCCGCAGGGAAGCTGCTACCATCAAATATTTGCCCTCATTAGACTCCCCTCTGGAAGCGCTTTCACTGCAAGCTGCAGATTCCCTCCTAACAGCAAGCTTTAGGATAGGGTACTGAATTGTAACTTACTTTCGCCTAATAAGGCGATTTTGGCAAAGAGAATATCTCCCGCAGGGAAGCTGCTACCATCAAATGTTTGCCCTCATTAGACTCCGCTCTGGAAGCGCTTTCACTGCAAGCTGCAGATTCCCTCCTAACAGCAAGCTTTAGGATAGGGTACTGAATTGTAACTTACTTTCGCCTAATAAGGCGATTTTGGCAAAGAGAGTATCTCCCGCAGGGAAGCTGCTACCATCAAATGTTTGCCCTCATTAGACTCCCCTCTGGAAGCGCTTTCACTGCAAGCTGCAGATTCCCTCCTAACAGCAAGCTTTAGGATAGGGTACTGAATTGTAACTTACTTTCGCTTAATAAGGCGATTTTGGCAAAGAGAGTATCTCCCGCAGGGAAGCTGCTACCATCAAATGTTTGCCCTCATTAGACTCCCCTCTGGAAGCGCTTTCACTGCAAGCTGCAGATTCCCTCCTAACAGCAAGCTTGAGGATAGGGTACTGAATTGTAACTTACTTTCGCCTAATAAGGCGATTTTGGCAAAGAGAATATCTCCCGCAGGGAAGCTGCTACCATCAAATGTTTGCCCTCATTAGACTCCCCTCTGGAAGCGCTTTCACGGCAAGCTGCATATTCCCTCCTAACAGCAAGCTTTAGGATAGGGTACTGAATTGTAACTTACTTTCGCCTAATAATGCGATTTTGGCAAAGAGAGTATCTCCCGCAGGGAAGCTGCTACCATCAAATCTTTGCCCTCATTAGACTCCCCTCTGGAAGCGCTTTCACTGCAAGCTGCAGATTCCCTCCTAACAGCAAGCTTTAGGATAGGGTACTGAATTGTAACTTACTTTCGCTTAATAAGGCGATTTTGGCAAAGAGAGTATCTCCCGCAGGGAAGCTGCTACCATCAAATGTTTGCCCTCATTAGACTCCCCTCTGGAAGCGCTTTCACGGCAAGCTGCAGATTCCCTCCTAACAGCAAGCTTGAGGATAGGGTACTGAATTGTAACTTACTTTCGCCTAATAATGCGATTTTGGCAAAGAGACTATCTCCCGCAGGGAAGCTGCTACCATCAAATGTTTGCCCTCATTAGACTCCCCTCTGGAAGCGCTTTCACGGCAAGCTGCAGATTCCCTCCTAACAGCAAGCTTGAGGATAGGGTACTGAATTGTAACTTACTTTCGCCTAATAATGCGATTTTGGCAAAGAGAGTATCTCCCGCAGGGAAGCTGCTACCATCAAATCTTTGCCCTCATTAGACTCCCCTCTGGAAGCGCTTTCACTGCAAGCTGCAGATTCCCTCCTAACAGCAAGCTTTAGGATAGGGTACTGAATTGTAACTTACTTTCGCCTAATAAGGCGATTTTGGCAAAGAGAATATCTCCCGCAGGGAAGCTGCTACCATCAAATGTTTGCCCTCATTAGACTCCCCTCTGGAAGCGCTTTCACTGCAAGCTGCAGATTCCCTCCTAACAGCAAGCTTTAGGATAGGGTACTGAATTGTAACTTACTTTCGCTTAATAAGGCGATTTTGGCAAAGAGAGTATCTCCCGCAGGGAAGCTGCTACCATCAAATGTTTGCCCTCATTAGACTCCCCTCTGGAAGCGCTTTCACTGCAAGCTGCAGATTCCCTCCTAACAGCAAGCTTTAGGATAGGGTACTGAATTGTAACTTACTTTCGCCTAATAATGCGATTTTGGCAAAGAGAGTATCTCCCGCAGGGAAGCTGCTACCATCAAATCTTTGCCCTCATTAGACTCCCCTATGGAAGCGCTTTCACTGCAAGCTGCAGATTCCCTCCTAACAGCAAGCTTTAGGATAGGGTACTGAATTGTAACTTACTTTCGCCTAATAAGGCGATGTTGTCAAAGAGAATATCTCCCGCAGGGAAGCTGCTACCATCAAATGTTTGCCCTCATTAGACTCCCCTCTGGAAGCGCTTTCACTGCAAGCTGCAGATTCCCTCCTAACAGCAAGCTTTAGGATAGGGTACTGAATTGTAACTTACTTTCGCCTAATAATGCGATTTTGGCAAAGAGAGTATCTCCCGCAGGGAAGCTGCTACCATCAAATGTTTGCCCTCATTAGACTCCCCTCTGGAAGCGCTTTCACTGCAAGCTGCAGATTCCCTCCTAACAGCAAGCTTTAGGATAGGGTACTGAATTGTAACTTACTTTCGCCTAATAATGCGATTTTGGCAAAGAGACTATCTCCCGCAGGGAAGCTGCTACCATCAAATATTTGCCCTCGTTAGACTCCCCTCTGGAAGCGCTTTCACTGCAAGCTGCAGATTCCCTCCTAACAGCAAGCTTTAGGATAGGGTACTGAATTGTAACTTACTTTCGCCTAATAAGGCGATTTTGGCAAAGAGAGTATCTCCCGCAGGGAAGCTGCTACCATCAAATCTTTGCCCTCGTTAGACTCCCCTCTGGAAGCGCTTTCACTGCAAGCTGCAGATTCCCTTCTATACAGCAAGCTTTAGGATAGGGTACTGAATTGTAACTTACTTTCGCCTAATAATGCGATTTTGGCAAAGAGAGTATCTCCCGCAGGGAAGCTGCTACCATCCAATATTTGCCCTCGTTAGACTCCCCTCTGGAAGCGCTTTCACTGCAAGCTGCAGATTCCCTTCTATACAGCAAGCTTTAGGATAGGGTACTGAATTGTAACTTACTTTCGCCTAATAAGGCGATTTTGGCAAAGAGAATATCTCCCGCAGGGAAGCTGCTACCATCAAATGTTTGCCCTCATTAGACTCCCCTCTGGAAGCGCTTTCACTGCAAGCTGCAGATTCCCTCCTAACAGCAAGCTTTAGGATAGGGTACTGAATTGTAACTTACTTTCGCTTAATAAGGCGATTTTGGCAAAGAGAGTATCTCCCGCAGGGAAGCTGCTACCATCAAATGTTTGCCCTCATTACACTCCCCTCTGGAAGCGCTTTCACTGCAAGCTGCAGATTCCCTCCTAACAGCAAGCTTTAGGATAGGGTACTGAATTGTAACTTACTTTCGCCTAATAATGCGATTTTGGCAAAGAGAGTATCTCCCGCAGGGAAGCTGCTACCATCAAATCTTTGCCCTCATTAGACTCCCCTCTGGAAGCGCTTTCACTGCAAGCTGCAGATTCCCTCCTAACAGCAAGCTTTAGGATAGGGTACTGAATTGTAACTTACTTTCGCCTAATAATGCGATTTTGGCAAAGAGAGTATCTCCCGCAGGGAAGCTGCTACCATCAAATGTTTGCCCTCATTAGACTCCCCTCTGGAAGCGCTTTCACTGCAAGCTGCAGATTCCCTCCTAACAGCAAGCTTTAGGATAGGGTACTGAATTGTAACTTACTTTCGCCTAATAATGCGATTTTGGCAAAGAGACTATCTCCCGCAGGGAAGCTGCTACCATCAAATGTTTGCCCTCATTAGACTCCCTTCTGGAAGCGCTTTCACGGCAAGCTGCAGATTCCCTCCTAACAGCAAGCTTTAGGATAGGGTACTGAATTGTAACTTACTTTCGCCTAATAATGCGATTTTGGCAAAGAGACTATCTCCCGCAGGGAAGCTGCTACCATCAAATATTTGCCCTCGTTAGACTCCCCTCTGGAAGCGCTTTCACTGCAAGCTGCAGATTCCCTCCTAACAGCAAGCTTTAGGATAGGGTACTGAATTGTAACTTACTTTCGCCTAATAATGCGATTTTGGCAAAGAGAGTATCTCCCGCAGGGAAGCTGCTACCATCAAATCTTTGCCCTCGTTAGACTCCCCTCTGGAAGCGCTTTCACTGCAAGCTGCAGATTCCCTTCTATACAGCAAGCTTTAGGATAGGGTACTGAATTGTAACTTACTTTCGCCTAATAAGGCGATTTTTGCAAAGAGAGTATCTCCCGCAGGGAAGCTGCTACCATCCAATATTTGCCCTCGTTAGACTCCCCTCTGGAAGCGCTTTCACTGCAAGCTGCAGATTCCCTTCTATACAGCAAGCTTTAGGATAGGGTACTGAATTGTAACTTACTTTCGCCTAATAATGCGATTTTGGCAAAGAGAGTATCTCCCGCAGGGAAGCTGCTACCATCAAATATTTGCCCTCATTAGACTCCCCTCTGGAAGCGCTTTCACTGCAAGCTGCAGATTCCCTCCTAACAGCAAGCTTTAGGATAGGGTACTGAATTGTAACTTACTTTCGCCTAATAAGGCGATTTTGGCAAAGAGAATATCTCCCGCAGGGAAGCTGCTACCATCAAATGTTTGCCCTCATTAGACTCCGCTCTGGAAGCGCTTTCACTGCAAGCTGCAGATTCCCTCCTAACAGCAAGCTTTAGGATAGGGTACTGAATTGTAACTTACTTTCGCCTAATAAGGCGATTTTGGCAAAGAGAATATCTCCCGCAGGGAAGCTGCTACCATCAAATGTTTGCCCTCATTAGACTCCCCTCTGGAAGCGCTTTCACTGCAAGCTGCAGATTCCCTCCTAACAGCAAGCTTTAGGATAGGGTACTGAATTGTAACTTACTTTCGCCTAATAATGCGATTTTGGCAAAGAGACTATCTCCCGCAGGGAAGCTGCTACCATCAAATGTTTGCCCTCATTAGACTCCCCTCTGGAAGCGCTTTCACTGCAAGCTGCAGATTCTCTCCTAACAGCAAGCTTTAGGATAGGGTACTGAATTGTAACTTACTTTCGCCTAATAATGCGATTTTGGCAAAGAGAGTATCTCCCGCAGGGAAGCTGCTACCATCAAATCTTTGCCCTCATTAGACTCCCCTCTGGAAGCGCTTTCACTGCAAGCTGCAGATTCCCTCCTAACAGCAAGCTTTAGGATAGGGTACTGAATTGTAACTTACTTTCGCTTAATAAGGCGATTTTGGCAAAGAGAGTATCTCCCGCAGGGAAGCTGCTACCATCAAATGTTTGCCCTCATTAGACTCCCCTCTGGAAGCGCTTTCACTGCAAGCTGCAGATTCCCTCCTAACAGCAAGCTTGAGGATAGGGTACTGAATTGTAACTTACTTTCGCCTAATAATGCGATTTTGGCAAAGAGAGTATCTCCCGCAGGGAAGCTGCTACCATCCAATATTTGCCCTCGTTAGACTCCCCTCTGGAAGCGCTTTCACTGCAAGCTGCAGATTCCCTTCTATACAGCAAGCTTTAGGATAGGGTACTGAATTGTAACTTACTTTCGCCTAATAAGGCGATTTTGGCAAAGAGAGTATCTCCCGCAGGGAAGCTGCTACCATCAAACGTTTGCCCTCATTAGACTCCCCTCTGGAAGCACTTTCACTGCAAGCTGCAGATTCCCTCCTAACAGCAAGCTTTAGGATAGGGTACTGAATTGTAACTTACTTTCGCCTAATAATGCGATTTTGGCAAAGAGACTATCTCCCGCAGGGAAGCTGCTACCATCAAATGTTTGCCCTCATTAGACTCCCCTCTGGAAGCGCTTTCACTGCAAGCTGCAGATTCCCTCCTAACAGCAAGCTTTAGGATAGGGTACTGAATTGTAACTTACTTTCGCCTAATAATGCGATTTTGGCAAAGAGACTATCTCCCGCAGGGAAGCTGCTACCATCAAATGTTTGCCCTCATTAGACTCCCCTCTGGAAGCGCTTTCACGGCAAGCTGCAGATTCCCTCCTAACAGCAAGCTTTAGGATAGGGTACTGAATTGTAACTTACTTTCGCCTAATAAGGCGATGTTGTCAAAGAGAATATCTCCCGCAGGGAAGCTGCTACCATCAAATGTTTGCCCTCATTAGACTCCCCTCTGGAAGCGCTTTCACTGCAAGCTGCAGATTCCCTCCTAACAGCAAGCTTTAGGATAGGGTACTGAATTGTAACTTACTTTCGCCTAATAATGCGATTTTGGCAAAGAGAATATCTCCCGCAGGGAAGCTGCTACCATCAAATGTTTGCCCTCATTAGACTCCCCTCTGGAAGCGCTTTCACTGCAAGCTGCAGATTCCCTCCTAACAGCAAGCTTTAGGATAGGGTACTGAATTGTAACTTACTTTCGCCTAATAATGCGATTTTGGCAAAGAGACTATCTCCCGCAGGGAAGCTGCTACCATCAAATGTTTGCCCTCATTAGACTCCCCTCTGGAAGCGCTTTCACTGCAAGCTGCAGATTCCCTCCTAACAGCAAGCTTTAGGATAGGGTACTGAATTGTAACTTACTTTCGCCTAATAATGCGATTTTGGCAAAGAGAGTATCTCCCGCAGGGAAGCTGCTACCATCCAATATTTGCCCTCGTTAGACTCCCCTCTGGAAGCGCTTTCACTGCAAGCTGCAGATTCCCTTCTATACAGCAAGCTTTAGGATAGGGTACTGAATTGTAACTTACTTTCGCCTAATAATGCGATTTTGGCAAAGAGAGTATCTCCCGCAGGGAAGCTGCTACCATCAAATATTTGCCCTCATTAGACTCCCCTCTGGAAGCGCTTTCACTGCAAGCTGCAGATTCCCTCCTAACAGCAAGCTTTAGGATAGGGTACTGAATTGTAACTTACTTTCGCCTAATAAGGCGATTTTGGCAAAGAGAATATCTCCCGCAGGGAAGCTGCTACCATCAAACGTTTGCCCTCATTAGACTCCCCTCTGGAAGCGCTTTCACTGCAAGCTGCAGATTCCCTCCTAACAGCAAGCTTTAGGATAGGGTACTGAATTGTAACTTACTTTCGCTTAATAAGGCGATTATAGCAAAGAGACTATCTCCCGCAGGGAAGCTGCTACCATCAAATGTTTGCCCTCATTAGACTCCCCTCTGGAAGCGCTTTCACTGCAAGCTGCAGATTCCCTCCTAACAGCAAGCTTTAGGATAGGGTACTGAATTGTAACTTACTTTCGCCTAATAAGGCGATTTTGGCAAAGAGAATATCTCCCGCAGGGAAGCTGCTACCATCAAATGTTTGCCCTCATTAGACTCCCCTCTGGAAGCGCTTTCACTGCAAGCTGCAGATTCCCTCCTAACAGCAAGCTTTAGGATAGGGTACTGAATTGTAACTTACTTTCGCTTAATAAGGCGATTTTGGCAAAGAGAGTATCTCCCGCAGGGAAGCTGCTACCATCAAATCTTTGCCCTCGTTAGACTCCCCTCTGGAAGCGCTTTCACTGCAAGCTGCAGATTCCCTTCTATAGAGCAAGCTTTAGGATAGGGTACTGAATTATAACTTACTTTCGCCTAATAATGCGATTTTTGCAAAGAGAGTATCTCCCGCAGGGAAGCTGCTACCATCCAATATTTTCCCTCGTTAGACTCCCCTCTGGAAGCGCTTTCACTGCAAGCTGCAGATTCCCTTCTATACAGCAAGCTTGAGGATAGGGTACTGAATTGTAACTTACTTTCGCCTAATAATGCGATTTTGGCAAAGAGAGTATCTCCCGCAGGGAAGCTGCTACCATCAAATATTTGCCCTCATTAGACTCCCCTCTGGAAGCGCTTTCACTGCAAGCTGCAGATTTCCTCCTAACAGCAAGCTTTAGGATAGGGTACTGAATTGTAACTTACTTTCGCCTAATAATGCGATTTTGGCAAAGAGAGTATCTCCCGCAGGGAACCTGCTACCATCAAATGTTTGCCCTCATTAGACTCCCCTCTGGAAGCGCTTTCACTGCAAGCTGCAGATTCCCTCCTAACACCAAGCTTTAGGATAGGGTACTGAATTGTAACTTACTTTCGCCTAATAATGCGATTTTGGCAAAGAGAGTATCTCCCGCAGGGAAGCTGCTACCATCAAATGTTTGCCCTCATTAGACTCCCCTCTGGAAGCGCTTTCACGGCAAGCTGCAGATTCCCTCCTAACAGCAAGCTTGAGGATAGGGTACTGAATTGTAACTTACTTTCGCCTAATAATGCGATTTTGGCAAAGAGAGTATCTCCCGCAGGGAAGCTGCTACCATCAAATGTTTGCCCTCATTAGACTCCCCTCTGGAAGCGCTTTCACTGCAAGCTGCAGATTCCCTCCTAACAGCAAGCTTTAGGATAGGGTACTGAATTGTAACTTACTTTCGCCTAATAAGGCGATTTTGTCAAAGAGAATATCTCCCGCAGGGAAGGTGCTACCATCAAATGTTTGCCCTCATTAGACTCCCCTCTGGAAGCGCTTTCACTGCAAGCTGCAGATTCCCTCCTAACAGCAAGCTTTAGGATAGGGTACTGAATTGTAACTTACTTTCGCCTAATAATGCGATTTTGGCAAAGAGAATATCTCCCGCAGGGAAGCTGCTACCATCAAATGTTTGCCCTCATTAGACTCCCCTCTGGAAGCGCTTTCACTGCAAGCTGCAGATTCCCTCCTAACACCAAGCTTTAGGATAGGGTACTGAATTGTAACTTACTTTCGCCTAATAATGCGATTTTGGCAAAGAGACTATCTCCCGCAGGGAAGCTGCTACCATCAAATGTTTGCCCTCATTAGACTCCCCTCTGGAAGCGCTTTCACTGCAAGCTGCAGATTCCCTCCTAACAGCAAGCTTTAGGATAGGGTACTGAATTGTAACTTACTTTCGCCTAATAATGCGATTTTGGCAAAGAGAGTATCTCCCGCAGGGAAGCTGCTACCATCCAATATTTGCCCTCGTTAGACTCCCCTCTGGAAGCGCTTTCACTGCAAGCTGCAGATTCCCTTCTATACAGCAAGCTTTAGGATAGGGTACTGAATTGTAACTTACTTTCGCCTAATAATGCGATTTTGGCAAAGAGAGTATCTCCCGCAGGGAAGCTGCTACCATCAAATATTTGCCCTCATTAGACTCCTCTCTGGAAGCGCTTTCACTGCAAGCTGCAGATTCCCTTCTATACAGCAAGCTTTAGGATAGGGTACTGAATTGTAACTTACTTTCGCCTAATAATGCGATTTTGGCAAAGAGAGTATCTCCCGCAGGGAAGCTGCTACCATCAAATGTTTGCCCTCGTTAGACTCCCCTCTGGAAGCGCTTTCACTGCAAGCTGCAGATTCCCTTCTATACAGCAAGCTTTAGGATAGGGTACTGAATTGTAACTTACTTTCGCCTAATAATGCGATTTTGGCAAAGAGAGTATCTCCCGCAGGGAAGCTGCTACCATCAAATATTTGCCCTCATTAGACTCCTCTCTGGAAGCGCTTTCACTGCAAGCTGCAGATTCCCTTCTATACAGCAAGCTTTAGGATAGGGTACTGAGTTGTAACTTACTTCCGCCTAATAATGCGATTTTGGCAAAGAGAGTATCTCCCGCAGGGAAGCTGCTACCATCAAATATTTGCCCTCATTAGACTCCTCTCTGGAAGCGCTTTCACTGCAAGCTGCAGATTCCCTCCTAACAGCAAGCTTTAGGATAGGGTACTGAATTGTAACTTACTTTCGCTTAATAAGGCGATTTTGGCAAAGAGAGTATCTCCCGCAGGGAAGCTGCTACCATCAAATGTTTGCCCTCATTAGACTCCCCTCTGGAAGCGCTTTCACTGCAAGCTGCAGATTCCCTCCTAACAGCAAGCTTTAGGATAGGGTACTGAATTGTAACTTACTTTCGCCTAATAATGCGATTTTGGCAAAGAGAATATCTCCCGCAGGGAAGCTGCTACCATCAAATGTTTGCCCTCATTAGACTCCCCTCTGGAAGCGCTTTCACTGCAAGCTGCAGATTCCCTCCTAACAGCAAGCTTTAGGATAGGGTACTGAATTGTAACTTACTTTCGCCTAATAAGGCGATTTTGGCAAAGAGAATATCTCCCGCAGGGAAGCTGCTACCATCAAATATTTGCCCTCATTAGACTCCCCTCTGGAAGCGCTTTCACTGCAAGCTGCAGATTCCCTCCTAACAGCAAGCTTTAGGATAGGGTACTGAATTGTAACTTACTTTCGCCTAATAAGGCGATTTTGGCAAAGAGAATATCTCCCGCAGGGAAGCTGCTACCATCAAATGTTTGCCCTCATTAGACTCCCCTCTGGAAGCGCTTTCACTGCAAGCTGCAGATTCCCTCCTAACAGCAAGCTTTAGGATAGGGTACTGAATTGTAACTTACTTTCGCCTAATAAGGCGATTTTGGCAAAGAGAATATCTCCCGCAGGGAAGCTGCTACCATCAAATGTTTGCCCTCATTAGACTCCCCTCTGGAAGCGCTTTCACTGCAAGCTGCAGATTCCCTCCTAACAGCAAGCTTTAGGATAGGGTACTGAATTGTAACTTACTTTCGCCTAATAATGCGATTTTGGCAAAGAGAGTATCTCCCGCAGGGAAGCTGCTACCATCAAATGTTTGCCCTCATTAGACTCCCCTCTGGAAGCGCTTTCACTGCAAGCTGCAGATTCCCTCCTAACACCAAGCTTTAGGATAGGGTACTGAATTGTAACTTACTTTCGCCTAATAATGCGATTTTGGCAAAGAGAGTATCTCCCGCAGGGAAGCTGCTACCATCAAATGTTTGCCCTCATTAGACTCCCCTCTGGAAGCGCTTTCACGGCAAGCTGCAGATTCCCTCCTAACAGCAAGCTTGAGGATAGGGTACTGAATTGTAACTTACTTTCGCCTAATAATGCGATTTTGGCAAAGAGAGTATCTCCCGCAGGGAAGCTGCTACCATCAAATGTTTGCCCTCATTAGACTCCCCTCTGGAAGCGCTTTCACTGCAAGCTGCAGATTCCCTCCTAACAGCAAGCTTTAGGATAGGGTACTGAATTGTAACTTACTTTCGCCTAATAATGCGATTTTGGCAAAGAGAGTATCTCCCGCAGGGAAGCTGCTACCATCAAATGTTTGCCCTCATTAGACTCCCCTCTGGAAGCGCTTTCACTGCAAGCTGCAGATTCCCTCCTAACAGCAAGCTTTAGGATAGGGTACTGAATTGTAACTTACTTTCGCCTAATAATGCGATTTTGGCAAAGAGAGTATCTCCCGCAGGGAAGCTGCTACCATCAAATCTTTGCCCTCATTAGACTCCCCTCTGGAAGCGCTTTCACTGCAAGCTGCAGATTCCCTCCTAACAGCAAGCTTTAGGATAGGGTACTGAATTGTAACTTACTTTCGCTTAATAAGGCGATTTTGGCAAAGAGAGTATCTCCCGCAGGGAAGCTGCTACCATCAAATGTTTGCCCTCATTAGACTCCCCTCTGGAAGCGCTTTCACTGCAAGCTGCAGATTCCCTCCTAACAGCAAGCTTTAGGATAGGGTACTGAATTGTAACTTACTTTCGCCTAATAATGCGATTTTGGCAAAGAGAGTATCTCCCGCAGGGAAGCTGCTACCATCAAATATTTGCCCTCGTTAGACTCCCCTCTGGAAGCGCTTTCACTGCAAGCTGCAGATTCCCTCCTAACAGCAAGCTTTAGGATAGGGTACTGAATTGTAACTTACTTTCGCCTAATAATGCGATTTTGGCAAAGAGACTATCTCCCGCAGGGAAGCTGCTACCATCAAATATTTGCCCTCGTTAGACTCCCCTCTGGAAGCGCTTTCACTGCAAGCTGCAGATTCCCTCCTAACAGCAAGCTTTAGGATAGGGTACTGAATTGTAACTTACTTTCGCCTAATAATGCGATTTTGGCAAAGAGAGTATCTCCCGCAGGGAAGCTGCTACCATCAAATCTTTGCCCTCGTTAGACTCCCCTCTGGAAGCGCTTTCACTGCAAGCTGCAGATTCCCTTCTATACAGCAAGCTTTAGGATAGGGTACTGAATTGTAACTTACTTTCGCCTAATAATGCGATTTTGGCAAAGAGAGTATCTCCCGCAGGGAAGCTGCTACCATCAAATATTTGCCCTCATTAGACTCCCCTCTGGAAGCGCTTTCACTGCAAGCTGCAGATTCCCTCCTAACAGCAAGCTTTAGGATAGGGTACTGAATTGTAACTTACTTTCGCCTAATAAGGCGATTTTGGCAAAGAGAATATCTCCCGCAGGGAAGCTGCTACCATCAAATGTTTGCCCTCATTAGACTCCGCTCTGGAAGCGCTTTCACTGCAAGCTGCAGATTCCCTCCTAACAGCAAGCTTTAGGATAGGGTACTGAATTGTAACTTACTTTCGCCTAATAAGGCGATTTTGGCAAAGAGAATATCTCCCGCAGGGAAGCTGCTACCATCAAATGTTTGCCCTCATTAGACTCCCCTCTGGAAGCGCTTTCACTGCAAGCTGCAGATTCCCTCCTAACAGCAAGCTTTAGGATAGGGTACTGAATTGTAACTTACTTTCGCCTAATAATGCGATTTTGGCAAAGAGACTATCTCCCGCAGGGAAGCTGCTACCATCAAATGTTTGCCCTCATTAGACTCCCCTCTGGAAGCGCTTTCACTGCAAGCTGCAGATTCTCTCCTAACAGCAAGCTTTAGGATAGGGTACTGAATTGTAACTTACTTTCGCCTAATAATGCGATTTTGGCAAAGAGAGTATCTCCCGCAGGGAAGCTGCTACCATCAAATCTTTGCCCTCATTAGACTCCCCTCTGGAAGCGCTTTCACTGCAAGCTGCAGATTCCCTCCTAACAGCAAGCTTTAGGATAGGGTACTGAATTGTAACTTACTTTCGCTTAATAAGGCGATTTTGGCAAAGAGAGTATCTCCCGCAGGGAAGCTGCTACCATCAAATGTTTGCCCTCATTAGACTCCCCTCTGGAAGCGCTTTCACTGCAAGCTGCAGATTCCCTCCTAACAGCAAGCTTGAGGATAGGGTACTGAATTGTAACTTACTTTCGCCTAATAATGCGATTTTGGCAAAGAGAGTATCTCCCGCAGGGAAGCTGCTACCATCCAATATTTGCCCTCGTTAGACTCCCCTCTGGAAGCGCTTTCACTGCAAGCTGCAGATTCCCTTCTATACAGCAAGCTTTAGGATAGGGTACTGAATTGTAACTTACTTTCGCCTAATAAGGCGATTTTGGCAAAGAGAGTATCTCCCGCAGGGAAGCTGCTACCATCAAACGTTTGCCCTCATTAGACTCCCCTCTGGAAGCACTTTCACTGCAAGCTGCAGATTCCCTCCTAACAGCAAGCTTTAGGATAGGGTACTGAATTGTAACTTACTTTCGCCTAATAATGCGATTTTGGCAAAGAGACTATCTCCCGCAGGGAAGCTGCTACCATCAAATGTTTGCCCTCATTAGACTCCCCTCTGGAAGCGCTTTCACTGCAAGCTGCAGATTCCCTCCTAACAGCAAGCTTTAGGATAGGGTACTGAATTGTAACTTACTTTCGCCTAATAATGCGATTTTGGCAAAGAGACTATCTCCCGCAGGGAAGCTGCTACCATCAAATGTTTGCCCTCATTAGACTCCCCTCTGGAAGCGCTTTCACGGCAAGCTGCAGATTCCCTCCTAACAGCAAGCTTTAGGATAGGGTACTGAATTGTAACTTACTTTCGCCTAATAAGGCGATGTTGTCAAAGAGAATATCTCCCGCAGGGAAGCTGCTACCATCAAATGTTTGCCCTCATTAGACTCCCCTCTGGAAGCGCTTTCACTGCAAGCTGCAGATTCCCTCCTAACAGCAAGCTTTAGGATAGGGTACTGAATTGTAACTTACTTTCGCCTAATAATGCGATTTTGGCAAAGAGAATATCTCCCGCAGGGAAGCTGCTACCATCAAATGTTTGCCCTCATTAGACTCCCCTCTGGAAGCGCTTTCACTGCAAGCTGCAGATTCCCTCCTAACAGCAAGCTTTAGGATAGGGTACTGAATTGTAACTTACTTTCGCCTAATAATGCGATTTTGGCAAAGAGACTATCTCCCGCAGGGAAGCTGCTACCATCAAATGTTTGCCCTCATTAGACTCCCCTCTGGAAGCGCTTTCACTGCAAGCTGCAGATTCCCTCCTAACAGCAAGCTTTAGGATAGGGTACTGAATTGTAACTTACTTTCGCCTAATAATGCGATTTTGGCAAAGAGAGTATCTCCCGCAGGGAAGCTGCTACCATCCAATATTTGCCCTCGTTAGACTCCCCTCTGGAAGCGCTTTCACTGCAAGCTGCAGATTCCCTTCTATACAGCAAGCTTTAGGATAGGGTACTGAATTGTAACTTACTTTCGCCTAATAATGCGATTTTGGCAAAGAGAGTATCTCCCGCAGGGAAGCTGCTACCATCAAATATTTGCCCTCATTAGACTCCCCTCTGGAAGCGCTTTCACTGCAAGCTGCAGATTCCCTCCTAACAGCAAGCTTTAGGATAGGGTACTGAATTGTAACTTACTTTCGCCTAATAAGGCGATTTTGGCAAAGAGAATATCTCCCGCAGGGAAGCTGCTACCATCAAACGTTTGCCCTCATTAGACTCCCCTCTGGAAGCGCTTTCACTGCAAGCTGCAGATTCCCTCCTAACAGCAAGCTTTAGGATAGGGTACTGAATTGTAACTTACTTTCGCTTAATAAGGCGATTATAGCAAAGAGACTATCTCCCGCAGGGAAGCTGCTACCATCAAATGTTTGCCCTCATTAGACTCCCCTCTGGAAGCGCTTTCACTGCAAGCTGCAGATTCCCTCCTAACAGCAAGCTTTAGGATAGGGTACTGAATTGTAACTTACTTTCGCCTAATAAGGCGATTTTGGCAAAGAGAATATCTCCCGCAGGGAAGCTGCTACCATCAAATGTTTGCCCTCATTAGACTCCCCTCTGGAAGCGCTTTCACTGCAAGCTGCAGATTCCCTCCTAACAGCAAGCTTTAGGATAGGGTACTGAATTGTAACTTACTTTCGCTTAATAAGGCGATTTTGGCAAAGAGAGTATCTCCCGCAGGGAAGCTGCTACCATCAAATCTTTGCCCTCGTTAGACTCCCCTCTGGAAGCGCTTTCACTGCAAGCTGCAGATTCCCTTCTATAGAGCAAGCTTTAGGATAGGGTACTGAATTATAACTTACTTTCGCCTAATAATGCGATTTTTGCAAAGAGAGTATCTCCCGCAGGGAAGCTGCTACCATCCAATATTTTCCCTCGTTAGACTCCCCTCTGGAAGCGCTTTCACTGCAAGCTGCAGATTCCCTTCTATACAGCAAGCTTGAGGATAGGGTACTGAATTGTAACTTACTTTCGCCTAATAATGCGATTTTGGCAAAGAGAGTATCTCCCGCAGGGAAGCTGCTACCATCAAATATTTGCCCTCATTAGACTCCCCTCTGGAAGCGCTTTCACTGCAAGCTGCAGATTTCCTCCTAACAGCAAGCTTTAGGATAGGGTACTGAATTGTAACTTACTTTCGCCTAATAAGGCGATTTTGGCAAAGAGAGTATCTCCCGCAGGGAACCTGCTACCATCAAATGTTTGCCCTCATTAGACTCCCCTCTGGAAGCGCTTTCACTGCAAGCTGCAGATTCCCTCCTAACACCAAGCTTTAGGATAGGGTACTGAATTGTAACTTACTTTCGCCTAATAATGCGATTTTGGCAAAGAGAGTATCTCCCGCAGGGAAGCTGCTACCATCAAATGTTTGCCCTCATTAGACTCCCCTCTGGAAGCGCTTTCACGGCAAGCTGCAGATTCCCTCCTAACAGCAAGCTTGAGGATAGGGTACTGAATTGTAACTTACTTTCGCCTAATAATGCGATTTTGGCAAAGAGAGTATCTCCCGCAGGGAAGCTGCTACCATCAAATGTTTGCCCTCATTAGACTCCCCTCTGGAAGCGCTTTCACTGCAAGCTGCAGATTCCCTCCTAACAGCAAGCTTTAGGATAGGGTACTGAATTGTAACTTACTTTCGCCTAATAAGGCGATTTTGTCAAAGAGAATATCTCCCGCAGGGAAGGTGCTACCATCAAATGTTTGCCCTCATTAGACTCCCCTCTGGAAGCGCTTTCACTGCAAGCTGCAGATTCCCTCCTAACAGCAAGCTTTAGGATAGGGTACTGAATTGTAACTTACTTTCGCCTAATAATGCGATTTTGGCAAAGAGAATATCTCCCGCAGGGAAGCTGCTACCATCAAATGTTTGCCCTCATTAGACTCCCCTCTGGAAGCGCTTTCACTGCAAGCTGCAGATTCCCTCCTAACACCAAGCTTTAGGATAGGGTACTGAATTGTAACTTACTTTCGCCTAATAATGCGATTTTGGCAAAGAGACTATCTCCCGCAGGGAAGCTGCTACCATCAAATGTTTGCCCTCATTAGACTCCCCTCTGGAAGCGCTTTCACTGCAAGCTGCAGATTCCCTCCTAACAGCAAGCTTTAGGATAGGGTACTGAATTGTAACTTACTTTCGCCTAATAATGCGATTTTGGCAAAGAGAGTATCTCCCGCAGGGAAGCTGCTACCATCCAATATTTGCCCTCGTTAGACTCCCCTCTGGAAGCGCTTTCACTGCAAGCTGCAGATTCCCTTCTATACAGCAAGCTTTAGGATAGGGTACTGAATTGTAACTTACTTTCGCCTAATAATGCGATTTTGGCAAAGAGAGTATCTCCCGCAGGGAAGCTGCTACCATCAAATATTTGCCCTCATTAGACTCCTCTCTGGAAGCGCTTTCACTGCAAGCTGCAGATTCCCTTCTATACAGCAAGCTTTAGGATAGGGTACTGAATTGTAACTTACTTTCGCCTAATAATGCGATTTTGGCAAAGAGAGTATCTCCCGCAGGGAAGCTGCTACCATCAAATGTTTGCCCTCGTTAGACTCCCCTCTGGAAGCGCTTTCACTGCAAGCTGCAGATTCCCTTCTATACAGCAAGCTTTAGGATAGGGTACTGAATTGTAACTTACTTTCGCCTAATAATGCGATTTTGGCAAAGAGAGTATCTCCCGCAGGGAAGCTGCTACCATCAAATATTTGCCCTCATTAGACTCCTCTCTGGAAGCGCTTTCACTGCAAGCTGCAGATTCCCTTCTATACAGCAAGCTTTAGGATAGGGTACTGAGTTGTAACTTACTTCCGCCTAATAATGCGATTTTGGCAAAGAGAGTATCTCCCGCAGGGAAGCTGCTACCATCAAATATTTGCCCTCATTAGACTTCTCTCTGGAAGCGCTTTCACTGCAAGCTGCAGATTCCCTCCTAACAGCAAGCTTTAGGATAGGGTACTGAATTGTAACTTACTTTCGCTTAATAAGGCGATTTTGGCAAAGAGAGTATCTCCCGCAGGGAAGCTGCTACCATCAAATGTTTGCCCTCATTAGACTCCCCTCTGGAAGCGCTTTCACTGCAAGCTGCAGATTCCCTCCTAACAGCAAGCTTTAGGATAGGGTACTGAATTGTAACTTACTTTCGCCTAATAATGCGATTTTGGCAAAGAGAATATCTCCCGCAGGGAAGCTGCTACCATCAAATGTTTGCCCTCATTAGACTCCCCTCTGGAAGCGCTTTCACTGCAAGCTGCAGATTCCCTCCTAACAGCAAGCTTTAGGATAGGGTACTGAATTGTAACTTACTTTCGCCTAATAAGGCGATTTTGGCAAAGAGAATATCTCCCGCAGGGAAGCTGCTACCATCAAATATTTGCCCTCATTAGACTCCCCTCTGGAAGCGCTTTCACTGCAAGCTGCAGATTCCCTCCTAACAGCAAGCTTTAGGATAGGGTACTGAATTGTAACTTACTTTCGCCTAATAAGGCGATTTTGGCAAAGAGAATATCTCCCGCAGGGAAGCTGCTACCATCAAATGTTTGCCCTCATTAGACTCCCCTCTGGAAGCGCTTTCACTGCAAGCTGCAGATTCCCTCCTAACAGCAAGCTTTAGGATAGGGTACTGAATTGTAACTTACTTTCGCCTAATAAGGCGATTTTGGCAAAGAGAATATCTCCCGCAGGGAAGCTGCTACCATCAAATGTTTGCCCTCATTAGACTCCCCTCTGGAAGCGCTTTCACTGCAAGCTGCAGATTCCCTCCTAACAGCAAGCTTTAGGATAGGGTACTGAATTGTAACTTACTTTCGCCTAATAATGCGATTTTGGCAAAGAGAGTATCTCCCGCAGGGAAGCTGCTACCATCAAATGTTTGCCCTCATTAGACTCCCCTCTGGAAGCGCTTTCACTGCAAGCTGCAGATTCCCTCCTAACACCAAGCTTTAGGATAGGGTACTGAATTGTAACTTACTTTCGCCTAATAATGCGATTTTGGCAAAGAGAGTATCTCCCGCAGGGAAGCTGCTACCATCAAATGTTTGCCCTCATTAGACTCCCCTCTGGAAGCGCTTTCACGGCAAGCTGCAGATTCCCTCCTAACAGCAAGCTTGAGGATAGGGTACTGAATTGTAACTTACTTTCGCCTAATAATGCGATTTTGGCAAAGAGAGTATCTCCCGCAGGGAAGCTGCTACCATCAAATGTTTGCCCTCATTAGACTCCCCTCTGGAAGCGCTTTCACTGCAAGCTGCAGATTCCCTCCTAACAGCAAGCTTTAGGATAGGGTACTGAATTGTAACTTACTTTCGCCTAATAATGCGATTTTGGCAAAGAGAGTATCTCCCGCAGGGAAGCTGCTACCATCAAATGTTTGCCCTCATTAGACTCCCCTCTGGAAGCGCTTTCACTGCAAGCTGCAGATTCCCTCCTAACAGCAAGCTTTAGGATAGGGTACTGAATTGTAACTTACTTTCGCCTAATAATGCGATTTTGGCAAAGAGAGTATCTCCCGCAGGGAAGCTGCTACCATCAAATCTTTGCCCTCATTAGACTCCCCTCTGGAAGCGCTTTCACTGCAAGCTGCAGATTCCCTCCTAACAGCAAGCTTTAGGATAGGGTACTGAATTGTAACTTACTTTCGCTTAATAAGGCGATTTTGGCAAAGAGAGTATCTCCCGCAGGGAAGCTGCTACCATCAAATGTTTGCCCTCATTAGACTCCCCTCTGGAAGCGCTTTCACTGCAAGCTGCAGATTCCCTCCTAACAGCAAGCTTTAGGATAGGGTACTGAATTGTAACTTACTTTCGCCTAATAATGCGATTTTGGCAAAGAGAGTATCTCCCGCAGGGAAGCTGCTACCATCAAATATTTGCCCTCGTTAGACTCCCCTCTGGAAGCGCTTTCACTGCAAGCTGCAGATTCCCTCCTAACAGCAAGCTTTAGGATAGGGTACTGAATTGTAACTTACTTTCGCCTAATAATGCGATTTTGGCAAAGAGACTATCTCCCGCAGGGAAGCTGCTACCATCAAATCTTTGCCCTCGTTAGACTCCCCTCTGGAAGCGCTTTCACTGCAAGCTGCAGATTCCCTTCTATACAGCAAGCTTTAGGATAGGGTACTGAATTATAACTTACTTTCGCCTAATAATGCGATTTTTGCAAAGAGAGTATCTCCCGCAGGGAAGCTGCTACCATCCAATATTTGCCCTCGTTAGACTCCCCTCTGGAAGCGCTTTCACTGCAAGCTGCAGATTCCCTTCTATACAGCAAGCTTTAGGATAGGGTACTGAATTGTAACTTACTTTCGCCTAATAATGCGATTTTGGCAAAGAGAGTATCTCCCGCAGGGAAGCTGCTACCATCAAATCTTTGCCCTCATTACACTCCCCTCTGGAAGCGCTTTCACTGCAAGCTGCAGATTCCCTCCTAACAGCAAGCTTTAGGATAGGGTACTGAATTGTAACTTACTTTCGCCTAATAATGCGATTTTGGCAAAGAGAGTATCTCCCGCAGGGAAGCTGCTACCATCAAATGTTTGCCCTCATTAGACTCCCCTCTGGAAGCGCTTTCACTGCAAGCTGCAGATTCCCTCCTAACAGCAAGCTTTAGGATAGGGTACTGAATTGTAACTTACTTTCGCTTAATAAGGCGATTTTGGCAAAGAGAGTATCTCCCGCAGGGAAGCTGCTACCATCAAATGTTTGCCCTCATTAGACTCCCCTCTGGAAGCGCTTTCACTGCAAGCTGCAGATTCCCTCCTAACAGCAAGCTTTAGGATAGGGTACTGAATTGTAACTTACTTTCGCCTAAATAATGCGATTTTGGCAAAGAGAGTATCTCCCGCAGGGAAGCTGCTACCATCAAATGTTTGCCCTCGTTAGACTCCCCTCTGGAAGCGCTTTCACGGCAAGCTGCAGATTCCCTCCTAACAGCAAGCTTGAGGATAGGGTACTGAATTGTAACTTACTTTCGCCTAATAATGCGATTTTGGCAAAGAGAGTATCTCCCGCAGGGAAGCTGCTACCATCAAATCTTTGCCCTCATTAGACTCCCCTCTGGAAGCGCTTTCACTGCAAGCTGCAGATTCCCTCCTAACAGCAAGCTTTAGGATAGGGTACTGAATTGTAACTTACTTTCGCCTAATAAGGCGATTTTGTCAAAGAGAATATCTCCCGCAGGGAAGCTGCTACCATCAAATGTTTGCCCTCATTAGACTCCCCTCTGGAAGCGCTTTCACTGCAAGCTGCAGATTCCCTCCTAACAGCAAGCTTTAGGATAGGGTACTGAATTGTAACTTACTTTCGCCTAATAATGCGATTTTGGCAAAGAGACTATCTCCCGCAGGGAAGCTGCTACCATCAAATGTTTGCCCTCATTAGACTCCCCTCTGGAAGCGCTTTCACTGCAAGCTGCAGATTCCCTCCTAACAGCAAGCTTTAGGATAGGGTACTGAATTGTAACTTACTTTCGCCTAATAATGCGATTTTGGCAAAGAGACTATCTCCCGCAGGGAAGCTGCTACCATCAAATATTTGCCCTCGTTAGACTCCCCTCTGGAAGCGCTTTCACTGCAAGCTGCAGATTCCCTCCTAACAGCAAGCTTTAGGATAGGGTACTGAATTGTAACTTACTTTCGCCTAATAATGCGATTTTGGCAAAGAGAGTATCTCCCGCAGGGAAGCTGCTACCATCAAATCTTTGCCCTCGTTAGACTCCCCTCTGGAAGCGCTTTCACTGCAAGCTGCAGATTCCCTTCTATACAGCAAGCTTTAGGATAGGGTACTGAATTATAACTTACTTTCGCCTAATAATGCGATTTTGGCAAAGAGACTATCTCCCGCAGGGAAGCTGCTACCATCCAATATTTGCCCTCGTTAGACTCCCCTCTGGAAGCGCTTTCACTGCAAGCTGCAGATTCCCTTCTATACAGCAAGCTTTAGGATAGGGTACTGAATTGTAACTTACTTTCGCCTAATAATGCGATTTTGGCAAAGAGAGTATCTCCCGCAGGGAAGCTGCTACCATCAAATATTTGCCCTCATTAGACTCCCCTCTGGAAGCGCTTTCACTGCAAGCTGCAGATTCCCTCCTAACAGCAAGCTTTAGGATAGGGTACTGAATTGTAACTTACTTTCGCCTAATAAGGCGATTTTGGCAAAGAGAGTATCTCCCGCAGGGAAGCTGCTACCATCAAATGTTTGCCCTCATTAGACTCCCCTCTGGAAGCGCTTTCACTGCAAGCTGCAGATTCCCTCCTAACACCAAGCTTTAGGATAGGGTACTGAATTGTAACTTACTTTCGCCTAATAATGCGATTTTGGCAAAGAGAGTATCTCCCGCAGGGAAGCTGCTACCATCAAATGTTTGCCCTCATTAGACTCCCCTCTCGAAGCGCTTTCACTGCAAGCTGCAGATTCCCTCCTAACAGCAAGCTTTAGGATAGGGTACTGAATTGTAACTTACTTTCGCCTAATAATGCGATTTTGGCAAAGAGACTATCTCCCGCAGGGAAGCTGCTACCATCAAATGTTTGCCCTCATTAGACTCCCCTCTGGAAGCGCTTTCACTGCAAGCTGCAGATTCCCTCCTAACAGCAAGCTTTAGGATAGGGTACTGAATTGTAACTTACTTTCGCCTAATAATGCGATTTTGGCAAAGAGAGTATCTCCCGCAGGGAAGCTGCTACCATCAAATGTTTGCCCTCATTAGACTCCCCTCTGGAAGCGCTTTCACGGCAAGCTGCAGATTCCCTCCTAACAGCAAGCTTGAGGATAGGGTACTGAATTGTAACTTACTTTCGCCTAATAAGGCGATTTTGGCAAAGAGAATATCTCCCGCAGGGAAGCTGCTACCATCAAACGTTTGCCCTCATTAGACTCCCCTCTGGAAGCGCTTTCACTGCAAGCTGCAGGTTCCCTCCTAACAGCAAGCTTTAGGATAGGGTACTGAATTGTAACTTACTTTCGCTTAATAAGGCGATTATGGCAAAGAGAGTATCTCCCGCAGGGAAGCTGCTACCATCAAATGTTTGCCCTCATTAGACTCCCCTCTGGAAGCGCTTTCACTGCAAGCTGCAGATTCCCTCCTAACAGCAAGCTTTAGGATAGGGTACTGAATTGTAACTTACTTTCGCCTAATAAGGCTATTTTGGCAAAGAGAATATCTCCCGCAGGGAAGCTGCTACCATCAAATGTTTGCCCTCATTAGACTCCCCTCTGGAAGCGCTTTCACTGCAAGCTGCAGATTCCCTCCTAACAGCAAGCTTTAGGATAGGGTACTGAATTGTAACTTACTTTCGCTTAATAAGGCGATTTTGGCAAAGAGAGTATCTCCCGCAGGGAAGCTGCTACCATCAAATGTTTGCCCTCATTACACTCCCCTCTGGAAGCGCTTTCACTGCAAGCTGCAGATTCCCTCCTAACAGCAAGCTTTAGGATAGGGTACTGAATTGTAACTTACTTTCGCCTAATAATGCGATTTTGGCAAAGAGAGTATCTCCCGCAGGGAAGCTGCTACCATCAAATGTTTGCCCTCATTAGACTCCCCTCTGGAAGCGCTTTCACTGCAAGCTGCAGATTCCCTCCTAACAGCAAGCTTTAGGATAGGGTACTGAATTGTAACTTACTTTCGCTTAATAAGGCGATTTTGGCAAAGAGAGTATCTCCCGCAGGGAAGCTGCTACCATCAAATGTTTGCCCTCATTAGACTCCCCTCTGGAAGCGCTTTCACTGCAAGCTGCAGATTCCCTCCTAACAGCAAGCTTTAGGATAGGGTACTGAATTGTAACTTACTTTCGCCTAATAATGCGATTTTGGCAAAGAGAGTATCTCCCGCAGGGAAGCTGCTACCATCAAATGTTTGCCCTCATTAGACTCCCCTCTGGAAGCGCTTTCACGGCAAGCTGCAGATTCCCTCCTAACAGCAAGCTTGAGGATAGGGTACTGAATTGTAACTTACTTTCGCCTAATAATGCGATTTTGGCAAAGAGAGTATCTCCCGCAGGGAAGCTGCTACCATCAAATCTTTGCCCTCATTAGACTCCCCTCTGGAAGCGCTTTCACTGCAAGCTGCAGATTCCCTCCTAACAGCAAGCTTTAGGATAGGGTACTGAATTGTAACTTACTTTCGCCTAATAATGCGATTTTGGCAAAGAGAGTATCTCCCGCAGGGAAGCTGCTACCATCAAATGTTTGCCCTCATTAGACTCCCCTCTGGAAGCGCTTTCACTGCAAGCTGCAGATTCCCTCCTAACAGCAAGCTTTAGGATAGGGTACTGAATTGTAACTTACTTTCGCTTAATAAGGCGATTTTGGCAAAGAGAGTATCTCCCGCAGGGAAGCTGCTACCATCAAATGTTTGCCCTCATTAGACTCCCCTCTGGAAGCGCTTTCACTGCAAGCTGCAGATTCCCTCCTAACAGCAAGCTTTAGGATAGGGTACTGAATTGTAACTTACTTTCGCCTAATAATGCGATTTTGGCAAAGAGAGTATCTCCCGCAGGGAAGCTGCTACCATCCAATATTTGCCCTCGTTAGACTCCCCTCTGGAAGCGCTTTCACTGCAAGCTGCAGATTCCCTTCTATACAGCAAGCTTTAGGATAGGGTACTGAATTGTAACTTACTTTCGCCTAATAATGCGATTTTGGCAAAGAGAGTATCTCCCGCAGGGAAGCTGCTACCATCAAATATTTGCCCTCATTAGACTCCCCTCTGGAAGCGCTTTCACTGCAAGCTGCAGATTCCCTCCTAACAGCAAGCTTTAGGATAGGGTACTGAATTGTAACTTACTTTCGCCTAATAAGGCGATTTTGGCAAAGAGAATATCTCCCGCAGGGAAGCTGCTACCATCAAACGTTTGCCCTCATTAGACTCCCCTCTGGAAGCGCTTTCACTGCAAGCTGCAGATTCCCTCCTAACAGCAAGCTTTAGGATAGGGTACTGAATTGTAACTTACTTTCGCTTAATAAGGCGATTATGGCAAAGAGAGTATCTCCCGCAGGGAAGCTGCTACCATCAAATGTTTGCCCTCATTAGACTCCCCTCTGGAAGCGCTTTCACTGCAAGCTGCAGATTCCCTCCTAACAGCAAGCTTTAGGATAGGGTACTGAATTGTAACTTACTTTCGCCTAATAAGGCGATTTTGGCAAAGAGAATATCTCCCGCAGGGAAGCTGCTACCATCAAATGTTTGCCCTCATTAGACTCCCCTCTGGAAGCGCTTTCACTGCAAGCTGCAGATTCCCTCCTAACAGCAAGCTTTAGGATAGGGTACTGAATTGTAACTTACTTTCGCTTAATAAGGCGATTTTGGCAAAGAGAGTATCTCCCGCAGGGAAGCTGCTACCATCAAATGTTTGCCCTCATTACACTCCCCTCTGGAAGCGCTTTCACTGCAAGCTGCAGATTCCCTCCTAACAGCAAGCTTTAGGATAGGGTACTGAATTGTAACTTACTTTCGCCTAATAATGCGATTTTGGCAAAGAGAGTATCTCCCGCAGGGAAGCTGCTACCATCAAATGTTTGCCCTCATTAGACTCCCCTCTGGAAGCGCTTTCACTGCAAGCTGCAGATTCCCTCCTAACAGCAAGCTTTAGGATAGGGTACTGAATTGTAACTTACTTTCGCTTAATAAGGCGATTTTGGCAAAGAGAGTATCTCCCGCAGGGAAGCTGCTACCATCAAATGTTTGCCCTCATTAGACTCCCCTCTGGAAGCGCTTTCACTGCAAGCTGCAGATTCCCTCCTAACAGCAAGCTTTAGGATAGGGTACTGAATTGTAACTTACTTTCGCCTAATAATGCGATTTTGGCAAAGAGAGTATCTCCCGCAGGGAAGCTGCTACCATCAAATGTTTGCCCTCATTAGACTCCCCTCTGGAAGCGCTTTCACGGCAAGCTGCAGATTCCCTCCTAACAGCAAGCTTTAGGATAGGGTACTGAATTGTAACTTACTTTCGCCTAATAAGGCGATTTTGGCAAAGAGAATATCTCCCGCAGGGAAGCTGCTACCATCAAACGTTTGCCCTCATTAGACTCCCCTCTGGAAGCGCTTTCACTGCAAGCTGCAGATTCCCTCCTAACAGCAAGCTTTAGGATAGGGTACTGAATTGTAACTTACTTTCGCTTAATAAGGCGATTATGGCAAAGAGAGTATCTCCCGCAGGGAAGCTGCTACCATCAAATGTTTGCCCTCATTAGACTCCCCTCTGGAAGCGCTTTCACTGCAAGCTGCAGATTCCCTCCTAACAGCAAGCTTTAGGATAGGGTACTGAATTGTAACTTACTTTCGCCTAATAAGGCGATTTTGGCAAAGAGAATATCTCCCGCAGGGAAGCTGCTACCATCAAATGTTTGCCCTCATTAGACTCCCCTCTGGAAGCGCTTTCACTGCAAGCTGCAGATTCCCTCCTAACAGCAAGCTTTAGGATAGGGTACTGAATTGTAACTTACTTTCGCTTAATAAGGCGATTTTGGCAAAGAGAGTATCTCCCGCAGGGAAGCTGCTACCATCAAATGTTTGCCCTCATTACACTCCCCTCTGGAAGCGCTTTCACTGCAAGCTGCAGATTCCCTCCTAACAGCAAGCTTTAGGATAGGGTACTGAATTGTAACTTACTTTCGCCTAATAATGCGATTTTGGCAAAGAGAGTATCTCCCGCAGGGAAGCTGCTACCATCAAATGTTTGCCCTCATTAGACTCCCCTCTGGAAGCGCTTTCACTGCAAGCTGCAGATTCCCTCCTAACAGCAAGCTTTAGGATAGGGTACTGAATTGTAACTTACTTTCGCTTAATAAGGCGATTTTGGCAAAGAGAGTATCTCCCGCAGGGAAGCTGCTACCATCAAATGTTTGCCCTCATTAGACTCCCCTCTGGAAGCGCTTTCACTGCAAGCTGCAGATTCCCTCCTAACAGCAAGCTTTAGGATAGGGTACTGAATTGTAACTTACTTTCGCCTAATAATGCGATTTTGGCAAAGAGAGTATCTCCCGCAGGGAAGCTGCTACCATCAAATGTTTGCCCTCATTAGACTCCCCTCTGGAAGCGCTTTCACGGCAAGCTGCAGATTCCCTCCTAACAGCAAGCTTGAGGATAGGGTACTGAATTGTAACTTACTTTCGCCTAATAATGCGATTTTGGCAAAGAGAGTATCTCCCGCAGGGAAGCTGCTACCATCAAATCTTTGCCCTCATTAGACTCCCCTCTGGAAGCGCTTTCACTGCAAGCTGCAGATTCCCTCCTAACAGCAAGCTTTAGGATAGGGTACTGAATTGTAACTTACTTTCGCCTAATAATGCGATTTTGGCAAAGAGAGTATCTCCCGCAGGGAAGCTGCTACCATCAAATGTTTGCCCTCATTAGACTCCCCTCTGGAAGCGCTTTCACTGCAAGCTGCAGATTCCCTCCTAACAGCAAGCTTTAGGATAGGGTACTGAATTGTAACTTACTTTCGCTTAATAAGGCGATTTTGGCAAAGAGAGTATCTCCCGCAGGGAAGCTGCTACCATCAAATGTTTGCCCTCATTAGACTCCCCTCTGGAAGCGCTTTCACTGCAAGCTGCAGATTCCCTCCTAACAGCAAGCTTTAGGATAGGGTACTGAATTGTAACTTACTTTCGCCTAATAAGGCGATTTTGGCAAAGAGAGTATCTCCCGCAGGGAAGCTGCTACCATCAAATGTTTGCCCTCATTAGACTCCCCTCTGGAAGCGCTTTCACGGCAAGCTGCAGATTCCCTCCTAACAGCAAGCTTGAGGATAGGGTACTGAATTGTAACTTACTTTCGCCTAATAATGCGATTTTGGCAAAGAGAGTATCTCCCGCAGGGAAGCTGCTACCATCAAATCTTTGCCCTCATTAGACTCCCCTCTGGAAGCGCTTTCACTGCAAGCTGCAGATTCCCTCCTAACAGCAAGCTTTAGGATAGGGTACTGAATTGTAACTTACTTTCGCCTAATAAGGCGATTTTGTCAAAGAGAATATCTCCCGCAGGGAAGCTGCTACCATCAAATGTTTGCCCTCATTAGACTCCCCTCTGGAAGCGCTTTCACTGCAAGCTGCAGATTCCCTCCTAACAGCAAGCTTTAGGATAGGGTACTGAATTGTAACTTACTTTCGCCTAATAATGCGATTTTGGCAAAGAGACTATCTCCCGCAGGGAAGCTGCTACCATCAAATGTTTGCCCTCATTAGACTCCCCTCTGGAAGCGCTTTCACTGCAAGCTGCAGATTCCCTCCTAACAGCAAGCTTTAGGATAGGGTACTGAATTGTAACTTACTTTCGCCTAATAATGCGATTTTGGCAAAGAGACTATCTCCCGCAGGGAAGCTGCTACCATCAAATATTTGCCCTCGTTAGACTCCCCTCTGGAAGCGCTTTCACTGCAAGCTGCAGATTCCCTCCTAACAGCAAGCTTTAGGATAGGGTACTGAATTGTAACTTACTTTCGCCTAATAATGCGATTTTGGCAAAGAGAGTATCTCCCGCAGGGAAGCTGCTACCATCAAATGTTTGCCCTCATTAGACTCCCCTCTGGAAGCGCTTTCACTGCAAGCTGCAGATTCCCTTCTATACAGCAAGCTTTAGGATAGGGTACTGAATTATAACTTACTTTCGCCTAATAATGCGATTTTTGCAAAGAGAGTATCTCCCGCAGGGAAGCTGCTACCATCCAATATTTGCCCTCGTTAGACTCCCCTCTGGAAGCGCTTTCACTGCAAGCTGCAGATTCCCTTCTATACAGCAAGCTTTAGGATAGGGTACTGAATTGTAACTTACTTTCGCCTAATAATGCGATTTTGGCAAAGAGAGTATCTCCCGCAGGGAAGCTGCTACCATCAAATATTTGCCCTCATTAGACTCCCCTCTGGAAGCGCTTTCACTGCAAGCTGCAGATTCCCTCCTAACAGCAAGCTTTAGGATAGGGTACTGAATTGTAACTTACTTTCGCCTAATAAGGCGATTTTGGCAAAGAGAGTATCTCCCGCAGGGAAGCTGCTACCATCAAATGTTTGCCCTCATTAGACTCCCCTCTGGAAGCGCTTTCACTGCAAGCTGCAGATTCCCTCCTAACACCAAGCTTTAGGATAGGGTACTGAATTGTAACTTACTTTCGCCTAATAATGCGATTTTGGCAAAGAGACTATCTCCCGCAGGGAAGCTGCTACCATCAAATCTTTGCCCTCATTAGACTCCCCTCTGGAAGCGCTTTCACGGCAAGCTGCAGATTCCCTCCTAACAGCAAGCTTGAGGATAGGGTACTGAATTGTAACTTACTTTCGCCTAATAATGCGATTTTGGCAAAGAGAGTATCTCCCGCAGGGAAGCTGCTACCATCAAATCTTTGCCCTCATTAGACTCCCCTCTGGAAGCGCTTTCACTGCAAGCTGCAGATTCCCTCCTAACAGCAAGCTTTAGGATAGGGTACTGAATTGTAACTTACTTTCGCCTAATAAGGCGATTTTGTCAAAGAGAATATCTCCCGCAGGGAAGCTGCTACCATCAAATGTTTGCCCTCATTAGACTCCCCTCTGGAAGCGCTTTCACTGCAAGCTGCAGATTCCCTCCTAACAGCAAGCTTTAGGATAGGGTACTGAATTGTAACTTACTTTCGCCTAATAATGCGATTTTGGCAAAGAGAATATCTCCCGCAGGGAAGCTGCTACCATCAAATGTTTGCCCTCATTAGACTCCCCTCTGGAAGCGCTTTCACTGCAAGCTGCAGATTCCCTCCTAACAGCAAGCTTTAGGATAGGGTACTGAATTGTAACTTACTTTCGCCTAATAATGCGATTTTGGCAAAGAGAGTATCTCCCGCAGGGAAGCTGCTACCATCCAATATTTGCCCTCGTTAGACTCCCCTCTGGAAGCGCTTTCACTGCAAGCTGCAGATTCCCTTCTATACAGCAAGCTTTAGGATAGGGTACTGAATTGTAACTTACTTTCGCCTAATAATGCGATTTTGGCAAAGAGACTATCTCCCGCAGGGAAGCTGCTACCATCAAATATTTGCCCTCATTAGACTCCTCTCTGGAAGCGCTTTCACTGCAAGCTGCAGATTCCCTTCTATACAGCAAGCTTTAGGATAGGGTACTGAATTGTAACTTACTTTCGCCTAATAATGCGATTTTGGCAAAGAGAGTATCTCCCGCAGGGAAGCTGCTACCATCAAATATTTGCCCTCATTAGACTCCTCTCTGGAAGCGCTTTCACTGCAAGCTGCAGATTCCCTCCTAACAGCAAGCTTTAGGATAGGGTACTGAATTGTAACTTACTTTCGCTTAATAATGCGATTTTGGCAAAGAGAGTATCTCCCGCAGGGAAGCTGCTACCATCAAATGTTTGCCCTCATTAGACTCCCCTCTGGAAGCGCTTTCACTGCAAGCTGCAGATTCCCTCCTAACAGCAAGCTTTAGGATAGGGTACTGAATTGTAACTTACTTTCGCCTAATAATGCGATTTTGGCAAAGAGAATATCTCCCGCAGGGAAGCTGCTACCATCAAATATTAGCCCTCATTAGACTCCCCTCTGGAAGCGCTTTCACTGCAAGCTGCAGATTCCCTCCTAACAGCAAGCTTTAGGATAGGGTACTGAATTGTAACTTACTTTCGCCTAATAAGGCGATTTTGGCAAAGAGAATATCTCCCGCAGGGAAGCTGCTACCATCAAATGTTTGCCCTCATTAGACTCCCCTCTGGAAGCGCTTTCACTGCAAGCTGCAGATTCCCTCCTAACAGCAAGCTTTAGGATAGGGTACTGAATTGTAACTTACTTTCGCCTAATAATGCGATTTTGGCAAAGAGAATATCTCCCGCAGGGAAGCTGCTACCATCAAATGTTTGCCCTCATTAGACTCCCCTCTGGAAGCGCTTTCACTGCAAGCTGCAGATTCCCTCCTAACAGCAAGCTTTAGGATAGGGTACTGAATTGTAACTTACTTTCGCCTAATAATGCGATTTTGGCAAAGAGAGTATCTCCCGCAGGGAAGCTGCTACCATCAAATGTTTGCCCTCATTAGACTCCCCTCTGGAAGCGCTTTCACTGCAAGCTGCAGATTCCCTCCTAACACCAAACTTTAGGATAGGGTACTGAATTGTAACTTACTTTCGCCTAATAAGGCGATTTTGGCAAAGAGAGTATCTCCCGCAGGGAAGCTGCTACCATCAAATGTTTGCCCTCATTAGACTCCCCTCTGGAAGCGCTTTCACGGCAAGCTGCAGATTCCCTCCTAACAGCAAGCTTGAGGATAGGGTACTGAATTGTAACTTACTTTCGCCTAATAATGCGATTTTGGCAAAGAGAGTATCTCCCGCAGGGAAGCTGCTACCATCAAATCTTTGCCCTCATTAGACTCCCCTCTGGAAGCGCTTTCACTGCAAGCTGCAGATTCCCTCCTAACAGCAAGCTTTAGGATAGGGTACTGAATTGTAACTTACTTTCGCCTAATAATGCGATTTTGGCAAAGAGAGTATCTCCCGCAGGGAAGCTGCTACCATCAAATGTTTGCCCTCATTAGACTCCCCTCTGGAAGCGCTTTCACTGCAAGCTGCAGATTCCCTCCTAACAGCAAGCTTTAGGATAGGGTACTGAATTGTAACTTACTTTCGCCTAATAATGCGATTTTGGCAAAGAGAGTATCTCCCGCAGGGAAGCTGCTACCATCCAATATTTGCCCTCGTTAGACTCCCCTCTGGAAGCGCTTTCACTGCAAGCTGCAGATTCCCTTCTATACAGCAAGCTTTAGGATAGGGTACTGAATTGTAACTTACTTTCGCCTAATAATGCGATTTTGGCAAAGAGAGTATCTCCCGCAGGGAAGCTGCTACCATCAAATATTTGCCCTCATTAGACTCCTCTCTGGAAGCGCTTTCACTGCAAGCTGCAGATTCCCTCCTAACAGCAAGCTTTAGGATAGGGTACTGAATTGTAACTTACTTTCGCCTAATAATGCGATTTTGGCAAAGAGACTATCTCCCGCAGGGAAGCTGCTACCATCAAATGTTTGCCCTCATTAGACTCCCCTCTGGAAGCGCTTTCACTGCAAGCTGCAGATTCCCTCCTAACAGCAAGCTTTAGGATAGGGTACTGAATTGTAACTTACTTTCGCCTAATAATGCGATTTTGGCAAAGAGACTATCTCCCGCAGGGAAGCTGCTACCATCAAATGTTTGCCCTCATTAGACTCCCCTCTGGAAGCGCTTTCACTGCAAGGTGCAGATTCCCTCCTAACAGCAAGCTTTAGGATAGGGTACTGAATTGTAACTTACTTTCGCCTAATAATGCGATTTTGGCAAAGAGAATATCTCCCGCAGGGAAGCTGCTACCATCAAATGTTTGCCCTCATTAGACTCCCCTCTGGAAGCGCTTTCACGGCAAGCTGCAGATTCCCTCCTAACAGCAAGCTTGAGGATAGGGTACTGAATTGTAACTTACTTTCGCCTAATAATGCGATTTTGGCAAAGAGAATATCTCCCGCAGGGAAGCTGCTACCATCAAATGTTTGCCCTCATTAGACTCCCCTCTGGAAGCGCTTTCACTGCAAGCTGCAGATTCCCTCCTAACAGCAAGCTTTAGGATAGGGTACTGAATTGTAACTTACTTTCGCCTAATAAGGCGATTTTGTCAAAGAGAATATCTCCCGCAGGGAAGCTGCTACCATCAAATATTTGCCCTCATTAGACTCCCCTCTGGAAGCGCTTTCACTGCAAGCTGCAGATTCCCTCCTAACAGCAAGCTTTAGGATAGGGTACTGAATTGTAACTTACTTTCGCTTAATAAGGCGATTTTGGCAAAGAGACTATCTCCCGCAGGGAAGCTGCTACCATCAAATGTTTGCCCTCATTAGACTCCCCTCTGGAAGCGCTTTCACTGCAAGCTGCAGATTCCCTCCTAACAGCAAGCTTTAGGATAGGGTACTGAATTGTAACTTACTTTCGCCTAATAATGCGATTTTGGCAAAGAGAGTATCTCCCGCAGGGAAGCTGCTACCATCAAATGTTTGCCCTCATTAGACTCCCCTCTGGAAGCGCTTTCACTGCAAGCTGCAGATTCCCTCCTAACACCAAGCTTTAGGATAGGGTACTGAATTGTAACTTACTTTCGCCTAATAATGCGATTTTGGCAAAGAGAGTATCTCCCGCAGGGAAGCTGCTACCATCAAATGTTTGCCCTCATTAGACTCCCCTCTGGAAGCGCTTTCACGGCAAGCTGCAGATTCCCTCCTAACAGCAAGCTTGAGGATAGGGTACTGAATTGTAACTTACTTTCGCCTAATAATGCGATTTTGGCAAAGAGAGTATCTCCCGCAGGGAAGCTGCTACCATCAAATATTTGCCCTCATTAGACTCCTCTCTGGAAGCGCTTTCACTGCAAGCTGCAGATTCCCTCCTAACAGCAAGCTTTAGGATAGGGTACTGAATTGTAACTTACTTTCGCCTAATAAGGCGATTTTGGCAAAGAGAATATCTCCCGCAGGGAAGCTGCTACCATCAAATGTTTGCCCTCATTAGACTCCCCTCTGGAAGCACTTTCACTGCAAGCTGCAGATTCCCTCCTAACAGCAAGCTTTAGGATAGGGTACTGAATTGTAACTTACTTTCGCTTAATAAGGCGATTTTGGCAAAGAGAGTATCTCCCGCAGGGAAGCTGCTACCATCAAATGTTTGCCCTCATTAGACTCCCCTCTGGAAGCGCTTTCACTGCAAGGTGCAGATTCCCTCCTAACAGCAAGCTTTAGGATAGGGTACTGAATTGTAACTTACTTTCGCCTAATAATGCGATTTTGGCAAAGAGAATATCTCCCGCAGGGAAGCTGCTACCATCAAATGTTTGCCCTCATTAGACTCCCCTCTGGAAGCGCTTTCACGGCAAGCTGCAGATTCCCTCCTAACAGCAAGCTTGAGGATAGGGTACTGAATTGTAACTTACTTTCGCCTAATAATGCGATTTTGGCAAAGAGAATATCTCCCGCAGGGAAGCTGCTACCATCAAATGTTTGCCCTCATTAGACTCCCCTCTGGAAGCGCTTTCACTGCAAGCTGCAGATTCCCTCCTAACAGCAAGCTTTAGGATAGGGTACTGAATTGTAACTTACTTTCGCCTAATAAGGCGATTTTGTCAAAGAGAATATCTCCCGCAGGGAAGCTGCTACCATCAAATATTTGCCCTCATTAGAATCCCCTCTGGAAGCGCTTTCACTGCAAGCTGCAGATTCCCTCCTAACACCAAGCTTTAGGATAGGGTACTGAATTGTAACTTACTTTCGCTTAATAAGGCGATTTTGGCAAAGAGAGTATCTCCCGCAGGGAAGCTGCTACCATCAAATCTTTGCCCTCATTAGACTCCCCTCTGGAAGCGCTTTCACTGCAAGCTGCAGATTCCCTCCTAACAGCAAGCTTTAGGATAGGGTACTGAATTGTAACTTACTTTCGCCTAATAATGCGATTTTGGCAAAGAGAGTATCTCCCGCAGGGAAGCTGCTACCATCAAATGTTTGCCCTCATTAGACTCCCCTCTGGAAGCGCTTTCACTGCAAGCTGCAGATTCCCTCCTAACACCAAGCTTTAGGATAGGGTACTGAATTGTAACTTACTTTCGCCTAATAAGGCGATTTTGGCAAAGAGAGTATCTCCCGCAGGGAAGCTGCTACCATCATATGTTTGCCCTCATTAGACTCCCCTCTGGAAGCGCTTTCACTGCAAGCTGCAGATTCCCTCCTAACAGCAAGCTTTAGGATAGGGTACTGAATTGTAACTTACTTTCGCCTAATAATGCGATTTTGGCAAAGAGAGTATCTCCCGCAGGGAAGCTGCTACCATCAAATGTTTGCCCTCATTAGACTCCCCTCTGGAAGCGCTTTCACTGCAAGCTGCAGATTCCCTCCTAACAGCAAGCTTTAGGATAGGGTACTGAATTGTAACTTACTTTCGCCTAATAATGCGATTTTGGCAAAGAGAGTATCTCCCGCAGGGAAGCTGCTACCATCAAATGTTTGCCCTCATTAGACTCCCCTCTGGAAGCGCTTTCACTGCAAGCTGCAGATTCCCTCCTAACACCAAGCTTTAGGATAGGGTACTGAATTGTAACTTACTTTCGCCTAATAATGCGATTTTGGCAAAGAGAGTATCTCCCGCAGGGAAGCTGCTACCATCATATGTTTGCCCTCATTAGACTCCCCTCTGGAAGCGCTTTCACTGCAAGCTGCAGATTCCCTCCTAACAGCAAGCTTTAGGATAGGGTACTGAATTGTAACTTACTTTCGCCTAATAATGCGATTTTGGCAAAGAGAGTATCTCCCGCAGGGAAGCTGCTACCATCAAATGTTTGCCCTCATTAGACTCCCCTCTGGAAGCGCTTTCACTGCAAGCTGCAGATTCCCTCCTAACACCAAGCTTTAGGATAGGGTACTGAATTGTAACTTACTTTCGCCTAATAAGGCGATTTTGGCAAAGAGAGTATCTCCCGCAGGGAAGCTGCTACCATCATATGTTTGCCCTCATTACACTCCCCTCTGGAAGCGCTTTCACGGCAAGCTGCAGATTCCCTCCTAACAGCAAGCTTGAGGATAGGGTACTGAATTGTAACTTACTTTCGCCTAATAATGCGATTTTGGCAAAGAGAGTATCTCCCGCAGGGAAGCTGCTACCATCAAATGTTTGCCCTCATTAGACTCCCCTCTGGAAGCGCTTTCACTGCAAGCTGCAGATTCCCTCCTAACAGCAAGCTTTAGGATAGGGTACTGAATTGTAACTTACTTTCGCCTAATAATGCGATTTTGGCAAAGAGACTATCTCCCGCAGGGAAGCTGCTACCATCATATGTTTGCCCTCATTAGACTCCCCTCTGGAAGCGCTTTCACTGCAAGCTGCAGATTCCCTCCTAACAGCAAGCTTTAGGATAGGGTACTGAATTGTAACTTACTTTCGCCTAATAATGCGATTTTGGCAAAGAGAGTATCTCCCGCAGGGAAGCTGCTACCATCAAATGTTTGCCCTCATTAGACTCCCCTCTGGAAGCGCTTTCACTGCAAGCTGCAGATTCCCTCCTAACAGCAAGCTTTAGGATAGGGTACTGAATTGTAACTTACTTTCGCCTAATAAGGCGATTTTGGCAAAGAGAGTATCTCCCGCAGGGAAGCTGCTACCATCATATGTTTGCCCTCATTAGACTCCCCTCTGGAAGCGCTTTCACTGCAAGCTGCAGATTCCCTCCTAACAGCAAGCTTTAGGATAGGGTACTGAATTGTAACTTACTTTCGCCTAATAATGCGATTTTGGCAAAGAGAGTATCTCCCGCAGGGAAGCTGCTACCATCAAATGTTTGCCCTCATTAGACTCCCCTCTGGAAGCGCTTTCACGGCAAGCTGCAGATTCCCTCCTAACAGCAAGCTTTAGGATAGGGTACTGAATTGTAACTTACTTTCGCCTAATAATGCGATTTTGGCAAAGAGAGTATCTCCCGCAGGGAAGCTGCTACCATCAAATCTTTGCCCTCATTAGACTCCCCTCTGGAAGCGCTTTCACTGCAAGCTGCAGATTCCCTCCTAACACCAAGCTTTAGGATAGGGTACTGAATTATAACTTACTTTCGCCTAATAATGCGATTTTGGCAAAGAGAGTATCTCCCGCAGGGAAGCTGCTACCATCAAATGTTTGCCCTCATTAGACTCCCCTCTGGAAGCGCTTTCACGGCAAGCTGCAGATTCCCTCCTAACAGCAAGCTTTAGGATAGGGTACTGAATTGTAACTTACTTTCGCCTAATAATGCGATTTTGGCAAAGAGAGTATCTCCCGCAGGGAAGCTGCTACCATCAAATATTTGCCCTCATTAGACTCCCCTCTGGAAGCGCTTTCACTGCAAGCTGCAGATTCCCTCCTAACAGCAAGCTTGAGGATAGGGTACTGAATTGTAACTTACTTTCGCCTAATAATGCGATTTTGGCAAAGAGAATATCTCCCACAGGGAAGCTGCTACCATCAAATGTTTGCCCTCGTTAGACTCCCCTCTGGAAGCGCTTTCACTGCAAGCTGCAGATTCCCTCCTAACAGCAAGCTTTAGGATAGGGTACTGAATTGTAACTTACTTTCGCCTAATAATGCGATTTTGGCAAAGAGAGTATCTCCCGCAGGGAAGCTGCTACCATCCAATATTTGCCCTCGTTAGACTCCCCTCTGGAAGCGCTTTCACTGCAAGCTGCAGATTCCCTTCTATACAGCAAGCTTTAGGATAGGGTACTGAATTGTAACTTACTTTCGCCTAATAATGCGATTTTGGCAAAGAGAGTATCTCCCGCAGGGAAGCTGCTACCATCAAATGTTTGCCCTCATTAGACTCCCCTCTGGAAGCGCTTTCACTGCAAGCTGCAGATTCCCTCCTAACACCAAGCTTTAGGATAGGGTACTGAATTGTAACTTACTTTCGCCTAATAATGCGATTTTGGCAAAGAGACTATCTCCCGCAGGGAAGCTGCTACCATCATATGTTTGCCCTCATTAGACTCCGCTCTGGAAGCGCTTTCACTGCAAGCTGCAGATTCCCTCCTAACAGCAAGCTTTAGGATAGGGTACTGAATTGTAACTTACTTTCGCCTAATAAGGCGATTTTGGCAAAGAGAGTATCTCCCGCAGGGAAGCTGCTACCATCATATGTTTGCCCTCATTAGACTCCCCTCTGGAAGCGCTTTCACTGCAAGCTGCAGATTCCCTCCTAACACCAAGCTTTAGGATAGGGTACTGAATTGTAACTTACTTTCGCCTAATAATGCGATTTTGGCAAAGAGAGTATCTCCCGCAGGGAAGCTGCTACCATCAAATGTTTGCCCTCATTAGACTCCCCTCTGGAAGCGCTTTCACTGCAAGCTGCAGATTCCCTCCTAACAGCAAGCTTTAGGATAGGGTACTGAATTGTAACTTACTTTCGCCTAATAATGCGATTTTGGCAAAGAGAGTATCTCCCGCAGGGAAGCTGCTACCATCATATGTTTGCCCTCATTAGACTCCCCTCTGGAAGCGCTTTCACTGCAAGCTGCAGATTCCCTCCTAACAGCAAGCTTTAGGATAGGGTACTGAATTGTAACTTACTTTCGCCTAATAATGCGATTTTGGCAAAGAGAGTATCTCCCGCAGGGAAGCTGCTACCATCAAATGTTTGCCCTCATTAGACTCCCCTCTGGAAGCGCTTTCACTGCAAGCTGCAGATTCCCTCCTAACAGCAAGCTTTAGGATAGGGTACTGAATTGTAACTTACTTTCGCCTAATAAGGCGATTTTGGCAAAGAGAGTATCTCCCGCAGGGAAGCTGCTACCATCATATGTTTGCCCTCATTAGACTCCCCTCTGGAAGCGCTTTCACTGCAAGCTGCAGATTCCCTCCTAACACCAAGCTTTAGGATAGGGTACTGAATTGTAACTTACTTTCGCCTAATAAGGCGATTTTGGCAAAGAGAGTATCTCCCGCAGGGAAGCTGCTACCATCAAATGCTTGCCCTCATTAGACTCCCCTCTGGAAGCGCTTTCACTGCAAGCTGCAGATTCCCTCCTAACAGCAAGCTTTAGGATAGGGTACTGAATTGTAACTTACTTTCGCCTAATAATGCGATTTTGGCAAAGAGACTATCTCCCGCAGGGAAGCTGCTACCATCAAATGTTTGCCCTCATTAGACTCCCCTCTGGAAGCGCTTTCACGGCAAGCTGCAGATTCCCTCCTAACAGCAAGCTCTAGGATAGGGTACTGAATTGTAACTTACTTTCGCCTAATAATGCGATTTTGGCAAAGAGAGTATCTCCCGCAGGGAAGCTGCTACCATCAAATGTTTGCCCTCATTAGACTCCCCTCTGGAAGCGCTTTCACTGCAAGCTGCAGATTCCCTCCTAACACCAAGCTTTAGGATAGGGTACTGAATTGTAACTTACTTTCGCCTAATAAGGCGATTTTGGCAAAGAGAGTATCTCCCGCAGGGAAGCTGCTACCATCATATGTTTGCCCTCATTAGACTCCCCTCTGGAAGCGCTTTCACGGCAAGCTGCAGATTCCCTCCTAACAGCAAGCTTGAGGATAGGGTACTGAATTGTAACTTACTTTCGCCTAATAATGCGATTTTGGCAAAGAGAGTATCTCCCGCAGGGAAGCTGCTACCATCAAATGTTTGCCCTCATTAGACTCCCCTCTGGAAGCGCTTTCACTGCAAGCTGCAGATTCCCTCCTAACAGCAAGCTTTAGGATAGGGTACTGAATTGTAACTTACTTTCGCCTAATAATGCGATTTTGGCAAAGAGACTATCTCCCGCAGGGAAGCTGCTACCATCATATGTTTGCCCTCATTAGACTCCCCTCTGGAAGCGCTTTCACTGCAAGCTGCAGATTCCCTCCTAACAGCAAGCTTTAGGATAGGGTACTGAATTGTAACTTACTTTCGCCTAATAATGCGATTTTGGCAAAGAGAGTATCTCCCGCAGGGAAGCTGCTACCATCAAATGTTTGCCCTCATTAGACTCCCCTCTGGAAGCGCTTTCACTGCAAGCTGCAGATTCCCTCCTAACAGCAAGCTTTAGGATAGGGTACTGAATTGTAACTTACTTTCGCCTAATAAGGCGATTTTGGCAAAGAGAGTATCTCCCGCAGGGAAGCTGCTACCATCATATGTTTGCCCTCATTAGACTCCCCTCTGGAAGCGCTTTCACTGCAAGCTGCAGATTCCCTCCTAACAGCAAGCTTTAGGATAGGGTACTGAATTGTAACTTACTTTCGCCTAATAATGCGATTTTGGCAAAGAGAGTATCTCCCGCAGGGAAGCTGCTACCATCAAATGTTTGCCCTCATTAGACTCCCCTCTGGAAGCGCTTTCACTGCAAGCTGCAGATTCCCTCCTAACAGCAAGCTTTAGGATAGGGTACTGAATTGTAACTTACTTTCGCCTAATAATGCGATTTTGGCAAAGAGAGTATCTCCCGCAGGGAAGCTGCTACCATCAAATGTTTGCCCTCATTAGACTCCCCTCTGGAAGCGCTTTCACGGCAAGCTGCAGATTCCCTCCTAACAGCAAGCTTTAGGATAGGGTACTGAATTGTAACTTACTTTCGCCTAATAATGCGATTTTGGCAAAGAGAGTATCTCCCGCAGGGAAGCTGCTACCATCAAATCTTTGCCCTCATTAGACTCCCCTCTGGAAGCGCTTTCACTGCAAGCTGCAGATTCCCTCCTAACAGCAAGCTTTAGGATAGGGTACTGAATTGTAACTTACTTTCGCCTAATAATGCGATTTTGGCAAAGAGAATATCTCCCGCAGGGAAGCTGCTACCATCAAATGTTTGCCCTCGTTAGACTCCCCTCTGGAAGCGCTTTCACTGCAAGCTGCAGATTCCCTCCTAACAGCAAGCTTTAGGATAGGGTACTGAATTGTAACTTACTTTCGCCTAATAAGGCGATTTTGTCAAAGAGAATATCTCCCGCAGGGAAGATGCTACCATCAAATGTTTGCCCTCATTAGACTCCCCTCTGGAAGCGCTTTCACTGCAAGCTGCAGATTCCCTCCTAACAGCAAGCTTTAGGATAGGGTACTGAATTGTAACTTACTTTCGCCTAATAATGCGATTTTGGCAAAGAGAATATCTCCCGCAGGGAAGCTGCTACCATCAAATGTTTGCCCTCATTAGACTCCCCTCTGGAAGCGCTTTCACTGCAAGCTGCAGATTCCCTCCTAACAGCAAGCTTTAGGATAGGGTACTGAATTGTAACTTACTTTCGCCTAATAATGCGATTTTGGCAAAGAGAGTATCTCCCGCAGGGAAGCTGCTACCATCAAATATTTGCCCTCGTTAGACTCCCCTCTGGAAGCGCTTTCACTGCAAGCTGCAGATTCCCTCCTAACAGCAAGCTTTAGGATAGGGTACTGAATTGTAACTTACTTTCGCCTAATAATGCGATTTTGGCAAAGAGAGTATCTCCCGCAGGGAAGCTGCTACCATCAAATGTTTGCCCTCATTAGACTCCCCTCTGGAAGCGCTTTCACGGCAAGCTGCAGATTCCCTCCTAACAGCAAGCTCTAGGATAGGGTACTGAATTGTAACTTACTTTCGCCTAATAATGCGATTTTGGCAAAGAGAGTATCTCCCGCAGGGAAGCTGCTACCATCAAATGTTTGCCCTCATTAGACTCCCCTCTGGAAGCGCTTTCACTGCAAGCTGCAGATTCCCTCCTAACACCAAGCTTTAGGATAGGGTACTGAATTGTAACTTACTTTCGCCTAATAAGGCGATTTTGGCAAAGAGAGTATCTCCCGCAGGGAAGCTGCTACCATCATATGTTTGCCCTCATTAGACTCCCCTCTGGAAGCGCTTTCACGGCAAGCTGCAGATTCCCTCCTAACAGCAAGCTTGAGGATAGGGTACTGAATTGTAACTTACTTTCGCCTAATAATGCGATTTTGGCAAAGAGAGTATCTCCCGCAGGGAAGCTGCTACCATCAAATGTTTGCCCTCATTAGACTCCCCTCTGGAAGCGCTTTCACTGCAAGCTGCAGATTCCCTCCTAACAGCAAGCTTTAGGATAGGGTACTGAATTGTAACTTACTTTCGCCTAATAATGCGATTTTGGCAAAGAGACTATCTCCCGCAGGGAAGCTGCTACCATCATATGTTTGCCCTCATTAGACTCCCCTCTGGAAGCGCTTTCACTGCAAGCTGCAGATTCCCTCCTAACAGCAAGCTTTAGGATAGGGTACTGAATTGTAACTTACTTTCGCCTAATAATGCGATTTTGGCAAAGAGAGTATCTCCCGCAGGGAAGCTGCTACCATCAAATGTTTGCCCTCATTAGACTCCCCTCTGGAAGCGCTTTCACTGCAAGCTGCAGATTCCCTCCTAACAGCAAGCTTTAGGATAGGGTACTGAATTGTAACTTACTTTCGCCTAATAAGGCGATTTTGGCAAAGAGAGTATCTCCCGCAGGGAAGCTGCTACCATCATATGTTTGCCCTCATTAGACTCCCCTCTGGAAGCGCTTTCACTGCAAGCTGCAGATTCCCTCCTAACAGCAAGCTTTAGGATAGGGTACTGAATTGTAACTTACTTTCGCCTAATAATGCGATTTTGGCAAAGAGAGTATCTCCCGCAGGGAAGCTGCTACCATCAAATGTTTGCCCTCATTAGACTCCCCTCTGGAAGCGCTTTCACTGCAAGCTGCAGATTCCCTCCTAACAGCAAGCTTTAGGATAGGGTACTGAATTGTAACTTACTTTCGCCTAATAATGCGATTTTGGCAAAGAGAGTATCTCCCGCAGGGAAGCTGCTACCATCAAATGTTTGCCCTCATTAGACTCCCCTCTGGAAGCGCTTTCACGGCAAGCTGCAGATTCCCTCCTAACAGCAAGCTTTAGGATAGGGTACTGAATTGTAACTTACTTTCGCCTAATAATGCGATTTTGGCAAAGAGAGTATCTCCCGCAGGGAAGCTGCTACCATCAAATCTTTGCCCTCATTAGACTCCCCTCTGGAAGCGCTTTCACTGCAAGCTGCAGATTCCCTCCTAACAGCAAGCTTTAGGATAGGGTACTGAATTGTAACTTACTTTCGCCTAATAATGCGATTTTGGCAAAGAGAATATCTCCCGCAGGGAAGCTGCTACCATCAAATGTTTGCCCTCGTTAGACTCCCCTCTGGAAGCGCTTTCACTGCAAGCTGCAGATTCCCTCCTAACAGCAAGCTTTAGGATAGGGTACTGAATTGTAACTTACTTTCGCCTAATAAGGCGATTTTGGCAAAGAGAATATCTCCCGCAGGGAAGATGCTACCATCAAATGTTTGCCCTCATTAGACTCCCCTCTGGAAGCGCTTTCACTGCAAGCTGCAGATTCCCTCCTAACAGCAAGCTTTAGGATAGGGTACTGAATTGTAACTTACTTTCGCCTAATAATGCGATTTTGGCAAAGAGAATATCTCCCGCAGGGAAGCTGCTACCATCAAATGTTTGCCCTCATTAGACTCCCCTCTGGAAGCGCTTTCACTGCAAGCTGCAGATTCCCTCCTAACAGCAAGCTTTAGGATAGGGTACTGAATTGTAACTTACTTTCGCCTAATAATGCGATTTTGGCAAAGAGAGTATCTCCCGCAGGGAAGCTGCTACCATCAAATATTTGCCCTCGTTAGACTCCCCTCTGGAAGCGCTTTCACTGCAAGCTGCAGATTCCCTCCTAACAGCAAGCTTTAGGATAGGGTACTGAATTGTAACTTACTTTCGCCTAATAATGCGATTTTGGCAAAGAGAGTATCTCCCGCAGGGAAGCTGCTACCATCAAATGTTTGCCCTCATTAGACTCCCCTCTGGAAGCGCTTTCACTGCAAGCTGCAGATTCCCTCCTAACAGCAAGCTTTAGGATAGGGTACTGAATTGTAACTTACTTTCGCCTAATAATGCGATTTTGGCAAAGAGAGTATCTCCCGCAGGGAAGCTGCTACCATCAAATGTTTGCCCTCATTAGACTCCCCTCTGGAAGCGCTTTCACTGCAAGCTGCAGATTCCCTCCTAACACCAAGCTTTAGGATAGGGTACTGAATTATAACTTACTTTCGCCTAATAATGCGATTTTGGCAAAGAGAGTATCTCCCGCAGGGAAGCTGCTACCATCAAATGTTTGCCCTCATTAGACTCCCCTCTGGAAGCGCTTTCACGGCAAGCTGCAGATTCCCTCCTAACAGCAAGCTTTAGGATAGGGTACTGAATTGTAACTTACTTTCGCCTAATAATGCGATTTTGGCAAAGAGAGTATCTCCCGCAGGGAAGCTGCTACCATCAAATATTTGCCCTCATTAGACTCCCCTCTGGAAGCGCTTTCACTGCAAGCTGCAGATTCCCTCCTAACAGCAAGCTTGAGGATAGGGTACTGAATTGTAACTTACTTTCGCCTAATAATGCGATTTTGGCAAAGAGAATATCTCCCGCAGGGAAGCTGCTACCATCAAATGTTTGCCCTCATTAGACTCCCCTCTGGAAGCGCTTTCACTGCAAGCTGCAGATTCCCTCCTAACAGCAAGCTTTAGGATAGGGTACTGAATTGTAACTTACTTTCGCCTAATAATGCGATTTTGGCAAAGAGAGTATCTCCCGCAGGGAAGCTGCTACCATCCAATATTTGCCCTCGTTAGACTCCCCTCTGGAAGCGCTTTCACTGCAAGCTGCAGATTCCCTTCTATACAGCAAGCTTTAGGATAGGGTACTGAATTGTAACTTACTTTCGCCTAATAATGCGATTTTGGCAAAGAGAGTATCTCCCGCAGGGAAGCTGCTACCATCAAATGTTTGCCCTCATTAGACTCCCCTCTGGAAGCGCTTTCACTGCAAGCTGCAGATTCCCTCCTAACACCAAGCTTTAGGATAGGGTACTGAATTGTAACTTACTTTCGCCTAATAATGCGATTTTGGCAAAGAGACTATCTCCCGCAGGGAAGCTGCTACCATCATATGTTTGCCCTCATTAGACTCCCCTCTGGAAGCGCTTTCACTGCAAGCTGCAGATTCCCTCCTAACAGCAAGCTTTAGGATAGGGTACTGAATTGTAACTTACTTTCGCCTAATAAGGCGATTTTGGCAAAGAGAGTATCTCCCGCAGGGAAGCTGCTACCATCATATGTTTGCCCTCATTAGACTCCCCTCTGGAAGCGCTTTCACTGCAAGCTGCAGATTCCCTCCTAACACCAAGCTTTAGGATAGGGTACTGAATTGTAACTTACTTTCGCCTAATAAGGCGATTTTGGCAAAGAGAGTATCTCCCGCAGGGAAGCTGCTACCATCAAATGTTTGCCCTCATTAGACTCCCCTCTGGAAGCGCTTTCACTGCAAGCTGCAGATTCCCTCCTAACAGCAAGCTTTAGGATAGGGTACTGAATTGTAACTTACTTTCGCCTAATAATGCGATTTTGGCAAAGAGAGTATCTCCCGCAGGGAAGCTGCTACCATCAAATGTTTGCCCTCATTAGACTCCCCTCTGGAAGCGCTTTCACGGCAAGCTGCAGATTCCCTCCTAACAGCAAGCTCTAGGATAGGGTACTGAATTGTAACTTACTTTCGCCTAATAATGCGATTTTGGCAAAGAGAGTATCTCCCGCAGGGAAGCTGCTACCATCAAATATTTGCCCTCATTAGACTCCCCTCTGGAAGCGCTTTCACTGCAAGCTGCAGATTCCCTCCTAACAGCAAGCTTGAGGATAGGGTACTGAATTGTAACTTACTTTCGCCTAATAATGCGATTTTGGCAAAGAGAATATCTCCCGCAGGGAAGCTGCTACCATCAAATGTTTGCCCTCGTTAGACTCCCCTCTGGAAGCGCTTTCACTGCAAGCTGCAGATTCCCTCCTAACAGCAAGCTTTAGGATAGGGTACTGAATTGTAACTTACTTTCGCCTAATAATGCGATTTTGGCAAAGAGACTATCTCCCGCAGGGAAGCTGCTACCATCAAATATTTGCCCTCGTTAGACTCCCCTCTGGAAGCGCTTTCACTGCAAGCTGCAGATTCCCTCCTAACAGCAAGCTTTAGGATAGGGTACTGAATTGTAACTTACTTTCGCCTAATAATGCGATTTTGGCAAAGAGAGTATCTCCCGCAGGGAAGCTGCTACCATCAAATGTTTGCCCTCATTAGACTCCCCTCTGGAAGCGCTTTCACTGCAAGCTGCAGATTCCCTCCTAACAGCAAGCTTTAAGATAGGGTACTGAATTGTAACTTACTTTCGCCTAATAAGGCGATTTTGGCAAAGAGAGTATCTCCCGCAGGGAAGCTGCTACCATCAAATGTTTGCCCTCATTAGACTCCCCTCTGGAAGCGCTTTCACTGCAAGCTGCAGATTCCCTCCTAACAGCAAGCTTTAGGATAGGGTACTGAATTGTAACTTACTTTCGCCTAATAATGCGATTTTGGCAAAGAGACTATCTCCCGCAGGGATGCTGCTACCATCATGTGTTTGCCCTCATTAGACTCCCCTCTGGAAGCGCTTTCACTGCAAGCTGCAGATTCCCTCCTAACAGCAAGCTTTAGGATAGGGTACTGAATTGTAACTTACTTTCGCCTAATAATGCGATTTTGGCAAAGAGACTATCTCCCGCAGGGAAGCTGCTACCATCAAATGTTTGCCCTCATTAGACTCCCCTCTGGAAGCGCTTTCACTGCAAGCTGCAGATTCCCTCCTAACACCAAGCTTTAGGATAGGGTACTGAATTGTAACTTACTTTCGCCTAATAAGGCGATTTTGGCAAAGAGAGTATCTCCCGCAGGGAAGCTGCTACCATCAAATGTTTGCCCTCATTAGACTCCCCTCTGGAAGCGCTTTCACGGCAAGCTGCAGATTCCCTCCTAACAGCAAGCTTGAGGATAGGGTACTGAATTGTAACTTACTTTCGCCTAATAATGCGATTTTGGCAAAGAGAGTATCTCCCGCAGGGAAGCTGCTACCATCAAATATTTGCCCTCATTAGACTCCCCTCTGGAAGCGCTTTCACTGCAAGCTGCAGATTCCCTCCTAACAGCAAGCTTGAGGATAGGGTACTGAATTGTAACTTACTTTCGCCTAATAATGCGATTTTGGCAAAGAGAATATCTCCCGCAGGGAAGCTGCTACCATCAAATGTTTGCCCTCGTTAGACTCCCCTCTGGAAGCGCTTTCACTGCAAGCTGCAGATTCCCTCCTAACAGCAAGCTTTAGGATAGGGTACTGAATTGTAACTTACTTTCGCCTAATAAGGCGATTTTGTCAAAGAGACTATCTCCCGCAGGGAAGCTGCTACCATCATATGTTTGCCCTCATTAGACTCCCCTCTGGAAGCGCTTTCACTGCAAGCTGCAGATTCCCTCCTAACACCAAGCTTTAGGATAGGGTACTGAATTGTAACTTACTTTCGCCTAATAATGCGATTTTGGCAAAGAGAGTATCTCCCGCAGGGAAGCTGCTACCATCAAATGTTTGCCCTCATTAGACTCCCCTCTGGAAGCGCTTTCACTGCAAGCTGCAGATTCCCTCCTAACAGCAAGCTTGAGGATAGGGTACTGAATTGTAACTTACTTTCGCCTAATAATGCGATTTTGGCAAAGAGAGTATCTCCCGCAGGGAAGCTGCTACCATCAAATGTTTGCCCTCATTAGACTCCCCTCTGGAAGCGCTTTCACTGCAAGCTGCAGATTCCCTCCTAACAGCAAGCTTTAGGATAGGGTAGTGAATTGTAACTTACTTTCGCCTAATAATGCGATTTTGGCAAAGAGAGTATGTTCCGCAGGGAAGCTGCTACCATCAAATGTTTGCCCTCATTAGACTCCCCTCTGGAAGCGCTTTCACTGCAAGCTGCAGATTCCCTCCTAACAGCAAGCTTTAGGATAGGGTACTGAATTGTAACTTACTTTCGCCTAATAATGCGATTTTGGCAAAGAGACTATCTCCCGCAGGGAAGCTGCTACCATCATATGTTTGCCCTCATTAGACTCCCCTCTGGAAGCGCTTTCACTGCAAGCTGCAGATTCCCTCCTAACAGCAAGCTTTAGGATAGGGTACTGAATTGTAACTTACTTTCGCCTAATAATGCGATTTTGGCAAAGAGAGTATCTCCCGCAGGGAAGCTGCTACCATCAAATGTTTGCCCTCATTAGACTCCCCTCTGGAAGCGCTTTCACGGCAAGCTGCAGATTCCCTCCTAACAGCAAGCTTTAGGATAGGGTACTGAATTGTAACTTACTTTCGCCTAATAAGGCGATTTTGGCAAAGAGAATATCTCCCGCAGGGAAGCTGCTACCATCAAATGTTTGCCCTCATTAGACTCCCCTCTGGAAGCGCTTTCACTGCAAGCTGCAGATTCCCTCCTAACAGCAAGCTTTAGGATAGGGTACTGAATTGTAACTTACTTTCGCCTAATAAGGCGATTTTGGCAAAGAGAATATCTCCCGCAGGGAAGCTGCTACCATCAAATGTTTGCCCTCATTAGACTCCCCTCTGGAAGCGCTTTCACTGCAAGCTGCAGATTCCCTCCTAACAGCAAGCTTTAGGATAGGGTACTGAATTGTAACTTACTTTCGCTTAATAAGGCGATTTTGTCAAAGAGAATATCTCCCGCAGGGAAGCTGCTACCATCAAATGTTTGCCCTCATTAGACTCCCCTCTGGAAGCGCTTTCACTGCAAGCTGCAGATTCCCTCCTAACAGCAAGCTTTAGGATAGGGTACTGAATTGTAACTTACTTTCGCCTAATAATGCGATTTTCCAAAGAGACTATCTCCCGCAGGGAAGCTGCTACCATCAAATATTTGCCCTCATTAGACTCCCCTCTGGAAGCGCTTTCACTGCAAGCTGCAGATTCCCTCCTAACAGCAAGCTTTAGGATAGGGTACTGAGTTGTAACTTACTTCCGCCTAATAATGCGATTTTGGCAAAGAGAGTATCTCCCGCAGGGAAGCTGCTACCATCAAATGTTTGCCCTCGTTAGACTCCCCTCTGGAAGCGCTTTCACTGCAAGCTGCAGATTCCCTCCTAACAGCAAGCTTTAGGATAGGGTACTGAATTGTAACTTACTTTCGCCTAATAATGCGATTTTGGCAAAGAGAGTATCTCCCGCAGGGAAGCTGCTACCATCAAATGTTTGCCCTCATTAGACTCCCCTCTGGAAGCGCTTTCACTGCAAGCTGCAGATTCCCTCCTAACAGCAAGCTTTAGGATAGGGTACTGAATTGTAACTTACTTTCGCCTAATAATGCGATTTTGGCAAAGAGACTATCTCCCGCAGGGAAGCTGCTACCATCAAATGTTTGCCGTCATTAGACTCCCCTCTGGAAGCGCTTTCACTGGAAGCTGCAGATTCCCTCCTAACAGCAAGCTTTAGGATAGGGTACTGAATTGTAACTTACTTTCGCCTAATAATGCGATTTTGGCAAAGAGAGTATCTCCCGCAGGGAAGCTGCTACCATCCAATATTTGCCCTCGTTAGACTCCCCTCTGGAAGCGCTTTCACTGCAAGCTGCAGATTCCCTTCTATACAGCAAGCTTTAGGATAGGGTACTGAATTGTAACTTACTTTCGCCTAATAATGCGATTTTGGCAAAGTGAGTATCTACCGCAGGGAAGCTGCTACCATCAAATATTTGCCCTCATTAGACTCCCCTCTGGAAGCGCTTTCACTGCAAGCTGCAGATTCCCTCCTAACAGCAAGCTTTAGGATAGGGTACTGAATTGTAACTTACTTTCGCCTAATAATGCGATTTTGGCAAAGAGAGTATCTCCCGCAGGGAAGCTGCTACCATCAAATGTTTGCCCTCATTAGACTCCCCTCTGGAAGCGCTTTCACTGCAAGCTGCAGATTCCCTCCTAACAGCAAGCTTTAGGATAGGGTACTGAATTGTAACTTACTTTCGCCTAATAATGCGATTTTGGCAAAGAGAGTATCTCCCGTAGGGAAGCTGCTACCATCAAATCTTTGCCCTCATTAGACTCCCCTCTGGAAGCGCTTTCACTGCAAGCTGCAGATTCCCTCCTAACAGCAAGCTTGAGGATAGGGTACTGAATTGTAACTTACTTTCGCCTAATAAGGCGATTTTGGCAAAGAGAGTATCTCCCGCAGGGAAGCTGCTACCATCAAATATTTGCCCTCATTAGACTCCCCTCTGGAAGCGCTTTCACTGCAAGCTGCAGATTCCCTCCTAACAGCAAGCTTTAGGATAGGGTACTGAATTGTAACTTACTTTCGCCTAATAATGCGATTTTGGCAAAGAGACTATCTCCCGCAGGGAAGCTGCTACCATCAAATATTTGCCCTCATTAGACTCCCCTCTGGAAGCGCTTTCACTGCAAGCTGCAGATTCCCTCCTAACAGCAAGCTTTAGGATAGGGTACTGAGTTGTAACTTACTTCCGCCTAATAATGCGATTTTGGCAAAGAGAGTATCTCCCGCAGGGAAGCTGCTACCATCAAATGTTTGCCCTCGTTAGACTCCCCTCTGGAAGCGCTTTCACTGCAAGCTGCAGATTCCCTCCTAACAGCAAGCTTTAGGATAGGGTACTGAATTGTAACTTACTTTCGCCTAATAATGCGATTTTGGCAAAGAGAGTATCTCCCGCAGGGAAGCTGCTACCATCAAATGTTTGCCCTCATTAGACTCCCCTCTGGAAGCGCTTTCACTGCAAGCTGCAGATTCCCTCCTAACAGCAAGCTTTAGGATAGGGTACTGAATTGTAACTTACTTTCGCCTAATAATGCGATTTTGGCAAAGAGAGTATCTCCCGCAGGGAAGCTGCTACCATCAAATGTTTGCCGTCATTAGACTCCCCTCTGGAAGCGCTTTCACTGCAAGCTGCAGATTCCCTCCTAACAGCAAGCTTTAGGATAGGGTACTGAATTGTAACTTACTTTCGCCTAATAATGCGATTTTGGCAAAGAGAGTATCTCCCGCAGGGAAGCTGCTACCATCCAATATTTGCCCTCGTTAGACTCCCCTCTGGAAGCGCTTTCACTGCAAGCTGCAGATTCCCTTCTATACAGCAAGCTTTAGGATAGGGTACTGAATTGTAACTTACTTTCGCCTAATAATGCGATTTTGGCAAAGTGAGTATCTACCGCAGGGAAGCTGCTACCATCAAATATTTGCCCTCATTAGACTCCCCTCTGGAAGCGCTTTCACTGCAAGCTGCAGATTCCCTCCTAACAGCAAGCTTTAGGATAGGGTACTGAATTGTAACTTACTTTCGCCTAATAAGGCGATTTTGGCAAAGAGAGTATCTCCCGCAGGGAAGCTGCTACCATCAAATGTTTGCCCTCATTAGACTCCCCTCTGGAAGCGCTTTCACTGCAAGCTGCAGATTCCCTCCTAACAGCAAGCTTTAGGATAGGGTACTGAATTGTAACTTACTTTCGCCTAATAATGCGATTTTGGCAAAGAGACTATCTCCCGCAGGGAAGCTGCTACCATCAAATGTTTGCCCTCATTAGACTCCCCTCTGGAAGCGCTTTCACTGCAAGCTGCAGATTCCCTCCTAACAGCAAGCTTTAGGATAGGGTACTGAATTGTAACTTACTTTCGCCTAATAATGCGATTTTGGCAAAGAGACTATCTCCCGCAGGGAAGCTGCTACCATCAAATGTTTGCCCTCATTAGACTCCCCTCTGGAAGCGCTTTCACTGCAAGCTGCAGATTCCCTCCTAACAGCAAGCTTGAGGATAGGGTACTGAATTGTAACTTACTTTCGCCTAATAATGCGATTTTGTCAAAGAGAATATCTCCCGCAGGGAAGCTGCTACCATCAAATGTTTGCCCTCATTAGACTCCCCTCTGGAAGCGCTTTCACTGCAAGCTGCAGATTCCCTCCTAACAGCAAGCTTTAGGATAGGGTACTGAATTGTAACTTACTTTCGCCTAATAAGGCGATTTTGTCAAAGAGAATATCTCCCGCAGGGAAGCTGCTACCATCAAATGTTTGCCCTCATTAGACTCCCCTCTGGAAGCGCTTTCACTGCAAGCTGCAGATTCCCTCCTAACAGCAAGCTTTAGGATAGGGTACTGAATTGTAACTTACTTTCGCCTAATAATGCGATTTTGGCAAAGAGACTATCTCCCGCAGGGAAGCTGCTACCATCAAATATTTGCCCTCATTAGACTCCCCTCTGGAAGCGCTTTCACTGCAAGCTGCAGATTCCCTCCTAACAGCAAGCTTTAGGATACGGTACTGAATTGTAACTTACTTCCGCCTAATAATGCGATTTTGGCAAAGAGAGTATCTCCCGCAGGGAAGCTGCTACCATCAAATGTTTGCCCTCATTAGACTCCCCTCTGGAAGCGCTTTCACTGCAAGCTGCAGATTCCCTCCTAACAGCAAGCTTTAGGATAGGGTACTGAATTGTAACTTACTTTCGCCTAATAATGCGATTTTGGCAAAGAGAGTATCTCCCGCAGGGAAGCTGCTACCATCAAATGTTTGCCCTCATTAGACTCCCCTCTGGAAGCGCTTTCACTGCAAGCTGCAGATTCCCTCCTAACAGCAAGCTTTAGGATAGGGTACTGAATTGTAACTTACTTTCGCCTAATAATGCGATTTTGGCAAAGAGAGTATCTCCCGCAGGGAAGCTGCTACCATCATATGTTTGCCCTCATTAGACTCCCCTCTGGAAGCGCTTTCACTGCAAGCTGCAGATTCCCTCCTAACAGCAAGCTTTAGGATAGGGTACTGAATTGTAACTTACTTTCGCCTAATAATGCGATTTTGGCAAAGAGAGTATCTCCCGCAGGGAAGCTGCTACCATCCAATATTTGCCCTCGTTAGACTCCCCTCTGGAAGCGCTTTCACTGCAAGCTGCAGATTCCCTCCTAACAGCAAGCTTTAGGATAGGGTACTGAACTGTAACTTACTTTCGCCTAATAATGCGATTTTGGCAAAGAGAGTATCTACCGCAGGGAAGCTGCTACCATCAAATCTTTGCCCTCATTAGACTCCCCTCTGGAAGCGCTTTCACTGCAAGCTGCAGATTCCCTCCTAACAGCAAGCTTTAGGATAGGGTACTGAATTGTAACTTACTTTCGCCTAATAAGGCGATTTTGGCAAAGAGAGTATCTCCCGCAGGGAAGCTGCTACCATCAAATGTTTGCCCTCATTAGACTCCCCTCTGGAAGCGCTTTCACTGCAAGCTGCAGATTCCCTCCTAACAGCAAGCTTTAGGATAGGGTACTGAATTGTAACTTACTTTCGCCTAATAATGCGATTTTGGCAAAGAGAGTATCTCCCGCAGGGAAGCTGCTACCATCAAATCTTTGCCCTCATTAGACTCCCCTCTGGAAGCGCTTTCACTGCAAGCTGCAGATTCCCTCCTAACAGCAAGCTTTAGGATAGGGTACTGAATTGTAACTTACTTTCGCCTAATAATGCGATTTTGGCAAAGAGACTATCTCCCGCAGGGAAGCTGCTACCATCAAATGTTTGCCCTCATTAGACTCCCCTCTGGAAGCGATTTCACTGCAAGCTGCAGATTCCCTCCTAACAGCAAGCTTTAGGATAGGGTACTGAATTGTAACTTACTTTCGCCTAATAATGCGATTTTGGCAAAGAGAGTATCTCCCGCAGGGAAGCTGCTACCATCAAATCTTTGCCCTCATTAGACTCCCCTCTGGAAGCGCTTTCACTGCAAGCTGCAGATTCCCTCCTAACAGCAAGCTTTAGGATAGGGTACTGAATTGTAACTTACTTTCGCCTAATAATGCGATTTTGGCAAAGAGACTATCTCCCGCAGGGAAGCTGCTACCATCAAATCTTTGCCCTCATTAGACTCCCCTCTGGAAGCGCTTTCACTGCAAGCTGCAGATTCCCTCCTAACAGCAAGCTTTAGGATAGGGTACTGAATTGTAACTTACTTTCGCCTAATAAGGCGATTTTGGCAAAGAGAGTATCTCCCGCAGGGAAGCTGCTACCATCAAATGTTTGCCCTCATTAGACTCCCCTCTGGAAGCGCTTTCACTGCAAGCTGCAGATTCCCTCCTAACAGCAAGCTTTAGGATAGGGTACTGAATTGTAACTTACTTTCGCCTAATAATGCGATTTTGGCAAAGAGAGTATCTCCCGCAGGGAAGCTGCTACCATCAAATGTTTGCCCTCATTAGACTCCCCTCTGGAAGCGCTTTCACTGCAAGCTGCAGATTCCCTCCTAACAGTAAGCTTTAGGATAGGGTACTGAATTGTAACTTACTTTCGCCTAATAAGGCGATTTTGGCAAAGAGAGTATCTCCCGCAGGGAAGCTGCTACCATCAAATCTTTGCCCTCATTAGACTCCCCTCTGGAAGCGCTTTCACTGCAAGCTGCAGATTCCCTCCTAACAGCAAGCTTTAGGATAGGGTACTGAATTGTAACTTACTTTCGCCTAATAATGCGATTTTGGCAAAGAGAGTATCTCCCGCAGGGAAGCTGCTACCATCAAATGTTTGCCCTCATTAGACTCCCCTCTGGAAGCGCTTTCACTGCAAGCTGCAGATTCCCTCCTAACAGCAAGCTTTAGGATAGGGTACTGAATTGTAACTTACTTTCTCCTAATAAGGCGATTTTGTCAAAGAGAATATCTCCCGCAGGGAAGCTGCTACCATCAAATGTTTGCCCTCATTAGACTCCCCTCTGGAAGCGCTTTCACGGCAAGCTGCAGATTCCCTCCTAACAGCAAGCTTTAGGATAGGGTACTGAATTGTAACTTACTTTCGCCTAATAATGCGATTTTGGCAAAGAGACTATCTCCCGCAGGGAAGCTGCTACCATCAAATGTTTGCCCTCATTAGACTCCCCTCTGGAAGCGCTTTCACTGCAAGCTGCAGATTCCCTCCTAACAGCAAGCTTTAGGATAGGGTACTGAATTGTAACTTACTTTCGCCTAATAATGCGATTTTGGCAAAGAGACTATCTCCCGCAGGGAAGCTGCTACCATCAAATATTTGCCCTCATTAGACTCCCCTCTGGAAGCGCTTTCACTGCAAGCTGCAGATTCCCTCCTAACAGCAAGCTTTAGGATAGGGTACTGAATTGTAACTTACTTTCGCCTAATAATGCGATTTTGGCAAAGAGACTATCTCCCGCAGGGAAACTGCTACCATCAAATGTTTGCTCTCATTAGACTCCCCTCTGGAAGCGCTTTCACTGCAAGCTGCAGATTCCCTCCTAACAGCAAGCTTTAGGATAGGGTACTGAATTGTAACTTACTTTCGCCTAATAATGCGATTTTGGCAAAGAGAGTATCTCCCGCAGGGAAGCTGCTACCATCAAATGTTTGCCCTCATTAGACTCCCCTCTGGAAGCGCTTTCACTGCAAGCTGCAGATTCCCTCCTAACAGCAAGCTTTAGGATAGGGTACTGAATTGTAACTTACTTTCGCTTAATAAGGCGATTTTGGCAAAGAGAATATCTCCCGCAGGGAAGCTGCTACCATCAAATGTTTGCCCTCATTAGACTCCCCTCTGGAAGCGCTTTCACTGCAAGCTGCAGATTCCCTCCTAACAGCAAGCTTTAGGATAGGGTACTGAATTGTAACTTACTTTCGCCTAATAATGCGATTTTGGCAAAGAGACTATCTCCCGCAGGGAAGCTGCTACCATCAAATATTTGCCCTCATTAGACTCCCCTCTGGAAGCGCTTTCACTGCAAGCTGCAGATTCCCTCCTAACAGCAAGCTTTAGGATAGGGTACTGAATTGTAACTTACTTTCGCCTAATAATGCGATTTTGGCAAAGAGAGTATCTCCCGCAGGGAAGCTGCTACCATCAAATGTTTGCCCTCATTAGACTCCCCTCTGGAAGCGCTTTCACGGCAAGCTGCAGATTCCCTCCTAACAGCAAGCTTTAGGATAGGGTACTGAATTGTAACTTACTTTCGCCTAATAATGCGATTTTGGCAAAGAGACTATCTCCCGCAGGGAAGCTGCTACCATCAAATGTTTGCCCTCATTAGACTCCCCTCTGGAAGCGCTTTCACTGCAAGCTGCAGATTCCCTCCTAACAGCAAGCTTTAGGATAGGGTACTGAATTGTAACTTACTTTCGCCTAATAATGCGATTTTGGCAAAGAGAGTATCTCCCGCAGGGAAGCTGCTACCATCAAATGTTTGCCCTCATTAGACTCCCCTCTGGAAGCGCTTTCACTGCAAGCTGCAGATTCCCTCCTAACAGCAAGCTTTAGGATAGGGTACTGAATTGTAACTTACTTTCGCCTAATAATGCGATTTTGGCAAAGAGAGTATCTCCCGCAGGGAAGCTGCTACCATCAAATGTTTGCCCTCATTAGACTCCCCTCTGGAAGCGCTTTCACTGCAAGCTGCAGATTCCCTCCTAACAGCAAGCTTTAGGATAGGGTACTGAATTGTAACTTACTTTCGCCTAATAATGCGATTTTGGCAAAGAGACTATCTCCCGCAGGGAAGCTGCTACCATCAAATGTTTTCCCTCATTAGACTCCCCTCTGGAAGCGCTTTCACTGCAAGCTGCAGATTCCCTCCTAACAGCAAGCTTTAGGATAGGGTACTGAATTGTAACTTACTTTCGCCTAATACTGCGATTTTGGCAAAGAGACTATCTCCCGCAGGGAAGCTGCTACCATCAAATCTTTGCCCTCATTAGACTCCCCTCTGGAAGCGCTTTCACTGCAAGCTGCAGATTCCCTCCTAACAGCAAGCTTTAGGATAGGGTACTGAATTGTAACTTACTTTCGCCTAATAATGCGATTTTGGCAAAGAGAGTATCTCCCGCAGGGAAGCTGCTACCATCAAATATTTGCCCTCATTAGACTCCCCTCTGGAAGCGCTTTCACTGCAAGCTGCAGATTCCCTCCTAACAGCAAGCTTTAGGATAGGGTACTGAATTGTAACTTACTTTCGCCTAATAATGCGATTTTGGCAAAGAGAGTATCTCCCGCAGGGAAGCTGCTACCATCAAATGTTTTCCCTCATTAGACTCCCCTCTGGAAGCGCTTTCACTGCAAGCTGCAGATTCCCTCCTAACAGCAAGCTTTAAGATAGGGTACTGAATTGTAACTTACTTTCGCCTAATAATGCGATTTTGGCAAAGAGACTATCTCCCGCAGGGAAGCTGCTACCATCAAATGTTTGCCCTCATTAGACTCCCCTCTGGAAGCGCTTTCACTGCAAGCTGCAGATTCCCTCCTAACAGCAAGCTTTAGGATAGGGTACTGAATTGTAACTTACTTTCGCCTAATAATGCGATTTTGGCAAAGAGAGTATCTCCCGCAGGGAAGCTGCTACCATCAAATCTTTGCCCTCATTAGACTCCCCTCTGGAAGCGCTTTCACTGCAAGCTGCAGATTCCCTCCTAACAGCAAGCTTTAGGATAGGGTACTGAATTGTGACTTACTTTCGCCTAATAATGCGATTTTGGCAAAGAGACTATCTCCCGCAGGGAAGCTGCTACCATCAAATCTTTGCCCTCATTAGACTCCCCTCTGGAAGCGCTTTCACTGCAAGCTGCAGATTCCCTCCTAACAGCAAGCTTTAGGATAGGGTACTGAATTGTAACTTACTTTCGCCTAATAATGCGATTTTGGCAAAGAGAGTATCTCCCGCAGGGAAGCTGCTACCATCAAATATTTGCCCTCATTAGACTCCCCTCTGGAAGCGCTTTCACTGCAAGCTGCAGATTCCCTCCTAACAGCAAGCTTTAGGATAGGGTACTGAGTTGTAACTTACTTCCGCATAATAATGCGATTTTGGCAAAGAGAGTATCTCCCGCAGGGAAGCTGCTACCATCAAATATTTGACCTCGTTAGACTCCCCTCTGGAAGCGCTTTCACTGCAAGCTGCAGATTCCCTCCTAACAGCAAGCTTTAGGATAGGGTACTGAATTGTAACTTACTTTCGCCTAATAATGCGATTTTGGCAAAGAGAGTATCTCCCGCAGGGAAGCTGCTACCATCAAATCTTTGCCCTCATTAGACTCCCCTCTGGAAGCGCTTTCACTGCAAGCTGCAGATTCCCTCCTAACAGCAAGCTTTAGGATAGGGTACTGAATTGTAACTTACTTTCGCCTAATAATGCGATTTTGGCAAAGAGAGTATCTCCCGCAGGGAAGCTGCTACCATCAAATGTTTGCCCTCATTAGACTCCCCTCTGGAAGCGCTTTCACTGCAAGCTGCAGATTCCCTCCTAACAGCAAGCTTTAGGATAGGGTACTGAGTTGTAACTTACTTCCGCCTAATAATGCGATTTTGGCAAAGAGAGTATCTCCCGCAGGGAAGCTGCTACCATCAAATGTTTGCCCTCGTTAGACTCCCCTCTGGAAGCGCTTTCACTGCAAGCTGCAGATTCCCTCCTAACAGCAAGCTTTAGGATAGGGTACTGAATTGTAACTTACTTTCGCCTAATAATGCGATTTTGGCAAAGAGAGTATCTCCCGCAGGGAAGCTGCTACCATCAAATGTTTGCCCTCATTAGACTCCCCTCTGGAAGCGCTTTCACTGCAAGCTGCAGATTCCCTCCTAACAGCAAGCTTTAGGATAGGGTACTGAATTGTAACTTACTTTCGCCTAATAATGCGATTTTGGCAAAGAGAGTATCTCCCGCAGGGAAGCTGCTACCATCCAATATTTGCCCTCGTTAGACTCCCCTCTGGAAGCGCTTTCACTGCAAGCTGCAGATTCCCTTCTATACAGCAAGCTTTAGGATAGGGTACTGAATTGTAACTTACTTTCGCCTAATAATGCGATTTTGGCAAAGAGAGTATCTCCCGCAGGGAAGCTGCTACCATCAAATGTTTGCCCTCATTAGACTCCCCTCTGGAAGCGCTTTCACTGCAAGCTGCAGATTCCCTCCTAACAGCAAGCTTTAGGATAGGGTACTGAATTGTAACTTACTTTCGCCTAATAATGCGATTTTGGCAAAGAGAGTATCTCCCGCAGGGAAGCTGCTACCATCAAATGTTTGCCCTCATTAGACTCCCCTCTGGAAGCGCTTTCACGGCAAGCTGCAGATTCCCTCCTAACAGCAAGCTTGAGGATAGGGTACTGAATTGTAACTTACTTTCGCCTAATAATGCGATTTTGGCAAAGAGAGTATCTCCCGCAGGGAAGCTGCTACCATCAAATCTTTGCCCTCATTAGACTCCCCTCTGGAAGCGCTTTCACTGCAAGCTGCAGATTCCCTCCTAACAGCAAGCTTTAGGATAGGGTACTGAATTGTAACTTACTTTCGCCTAATAATGCGATTTTGGCAAAGAGACTATCTCCCGCAGGGAAGCTTGCTACCATCAAATGTTTGCCCTCGTTAGACTCCCCTCTGGAAGCGCTTTCACTGCAAGCTGCAGATTCCCTCCTAACAGCAAGCTTTAGGATAGGGTACTGAATTGTAACTTACTTTCGCCTAATAATGCGATTTTGGCAAAGAGAGTATCTCCCGCAGGGAAGCTGCTACCATCAAATGTTTGCCGTCATTAGACTCCCCTCTGGAAGCGCTTTCACTGCAAGCTGCAGATTCCCTCCTAACAGCAAGCTTTAGGATAGGGTACTGAATTGTAACTTACTTTCGCCTAATAATGCGATTTTGGCAAAGAGAGTATCTCCCGCAGGGAAGCTGCTACCATCAAATGTTTGCCCTCATTAGACTCCCCTCTGGAAGCGCTTTCACTGCAAGCTGCAGATTCCCTCCTAACAGCAAGCTTTAGGATAGGGTACTGAATTGTAACTTACTTTCGCCTAATAATGCGATTTTGGCAAAGAGAGTATCTCCCGCAGGGAAGCTGCTACCATCAAATGTTTTCCCTCATTAGACTCCCCTCTGGAAGCGCTTTCACTGCAAGCTGCAGATTCCCTCCTAACAGCAAGCTTTAGGATAGGGTACTGAATTGTAACTTACTTTCGCCTAATACTGCGATTTTGGCAAAGAGAGTATCTCCCGCAGGGAAGCTGCTACCATCAAATCTTTGCCCTCATTAGACTCCCCTCTGGAAGCGCTTTCACTGCAAGCTGCAGATTCCCTCCTAACAGCAAGCTTTAGGATAGGGTACTGAATTGTAACTTACTTTCGCCTAATAATGCGATTTTGGCAAAGAGAGTATCTCCCGCAGGGAAGCTGCTACCATCAAATATTTGCCCTCATTAGACTCCCCTCTGGAAGCGCTTTCACTGCAAGCTGCAGATTCCCTCCTAACAGCAAGCTTTAGGATAGGGTACTGAATTGTAACTTACTTTCGCCTAATAATGCGATTTTGGCAAAGAGAGTATCTCCCGCAGGGAAGCTGCTACCATCAAATGTTTTCCCTCATTAGACTCCCCTCTGGAAGCGCTTTCACTGCAAGCTGCAGATTCCCTCCTAACAGCAAGCTTTAAGATAGGGTACTGAATTGTATCTTACTTTCGCCTAATAATGCGATTTTGGCAAAGAGACTATCTCCCGCAGGGAAGCTGCTACCATCAAATGTTTGCCCTCATTAGACTCCCCTCTGGAAGCGCTTTCACTGCAAGCTGCAGATTCCCTCCTAACAGCAAGCTTTAGGATAGGGTACTGAATTGTGACTTACTTTCGCCTAATAATGCGATTTTGGCAAAGAGACTATCTCCCGCAGGGAAGCTGCTACCATCAAATCTTTGCCCTCATTAGACTCCCCTCTGGAAGCGCTTTCACTGCAAGCTGCAGATTCCCTCCTAACAGCAAGCTTTAGGATAGGGTACTGAATTGTAACTTACTTTCGCCTAATAATGCGATTTTGGCAAAGAGAGTATCTCCCGCAGGGAAGCTGCTACCATCAAATCTTTGCCCTCATTAGACTCCCCTCTGGAAGCGCTTTCACTGCAAGCTGCAGATTCCCTCCTAACAGCAAGCTTTAGGATAGGGTACTGAGTTGTAACTTACTTCCGCCTAATAATGCGATTTTGGCAAAGAGACTATCTCCCGCAGGGAAGCTGCTACCATCAAATCTTTGCCCTCATTAGACTCCCCTCTGGAAGCGCTTTCACTGCAAGCTGCAGATTCCCTCCTAACAGCAAGCTTTAGGATAGGGTACTGAATTGTAACTTACTTTCGCCTAATAATGCGATTTTGGCAAAGAGAGTATCTCCCGCAGGGAAGCTGCTACCATCAAATATTTGCCCTCATTAGACTCCCCTCTGGAAGCGCTTTCACTGCAAGCTGCAGATTCCCTCCTAACAGCAAGCTTTAGGATAGGGTACTGAGTTGTAACTTACTTCCGCATAATAATGCGATTTTGGCAAAGAGAGTATCTCCCGCAGGGAAGCTGCTACCATCAAATATTTGACCTCGTTAGACTCCCCTCTGGAAGCGCTTTCACTGCAAGCTGCAGATTCCCTCCTAACAGCAAGCTTTAGGATAGGGTACTGAATTGTAACTTACTTTCGCCTAATAATGCGATTTTGGCAAAGAGAGTATCTCCCGCAGGGAAGCTGCTACCATCAAATCTTTGCCCTCATTAGACTCCCCTCTGGAAGCGCTTTCACTGCAAGCTGCAGATTCCCTCCTAACAGCAAGCTTTAGGATAGGGTACTGAATTGTAACTTACTTTCGCCTAATAATGCGATTTTGGCAAAGAGAGTATCTCCCGCAGGGAAGCTGCTACCATCAAATCTTTGCCCTCATTAGACTCCCCTCTGGAAGCGCTTTCACTGCAAGCTGCAGATTCCCTCCTAACAGCAAGCTTTAGGATAGGGTACTGAGTTGTAACTTACTTCCGCCTAATAATGCGATTTTGGCAAAGAGAGTATCTCCCGCAGGGAAGCTGCTACCATCAAATGTTTGCCCTCGTTAGACTCCCCTCTGGAAGCGCTTTCACTGCAAGCTGCAGATTCCCTCCTAACAGCAAGCTTTAGGATAGGGTACTGAATTGTAACTTACTTTCGCCTAATAATGCGATTTTGGCAAAGAGACTATCTCCCGCAGGGAAGCTGCTACCATCAAATGTTTGCCCTCATTAGACTCCCCTCTGGAAGCGCTTTCACTGCAAGCTGCAGATTCCCTCCTAACAGCAAGCTTTAGGATAGGGTACTGAATTGTAACTTACTTTCGCCTAATAATGCGATTTTGGCAAAGAGAGTATCTCCCGCAGGGAAGCTGCTACCATCAAATGTTTGCCCTCATTAGACTCCCCTCTGGAAGCGCTTTCACTGCAAGCTGCAGATTCCCTCCTAACAGCAAGCTTTAGGATAGGGTACTGAATTGTAACTTACTTTCGCCTAATAATGCGATTTTGGCAAAGAGAGTATCTCCCGTAGGGAAGCTGCTACCATCAAATGTTTGCCCTCGTTAGACTCCCCTCTGGAAGCGCTTTCACTGCAAGCTGCAGATTCCCTCCTAACAGCAAGCTTTAGGATAGGGTACTGAATTGTAACTTACTTTCGCCTAATAATGCGATTTTGGCAAAGAGAGTATCTCCCGCAGGGAAGCTGCTACCATCAAATGTTTGCCCTCATTAGACTCCCCTCTGGAAGCGCTTTCACTGCAAGCTGCAGATTCCCTCCTAACAGCAAGCTTTAGGATAGGGTACTGAATTGTAACTTACTTTCGCCTAATAATGCGATTTTGGCAAAGAGAGTATCTCCCGCAGGGAAGCTGCTACCATCCAATATTTGCCCTCGTTAGACTCCCCTCTGGAAGCGCTTTCACTGCAAGCTGCAGATTCCCTTCTATACAGCAAACTTTAGGATAGGGTACTGAATTGTAACTTACTTTCGCCTAATAATGCGATTTTGGCAAAGAGAGTATCTACCGCAGGGAAGCTGCTACCATCAAATATTTGCCCTCATTAGACTCCCCTCTGGAAGCGCTTTCACTGCAAGCTGCAGATTCCCTCCTAACAGCAAGCTTTAGGATAGGGTACTGAATTGTAACTTACTTTCGCCTAATAATGCGATTTTGGCAAAGAGAGTATCTCCCGCAGGGAAGCTGCTACCATCAAATGTTTGCCCTCATTAGACTCCCCTCTGGAAGCGCTTTCACGGCAAGCTGCAGATTCCCTCCTAACAGCAAGCTTTAGGATAGGGTACTGAATTGTAACTTACTTTCGCCTAATAATGCGATTTTGGCAAAGAGACTATCTCCCGCAGGGAAGCTGCTACCATCAAATGTTTGCCCTCATTAGACTCCCCTCTGGAAGCGCTTTCACTGCAAGCTGCAGATTCCCTCCTAACAGCAAGCTTTAGGATAGGGTACTGAATTGTAACTTACTTTCGCCTAATAATGCGATTTTGGCAAAGAGAGTATCTCCCGCAGGGAAGCTGCTACCATCAAATCTTTGCCCTCATTAGACTCCCCTCTGGAAGCGCTTTCACTGCAAGCTGCAGATTCCCTCCTAACAGCAAGCTTTAGGATAGGGTACTGAATTGTAACTTACTTTCGCCTAATAATGCGATTTTGGCAAAGAGACTATCTCCCGCAGGGAAGCTGCTACCATCAAATGTTTGCCCTCATTAGACTCCCCTCTGGAAGCGCTTTCACTGCAAGCTGCAGATTCCCTCCTAACAGCAAGCTTTAGGATAGGGTACTGAATTGTAACTTACTTTCGCCTAATAATGCGATTTTGGCAAAGAGAGTATCTCCCGCAGGGAAGCTGCTACCATCAAATGTTTGCCCTCATTAGACTCCCCTCTGGAAGCGCTTTCACTGCAAGCTGCAGATTCCCTCCTAACAGCAAGCTTTAGGATAGGGTACTGAATTGTAACTTACTTTCGCCTAATACTGCGATTTTGGCAAAGAGAGTATCTCCCGCAGGGAAGCTGCTACCATCAAATCTTTGCCCTCATTAGACTCCCCTCTGGAAGCGCTTTCACTGCAAGCTGCAGATTCCCTCCTAACAGCAAGCTTTAGGATAGGGTACTGAATTGTAACTTACTTTCGCCTAATAATGCGATTTTGGCAAAGAGAGTATCTCCCGCAGGGAAGCTGCTACCATCAAATATTTGCCCTCATTAGACTCCCCTCTGGAAGCGCTTTCACTGCAAGCTGCAGATTCCCTCCTAACAGCAAGCTTTAGGATAGGGTACTGAATTGTAACTTACTTTCGCCTAATAATGCGATTTTGGCAAAGAGAGTATCTCCCGCAGGGAAGCTGCTACCATCAAATGTTTTCCCTCATTAGACTCCCCTCTGGAAGCGCTTTCACTGCAAGCTGCAGATTCCCTCCTAACAGCAAGCTTTAAGATAGGGTACTGAATTGTAACTTACTTTCGCCTAATAATGCGATTTTGGCAAAGAGACTATCTCCCGCAGGGAAGCTGCTACCATCAAATGTTTGCCCTCATTAGACTCCCCTCTGGAAGCGCTTTCACTGCAAGCTGCAGATTCCCTCCTAACAGCAAGCTTTAGGATAGGGTACTGAATTGTAACTTACTTTCGCCTAATAATGCGATTTTGGCAAAGAGACTATCTCCCGCAGGGAAGCTGCTACCATCAAATGTTTGCCCTCATTAGACTCCCCTCTGGAAGCGCTTTCACTGCAAGCTGCAGATTCCCTCCTAACAGCAAGCTTTAGGATAGGGTACTGAATTGTAACTTACTTTCGCCTAATAATGCGATTTTGGCAAAGAGAGTATCTCCCGCAGGGAAGCTGCTACCATCAAATGTTTGCCCTCATTAGACTCCCCTCTGGAAGCGCTTTCACTGCAAGCTGCAGATTCCCTCCTAACAGCAAGCTTTAGGATAGGGTACTGAGTTGTAACTTACTTTCGCCTAATAATGCGATTTTGGCAAAGAGACTATCTCCCGCAGGGAAGCTGCTACCATCAAATCTTTGCCCTCATTAGACTCCCCTCTGGAAGCGCTTTCACTGCAAGCTGCAGATTCCCTCCTAACAGCAAGCTTTAGGATAGGGTACTGAATTGTAACTTACTTTCGCCTAATAATGCGATTTTGGCAAAGAGAGTATCTCCCGCAGGGAAGCTGCTACCATCAAATATTTGCCCTCATTAGACTCCCCTCTGGAAGCGCTTTCACTGCAAGCTGCAGATTCCCTCCTAACAGCAAGCTTTAGGATAGGGTACTGAGTTGTAACTTACTTCCGCATAATAATGCGATTTTGGCAAAGAGAGTATCTCCCGCAGGGAAGCTGCTACCATCAAATATTTGACCTCGTTAGACTCCCCTCTGGAAGCGCTTTCACTGCAAGCTGCAGATTCCCTCCTAACAGCAAGCTTTAGGATAGGGTACTGAATTGTAACTTACTTTCGCCTAATAATGCGATTTTGGCAAAGAGAGTATCTCCCGCAGGGAAGCTGCTACCATCAAATCTTTGCCCTCATTAGACTCCCCTCTGGAAGCGCTTTCACTGCAAGCTGCAGATTCCCTCCTAACAGCAAGCTTTAGGATAGGGTACTGAATTGTAACTTACTTTCGCCTAATAATGCGATTTTGGCAAAGAGAGTATCTCCCGCAGGGAAGCTGCTACCATCAAATCTTTGCCCTCATTAGACTCCCCTCTGGAAGCGCTTTCACTGCAAGCTGCAGATTCCCTCCTAACAGCAAGCTTTAGGATAGGGTACTGAGTTGTAACTTACTTCCGCCTAATAATGCGATTTTGGCAAAGAGAGTATCTCCCGCAGGGAAGCTGCTACCATCAAATGTTTGCCCTCGTTAGACTCCCCTCTGGAAGCGCTTTCACTGCAAGCTGCAGATTCCCTCCTAACAGCAAGCTTTAGGATAGGGTACTGAATTGTAACTTACTTTCGCCTAATAATGCGATTTTGGCAAAGAGACTATCTCCCGCAGGGAAGCTGCTACCATCAAATGTTTGCCCTCATTAGACTCCCCTCTGGAAGCGCTTTCACTGCAAGCTGCAGATTCCCTCCTAACAGCAAGCTTTAGGATAGGGTACTGAATTGTAACTTACTTTCGCCTAATAATGCGATTTTGGCAAAGAGAGTATCTCCCGCAGGGAAGCTGCTACCATCAAATGTTTGCCCTCATTAGACTCCCCTCTGGAAGCGCTTTCACTGCAAGCTGCAGATTCCCTCCTAACAGCAAGCTTTAGGATAGGGTACTGAATTGTAACTTACTTTCGCCTAATAATGCGATTTTGGCAAAGAGAGTATCTCCCGCAGGGAAGCTGCTACCATCCAATATTTGCCCTCGTTAGACTCCCCTCTGGAAGCGCTTTCACTGCAAGCTGCAGATTCCCTTCTATACAGCAAGCTTTAGGATAGGGTACTGAATTGTAACTTACTTTCGCCTAATAATGCGATTTTGGCAAAGAGAGTATCTACCGCAGGGAAGCTGCTACCATCAAATATTTGCCCTCATTAGACTCCCCTCTGGAAGCGCTTTCACTGCAAGCTGCAGATTCCCTCCTAACAGCAAGCTTTAGGATAGGGTACTGAATTGTAACTTACTTTCGCCTAATAATGCGATTTTGGCAAAGAGAGTATCTCCCGCAGGGAAGCTGCTACCATCAAATGTTTTCCCTCATTAGACTCCCCTCTGGAAGCGCTTTCACTGCAAGCTGCAGATTCCCTCCTAACAGCAAGCTTTAGGATAGGGTACTGAATTGTAACTTACTTTCGCCTAATACTGCGATTTTGGCAAAGAGAGTATCTCCCGCAGGGAAGCTGCTACCATCAAATCTTTGCCCTCATTAGACTCCCCTCTGGAAGCGCTTTCACTGCAAGCTGCAGATTCCCTCCTAACAGCAAGCTTTAGGATAGGGTACTGAATTGTAACTTACTTTCGCCTAATAATGCGATTTTGGCAAAGAGACTATCTCCCGCAGGGAAGCTGCTACCATCAAATGTTTTCCCTCATTAGACTCCCCTCTGGAAGCGCTTTCACTGCAAGCTGCAGATTCCCTCCTAACAGCAAGCTTTAAGATAGGGTACTGAATTGTAACTTACTTTCGCCTAATAATGCGATTTTGGCAAAGAGAGTATCTCCCGCAGGGAAGCTGCTACCATCAAATGTTTGCCCTCATTAGACTCCCCTCTGGAAGCGCTTTCACTGCAAGCTGCAGATTCCCTCCTAACAGCAAGCTTTAGGATAGGGTACTGAATTGTAACTTACTTTCGCCTAATAATGCGATTTTGGCAAAGAGAGTATCTCCCGCAGGGAAGCTGCTACCATCAAATGTTTGCCCTCATTAGACTCCCCTCTGGAAGCGCTTTCACTGCAAGCTGCAGATTCCCTCCTAACAGCAAGCTTTAGGATAGGGTACTGAATTGTAACTTACTTTCGCCTAATAATGCGATTTTGGCAAAGAGAGTATCTCCCGCAGGGAAGCTGCTACCATCAAATCTTTGCCCTCATTAGACTCCCCTCTGGAAGCGCTTTCACTGCAAGCTGCAGATTCCCTCCTAACAGCAAGCTTTAGGATAGGGTACTGAATTGTGACTTACTTTCGCCTAATAATGCGATTTTGGCAAAGAGACTATCTCCCGCAGGGAAGCTGCTACCATCAAATCTTTGCCCTCATTAGACTCCCCTCTGGAAGCGCTTTCACTGCAAGCTGCAGATTCCCTCCTAACAGCAAGCTTTAGGATAGGGTACTGAATTGTAACTTACTTTCGCCTAATAATGCGATTTTGGCAAAGAGAGTATCTCCCGCAGGGAAGCTGCTACCATCAAATATTTGCCCTCATTAGACTCCCCTCTGGAAGCGCTTTCACTGCAAGCTGCAGATTCCCTGCTAACAGCAAGCTTTAGGATAGGGTACTGAGTTGTAACTTACTTCCGCATAATAATGCGATTTTGGCAAAGAGAGTATCTCCCGCAGGGAAGCTGCTACCATCAAATATTTGACCTCGTTAGACTCCCCTCTGGAAGCGCTTTCACTGCAAGCTGCAGATTCCCTCCTAACAGCAAGCTTTAGGATAGGGTACTGAATTGTAACTTACTTTCGCCTAATAATGCGATTTTGGCAAAGAGAGTATCTCCCGCAGGGAAGCTGCTACCATCAAATCTTTGCCCTCATTAGACTCCCCTCTGGAAGCGCTTTCACTGCAAGCTGCAGATTCCCTCCTAACAGCAAGCTTTAGGATAGGGTACTGAATTGTAACTTACTTTCGCCTAATAATGCGATTTTGGCAAAGAGACTATCTCCCGCAGGGAAGCTGCTACCATCAAATGTTTGCCCTCATTAGACTCCCCTCTGGAAGCGCTTTCACTGCAAGCTGCAGATTCCCTCCTAACAGCAAGCTTTAGGATAGGGTACTGAATTGTATCTTACTTTCGCCTAATAAGGCGATTTTGGCAAAGAGAGTATCTCCCGCAGGGAAGCTGCTACCATCAAATGTTTGCCCTCATTAGACTCCCCTCTGGAAGCGCTTTCACTGCAAGCTGCAGATTCCCTCCTAACAGCAAGCTTTAGGATAGGGTACTGAATTGTAACTTACTTTCGCCTAATAATGCGATTTTGGCAAAGAGACTATCTCCCGCAGGGAAGCTGCTACCATCAAATATTTGCCCTCATTAGACTCCCCTCTGGAAGCGCTTTCACTGCAAGCTGCAGATTCCCTCCTAACAGCAAGCTTTAGGATAGGGTACTGAATTGTAACTTACTTTCGCCTAATAATGCGATTTTGGCAAAGAGAGTATCTCCCGCAGGGAAGCTGCTACCATCAAATGTTTGCCCTCATTAGACTCCCCTCTGGAAGCGCTTTGACTGCAAGCTGCAGATTCCCTCCTAACAGCAAGCTTTAGGATAGGGTACTGAATTGTAACTTACTTTCGCTTAATAAGGCGATTTTGGCAAAGAGAATATCTCCCGCAGGGAAGCTGCTACCATCAAATGTTTGCCCTCATTAGACTCCCCTCTGGAAGCGCTTTCACTGCAAGCTGCAGATTCCCTCCTAACAGCAAGCTTTAGGATAGGGTACTGAATTGTAACTTACTTTCGCCTAATAATGCGATTTTGGCAAAGAGACTATCTCCCGCAGGGAAGCTGCTACCATCAAATATTTGCCCTCATTAGACTCCCCTCTGGAAGCGCTTTCACTGCAAGCTGCAGATTCCCTCCTAACAGCAAGCTTTAGGATAGGGTACTGAATTGTAACTTACTTTCGCCTAATAATGCGATTTTGGCAAAGAGAGTATCTCCCGCAGGGAAGCTGCTACCATCAAATGTTTGCCCTCATTAGACTCCCCTCTGGAAGCGCTTTCACTGCAAGCTGCAGATTCCCTCCTAACAGCAAGCTTTAGGATAGGGTACTGAATTGTAACTTACTTTCGCCTAATAATGCGATTTTGGCAAAGAGAGTATCTCCCGCAGGGAAGCTGCTACCATCAAATGTTTGCCCTCATTAGACTCCCCTCTGGAAGCGCTTTCACTGCAAGCTGCAGATTCCCTCCTAACAGCAAGCTTTAGGATAGGGTACTGAATTGTAACTTACTTTCGCCTAATAATGCGATTTTGGCAAAGAGAGTATCTCCCGCAGGGAAGCTGCTACCATCAAATGTTTGCCGTCATTAGACTCCCCTCTGGAAGCGCTTTCACTGCAAGCTGCAGATTCCCTCCTAACAGCAAGCTTTAGGATAGGGTACTGAATTGTAACTTACTTTCGCCTAATAATGCGATTTTGGCAAAGAGAGTATCTCCCGCAGGGAAGCTGCTACCATCAAATGTTTGCCGTCATTAGACTCCCCTCTGGAAGCGCTTTCACTGCAAGCTGCAGATTCCCTCCTAACAGCAAGCTTTAGGATAGGGTACTGAATTGTAACTTACTTTCGCCTAATAATGCGATTTTGGCAAAGAGACTATCTCCCGCAGGGAAGCTGCTTCCATCAAATATTTGCCCTCATTAGACTCCCCTCTGGAAGCGCTTTCACTGCAAGCTGCAGATTCCCTCCTAACAGCAAGCTTTAGGATAGGGTACTGAATTGTAACTTACTTTCGCCTAATAATGCGATTTTGGCAAAGAGACTATCTCCCGCAGGGAAACTGCTACCATCAAATGTTTGCCCTCATTAGACTCCCCTCTGGAAGCGCTTTCACTGCAAGCTGCAGATTCCCTCCTAACAGCAAGCTTTAGGATAGGGTACTGAATTGTAACTTACTTTCGCCTAATAATGCGATTTTGGCAAAGAGAGTATCTCCCGCAGGGAAGCTGCTACCATCAAATGTTTGCCCTCATTAGACTCCCCTCTGGAAGCGCTTTCACTGCAAGCTGCAGATTCCCTCCTAACAGCAAGCTTTAGGATAGGGTACTGAATTGTAACTTACTTTCGCCTAATAATGCGATTTTGGCAAAGAGACTATCTCCCGCAGGGAAGCTGCTACCATCAAATGTTTGCCCTCATTAGACTCCCCTCTGGAAGCGCTTTCACTGCAAGCTGCAGATTCCCTCCTAACAGCAAGCTTTAGGATAGGGTACTGAATTGTAACTTACTTTCGCCTAATAATGCGATTTTGGCAAAGAGAGTATCTCCCGCAGGGAAGCTGCTACCATCAAATGTTTGCCCTCATTAGACTCCCCTCTGGAAGCGCTTTGACTGCAAGCTGCAGATTCCCTCCTAACAGCAAGCTTTAGGATAGGGTACTGAATTGTAACTTACTTTCGCTTAATAAGGCGATTTTGGCAAAGAGAATATCTCCCGCAGGGAAGCTGCTACCATCAAATGTTTGCCCTCATTAGACTCCCCTCTGGAAGCGCTTTCACTGCAAGCTGCAGATTCCCTCCTAACAGCAAGCTTTAGGATAGGGTACTGAATTGTAACTTACTTTCGCCTAATAATGCGATTTTGGCAAAGAGACTATCTCCCGCAGGGAAGCTGCTACCATCAAATATTTGCCCTCATTAGACTCCCCTCTGGAAGCGCTTTCACTGCAAGCTGCAGATTCCCTCCTAACAGCAAGCTTTAGGATAGGGTACTGAATTGTAACTTACTTTCGCCTAATAATGCGATTTTGGCAAAGAGAGTATCTCCCGCAGGGAAGCTGCTACCATCAAATGTTTTCCCTCATTAGACTCCCCTCTGGAAGCGCTTTCACTGCAAGCTGCAGATTCCCTCCTAACAGCAAGCTTTAGGATAGGGTACTGAATTGTATCTTACTTTCGCCTAATAAGGCGATTTTGGCAAAGAGAGTATCTCCCGCAGGGAAGCTGCTACCATCAAATGTTTGCCCTCATTAGACTCCCCTCTGGAAGCGCTTTCACTGCAAGCTGCAGATTCCCTCCTAACAGCAAGCTTTAGGATAGGGTACTGAATTGTAACTTACTTTCGCCTAATAATGCGATTTTGGCAAAGAGACTATCTCCCGCAGGGAAGCTGCTACCATCAAATATTTGCCCTCATTAGACTCCCCTCTGGAAGCGCTTTCACTGCAAGCTGCAGATTCCCTCCTAACAGCAAGCTTTAGGATAGGGTACTGAATTGTAACTTACTTTCGCCTAATAATGCGATTTTGGCAAAGAGACTATCTCCCGCAGGGAAGCTGCTACCATCAAATGTTTGCCCTCATTAGACTCCCCTCTGGAAGCGCTTTGACTGCAAGCTGCAGATTCCCTCCTAACAGCAAGCTTTAGGATAGGGTACTGAATTGTAACTTACTTTCGCTTAATAAGGCGATTTTGGCAAAGAGAATATCTCCCGCAGGGAAGCTGCTACCATCAAATGTTTGCCCTCATTAGACTCCCCTCTGGAAGCGCTTTCACTGCAAGCTGCAGATTCCCTCCTAACAGCAAGCTTTAGGATAGGGTACTGAATTGTAACTTACTTTCGCCTAATAATGCGATTTTGGCAAAGAGACTATCTCCCGCAGGGAAGCTGCTACCATCAAATATTTGCCCTCATTAGACTCCCCTCTGGAAGCGCTTTCACTGCAAGCTGCAGATTCCCTCCTAACAGCAAGCTTTAGGATAGGGTACTGAATTGTAACTTACTTTCGCCTAATAATGCGATTTTGGCAAAGAGAGTATCTCCCGCAGGGAAGCTGCTACCATCAAATGTTTGCCCTCATTAGACTCCCCTCTGGAAGCGCTTTCACTGCAAGCTGCAGATTCCCTCCTAACAGCAAGCTTTAGGATAGGGTACTGAATTGTAACTTACTTTCGCCTAATAAGGCGATTTTGGCAAAGAGAGTATCTCCCGCAGGGAAGCTGCTACCATCAAATATTTGCCCTCATTAGACTCCCCTCTGGAAGCGCTTTCACTGCAAGCTGCAGATTCCCTCCTAACAGCAAGCTTTAGGATAGGGTACTGAATTGTAACTTACTTTCGCCTAATAATGCGATTTTGGCAAAGAGAGTATCTCCCGCAGGGAAGCTGCTACCATCAAATGTTTGCCCTCATTAGACTCCCCTCTGGAAGCGCTTTCACTGCAAGCTGCAGATTCCCTCCTAACAGCAAGCTTGAGGATAGGGTACTGAATTGTAACTTACTTTCGCCTAATAATGCGATTTTGGCAAAGAGACTATCTCCCGCAGGGAAGCTGCTACCATCAAATATTTGCCCTCATTAGACTCCCCTCTGGAAGCGCTTTCACTGCAAGCTGCAGATTCCCTCCTAACAGCAAGCTTTAGGATAGGGTACTGAATTGTAACTTACTTTCGCCTAATAATGCGATTTTGGCAAAGAGAGTATCTCCCGCAGGGAAACTGCTACCATCAAATGTTTGCCCTCATTAGACTCCCCTCTGGAAGCGCTTTCACTGCAAGCTGCAGATTCCCTCCTAACAGCAAGCTTTAGGATAGGGTACTGAATTGTAACTTACTTTCGCCTAATAATGCGATTTTGGCAAAGAGAGTATCTCCCGCAGGGAAGCTGCTACCATCAAATGTTTGCCCTCATTAGACTCCCCTCTGGAAGCGCTTTCACTGCAAGCTGCAGATTCCCTCCTAACAGCAAGCTTTAGGATAGGGTACTGAATTGTAACTTACTTTCGCCTAATAATGCGATTTTGGCAAAGAGACTATCTCCCGCAGGGAAGCTGCTACCATCAAATGTTTGCCCTCATTAGACTCCCCTCTGGAAGCGCTTTCACTGCAAGCTGCAGATTCCCTCCTAACAGCAAGCTTTAGGATAGGGTACTGAATTGTAACTTACTTTCGCCTAATAAGGCGATTTTGGCAAAGAGAGTATCTCCCGCAGGGAAGCTGCTACCATCAAATGTTTGCCCTCATTAGACTCCCCTCTGGAAGCGCTTTGACTGCAAGCTGCAGATTCCCTCCTAACAGCAAGCTTTAGGATAGGGTACTGAATTGTAACTTACTTTCGCTTAATAAGGCGATTTTGGCAAAGAGAATATCTCCCGCAGGGAAGCTGCTACCATCAAATGTTTGCCCTCATTAGACTCCCCTCTGGAAGCGCTTTCACTGCAAGCTGCAGATTCCCTCCTAACAGCAAGCTTTAGGATAGGGTACTGAATTGTAACTTACTTTCGCCTAATAATGCGATTTTGGCAAAGAGACTATCTCCCGCAGGGAAGCTGCTACCATCAAATATTTGCCCTCATTAGACTCCCCTCTGGAAGCGCTTTCACTGCAAGCTGCAGATTCCCTCCTAACAGCAAGCTTTAGGATAGGGTACTGAATTGTAACTTACTTTCGCCTAATAATGCGATTTTGGCAAAGAGAGTATCTCCCGCAGGGAAGCTGCTACCATCAAATGTTTGCCCTCATTAGACTCCCCTCTGGAAGCGCTTTCACTGCAAGCTGCAGATTCCCTCCTAACAGCAAGCTTTAGGATAGGGTACTGAATTGTAACTTACTTTCGCCTAATAATGCGATTTTGGCAAAGAGAGTATCTGCCGCAGGGAAGCTGCTACCATCAAATATTTGCCCTCATTAGACTCCCCTCTGGAAGCGCTTTCACTGCAAGCTGCAGATTCCCTCCTAACAGCAAGCTTGAGGATAGGGTACTGAATTGTAACTTACTTTCGCCTAATAATGCGATTTTGGCAAAGAGACTATCTCCCGCAGGGAAGCTGCTACCATCAAATATTTGCCCTCATTAGACTCCCCTCTGGAAGCGCTTTCACTGCAAGCTGCAGATTCCCTCCTAACAGCAAGCTTTAGGATAGGGTACTGAATTGTAACTTACTTTCGCCTAATAATGCGATTTTGGCAAAGAGACTATCTCCCGCAGGGAAACTGCTACCATCAAATGTTTGCCCTCATTAGACTCCCCTCTGGAAGCGCTTTCACTGCAAGCTGCAGATTCCCTCCTAACAGCAAGCTTTAGGATAGGGTACTGAATTGTAACTTACTTTCGCCTAATAATGCGATTTTGGCAAAGAGAGTATCTCCCGCAGGGAAGCTGCTACCATCAAATGTTTGCCCTCATTAGACTCCCCTCTGGAAGCGCTTTCACTGCAAGCTGCAGATTCCCTCCTAACAGCAAGCTTTAGGATAGGGTACTGAATTGTAACTTACTTTCGCCTAATAATGCGATTTTGGCAAAGAGACTATCTCCCGCAGGGAAGCTGCTACCATCAAATGTTTGCCCTCATTAGACTCCCCTCTGGAAGCGCTTTCACTGCAAGCTGCAGATTCCCTCCTAACAGCAAGCTTTAGGATAGGGTACTGAATTGTAACTTACTTTCGCCTAATAAGGCGATTTTGGCAAAGAGAGTATCTCCCGCAGGGAAGCTGCTACCATCAAATGTTTGCCCTCATTAGACTCCCCTCTGGAAGCGCTTTCACTGCAAGCTGCAGATTCCCTCCTAACAGCAAGCTTTAGGATAGGGTACTGAATTGTAACTTACTTTCGCCTAATAATGCGATTTTGGCAAAGAGACTATCTCCCGCAGGGAAGCTGCTACCATCAAATATTTGCCCTCATTAGACTCCCCTCTGGAAGCGCTTTCACTGCAAGCTGCAGATTCCCTCCTAACAGCAAGCTTTAGGATAGGGTACTGAATTGTAACTTACTTTCGCCTAATAATGCGATTTTGGCAAAGAGAGTATCTCCCGCAGGGAAACTGCTACCATCAAATGTTTGCCCTCATTAGACTCCCCTCTGGAAGCGCTTTCACTGCAAGCTGCAGATTCCCTCCTAACAGCAAGCTTTAGGATAGGGTACTGAATTGTAACTTACTTTCGCCTAATAATGCGATTTTGGCAAAGAGACTATCTCCCGCAGGGAAGCTGCTACCATCAAATGTTTGCCCTCATTAGACTCCCCTCTGGAAGCGCTTTCACTGCAAGCTGCAGATTCCCTCCTAACAGCAAGCTTTAGGATAGGGTACTGAATTGTAACTTACTTTCGCCTAATAAGGCGATTTTGGCAAAGAGAGTATCTCCCGCAGGGAAGCTGCTACCATCAAATGTTTGCCCTCATTAGACTCCCCTCTGGAAGCGCTTTCACTGCAAGCTGCAGATTCCCTCCTAACAGCAAGCTTTAGGATAGGGTACTGAATTGTAACTTACTTTCGCCTAATAATGCGATTTTGGCAAAGAGACTATCTCCCGCAGGGAAGCTGCTACCATCAAATATTTGCCCTCATTAGACTCCCCTCTGGAAGCGCTTTCACTGCAAGCTGCAGATTCCCTCCTAACAGCAAGCTTTAGGATAGGGTACTGAATTGTAACTTACTTTCGCCTAATAATGCGATTTTGGCAAAGAGAGTATCTCCCGCAGGGAAACTGCTACCATCAAATGTTTGCCCTCATTAGACTCCCCTCTGGAAGCGCTTTCACTGCAAGCTGCAGATTCCCTCCTAACAGCAAGCTTTAGGATAGGGTACTGAATTGTAACTTACTTTCGCTTAATAAGGCGATTTTGGCAAAGAGAATATCTCCCGCAGGGAAGCTGCTACCATCAAATGTTTGCCCTCATTAGACTCCCCTCTGGAAGCGCTTTCACTGCAAGCTGCAGATTCCCTCCTAACAGCAAGCTTTAGGATAGGGTACTGAATTGTAACTTACTTTCGCCTAATAATGCGATTTTGGCAAAGAGACTATCTCCCGCAGGGAAGCTGCTACCATCAAATATTTGCCCTCATTAGACTCCCCTCTGGAAGCGCTTTCACTGCAAGCTGCAGATTCCCTCCTAACAGCAAGCTTTAGGATAGGGTACTGAATTGTAACTTACTTTCGCCTAATAATGCGATTTTGGCAAAGAGAGTATCTCCCGCAGGGAAGCTGCTACCATCAAATGTTTGCCCTCATTAGACTCCCCTCTGGAAGCGCTTTCACTGCAAGCTGCAGATTCCCTCCTAACAGCAAGCTTTAGGATAGGGTACTGAATTGTAACTTACTTTCGCCTAATAATGCGATTTTGGCAAAGAGACTATCTCCCGCAGGGAAGCTGCTACCATCAAATGTTTGCCCTCATTAGACTCCCCTCTGGAAGCGCTTTCACTGCAAGCTGCAGATTCCCTCCTAACAGCAAGCTTTAGGATAGGGTACTGAATTGTAACTTACTTTCGCCTAATAATGCGATTTTGGCAAAGAGAGTATCTCCCGCAGGGAAGCTGCTACCATCAAATGTTTGCCGTCATTAGACTCCCCTCTGGAAGCGCTTTCACTGCAAGCTGCAGATTCCCTCCTAACAGCAAGCTTTAGGATAGGGTACTGAATTGTAACTTACTTTCGCCTAATAATGCGATTTTGGCAAAGAGAGTATCTCCCGCAGGGAAGCTGCTACCATCAAATGTTTGCCCTCATTAGACTCCCCTCTGGAAGCGCTTTCACTGCAAGCTGCAGATTCCCTCCTAACAGCAAGCTTGAGGATAGGGTACTGAATTGTAACTTACTTTCGCCTAATAAGGCGATTTTGGCAAAGAGACTATCTCCCGCAGGGAAGCTGCTACCATCAAATGTTTGCCCTCATTAGACTCCCCTCTGGAAGCGCTTTTACTGCAAGCTGCAGATTCCCTCCTAACAGCAAGCTTTAGGATAGGGTACTGAATTGTAACTTACTTTCGCCTAATAATGCGATTTTGGCAAAGAGACTATCTCCCGCAGGGAAGCTGCTACCATCAAATGTTTGCCCTCATTAGACTCCCCTCTGGAAGCGCTATCACTGCAAGCTGCAGATTCCCTCCTAAGAGCAAGCTTTAGGATAGGGTACTGAATTGTAACTTACTTTCGCCTAATAATGCGATTTTGGCAAAGAGAGTATCTCCCGCAGGGAAGCTGCTACCATCAAATATTTGCCCTCATTAGACTCCCCTCTGGAATCGCTTTCACTGCAAGCTGCAGATTCCCTCCTAACAGCAAGCTTTAGGATAGGGTACTGAATTGTAACTTACTTTCGCCTAATAATGCGATTTTGGCAAAGAGAGTATCTCCCGCAGGGAAGCTGCTACCATCAAATATTTGCCCTCATTACACTCCCCTCTGGAAGCGCTTTCACTGCAAGCTGCAGATTCCCTCCTAACAGCAAGCTTTAAGATAGGGTACTGAATTGTAACTTACTTTCGCCTAATAATGCGATTTTGGCAAAGAGACTATCTCCCGCAGGGAAGCTGCTACCATCAAATGTTTGCCCTCATTAGACTCCCCTCTGGAAGCGCTTTCACTGCAAGCTGCAGATTCCCTCCTAACAGCAAGCTTTAAGATAGGGTACTGAATTGTAACTTACTTTCGCTTAATAATGCGATTTTGGCAAAGAGAGTATCTCCCGCAGGGAAGCTGCTACCATCAAATGTTTGCCCTCATTAGACTCCCCTCAGGAAGCGCTTTCACTGCAAGCTGCAGATTCCCTCCTAACAGCAAGCTTTAGGATAGGGTACTGAATTGTAACTTACTTTCGCCTAATAAGGCGATTTTGGCAAAGAGACTATCTCCCGCAGGGAAGCTGCTACCATCAAATATTTGCCCTCATTAGACTCCCCTCTGGAAGCGCTTTCACTGCAAGCTGCAGATTCCCTCCTAACAGCAAGCTTTAGGATAGGGTACTGAATTGTAACTTACTTTCGCCTAATAATGCGATTTTGGCAAAGAGACTATCTCCCGCAGGGAAGCTGCTACCATCAAATATTTGCCCTCATTACACTCCCCTCTGGAAGCGCTTTCACTGCAAGCTGCAGATTCCCTCCTAACAGCAAGCTTTAGGATAGGGTACTGAATTGTAACTTACTTTCGCCTAATAATGCGATTTTGGCAAAGAGACTATCTCCCGCAGGGAAGCTGCTACCATCAAATGTTTGCCCTCATTAGACTCCCCTCTGGAAGCGCTATCACTGCAAGCTGCAGATTCCCTCCTAAGAGCAAGCTTTAGGATAGGGTACTGAATTGTAACTTACTTTCGCCTAATAATGCGATTTTGGCAAAGAGAGTATCTCCCGCAGGGAAGCTGCTACCATCAAATGTTTGCCCTCATTAGACTCCCCTCTGGAAGCGCTTTCACTGCAAGCTGCAGATTCCCTCCTAACAGCAAGCTTTAAGATAGGGTACTGAATTGTAACTTACTTTCGCCTAATAATGCGATTTTGGCAAAGAGACTATCTCCCGCAGGGAAGCTGCTACCATCAAATGTTTGCCCTCATTAGACTCCCCTCTGGAAGCGCTTTCACTGCAAGCTGCAGATTCCCTCCTAACAGCAAGCTTTAGGATAGGGTACTGAATTGTAACTTACTTTCGCTTAATAAGGCGATTTTGGCAAAGATACTATCTCCCGCAGGGAAGCTGCTACCATCAAATGTTTGCCCTCATTAGACTCCCCTCTGGAAGCGCTTTCACGGCAAGCTGCAGATTCCCTCCTAACAGCAAGCTTTAGGATAGGGTACTGAATTGTAACTTACTTTCGCCTAATAATGCGATTTTGGCAAAGAGACTATCTCCCGCAGGGAAGCTGCTACCATCAAATATTTGCCCTCATTACACTCCCCTCTGGAAGCGCTTTCACTGCAAGCTGCAGATTCCCTCCTAACAGCAAGCTTTAGGATAGGGTACTGAATTGTAACTTACTTTCGCCTAATAATGCGATTTTGGCAAAGAGAGTATCTCCCGCAGGGAAGCTGCTACCATCAAATGTTTGCCCTCATTAGACTCCCCTCTGGAAGCGCTTTCACTGCAAGCTGCAGATTCCCTCCTAACAGCAAGCTTTAAGATAGGGTACTGAATTGTAACTTACTTTCGCCTAATAATGCGATTTTGGCAAAGAGACTATCTCCCGCAGGGAAGCTGCTACCATCAAATGTTTGCCCTCATTAGACTCCCCTCTGGAAGCGCTTTCACTGCAAGCTGCAGATTCCCTCCTAACAGCAAGCTTTAGGATAGGGTACTGAATTGTAACTTACTTTCGCCTAATAAGGCGATTTTGGCAAAGAGACTATCTCCCGCAGGGAAGCTGCTACCATCAAATGTTTGCCCTCATTAGACTCCCCTCTGGAAGCGCTTTTACTGCAAGCTGCAGATTCCCTCCTAACAGCAAGCTTTAGGATAGGGTACTGAATTGTAACTTACTTTCGCCTAATAATGCGATTTTGGCAAAGAGACTATCTCCCGCAGGGAAGCTGCTACCATCAAATGTTTGCCCTCATTAGACTCCCCTCTGGAAGCGCTATCACTGCAAGCTGCAGATTCCCTCCTAAGAGCAAGCTTTAGGATAGGGTACTGAATTGTAACTTACTTTCGCCTAATAATGCGATTTTGGCAAAGAGAGTATCTCCCGCAGGGAAGCTGCTACCATCAAATGTTTGCCCTCATTAGACTCCCCTCTGGAAGCGCTTTCACTGCAAGCTGCAGATTCCCTCCTAACAGCAAGCTTTAGGATAGGGTACTGAATTGTAACTTACTTTCGCCTAATAATGCGATTTTGGCAAAGAGAGTATCTCCCGCAGGGAAGCTGCTACCATCAAATATTTTCCCTCATTATACTCCCCTCTGGAAGCGCTTTCACTGCAAGCTGCAGATTCCCTCCTAACAGCAAGCTTTAAGATAGGGTACTGAATTGTAACTTACTTTCGCCTAATAATGCGATTTTGGCAAAGAGACTATCTCCCGCAGGGAAGCTGCTACCATCAAATGTTTGCCCTCATTAGACTCCCCTCTGGAAGCGCTTTCACTGCAAGCTGCAGATTCCCTCCTAACAGCAAGCTTTAAGATAGGGTACTGAATTGTAACTTACTTTCGCTTAATAATGCGATTTTGGCAAAGAGAGTATCTCCCGCAGGGAAGCTGCTACCATCAAATGTTTGCCCTCATTAGACTCCCCTCAGGAAGCGCTTTCACTGCAAGCTGCAGATTCCCTCCTAACAGCAAGCTTTAGGATAGGGTACTGAATTGTAACTTACTTTCGCCTAATAAGGCGATTTTGGCAAAGAGACTATCTCCCGCAGGGAAGCTGCTACCATCAAATATTTGCCCTCATTAGACTCCCCTCTGGAAGCGCTTTCACTGCAAGCTGCAGATTCCCTCCTAACAGCAAGCTTTAGGATAGGGTACTGAATTGTAACTTACTTTCGCCTAATAATGCGATTTTGGCAAAGAGACTATCTCCCGCAGGGAAGCTGCTACCATCAAATATTTGCCCTCATTACACTCCCCTCTGGAAGCGCTTTCACTGCAAGCTGCAGATTCCCTCCTAACAGCAAGCTTTAGGATAGGGTACTGAATTGTAACTTACTTTCGCTTAATAAGGCGATTTTGGCAAAGAGACTATCTCCCGCAGGGAAGCTGCTACCATCAAATGTTTGCCCTCATTAGACTCCCCTCTGGAAGCGCTTTCACGGCAAGCTGCAGATTCCCTCCTAACAGCAAGCTTTAGGATAGGGTACTGAATTGTAACTTACTTTCGCCTAATAATGCGATTTTGGCAAAGAGACTATCTCCCGCAGGGAAGCTGCTACCATCAAATATTTGCCCTCATTACACTCCCCTCTGGAAGCGCTTTCACTGCAAGCTGCAGATTCCCTCCTAACAGCAAGCTTTAAGATAGGGTACTGAATTGTAACTTACTTTCGCCTAATAATGCGATTTTGGCAAAGAGAGTATCTCCCGCAGGGAAGCTGCTACCATCAAATGTTTGCCCTCATTAGACTCCCCTCTGGAAGCGCTTTCACTGCAAGCTGCAGATTCCCTCCTAACAGCAAGCTTTAAGATAGGGTACTGAATTGTAACTTACTTTCGCCTAATAATGCGATTTTGGCAAAGAGACTATCTCCCGCAGGGAAGCTGCTACCATCAAATATTTGCCCTCATTACACTCCCCTCTGGAAGCGCTTTCACTGCAAGCTGCAGATTCCCTCCTAACAGCAAGCTTTAGGATAGGGTACTGAATTGTAACTTACTTTCGCCTAATAATGCGATTTTGGCAAAGAGAGTATCTCCCGCAGGGAAGCTGCTACCATCAAATGTTTGCCCTCATTACACTCCCCTCTGGAAGCGCTTTCACTGCAAGCTGCAGATTCCCTCCTAACAGCAAGCTTTAAGATAGGGTACTGAATTGTAACTTACTTTCGCCTAATAATGCGATTTTGGCAAAGAGACTATCTCCCGCAGGGAAGCTGCTACCATCAAATGTTTGCCCTCATTAGACTCCCCTCTGGAAGCGCTTTCACTGCAAGCTGCAGATTCCCTCCTAACAGCAAGCTTTAGGATAGGGTACTGAATTGTAACTTACTTTCGCCTAATAAGGCGATTTTGGCAAAGAGACTATCTCCCGCAGGGAAGCTGCTACCATCAAATGTTTGCCCTCATTAGACTCCCCTCTGGAAGCGCTTTTACTGCAAGCTGCAGATTCCCTCCTAACAGCAAGCTTTAGGATAGGGTACTGAATTGTAACTTACTTTCGCCTAATAATGCGATTTTGGCAAAGAGACTATCTCCCGCAGGGAAGCTGCTACCATCAAATGTTTGCCCTCATTAGACTCCCCTCTGGAAGCGCTATCACTGCAAGCTGCAGATTCCCTCCTAAGAGCAAGCTTTAGGATAGGGTACTGAATTGTAACTTACTTTCGCCTAATAATGCGATTTTGGCAAAGAGACTATCTCCCGCAGGGAAGCTGCTACCATCAAATGTTTGCCCTCATTAGACTCCCCTCTGGAAGCGCTTTCACTGCAAGCTGCAGATTCCCTCCTAACAGCAAGCTTTAGGATAGGGTACTGAATTGTAACTTACTTTCGCCTAATAAGGCGATTTTGGCAAAGAGACTATCTCCCGCAGGGAAGCTGCTACCATCAAATGTTTGCCCTCATTAGACTCCCCTCTGGAAGCGCTTTCACTGCAAGCTGCAGATTCCCTCCTAACAGCAAGCTTTAGGATAGGGTACTGAATTGTAACTTACTTTCGCCTAATAAGGCGATTTTGGCAAAGAGACTATCTCCCGCAGGGAAGCTGCTACCATCAAATGTTTGCCCTCATTAGACTCCCCTCTGGAAGCGCTTTCACTGCAAGCTGCAGATTCCCTCCTAACAGCAAGCTTTAAGATAGGGTACTGAATTGTAACTTACTTTCGCCTAATAATGCGATTTTGGCAAAGAGAGTATCTCCCGCAGGGAAGCTGCTACCATCAAATGTTTGCCCTCATTAGACCCCCCTATGGAAGCGCTTTCACTGCAAGCTGCAGATTCCCTCCTAACAGCAAGCTTTAAGATAGGGTACTGAATTGTAACTTACTTTCGCCTAATAATGCGATTTTGGCAAAGAGACTATCTCCCGCAGGGAAGCTGCTACCATCAAATATTTGCCCTCATTACACTCCCCTCTGGAAGCGCTTTCACTGCAAGCTGCAGATTCCCTCCTAACAGCAAGCTTTAGGATAGGGTACTGAATTGTAACTTACTTTCGCCTAATAATGCGATTTTGGCAAAGAGACTATCTCCCGCAGGGAAGCTGCTACCATCAAATATTTGCCCTCATTACACTCCCCTCTGGAAGCGCTTTCACTGCAAGCTGCAGATTCCCTCCTAACAGCAAGCTTTAGGATAGGGTACTGAATTGTAACTTACTTTCGCCTAATAATGCGATTTTGGCAAAGAGACTATCTCCCGCAGGGAAGCTGCTACCATCAAATGTTTGCCCTCATTAGACTCCCCTCTGGAAGCGCTTTCACTGCAAGCTGCAGATTCCCTCCTAACAGCAAGCTTTAAGATAGGGTACTGAATTGTAACTTACTTTCGCCTAATAAGGCGATTTTGGCAAAGAGAGTATCTCCCGCAGGGAAGCTGCTACCATCAAATGTTTGCCCTCATTAGACTCCCCTCTGGAAGCGCTTTCACTGCAAGCTGCAGATTCCCTCCTAACAGCAAGCTTTAGGATAGGGTACTGAATTGTAACTTACTTTCGCCTAATAATGCGATTTTGGCAAAGAGACTATCTCCCGCAGGGAAGCTGCTACCATCAAATGTTTGCCCTCATTAGACTCCCCTCTGGAAGCGCTTTCACTGCAAGCTGCAGATTCCCTCCTAACAGCAAGCTTTAGGATAGGGTACTGAATTGTAACTTACTTTCGCCTAATAAGGCGATTTTGGCAAAGAGACTATCTCCCGCAGGGAAGCTGCTACCATCAAATGTTTGCCCTCATTAGACTCCCCTCTGGAAGCGCTTTTACTGCAAGCTGCAGATTCCCTCCTAACAGCAAGCTTTAGGATAGGGTACTGAATTGTAACTTACTTTCGCCTAGTAATGCGATTTTTGCAAAGAGACTATCTCCCGCAGGGAAGCTGCTACCATCAAATGTTTGCCCTCATTAGACTCCCCTCTGGAAGCGCTATCACTGCAAGCTGCAGATTCCCTCCTAACAGCAAGCTTTAGGATAGGGTACTGAATTGTAACTTACTTTCGCCTAATAAGGCGATTTTGGCAAAGAGACTATCTCCCGCAGGGAAGCTGCTACCATCAAATGTTTGCCCTCATTAGACTCCCCTCTGGAAGCGCTTTCACTGCAAGCTGCAGATTCCCTCCTAACAGCAAGCTTTAGGATAGGGTACTGAATTGTAACTTACTTTCGCCTAATAAGGCGATTTTGGCAAAGAGACTATCTCCCGCAGGGAAGCTGCTACCATCAAATGTTTGCCCTCATTAGACTCCCCTCTGGAAGCGCTTTCACTGCAAGCTGCAGATTCCCTCCTAACAGCAAGCTTTAGGATAGGGTACTGAATTGTAACTTACTTTCGCCTAATAAGGCGATTTTGGCAAAGAGACTATCTCCCGCAGGGAAGCTGCTACCATCAAATGTTTGCCCTCATTAGACTCCCCTCTGGAAGCGCTTTCACTGCAAGCTGCAGATTCCCTCCTAACAGCAAGCTTTAAGATAGGGTACTGAATTGTAACTTACTTTCGCCTAATAATGCGATTTTGGCAAAGAGAGTATCTCCCGCAGGGAAGCTGCTACCATCAAATGTTTGCCCTCATTAGACCCCCCTATGGAAGCGCTTTCACTGCAAGCTGCAGATTCCCTCCTAACAGCAAGCTTTAAGATAGGGTACTGAATTGTAACTTACTTTCGCCTAATAATGCGATTTTGGCAAAGAGACTATCTCCCGCAGGGAAGCTGCTACCATCAAATATTTGCCCTCATTACACTCCCCTCTGGAAGCGCTTTCACTGCAAGCTGCAGATTCCCTCCTAACAGCAAGCTTTAGGATAGGGTACTGAATTGTAACTTACTTTCGCCTAATAATGCGATTTTGGCAAAGAGACTATCTCCCGCAGGGAAGCTGCTACCATCAAATATTTGCCCTCATTACACTCCCCTCTGGAAGCGCTTTCACTGCAAGCTGCAGATTCCCTCCTAACAGCAAGCTTTAGGATAGGGTACTGAATTGTAACTTACTTTCGCCTAATAATGCGATTTTGGCAAAGAGACTATCTCCCGCAGGGAAGCTGCTACCATCAAATGTTTGCCCTCATTAGACTCCCCTCTGGAAGCGCTTTCACTGCAAGCTGCAGATTCCCTCCTAACAGCAAGCTTTAAGATAGGGTACTGAATTGTAACTTACTTTCGCCTAATAATGCGATTTTGGCAAAGAGAGTATCTCCCGCAGGGAAGCTGCTACCATCAAATGTTTGCCCTCATTAGACTCCCCTCTGGAAGCGCTTTCACTGCAAGCTGCAGATTCCCTCCTAACAGCAAGCTTTAGGATAGGGTACTGAATTGTAACTTACTTTCGCCTAATAATGCGATTTTGGCAAAGAGAGTATCTCCCGCAGGGAAGCTGCTACCATCAAATGTTTGCCCTCATTAGACTCCCCTCTGGAAGCGCTTTCACTGCAAGCTGCAGATTCCCTCCTAACAGCAAGCTTTAGGATAGGGTACTGAATTGTAACTTACTTTCGCCTAATAAGGCGATTTTGGCAAAGAGACTATCTCCCGCAGGGAAGCTGCTACCATCAAATGTTTGCCCTCATTAGACTCCCCTCTGGAAGCGCTTTTACTGCAAGCTGCAGATTCCCTCCTAACAGCAAGCTTTAGGATAGGGTACTGAATTGTAACTTACTTTCGCCTAATAATGCGATTTTGGCAAAGAGACTATCTCCCGCAGGGAAGCTGCTACCATCAAATGTTTGCCCTCATTAGACTCCCCTCTGGAAGCGCTATCACTGCAAGCTGCAGATTCCCTCCTAACAGCAAGCTTTAGGATAGGGTACTGAATTGTAACTTACTTTCGCCTAATAATGCGATTTTGGCAAAGAGACTATCTCCCGCAGGGAAGCTGCTACCATCAAATGTTTGCCCTCATTAGACTCCCCTCTGGAAGCGCTTTCACTGCAAGCTGCAGATTCCCTCCTAACAGCAAGCTTTAGGATAGGGTACTGAATTGTAACTTACTTTCGCCTAATAATGCGATTTTGGCAAAGAGACTATCTCCCGCAGGGAAGCTGCTACCATCAAATATTTGCCCTCATTAGACTCCCCTCTGGAAGCGCTTTCACTGCAAGCTGCAGATTCCCTCCTAACAGCAAGCTTTAGGATAGGGTACTGAATTGTAACTTACTTTCGCCTAATAATGCGATTTTGGCAAAGAGAGTATCTCCCGCAGGGAAGCTGCTACCATCAAATGTTTGCCCTCATTAGACTCCCCTCTGGAAGCGCTTTCACTGCAAGCTGCAGATTCCCTCCTAACAGCAAGCTTTAAGATAGGGTACTGAATTGTAACTTACTTTCGCCTAATAATGCGATTTTGGCAAAGAGACTATCTCCCGCAGGGAAGCTGCTACCATCAAATGTTTGCCCTCATTAGACTCCCCTCAGGAAGCGCTTTCACTGCAAGCTGCAGATTCCCTCCTAACAGCAAGCTTTAGGATAGGGTACTGAATTGTAACTTACTTTCGCCTAATAAGGCGATTTTGGCAAAGAGACTATCTCCCGCAGGGAAGCTGCTACCATCAAATATTTGCCCTCATTAGACTCCCCTCTGGAAGCGCTTTCACTGCAAGCTGCAGATTCCCTCCTAACAGCAAGCTTTAGGATAGGGTACTGAATTGTAACTTACTTTCGCCTAATAATGCGATTTTGGCAAAGAGACTATCTCCCGCAGGGAAGCTGCTACCATCAAATATTTGCCCTCATTACACTCCCCTCTGGAAGCGCTTTCACTGCAAGCTGCAGATTCCCTCCTAACAGCAAGCTTTAGGATAGGGTACTGAATTGTAACTTACTTTCGCCTAATAATGCGATTTTGGCAAAGAGACTATCTCCCGCAGGGAAGCTGCTACCATCAAATTTTTGCCCTCGTTAGACTCCCCTCTGGAAGCGCTTTCACTGCAAGCTGCAGATTCCCTCCTAACAGCAAGCTTTAGGATAGGGTACTGAATTGTAACTTACTTTCGCCTAAATAATGCGATTTTGGCAAAGAGAGTATCTCCCGCAGGGAAGCTGCTACCATCAAATGTTTGCCCTCATTAGACTCCCCTCTGGAAGCGCTTTCACTGCAAGCTGCAGATTCCCTCCTAACAGCAAGCTTTAGGATAGGGTACTGAATTGTAACTTACTTTCGCCTAATAATGCGATTTTGGCAAAGAGAGTATCTCCCGCAGGGAAGCTGCTACCATCAAATGTTTGCCCTCATTAGACTCCCCTCTGGAAGCGCTTTCACTGCAAGCTGCAGATTCCCTCCTAACAGCAAGCTTTAGGATAGGGTACTGAATTGTAACTTACTTTCGCCTAATAATGCGATTTTGGCAAAGAGAGTATCTCCCGCAGGGAAGCTGCTACCATCAAATGTTTGCCGTCATTAGACTCCCCTCTGGAAGCGCTTTCACTGCAAGCTGCAGATTCCCTCCTAACAGCAAGCTTTAGGATAGGGTACTGAATTGTAACTTACTTTCGCCTAATAAGGCGATTTTGGCAAAGAGACTATCTCCCGCAGGGAAGCTGCTACCATCAAATGTTTGCCCTCATTAGACTCCCCTCTGGAAGCGCTTTTACTGCAAGCTGCAGATTCCCTCCTAACAGCAAGCTTTAGGATAGGGTACTGAATTGTAACTTACTTTCGCCTAATAATGCGATTTTGGCAAAGAGACTATCTCCCGCAGGGAAGCTGCTACCATCAAATGTTTGCCCTCATTAGACTCCCCTCTGGAAGCGCTATCACTGCAAGCTGCAGATTCCCTCCTAACAGCAAGCTTTAGGATAGGGTACTGAATTGTAACTTACTTTCGCCTAATAATGCGATTTTGGCAAAGAGACTATCTCCCGCAGGGAAGCTGCTACCATCAAATATTTGCCCTCATTAGACTCCCCTCTGGAAGCGCTTTCACTGCAAGCTGCAGATTCCCTCCTAACAGCAAGCTTTAGGATAGGGTACTGAATTGTAACTTACTTTCGCCTAATAATGCGATTTTGGCAAAGAGAGTATCTCCCGCAGGGAAGCTGCTACCATCAAATGTTTGCCCTCATTAGACTCCCCTCTGGAAGCGCTTTCACTGCAAGCTGCAGATTCCCTCCTAACAGCAAGCTTTAAGATAGGGTACTGAATTGTAACTTACTTTCGCCTAATAATGCGATTTTGGCAAAGAGAGTATCTCCCGCAGGGAAGCTGCTACCATCAAATGTTTGCCCTCATTAGACTCCCCTCAGGAAGCGCTTTCACTGCAAGCTGCAGATTCCCTCCTAACAGCAAGCTTTAGGATAGGGTACTGAATTGTAACTTACTTTCGCCTAATAAGGCGATTTTGGCAAAGAGACTATCTCCCGCAGGGAAGCTGCTACCATCAAATATTTGCCCTCATTAGACTCCCCTCTGGAAGCGCTTTCACTGCAAGCTGCAGATTCCCTCCTAACAGCAAGCTTTAGGATAGGGTACTGAATTGTAACTTACTTTCGCCTAATAATGCGATTTTGGCAAAGAGAGTATCTCCCGCAGGGAAGCTGCTACCATCAAATGTTTGCCCTCATTAGACTCCCCTCTGGAAGCGCTTTCACTGCAAGCTGCAGATTCCCTCCTAACAGCAAGCTTTAGGATAGGGTACTGAATTGTAACTTACTTTCGCCTAATAATGCGATTTTGGCAAAGAGAGTATCTCCCGCAGGGAAGCTGCTACCATCAAATGTTTGCCCTCATTAGACTCCCCTCTGGAAGCGCTTTCACTGCAAGCTGCAGATTCCCTCCTAACAGCAAGCTTTAGGATAGGGTACTGAATTGTAACTTACTTTCGCCTAATAATGCGATTTTGGCAAAGAGAGTATCTCCCGCAGGGAAGCTGCTACCATCAAATGTTTGCCGTCATTAGACTCCCCTCTGGAAGCGCTTTCACTGCAAGCTGCAGATTCCCTCCTAACAGCAAGCTTTAGGATAGGGTACTGAATTGTAACTTACTTTCGCCTAATAAGGCGATTTTGGCAAAGAGACTATCTCCCGCAGGGAAGCTGCTACCATCAAATGTTTGCCCTCATTAGACTCCCCTCTGGAAGCGCTTTTACTGCAAGCTGCAGATTCCCTCCTAACAGCAAGCTTTAGGATAGGGTACTGAATTGTAACTTACTTTCGCCTAATAATGCGATTTTGGCAAAGAGACTATCTCCCGCAGGGAAGCTGCTACCATCAAATGTTTGCCCTCATTAGACTCCCCTCTGGAAGCGCTATCACTGCAAGCTGCAGATTCCCTCCTAACAGCAAGCTTTAGGATAGGGTACTGAATTGTAACTTACTTTCGCCTAATAATGCGATTTTGGCAAAGAGACTATCTCCCGCAGGGAAGCTGCTACCATCAAATATTTGCCCTCATTAGACTCCCCTCTGGAAGCGCTTTCACTGCAAGCTGCAGATTCCCTCCTAACAGCAAGCTTTAGGATAGGGTACTGAATTGTAACTTACTTTCGCCTAATAATGCGATTTTGGCAAAGAGAGTATCTCCCGCAGGGAAGCTGCTACCATCAAATGTTTGCCCTCATTAGACTCCCCTCTGGAAGCGCTTTCACTGCAAGCTGCAGATTCCCTCCTAACAGCAAGCTTTAAGATAGGGTACTGAATTGTAACTTACTTTCGCCTAATAATGCGATTTTGGCAAAGAGAGTATCTCCCGCAGGGAAGCTGCTACCATCAAATGTTTGCCCTCATTAGACTCCCCTCAGGAAGCGCTTTCACTGCAAGCTGCAGATTCCCTCCTAACAGCAAGCTTTAGGATAGGGTACTGAATTGTAACTTACTTTCGCCTAATAAGGCGATTTTGGCAAAGAGACTATCTCCCGCAGGGAAGCTGCTACCATCAAATATTTGCCCTCATTAGACTCCCCTCTGGAAGCGCTTTCACTGCAAGCTGCAGATTCCCTCCTAACAGCAAGCTTTAGGATAGGGTACTGAATTGTAACTTACTTTCGCCTAATAATGCGATTTTGGCAAAGAGACTATCTCCCGCAGGGAAGCTGCTACCATCAAATATTTGCCCTCATTACACTCCCCTCTGGAAGCGCTTTCACTGCAAGCTGCAGATTCCCTCCTAACAGCAAGCTTTAGGATAGGGTACTGAATTGTAACTTACTTTCGCCTAATAATGCGATTTTGGCAAAGAGAGTATCTCCCGCAGGGAAGCTGCTACCATCAAATTTTTGCCCTCGTTAGACTCCCCTCTGGAAGCGCTTTCACTGCAAGCTGCAGATTCCCTCCTAACAGCAAGCTTTAGGATAGGGTACTGAATTGTAACTTACTTTCGCCTAAATAATGCGATTTTGGCAAAGAGAGTATCTCCCGCAGGGAAGCTGCTACCATCAAATGTTTGCCCTCATTAGACTCCCCTCTGGAAGCGCTTTCACTGCAAGCTGCAGATTCCCTCCTAACAGCAAGCTTTAGGATAGGGTACTGAATTGTAACTTACTTTCGCCTAATAATGCGATTTTGGCAAAGAGAGTATCTCCCGCAGGGAAGCTGCTACCATCAAATGTTTGCCCTCATTAGACTCCCCTCAGGAAGCGCTTTCACTGCAAGCTGCAGATTCCCTCCTAACAGCAAGCTTTAGGATAGGGTACTGAATTGTAACTTACTTTCGCCTAATAAGGCGATTTTGGCAAAGAGACTATCTCCCGCAGGGAAGCTGCTACCATCAAATATTTGCCCTCATTAGACTCCCCTCTGGAAGCGCTTTCACTGCAAGCTGCAGATTCCCTCCTAACAGCAAGCTTTAAGATAGGGTACTGAATTGTAACTTACTTTCGCCTAATAATGCGATTTTGGCAAAGAGAGTATCTCCCGCAGGGAAGCTGCTACCATCAAATGTTTGCCCTCATTAGACTCCCCTCTGGAAGCGCTTTCACTGCAAGCTGCAGATTCCCTCCTAACAGCAAGCTTTAGGATAGGGTACTGAATTGTAACTTACTTTCGCTTAATAAGGCGATTTTGGCAAAGAGACTATCGCCCACAGGGAAGCTGCTACCATCAAATGTTTGCCCTCATTAGACTCCCCTCTGGAAGCGCTTTCACGGCAAGCTGCAGATTCCCTCCTAACAGCAAGCTTTAGGATAGGGTACTGAATTGTAACTTACTTTCGCCTAATAATGCGATTTTGGCAAAGAGAGTATCTCCCGCAGGGAAGCTGCTACCATCAAATGTTTGCCCTCATTAGACTCCCCTCAGGAAGCGCTTTCACTGCAAGCTGCAGATTCCCTCCTAACAGCAAGCTTTAGGATAGGGTACTGAATTGTAACTTACTTTCGCCTAATAAGGCGATTTTGGCAAAGAGACTATCTCCCGCAGGGAAGCTGCTACCATCAAATATTTGCCCTCATTAGACTCCCCTCTGGAAGCGCTTTCACTGCAAGCTGCAGATTCCCTCCTAACAGCAAGCTTTAAGATAGGGTACTGAATTGTAACTTACTTTCGCCTAATAATGCGATTTTGGCAAAGAGAGTATCTCCCGCAGGGAAGCTGCTACCATCAAATGTTTGCCCTCATTAGACTCCCCTCTGGAAGCGCTTTCACTGCAAGCTGCAGATTCCCTCCTAACAGCAAGCTTTAGGATAGGGTACTGAATTGTAACTTACTTTCGCTTAATAAGGCGATTTTGGCAAAGAGACTATCTCCCACAGGGAAGCTGCTACCATCAAATGTTTGCCCTCATTAGACTCCCCTCTGGAAGCGCTTTCACGGCAAGCTGCAGATTCCCTCCTAACAGCAAGCTTTAGGATAGGGTACTGAATTGTAACTTACTTTCGCCTAATAATGCGATTTTGGCAAAGAGACTATCTCCCGCAGGGAAGCTGCTACCATCAAATATTTGCCCTCATTACACTCCCCTCTGGTAGCGCTTTCACGGCAAGCTGCAGATTCCCTCCTAACAGCAAGCTTTAGGATAGGGTACTGAATTGTAACTTACTTTCGCCTAATAATGCGATTTTGGCAAAGAGACTATCTCCCGCAGGGAAGCTGCTACCATCAAATGTTTGCCCTCATTAGACTCCCCTCTGGAAGCGCTTTCACTGCAAGCTGCAGATTCCCTCCTAACAGCAAGCTTTAGGATAGGGTACTGAATTGTAACTTACTTTCGCCTAATAAGGCGATTTTGGCAAAGAGACTATCTCCCGCAGGGAAGCTGCTACCATCAAATGTTTGCCCTCATTAGACTCCCCTCTGGAAGCGCTTTTACTGCAAGCTGCAGATTCCCTCCTAACAGCAAGCTTTAGGATAGGGTACTGAATTGTAACTTACTTTCGCCTAATAATGCGATTTTGGCAAAGAGACTATCTCCCGCAGGGAAGCTGCTACCATCAAATGTTTGCCCTCATTAGACTCCCCTCTGGAAGCGCTATCACTGCAAGCTGCAGATTCCCTCCTAAGAGCAAGCTTTAGGATAGGGTACTGAATTGTAACTTACTTTCGCCTAATAATGCGATTTTGGCAAAGAGACTATCTCCCGCAGGGAAGCTGCTACCATCAAATGTTTGCCCTCATTAGACTCCCCTCTGGAAGCGCTTTCACTGCAAGCTGCAGATTCCCTCCTAACAGCAAGCTTTAGGATAGGGTACTGAATTGTAACTTACTTTCGCCTAATAAGGCGATTTTGGCAAAGAGACTATCTCCCGCAGGGAAGCTGCTACCATCAAATGTTTGCCCTCATTAGACTCCCCTCTGGAAGCGCTTTCACTGCAAGCTGCAGATTCCCTCCTAACAGCAAGCTTTAGGATAGGGTACTGAATTGTAACTTACTTTCGCCTAATAAGGCGATTTTGGCAAAGAGACTATCTCCCGCAGGGAAGCTGCTACCATCAAATGTTTGCCCTCATTAGACTCCCCTCTGGAAGCGCTTTCACTGCAAGCTGCAGATTCCCTCCTAACAGCAAGCTTTAAGATAGGGTACTGAATTGTAACTTACTTTCGCCTAATAATGCGATTTTGGCAAAGAGAGTATCTCCCGCAGGGAAGCTGCTACCATCAAATGTTTGCCCTCATTAGACTCCCCTCTGGAAGCGCTTTCACTGCAAGCTGCAGATTCCCTCCTAACAGCAAGCTTTAGGATAGGGTACTGAATTGTAACTTACTTTCGCCTAATAATGCGATTTTGGCAAAGAGACTATCTCCCGCAGGGAAGCTGCTACCATCAAATATTTGCCCTCATTACACTCCCCTCTGGAAGCGCTTTCACTGCAAGCTGCAGATTCCCTCCTAACAGCAAGCTTTAGGATAGGGTACTGAATTGTAACTTACTTTCGCCTAATAATGCGATTTTGGCAAAGAGAGTATCTCCCGCAGGGAAGCTGCTACCATCAAATGTTTGCCCTCATTAGACTCCCCTCTGGAAGCGCTTTCACTGCAAGCTGCAGATTCCCTCCTAACAGCAAGCTTTAAGATAGGGTACTGAATTGTAACTTACTTTCGCCTAATAATGCGATTTTGGCAAAGAGAGTATCTCCCGCAGGGAAGCTGCTACCATCAAATGTTTGCCCTCATTAGACTCCCCTCTGGAAGCGCTTTCACTGCAAGCTGCAGATTCCCTCCTAACAGCAAGCTTTAAGATAGGGTACTGAATTGTAACTTACTTTCGCCTAATAATGCGATTTTGGCAAAGAGACTATCTCCCGCAGGGAAGCTGCTACCATCAAATGTTTGCCCTCATTAGACTCCCCTCTGGAAGCGCTTTCACTGCAAGCTGCAGATTCCCTCCTAACAGCAAGCTTTAGGATAGGGTACTGAATTGTAACTTACTTTCGCTTAATAATGCGATTTTGGCAAAGAGACTATCTCCCGCAGGGAAGCTGCTACCATCAAATGTTTGCCCTCATTAGACTCCCCTCTGGAAGCGCTTTTACTGCAAGCTGCAGATTCCCTCCTAACAGCAAGCTTTAGGAAAGGGTACTGAATTGTAACTTACTTTCGCCTAATAATGCGATTTTGGCAAAGAGACTATCTCCCGCAGGGAAGCTGCTACCATCAAATGTTTGCCCTCATTAGACTCCCCTCTGGAAGCGCTATCACTGCAAGCTGCAGATTCCCTCCTAACAGCAAGCTTTAGGATAGGGTACTGAATTGTAACTTACTTTCGCCTAATAATGCGATTTTGGCAAAGAGACTATCTCCCGCAGGGAAGCTGCTACCATCAAATGTTTGCCCTCATTAGACTCCCCTCTGGAAGCGCTTTCACTGCAAGCTGCAGATTCCCTCCTAACAGCAAGCTTTAGGATAGGGTACTGAATTGTAACTTACTTTCGCCTAATAAGGCGATTTTGGCAAAGAGAGTATCTCCCGCAGGGAAGCTGCTACCATCAAATGTTTGCCCTCATTAGACTCCCCTCTGGAAGCGCTTTCACTGCAAGCTGCAGATTCCCTCCTAACAGCAAGCTTTAGGATAGGGTACTGAATTGTAACTTACTTTCGCTTAATAAGGCGATTTTGGCAAAGAGAGTATCTCCCGCAGGGAAGCTGCTACCATCAAATGTTTGCCCTCATTACACTCCCCTCTGGAAGTGCTTTCACTGCAAGCTGCAGATTCCCTCCTAACAGCAAGCTTTAGGATAGGGTACTGAATTGTAACTTACTTTCGCCTAATAATGCGATTTTGGCAAAGAGACTATCTCCCGCAGGGAAGCTGCTACCATCAAATGTTTGCCCTCATTAGACTCCCCTCTGGAAGCGCTTTCACTGCAAGCTGCAGATTCCCTCCTAACAGCAAGCTTTAGGATAGGGTACTGAATTGTAACTTACTTTCGCTTAATAAGGCGATTTTGGCAAAGAGACTATCTCCCGCAGGGAAGCTGCTACCATCAAATGTTTGCCCTCATTAGACTCCCCTCTGGAAGCGCTTTCACGGCAAGCTGCAGATTCCCTCCTAACAGCAAGCTTTAGGATAGGGTACTGAATTGTAACTTACTTTCGCCTAATAATGCGATTTTGGCAAAGAGACTATCTCCCGCAGGGAAGCTGCTACCATCAAATATTTGCCCTCATTACACTCCCCTCTGGAAGCGCTTTCACTGCAAGCTGCAGATTCCCTCCTAACAGCAAGCTTTAGGATAGGGTACTGAATTGTAACTTACTTTCGCCTAATAAGGCGATTTTGGCAAAGAGAGTATCTCCCGCAGGGAAGCTGCTACCATCAAATGTTTGCCCTCATTAGACTCCCCTCTGGAAGCGCTTTCACTGCAAGCTGCAGATTCCCTCCTAACAGCAAGCTTTAAGATAGGGTACTGAATTGTAACTTACTTTCGCCTAATAATGCGATTTTGGCAAATAGAGTATCTCCCGCAGGGAAGCTGCTACCATCAAATGTTTGCCCTCATTAGACTCCCCTCTGGAGGCGCTTTCACTGCAAGCTGCAGATTCCCTCCTAACAGCAAGCTTTAGGATAGGGTACTGAATTGTAACTTACTTTCGCCTAATAAGGCGATTTTGGCAAAGAGACTATCTCCCGCAGGGAAGCTGCTACCATCAAATGTTTGCCCTCATTAGACTCCCCTCTGGAAGCGCTTTCACTGCAAGCTGCAGATTCCCTCCTAACAGCAAGCTTTAGGATAGGGTACTGAATTGTAACTTACTTTCGCCTAATAATGCGAATTTGGCAAAGAGACTATCTCCCGCAGGGAAGCTGCTACCATCAAATGTTTGCCCTCATTACACTCCCCTCTGGAAGCGCTTTCACTGCAAGCTGCAGATTCCCTCCTAACAGCAAGCTTTAGGATAGGGTACTGAATTGTAACTTACTTTCGCCTAATAATGCGATTTTGGCAAAGAGACTATCTCCCGCAGGGAAGCTGCTACCATCAAATTTTTGCCCTCGTTAGACTCCCCTCTGGAAGCGCTTTCACTGCAAGCTGCAGATTCCCTCCTAACAGCAAGCTTTAGGATAGGGTACTGAATTGTAACTTACTTTCGCCTAAATAATGCGATTTTGGCAAAGAGAGTATCTCCCGCAGGGAAGCTGCTACCATCAAATGTTTGCCCTCATTAGACTCCCCTCTGGAAGCGCTTTCACTGCAAGCTGCAGATTCCCTCCTAACAGCAAGCTTTAGGATAGGGTACTGAATTGTAACTTACTTTCGCCTAATAATGCGATTTTGGCAAAGAGAGTATCTCCCGCAGGGAAGCTGCTACCATCAAATGTTTGCCCTCATTAGACTCCCCTCAGGAAGCGCTTTCACTGCAAGCTGCAGATTCCCTCCTAACAGCAAGCTTTAGGATAGGGTACTGAATTGTAACTTACTTTCGCCTAATAAGGCGATTTTGGCAAAGAGACTATCTCCCGCAGGGAAGCTGCTACCATCAAATATTTGCCCTCATTAGACTCCCCTCTGGAAGCGCTTTCACTGCAAGCTGCAGATTCCCTCCTAACAGCAAGCTTTAAGATAGGGTACTGAATTGTAACTTACTTTCGCCTAATAATGCGATTTTGGCAAAGAGACTATCTCCCGCAGGGAAGCTGCTACCATCAAATGTTTGCCCTCATTAGACTCCCCTCTGGAAGCGCTTTCACTGCAAGCTGCAGATTCCCTCCTAACAGCAAGCTTTAGGATAGGGTACTGAATTGTAACTTACTTTCGCTTAATAAGGCGATTTTGGCAAAGAGACTATCTCCCGCAGGGAAGCTGCTACCATCAAATATTTGCCCTCATTACACTCCCCTCTGGAAGCGCTTTCACTGCAAGCTGCAGATTCCCTCCTAACAGCAAGCTTTAGGATAGGGTACTGAATTGTAACTTACTTTCGCCTAATAAGGCGATTTTGGCAAAGAGACTATCTCCCGCAGGGAAGCTGCTACCATCAAATATTTGCCCTCATTACACTCCCCTCTGGAAGCGCTTTCACTGCAAGCTGCAGATTCCCTCCTAACAGCAAGCTTTAGGATAGGGTACTGAATTGTAACTTACTTTCGCCTAATAATGCGATTTTGGCAAAGAGAGTATCTCCCGCAGGGAAGCTGCTACCATCAAATTTTTGCCCTCGTTAGACTCCCCTCTGGAAGCGCTTTCACTGCAAGCTGCAGATTCCCTCCTAACAGCAAGCTTTAGGATAGGGTACTGAATTGTAACTTACTTTCGCCTAAATAATGCGATTTTGGCAAAGAGACTATCTCCCGCAGGGAAGCTGCTACCATCAAATGTTTGCCCTCATTACACTCCCCTCTGGAAGCGCTTTCACTGCAAGCTGCAGATTCCCTCCTAACAGCAAGCTTTAGGATAGGGTACTGAATTGTAACTTACTTTCGCCTAATAATGCGATTTTGGCAAAGAGACTATCTCCCGCAGGGAAGCTGCTACCATCAAATGTTTGCCCTCATTAGACTCCCCTCAGGAAGCGCTTTCACTGCAAGCTGCAGATTCCCTCCTAACAGCAAGCTTTAGGATAGGGTACTGAATTGTATCTTACTTTCGCTTAATAAGGCGATTTTTGCAAAGAGAGTATCTCCCGCAGGGAAGCTGCTACCATCAAATGTTTGCCCTCATTAGACTCCCCTCTGGAAGCGCTTTCACTGCAAGCTGCAGATTCCCTCCTAACAGCAAGCTTTAGGATAGGGTACTGAATTGTAACTTACTTTCGCTTAATAAGGCGATTTTGGCAAAGAGACTATCTCCCGCAGGGAAGCTGCTACCATCAAATGTTTGCCCTCATTACACTCCCCTCTGGAAGTGCTTTCACTGCAAGCTGCAGATTCCCTCCTAACAGCAAGCTTTAGGATAGGGTACTGAATTGTAACTTACTTTCGCCTAATAATGCGATTTTGGCAAAGAGACTATCTCCCGCAGGGAAGCTGCTACCATCAAATGTTTGCCCTCATTAGACTCCCCTCTGGAAGCGCTTTCACTGCAAGCTGCAGATTCCCTCCTAACAGCAAGCTTTAGGATAGGGTACTGAATTGTAACTTACTTTCGCTTAATAAGGCGATTTTGGCAAAGAGACTATCTCCCGCAGGGAAGCTGCTACCATCAAATGTTTGCCCTCATTAGACTCCCCTCTGGAAGCGCTTTCACGGCAAGCTGCAGATTCCCTCCTAACAGCAAGCTTTAGGATAGGGTACTGAATTGTAACTTACTTTCGCCTAATAATGCGATTTTGGCAAAGAGACTATCTCCCGCAGGGAAGCTGCTACCATCAAATATTTGCCCTCATTACACTCCCCTCTGGAAGCGCTTTCACTGCAAGCTGCAGATTCCCTCCTAACAGCAAGCTTTAGGATAGGGTACTGAATTGTAACTTACTTTCGCCTAATAAGGCGATTTTGGCAAAGAGAGTATCTCCCGCAGGGAAGCTGCTACCATCAAATGTTTGCCCTCATTAGACTCCCCTCTGGAAGCGCTTTCACTGCAAGCTGCAGATTCCCTCCTAACAGCAAGCTTTAAGATAGGGTACTGAATTGTAACTTACTTTCGCCTAATAATGCGATTTTGGCAAAGAGAGTATCTCCCGCAGGGAAGCTGCTACCATCAAATGTTTGCCCTCATTAGACTCCCCTCTGGAGGCGCTTTCACTGCAAGCTGCAGATTCCCTCCTAACAGCAAGCTTTAGGATAGGGTACTGAATTGTAACTTACTTTCGCCTAATAAGGCGATTTTGGCAAAGAGACTATCTCCCGCAGGGAAGCTGCTACCATCAAATGTTTGCCCTCATTAGACTCCCCTCTGGAAGCGCTTTCACTGCAAGCTGCAGATTCCCTCCTAACAGCAAGCTTTAGGATAGGGTACTGAATTGTAACTTACTTTCGCCTAATAATGCGAATTTGGCAAAGAGACTATCTCCCGCAGGGAAGCTGCTACCATCAAATGTTTGCCCTCATTAGACTCCCCTCTGGAAGCGCTTTCACTGCAAGCTGCAGATTCCCTCCTAACAGCAAGCTTTAGGATAGGGTACTGAATTGTAACTTACTTTCGCCTAATAATGCGATTTTGGCAAAGAGACTATCTCCCGCAGGGAAACTGCTACCATCAAATGTTTGCCCTCATTAGACTCCCCTCTGGAAGCGCTATCACTGCAAGCTGCAGATTCCCTCCTAACAGCAAGCTTTAAGATAGGGTACTGAATTGTAACTTACTTTCGCCTAATAATGCGATTTTGGCAAAGAGAGTATCTCCCGCAGGGAAGCTGCTACCATCAAATGTTTGCCCTCATTAGACTCCCCTCTGGAAGCGCTTTCACTGCAAGCTGCAGATTCCCTCCTAACAGCAAGCTTTAGGATAGGGTACTGAATTGTAACTTACTTTCGCCTAATAATGCGATTTTGGCAAAGAGACTATCTCCCGCAGGGAAGCTGCTACCATCAAATATTTGCCCTCATTACACTCCCCTCTGGAAGCGCTTTCACTGCAAGCTGCAGATTCCCTCCTAACAGCAAGCTTTAAGATAGGGTACTGAATTGTAACTTACTTTCGCCTAATAATGCGATTTTGGCAAAGAGAGTATCTCCCGCAGGGAAGCTGCTACCATCAAATGTTTGCCCTCATTAGACTCCCCTCTGGAAGCGCTTTCACTGCAAGCTGCAGATTCCCTCCTAACAGCAAGCTTTAAGATAGGGTACTGAATTGTAACTTACTTTCGCTTAATAAGGCGATTTTGGCAAAGAGAGTATCTCCCGCAGGGAAGCTGCTACCATCAAATGTTTGCCCTCATTAGACTCCCCTCAGGAAGCGCTTTCACTGCAAGCTGCAGATTCCCTCCTAACAGCAAGCTTTAGGATAGGGTACTGAATTGTAACTTACTTTCGCCTAATAAGGCGATTTTGGCAAAGAGAGTATCTCCCGCAGGGAAGCTGCTACCATCAAATGTTTGCCCTCATTAGACTCCCCTCTGGAAGCGCTTTCACTGCAAGCTGCAGATTCCCTCCTAACAGCAAGCTTTAGGATAGGGTACTGAATTGTAACTTACTTTCGCTTAATAAGGCGATTTTGGCAAAGAGACTATCTCCCGCAGGGAAGCTGCTACCATCAAATGTTTGCCCTCATTAGACTCCCCTCAGGAAGCGCTTTCACTGCAAGCTGCAGATTCCCTCCTAACAGCAAGCTTTAGGATAGGGTACTGAATTGTAACTTACTTTCGCCAAATAAGGCGATTTTGGCAAAGAGACTATCTCCCGCAGGGAAGCTGCTACCATCAAATGTTTGCCCTCATTAGACTCCCCTCTGGAAGCGCTTTCACTGCAAGCTGCAGATTCCCTCCTAACAGCAAGCTTTAAGATAGGGTACTGAATTGTAACTTACTTTCGCCTAATAATGCGATTTTGGCAAAGAGAGTATCTCCCGCAGGGAAGCTGCTACCATCAAATGTTTGCCCTCATTAGACTCCCCTCTGGAAGCGCTTTCACTGCAAGCTGCAGATTCCCTCCTAACAGCAAGCTTTAAGATAGGGTACTGAATTGTAACTTACTTTCGCTTAATAAGGCGATTTTGGCAAAGAGAGTATCTCCCGCAGGGAAGCTGCTACCATCAAATGTTTGCCCTCATTAGACTCCCCTCAGGAAGCGCTTTCACTGCAAGCTGCAGATTCCCTCCTAACAGCAAGCTTTAGGATAGGGTACTGAATTGTAACTTACTTTCGCCTAATAAGGCGATTTTGGCAAAGAGAGTATCTCCCGCAGGGAAGCTGCTACCATCAAATGTTTGCCCTCATTAGACTCCCCTCTGGAAGCGCTTTCACTGCAAGCTGCAGATTCCCTCCTAAGAGCAAGCTTTAGGATAGGGTACTGAATTGTAACTTACTTTCGCCTAATAATGCGATTTTGGCAAAGAGAGTATCTCCCGCAGGGAAGCTGCTACCATCAAATGTTTGCCCTCATTAGACTCCCCTCTGGAAGCGCTTTGACTGCAAGCTGCAGATTCCCTCCTAACAGCAAGCTTTAGGATAGGGTACTGAATTGTAACTTACTTTCGCCTAATAATGCGCTTTTGGCAAAGAGAGCATCTCCCGCAGGGAAGCTGCTACCATCAAATGTTTGCCCTCATTAGACTCCCCTCTGGAAGCGCTTTCACTGCAAGCTGCAGATTCCCTCCTAACAGCAAGCTTTAAGATAGGGTACTGAATTGTAACTTACTTTCGCCTAATAATGCGATTTTGGCAAAGAGACTATCTCCCGCAGGGAAGCTGCTACCATCAAATGTTTGCCCTCATTAGACTCCCCTCTGGAAGCGCTTTCACTGCAAGCTGCAGATTCCCTCCTAACAGCAAGCTTTAGGATAGGGTACTGAATTGTAACTTACTTTAGCCTAATAAGGCGATTTTGGCAAAGAGACTATCTCCTGCAGGGAAGCTGCTACCATCAAATGTTTGCCCTCATTAGACTCCCCTCTGGAAGCGCTTTCACTGCAAGCTGCAGATTCCCTCCTAACAGCAAGCTTTAGGATAGGGTACTGAATTGTAACTTACTTTCGCCTAATAATGCGATTTTGGCAAAGAGAGTATCTCCCGCAGGGAAGCTGCTACCATCAAATGTTTGCCCTCATTAGACTCCCCTCTGGAAGCGCTTTCACTGCAAGCTGCAGATTCCCTCCTAACAGCAAGCTTTAGGATAGGGTACTGAATTGTAACTTACTTTCGCCTAATAATGCGATTTTGGCAAAGAGACTATCTCCCGCAGGGAAGCTGGTACCATCAAATATTTGCCCTCATTAGACTCCCCTCTGGAAGCGCTTTCACTGCAAGCTGCAGATTCCCTCCTAACAGCAAGCTTTAGGATAGGGTACTGAATTGTAACTTACTTTCGCCTAATAATGCGATTTTGGCAAAGAGACTATCTCCCGCAGGGAAGCTGCTACCATCAAATTTTTGCCCTCGTTAGACTCCCCTCTGGAAGCGCTTTCACTGCAAGCTGCAGATTCCCTCCTAACAGCAAGCTTTAGGATAGGGTACTGAATTGTAACTTACTTTCGCCTAAATAATGCGATTTTGGCAAAGAGACTATCTCCCGCAGGGAAGCTGCTACCATCAAATGTTTGCCCTCATTACACTCCCCTCTGGAAGCGCTTTCACTGCAAGCTGCAGATTCCCTCCTAACAGCAAGCTTTAGGATAGGGTACTGAATTGTAACTTACTTTCGCCTAATAATGCGATTTTGGCAAAGAGAGTATCTCCCGCAGGGAAGCTGCTACCATCAAATGTTTGCCCTCATTAGACTCCCCTCAGGAAGCGCTTTCACTGCAAGCTGCAGATTCCCTCCTAACAGCAAGCTTTAGGATAGGGTACTGAATTGTAACTTACTTTCGCCTAATAATGCGATTTTGGCAAAGAGAGTATCTCCCGCAGGGAAGCTGCTACCATCAAATGTTTGCCCTCATTAGACTCCCCTCTGGAAGCGCTTTCACTGCAAGCTGCAGATTCCCTCCTAACAGCAAGCTTTAGGATAGGGTACTGAATTGTAACTTACTTTCGCTTAATAATGCGATTTTGGCAAAGAGAGTATCTCCCGCAGGGAAGCTGCTACCATCAAATGTTTGCCCTCATTAGACTCCCCTCTGGAAGCGCTTTCAGGGCAAGCTGCAGATTCCCTCCTAACAGCAAGCTTTAGGATAGGGTACTGAATTGTAACTTACTTTCGCCTAATAATGCGATTTTGGCAAAGAGACTATCTCCCGCAGGGAAGCTGCTACCATCAAATATTTGCCCTCATTACACTCCCCTCTGGAAGCGCTTTCACTGCAAGCTGCAGATTCCCTCCTAACACCAAGCTTTAGGATAGGGTACTGAATTGTAACTTACTTTCGCCTAATAATGCGATTTTGGCAAAGAGAGTATCTCCCGCAGGGAAGCTGCTACCATCAAATGTTTGCCCTCATTAGACTCCCCTCTGGAAGCGCTTTCACTGCAAGCTGCAGATTCCCTCCTAACAGCAAGCTTTAAGATAGGGTACTGAATTGTAACTTACTTTCGCTTAATAAGGCGATTTTGGCAAAGAGAGTATCTCCCGCAGGGAAGCTGCTACCATCAAATGTTTGCCCTCATTAGACTCCCCTCTGGAAGCGCTTTCACTGCAAGCTGCAGATTCCCTCCTAACAGCAAGCTTTAGGATAGGGTACTGAATTGTAACTTACTTTCGCCTAATAAGGCGATTTTGGCAAAGAGACTATCTCCCGCAGGGAAGCTGCTACCATCAAATGTTTGCCCTCATTAGACTCCCCTCTGGAAGCGCTTTCACTGCAAGCTGCAGATTCCCTCCTAACAGCAAGCTTTAGGATAGGGTACTGAATTGTAACTTACTTTCGCCTAATAATGCGATTTTGGCAAAGAGAGTATCTCCCGCAGGGAAGCTGCTACCATCAAATGTTTGCCCTCATTAGACTCCCCTCTGGAAGCGCTTTCACTGCAAGCTGCAGATTCCCTCCTAACAGCAAGCTTTAGGATAGGGTACTGAATTGTAACTTACTTTCGCTTAATAAGGCGATTTTGGCAAAGAGAGTATCTCCCGCAGGGAAGCTGCTACCATCAAATGTTTGCCCTCATTAGACTCCCCTCTGGAAGCGCTTTCACTGCAAGCTGCAGATTCCCTCCTAACAGCAAGCTTTAAGATAGGGTACTGAATTGTAACTTACTTTCGCTTAATAAGGCGATTTTGGCAAAGAGAGTATCTCCCGCAGGGAAGCTGCTACCATCAAATGTTTGCCCTCATTAGACTCCCCTCAGGAAGCGCTTTCACTGCAAGCTGCAGATTCCCTCCTAACAGCAAGCTTTAGGATAGGGTACTGAATTGTAACTTACTTTCGCCTAATAAGGCGATTTTGGCAAAGAGAGTATCTCCCGCAGGGAAGCTGCTACCATCAAATGTTTGCCCTCATTAGACTCCCCTCTGGAAGCGCTTTCACTGCAAGCTGCAGATTCCCTCCTAAGAGCAAGCTTTAGGATAGGGTACTGAATTGTAACTTACTTTCGCCTAATAATGCGATTTTGGCAAAGAGACTATCTCCCGCAGGGAAGCTGCTACCATCAAATGTTTGCCCTCATTAGACTCCCCTCTGGAAGCGCTTTCACTGCAAGCTGCAGATTCCCTCCTAACAGCAAGCTTTAGGATAGGGTACTGAATTGTAACTTACTTTCGCCTAATAATGCGCTTTTGGCAAAGAGAGCATCTCCCGCAGGGAAGCTGCTACCATCAAATGTTTGCCCTCATTAGACTCCCCTCTGGAAGCGCTTTCACTGCAAGCTGCAGATTCCCTCCTAACAGCAAGCTTTAAGATAGGGTACTGAATTGTAACTTACTTTCGCCTAATAATGCGATTTTGGCAAAGAGACTATCTCCCGCAGGGAAGCTGCTACCATCAAATGTTTGCCCTCATTAGACTCCCCTCTGGAAGCGCTTTCACTGCAAGCTGCAGATTCCCTCCTAACAGCAAGCTTTAGGATAGGGTACTGAATTGTAACTTACTTTCGCCTAATAATGCGATTTTGGCAAAGAGAGTATCTCCCGCAGGGAAGCTGCTACCATCAAATGTTTGCCCTCATTAGACTCCCCTCTGGAAGCGCTTTCACTGCAAGCTGCAGATTCCCTCCTAACAGCAAGCTTTAGGATAGGGTACTGAATTGTAACTTACTTTCGCCTAATAATGCGATTTTGGCAAAGAGACTATCTCCCGCAGGGAAGCTGGTACCATCAAATATTTGCCCTCATTAGACTCCCCTCTGGAAGCGCTTTCACTGCAAGCTGCAGATTCCCTCCTAACAGCAAGCTTTAGGATAGGGTACTGAATTGTAACTTACTTTCGCCTAATAATGCGATTTTGGCAAAGAGACTATCTCCCGCAGGGAAGCTGCTACCATCAAATTTTTGCCCTCGTTAGACTCCCCTCTGGAAGCGCTTTCACTGCAAGCTGCAGATTCCCTCCTAACAGCAAGCTTTAGGATAGGGTACTGAATTGTAACTTACTTTCGCCTAAATAATGCGATTTTGGCAAAGAGACTATCTCCCGCAGGGAAGCTGCTACCATCAAATGTTTGCCCTCATTACACTCCCCTCTGGAAGCGCTTTCACTGCAAGCTGCAGATTCCCTCCTAACAGCAAGCTTTAGGATAGGGTACTGAATTGTAACTTACTTTCGCCTAATAATGCGATTTTGGCAAAGAGAGTATCTCCCGCAGGGAAGCTGCTACCATCAAATGTTTGCCCTCATTAGACTCCCCTCAGGAAGCGCTTTCACTGCAAGCTGCAGATTCCCTCCTAACAGCAAGCTTTAGGATAGGGTACTGAATTGTAACTTACTTTCGCCTAATAATGCGATTTTGGCAAAGAGAGTATCTCCCGCAGGGAAGCTGCTACCATCAAATGTTTGCCCTCATTAGACTCCCCTCTGGAAGCGCTTTCACTGCAAGCTGCAGATTCCCTCCTAACAGCAAGCTTTAGGATAGGGTACTGAATTGTAACTTACTTTCGCTTAATAATGCGATTTTGGCAAAGAGAGTATCTCCGCAGGGAAGCTGCTACCATCAAATGTTTGCCCTCATTAGACTCCCCTCTGGAAGCGCTTTCAGGGCAAGCTGCAGATTCCCTCCTAACAGCAAGCTTTAGGATAGGGTACTGAATTTGTAACTTACTTTCGCCTAATAATGCGATTTTGGCAAAGAGACTATCTCCCGCAGGGAAGCTGCTACCATCAAATCTTTGCCCTCATTAGACTCCCCTCTGGAAGCGCTTTCACTGCAAGCTGCAGATTCCCTCCTAACAGCAAGCTTTAGGATAGGGTACTGAATTGTAACTTACTTTCGCCTAATAATGCGATTTTGGCAAAGAGAGTATCTCCCGCAGGGAAGCTGCTACCATCAAATGTTTGCCCTCATTAGACTCCCCTCTGGAAGCGCTTTCACTGCAAGCTGCAGATTCCCTCCTAACAGTAAGCTTTAAGATAGGGTACTGAATTATAACTTACTTTCGCCTAATAATGCGATTTTGGCAAAGAGACTATCTCCCGCAGGGAAGCTGCTACCATCAAATTTTTGCCCTCGTTAGACTCCCCTCTGGAAGCGCTTTCACTGCAAGCTGCAGATTCCCTCCTAACAGCAAGCTTTAGGATAGGGTACTGAATTGTAACTTACTTTCGCCTAAATAATGCGATTTTGGCAAAGAGAATATCTCCCGCAGGGAAGCTGCTACCATCAAATGTTTGCCCTCATTAGACTCCTCTCTGGAATCGCTTTCACTGCAAGCTGCAGATTCCCTCCTAACAGCAAGCTTTAGGATAGGGTACTGAATTGTAACTTACTTTCGCCTAATAATGCGATTTTGGCAAAGAGAGTATCTCCCGCAGGGAAGCTGCTACCATCAAATGTTTGCCCTCATTAGACTCCCCTCTGGAAGCGCTTTCACTGCAAGCTGCAGATTCCCTCCTAACAGCAAGCTTTAGGATAGGGTACTGAATTGTAACTTACTTTCGCTTAATAAGGCGATTTTGGCAAAGAGACTATCTCCCGCAGGGAAGCTGCTACCATCAAATGTTTGCCCTCATTAGACTCCCCTCTGGAAGCGCTTTCACGGCAAGCTGCAGATTCCCTCCTAACAGCAAGCTTTAGGATAGGGTACTGAATTGTAACTTACTTTCGCCTAATAATGCGATTTTGGCAAAGAGACTATCTCCCGCAGGGAAGCTGCTACCATCAAATCTTTGCCCTCATTAGACTCCCCTCTGGAAGCGCTTTCACTGCAAGCTGCAGATTCCCTCCTAACAGCAAGCTTTAGGATAGGGTACTGAATTGTAACTTACTTTCGCCTAATAATGCGATTTTGGCAAAGAGAGTATCTCCCGCAGGGAAGCTGCTACCATCAAATCTTTGCCCTCATTAGACTCCCCTCTGGAAGCGCTTTCACTGCAAGCTGCAGATTCCCTCCTAACAGTAAGCTTTAAGATAGGGTACTGAATTGTAACTTACTTTCGCCTAATAATGCGATTTTGGCAAAGAGACTATCTCCCGCAGGGAAGCTGCTACCATCAAATTTTTGCCCTCGTTAGACTCCCCTCTGGAAGCGCTTTCACTGCAAGCTGCAGATTCCCTCCTAACAGCAAGCTTTAGGATAGGGTACTGAATTGTAACTTACTTTCGCCTAAATAATGCGATTTTGGCAAAGAGAATATCTCCCGCAGGGAAGCTGCTACCATCAAATGTTTGCCCTCATTAGACTCCTCTCTGGAATCGCTTTCACTGCAAGCTGCAGATTCCCTCCTAACAGCAAGCTTTAGGATAGGGTACTGAATTGTAACTTACTTTCGCCTAATAAGGCGATTTTGGCAAAGAGAATATCTCCCGCAGGGAAGCTGCTACCATCAAATGTTTGCCCTCATTAGACTCCCCTCTGGAAGCGCTTTCACTGCAAGCTGCAGATTCCCTCCTAACAGCAAGCTTTAGGATAGGGTACTGAATTGTAACTTACTTTCGCCTAATAAGGCGATTTTGGCAAAGAGACTATCTCCCGCAGGGAAGCTGCTACCATCAAATGTTTGCCCTCATTAGACTCCCCTCTGGAAGCGCTTTCACTGCAAGCTGCAGATTCCCTCCTAACAGCAAGCTTTAGGATAGGGTACTGAATTGTAACTTACTTTCGCCTAATAATGCGATTTTGGCAAAGAGAGTATCTCCCGCAGGGAAGCTGCTACCATCAAATGTTTGCCCTCATTAGACTCCCCTCTGGAAGCGCTTTCACTGCAAGCTGCAGATTCCCTCCTAACAGCAAGCTTTAGGATAGGGTACTGAATTGTAACTTACTTTCGCTTAATAAGGCGATTTTGGCAAAGAGACTATCTCCCGCAGGGAAGCTGCTACCATCAAATGTTTGCCCTCATTAGACTCCCCTCTGGAAGCGCTTTCACTGCAAGCTGCAGATTCCCTCCTAACAGCAAGCTTTAGGATAGGGTACTGAATTGTAACTTACTTTCGCCTAATAATGCGATTTTGGCAAAGAGACTATCTCCCGCAGGGAAGCTGCTACCATCAAATATTTGCCCTCATTACACTCCCCTCTGGAAGCGCTTTCACTGCAAGCTGCAGATTCCCTCCTAACAGCAAGCTTTAGGATAGGGTACTGAATTGTAACTTACTTTCGCCTAATAATGCGATTTTGGCAAAGAGAGTATCTCCCGCAGGGAAGCTGCTACCATCAAATGTTTGCCCTCATTAGACTCCCCTCTGGAAGCGCTTTCACTGCAAGCTGCAGATTCCCTCCTAACAGCAAGCTTTAAGATAGGGTACTGAATTGTAACTTACTTTCGCCTAATAATGCGATTTTGGCAAAGAGACTATCTCCCGCAGGGAAGCTGCTACCATCAAATGTTTGCCCTCATTAGACTCCCCTCTGGAAGCGCTTTCACTGCAAGCTGCAGATTCCCTCCTAACAGCAAGCTTTAGGATAGGGTACTGAATTGTAACTTACTTTCGCCTAATAAGGCGATTTTGGCAAAGAGACTATCTCCCGCAGGGAAGCTGCTACCATCAAATGTTTGCCCTCATTAGACTCCCCTCTAGAAGCGCTTTCACTGCAAGCTGCAGATTCCCTCCTAACAGCAAGCTTTAGGATAGGGTACTGAATTGTAACTTACTTTCGCCTAATAATGCGATTTTGGCAAAGAGACTATCTCCCGCAGGGAAGCTGCTACCATCAAATATTTGCCCTCATTACACTCCCCTCTGGAAGCGCTTTCACTGCAAGCTGCAGATTCCCTCCTAACAGCAAGCTTTAGGATAGGGTACTGAATTGTAACTTACTTTCGCCTAATAATGCGATTTTGGCAAAGAGAGTATCTCCCGCAGGGAAGCTGCTACCATCAAATGTTTGCCCTCATTAGACTCCCCTCTGGAAGCGCTTTCACTGCAAGCTGCAGATTCCCTCCTAACAGCAAGCTTTAGGATAGGGTACTGAATTGTAACTTACTTTCGCCTAATAATGCGATATTGGCAAAGAGACTATCTCCCGCAGGGAAGCTGCTACCATCAAATGTTTGCCCTCATTAGACTCCCCTCTGGAAGCGCTTTCACTGCAAGCTGCAGATTCCCTCCTAACAGCAAGCTTTAGGATAGGGTACTGAATTGTAACTTACTTTCGCCTAATAAGGCGATTTTGGCAAAGAGACTATCTCCCGCAGGGAAGCTGCTACCATCAAATGTTTGCCCTCATTAGACTCCCCTCTGGAAGCGCTTTCACTGCAAGCTGCAGATTCCCTCCTAACAGCAAGCTTTAGGATAGGGTACTGAATTGTAACTTACTTTCGCCTAATAAGGCGATTTTGGCAAAGAGAGTATCTCCCGCAGGGAAACTGCTACCATCAAATGTTTGCCCTCATTAGACTCCCCTCTGGAAGCGCTATCACTGCAAGCTGCAGATTCCCTCCTAACAGCAAGCTTTAAGATAGGGTACTGAATTGTAACTTACTTTCGCCTAATAATGCGATTTTGGCAAAGAGAGTATCTCCCGCAGGGAAGCTGCTACCATCAAATGTTTGCCCTCATTAGACTCCCCTCTGGAAGCGCTTTCACTGCAAGCTGCAGATTCCCTCCTAACAGCAAGCTTTAGGATAGGGTACTGAATTGTAACTTACTTTCGCCTAATAATGCGATTTTGGCAAAGAGAGTATCTCCCGCAGGGAAGCTGCTACCATCAAATGTTTGCCCTCATTAGACTCCCCTCTGGAAGCGCTTTCACTGCAAGCTGCAGATTCCCTCCTAACAGCAAGCTTTAGGATAGGGTACTGAATTGTAACTTACTTTCGCTTAATAAGGCGATTTTGGCAAAGAGACTATCTCCCGCAGGGAAGCTGCTACCATCAAATGTTTGCCCTCATTAGACTCCCCTCTGGAAGCGCTTTCACTGCAAGCTGCAGATTCCCTCCTAACAGCAAGCTTTAGGATAGGGTACTGAATTGTAACTTACTTTCGCTTAATAAGGCGATTTTGGCAAAGAGAGTATCTCCCGCAGGGAAGCTGCTACCATCAAATGTTTGCCCTCATTAGACTCCCCTCTGGAAGCGCTTTCACGGCAAGCTGCAGATTCCCTCCTAACAGCAAGCTTTAGGATAGGGTACTGAATTGTAACTTACTTTCGCCTAATAATGCGATTTTGGCAAAGAGACTATCTCCCGCAGGGAAGCTGCTACCATCAAATCTTTGCCCTCATTAGACTCCCCTCTGGAAGCGCTTTCACTGCAAGCTGCAGATTCCCTCCTAACAGCAAGCTTTAGGATAGGGTACTGAATTGTAACTTACTTTCGCCTAATAATGCGATTTTGGCAAAGAGAGTATCTCCCGCAGGGAAGCTGCTACCATCAAATGTTTGCCCTCATTAGACTCCCCTCTGGAAGCGCTTTCACTGCAAGCTGCAGATTCCCTCCTAACAGTAAGCTTTAAGATAGGGTACTGAATTGTAACTTACTTTCGCCTAATAATGCGATTTTGGCAAAGAGACTATCTCCCGCAGGGAAGCTGCTACCATCAAATGTTTGCCCTCATTAGACTCCCCTCTGGAAGCGCTTTCACTGCAAGCTGCAGATTCCCTCCTAACAGCAAGCTTTAGGATAGGGTACTGAATTGTAACTTACTTACGCCTAATAAGGCGATTTTGGCAAAGAGAGTATCTCCCGCAGGGAAGCTGCTACCATCAAATGTTTGCCCTCATTAGACTCCCCTCTGGAAGCGCTTTCACTGCAAGCTGCAGATTCCCTCCTAACAGCAAGCTTTAGGATAGGGTACTGAATTGTAACTTACTTTCGTCTAATAATGCGATTTTGGCAAAGAGAGTATCTCCCGCAGGGAAGCTGCTACCATCAAATGTTTGCCCTCATTAGACTCCCCTCTGGAAGCGCTTTCACTGCAAGCTGCAGATTCCCTCCTAACAGCAAGCTTTAGGATATGGTACTGAATTGTAACTTACTTTCGCCTAATAATGCGATTTTGGCAAAGAGACTATCTCCCGCAGGGAAGCTGGTACCATCAAATATTTGCCCTCATTAGACTCCCCTCTGGAAGCGCTTTCACGGCAAGCTGCAGATTCCCTCCTAACAGCAAGCTTTAGGATAGGGTACTGAATTGTAACTTACTTTCGCCTAATAAGGCGATTTTGGCAAAGAGACTATCTCCCGCAGGGAAGCTGCTACCATCAAATTTTTGCCCTCGTTAGACTCCCCTCTGGAAGCGCTTTCACTGCAAGCTGCAGATTCCCTCCTAACAGCAAGCTTTAGGATAGGGTACTGAATTGTAACTTACTTTCGCCTAAATAATGCGATTTTGGCAAAGAGAGTATCTCCCGCAGGGAAGCTGCTACCATCAAATGTTTGCCCTCATTAGACTCCCCTCTGGAAGCGCTTTCACTGCAAGCTGCAGATTCCCTCCTAACAGCAAGCTTTAGGATAGGGTACTGAATTGTAACTTACTTTCGCCTAATAATGCGATTTTGGCAAAGAGAGTATCTCCCGCAGGGAAGCTGCTACCATCAAATATTTGCCCTCATTAGACTCCCCTCAGGAAGCGCTTTCACTGCAAGCTGCAGATTCCCTCCTAACAGCAAGCTTTAGGATAGGGTACTGAATTGTAACTTACTTTCGCCTAATAATGCGATTTTGGCAAAGAGAGTATCTCCCGCAGGGAAGCTGCTACCATCAAATGTTTGCCCTCATTAGACTCCCCTCTGGAAGCGCTTTCACTGCAAGCTGCAGATTCCCTCCTAACAGCAAGCTTTAGGATAGGGTACTGAATTGTAACTTACTTTCGCTTAATAAGGCGATTTTGGCAAAGAGACTATCTCCCGCAGGGAAGCTGCTACCATCAAATGTTTGCCCTCATTAGACTCCCCTCTGGAAGCGCTTTCACGGCAAGCTGCAGATTCCCTCCTAACAGCAAGCTTTAGGATAGGGTACTGAATTGTAACTTACTTTCGCCTAATAATGCGATTTTGGCAAAGAGACTATCTCCCGCAGGGAAGCTGCTACCATCAAATCTTTGCCCTCATTAGACTCCCCTCTGGAAGCGCTTTCACTGCAAGCTGCAGATTCCCTCCTAACAGCAAGCTTTAGGATAGGGTACTGAATTGTAACTTACTTTCGCCTAATAATGCGATTTTGGCAAAGAGAGTATCTCCCGCAGGGAAGCTGCTACCATCAAATGTTTGCCCTCATTAGACTCCCCTCTGGAAGCGCTTTCACTGCAAGCTGCAGATTCCCTCCTAACAGTAAGCTTTAAGATAGGGTACTGAATTGTAACTTACTTTCGCCTAATAATGCGATTTTGGCAAAGAGACTATCTCCCGCAGGGAAGCTGCTACCATCAAATTTTTGCCCTCGTTAGACTCCCCTCTGGAAGCGCTTTCACTGCAAGCTGCAGATTCCCTCCTAACAGCAAGCTTTAGGATAGGGTACTGAATTGTAACTTACTTTCGCCTAAATAATGCGATTTTGGCAAAGAGAATATCTCCCGCAGGGAAGCTGCTACCATCAAATGTTTGCCCTCATTAGACTCCTCTCTGGAATCGCTTTCACTGCAAGCTGCAGATTCCCTCCTAACAGCAAGCTTTAGGATAGGGTACTGAATTGTAACTTACTTTCGCCTAATAATGCGATTTTGGCAAAGAGAGTATCTCCCGCAGGGAAGCTGCTACCATCAAATGTTTGCCCTCATTAGACTCCCCTCTGGAAGCGCTTTCACTGCAAGCTGCAGATTCCCTCCTAACAGCAAGCTTTAGGATAGGGTACTGAATTGTAACTTACTTTCGCTTAATAAGGCGATTTTGGCAAAGAGACTATCTCCCGCAGGGAAGCTGCTACCATCAAATGTTTGCCCTCATTAGACTCCCCTCTGGAAGCGCTTTCACGGCAAGCTGCAGATTCCCTCCTAACAGCAAGCTTTAGGATAGGGTACTGAATTGTAACTTACTTTCGCCTAATAATGCGATTTTGGCAAAGAGACTATCTCCCGCAGGGAAGCTGCTACCATCAAATCTTTGCCCTCATTAGACTCCCCTCTGGAAGCGCTTTCACTGCAAGCTGCAGATTCCCTCCTAACAGCAAGCTTTAGGATAGGGTACTGAATTGTAACTTACTTTCGCCTAATAATGCGATTTTGGCAAAGAGAGTATCTCCCGCAGGGAAGCTGCTACCATCAAATCTTTGCCCTCATTAGACTCCCCTCTGGAAGCGCTTTCACTGCAAGCTGCAGATTCCCTCCTAACAGTAAGCTTTAAGATAGGGTACTGAATTGTAACTTACTTTCGCCTAATAATGCGATTTTGGCAAAGAGACTATCTCCCGCAGGGAAGCTGCTACCATCAAATTTTTGCCCTCGTTAGACTCCCCTCTGGAAGCGCTTTCACTGCAAGCTGCAGATTCCCTCCTAACAGCAAGCTTTAGGATAGGGTACTGAATTGTAACTTACTTTCGCCTAAATAATGCGATTTTGGCAAAGAGAATATCTCCCGCAGGGAAGCTGCTACCATCAAATGTTTGCCCTCATTAGACTCCTCTCTGGAATCGCTTTCACTGCAAGCTGCAGATTCCCTCCTAACAGCAAGCTTTAGGATAGGGTACTGAATTGTAACTTACTTTCGCCTAATAAGGCGATTTTGGCAAAGAGAATATCTCCCGCAGGGAAGCTGCTACCATCAAATGTTTGCCCTCATTAGACTCCCCTCTGGAAGCGCTTTCACTGCAAGCTGCAGATTCCCTCCTAACAGCAAGCTTTAGGATAGGGTACTGAATTGTAACTTACTTTCGCCTAATAAGGCGATTTTGGCAAAGAGACTATCTCCCGCAGGGAAGCTGCTACCATCAAATGTTTGCCCTCATTAGACTCCCCTCTGGAAGCGCTTTCACTGCAAGCTGCAGATTCCCTCCTAACAGCAAGCTTTAGGATAGGGTACTGAATTGTAACTTACTTTCGCCTAATAATGCGATTTTGGCAAAGAGAGTATCTCCCGCAGGGAAGCTGCTACCATCAAATGTTTGCCCTCATTAGACTCCCCTCTGGAAGCGCTTTCACTGCAAGCTGCAGATTCCCTCCTAACAGCAAGCTTTAGGATAGGGTACTGAATTGTAACTTACTTTCGCTTAATAAGGCGATTTTGGCAAAGAGACTATCTCCCGCAGGGAAGCTGCTACCATCAAATGTTTGCCCTCATTAGACTCCCCTCTGGAAGCGCTTTCACTGCAAGCTGCAGATTCCCTCCTAACAGCAAGCTTTAGGATAGGGTACTGAATTGTAACTTACTTTCGCCTAATAATGCGATTTTGGCAAAGAGACTATCTCCCGCAGGGAAGCTGCTACCATCAAATATTTGCCCTCATTACACTCCCCTCTGGAAGCGCTTTCACTGCAAGCTGCAGATTCCCTCCTAACAGCAAGCTTTAGGATAGGGTACTGAATTGTAACTTACTTTCGCCTAATAATGCGATTTTGGCAAAGAGAGTATCTCCCGCAGGGAAGCTGCTACCATCAAATGTTTGCCCTCATTAGACTCCCCTCTGGAAGCGCTTTCACTGCAAGCTGCAGATTCCCTCCTAACAGCAAGCTTTAAGATAGGGTACTGAATTGTAACTTACTTTCGCCTAATAATGCGATTTTGGCAAAGAGACTATCTCCCGCAGGGAAGCTGCTACCATCAAATGTTTGCCCTCATTAGACTCCCCTCTGGAAGCGCTTTCACTGCAAGCTGCAGATTCCCTCCTAACAGCAAGCTTTAGGATAGGGTACTGAATTGTAACTTACTTTCGCCTAATAAGGCGATTTTGGCAAAGAGACTATCTCCCGCAGGGAAGCTGCTACCATCAAATGTTTGCCCTCATTAGACTCCCCTCTAGAAGCGCTTTCACTGCAAGCTGCAGATTCCCTCCTAACAGCAAGCTTTAGGATAGGGTACTGAATTGTAACTTACTTTCGCCTAATAATGCGATTTTGGCAAAGAGACTATCTCCCGCAGGGAAGCTGCTACCATCAAATATTTGCCCTCATTACACTCCCCTCTGGAAGCGCTTTCACTGCAAGCTGCAGATTCCCTCCTAACAGCAAGCTTTAGGATAGGGTACTGAATTGTAACTTACTTTCGCCTAATAATGCGATTTTGGCAAAGAGAGTATCTCCCGCAGGGAAGCTGCTACCATCAAATGTTTGCCCTCATTAGACTCCCCTCTGGAAGCGCTTTCACTGCAAGCTGCAGATTCCCTCCTAACAGCAAGCTTTAAGATAGGGTACTGAATTGTAACTTACTTTCGCCTAATAATGCGATATTGGCAAAGAGACTATCTCCCGCAGGGAAGCTGCTACCATCAAATGTTTGCCCTCATTAGACTCCCCTCTGGAAGCGCTTTCACTGCAAGCTGCAGATTCCCTCCTAACAGCAAGCTTTAGGATAGGGTACTGAATTGTAACTTACTTTCGCCTAATAAGGCGATTTTGGCAAAGAGACTATCTCCCGCAGGGAAGCTGCTACCATCAAATGTTTGCCCTCATTAGACTCCCCTCTGGAAGCGCTTTCACTGCAAGCTGCAGATTCCCTCCTAACAGCAAGCTTTAGGATAGGGTACTGAATTGTAACTTACTTTCGCCTAATAAGGCGATTTTGGCAAAGAGAGTATCTCCCGCAGGGAAACTGCTACCATCAAATGTTTGCCCTCATTAGACTCCCCTCTGGAAGCGCTATCACTGCAAGCTGCAGATTCCCTCCTAACAGCAAGCTTTAAGATAGGGTACTGAATTGTAACTTACTTTCGCCTAATAATGCGATTTTGGCAAAGAGAGTATCTCCCGCAGGGAAGCTGCTACCATCAAATGTTTGCCCTCATTAGACTCCCCTCTGGAAGCGCTTTCACTGCAAGCTGCAGATTCCCTCCTAACAGCAAGCTTTAGGATAGGGTACTGAATTGTAACTTACTTTCGCCTAATAATGCGATTTTGGCAAAGAGAGTATCTCCCGCAGGGAAGCTGCTACCATCAAATGTTTGCCCTCATTAGACTCCCCTCTGGAAGCGCTTTCACTGCAAGCTGCAGATTCCCTCCTAACAGCAAGCTTTAGGATAGGGTACTGAATTGTAACTTACTTTCGCTTAATAAGGCGATTTTGGCAAAGAGACTATCTCCCGCAGGGAAGCTGCTACCATCAAATGTTTGCCCTCATTAGACTCCCCTCTGGAAGCGCTTTCACGGCAAGCTGCAGATTCCCTCCTAACAGCAAGCTTTAGGATACGGTACTGAATTGTAACTTACTTTCGCCTAATAATGCGATTTTGGCAAAGAGACTATCTCCCGCAGGGAAGCTGCTACCATGAAATGTTTGCCCTCATTAGACTCCCCTCTGGAAGCGCTTTCACTGCAAGCTGCAGATTCCCTCCTAACAGCAAGCTTTAGGATAGTGTACTGAATTGTAACTTACTTTCGCCTAATAATGCGATTTTGGCAAAGAGAGTATCTCCCGCAGGGAAGCTGCTACCATCAAATGTTTGCCCTCATTAGACTCCCCTCTGGAAGCGCTTTCACTGCAAGCTGCAGATTCCCTCCTAACAGCAAGCTTTAAGATAGGGTACTGAATTGTAACTTACTTTCGCCTAATAATGCGATTTTGGCAAAGAGACTATCTCCCGCAGGGAAGCTGCTACCATCAAATTTTTGCCCTCGTTAGACTCCCCTCTGGAAGCGCTTTCACTGCAAGCTGCAGATTCCCTCCTAACAGCAAGCTTTAGGATAGGGTACTGAATTGTAACTTACTTTCGCCTAAATAATGCGATTTTGGCAAAGAGACTATCTCCCGCAGGGAAGCTGCTACCATCAAATGTTTGCCCTCATTAGACTCCCCTCTGGAAGCGCTTTCACTGCAAGCTGCAGATTCCCTCCTAACAGCAAGCTTTAGGCTAGGGTACTGAATTGTAACTTACTTTCGCCTAATAATGCGATTTTGGCAAAGAGAATATCTCCCGCAGGGAAGCTGCTACCATCAAATGTTTGCCCTCATTAGACTCCCCTCTGGAAGCGCTTTCACTGCAAGCTGCAGATTCCCTCCTAACAGCAAGCTTTAGGATAGGGTACTGAATTGTAACTTACTTTCGCCTAATAAGGCGATTTTGGCAAAGAGACTATCTCCCGCAGGGAAGCTGCTACCATCAAATGTTTGCCCTCATTAGACTCCCCTCTGGAAGCGCTTTCACTGCAAGCTGCAGATTCCCTCCTAACAGCAAGCTTTAGGATAGGGTACTGAATTGTAACTTACTTTCGCCTAATAATGCGATTTTGGCAAAGAGACTATCTCCCGCAGGGAAGCTGCTACCATCAAATGTTTGCCCTCATTAGACTCCCCTCTGGAAGCGCTTTCACTGCAAGCTGCAGATTCCCTCCTAACAGCAAGCTTTAGGATAGGGTACTGAATTGTAACTTACTTTCGCTTAATAAGGCGATTTTGGCAAAGAGACTATCTCCCGCAGGGAAGCTGCTACCATCAAATGTTTGCCCTCATTAGACTCCCCTCTGGAAGCGCTTTCACGGCAAGCTGCAGATTCCCTCCTAACAGCAAGCTTTAGGATAGGGTACTGAATTGTAACTTACTTTCGCCTAATAATGCGATTTTGGCAAAGAGACTATCTCCCGCAGGGAAGCTGCTACCATCAAATATTTGCCCTCATTACACTCCCCTCTGGAAGCGCTTTCACTGCAAGCTGCAGATTCCCTCCTAACAGCAAGCTTTAGGATAGGGTACTGAATTGTAACTTACTTTCGCCTAATAATGCGATTTTGGCAAAGAGAGTATCTCCCGCAGGGAAGCTGCTACCATCAAATGTTTGCCCTCATTAGACTCCCCTCTGGAAGCGCTTTCACTGCAAGCTGCAGATTCCCTCCTAACAGCAAGCTTTAAGATAGGGTACTGAATTGTAACTTACTTTCGCCTAATAATGCGATTTTGGCAAAGAGAGTATCTCCCGCAGGGAAGCTGCTACCATCAAATGTTTGCCCTCATTAGACTCCCCTCTGGAAGCGCTTTCACTGCAAGCTGCAGATTCCCTCCTAACAGCAAGCTTTAGGATAGGGTACTGAATTGTAACTTACTTTCGCCTAATAAGGCGATTTTGGCAAAGAGACTATCTCCCGCAGGGAAGCTGCTACCATCAAATGTTTGCCCTCATTAGACTCCCCTCTGGAAGCGCTTTCACTGCAAGCTGCAGATTCCCTCCTAACAGCAAGCTTTAGGATAGGGTACTGAATTGTAACTTACTTTCGCCTAATAAGGCGATTTTGGCAAAGAGAGTATCTCCCGCAGGGAAACTGCTACCATCAAATGTTTGCCCTCATTAGACTCCCCTCTGGAAGCGCTATCACTGCAAGCTGCAGATTCCCTCCTAACAGCAAGCTTTAAGATAGGGTACTGAATTGTAACTTACTTTCGCCTAATAATGCGATTTTGGCAAAGAGAGTATCTCCCGCAGGGAAGCTGCTACCATCAAATCTTTGCCCTCATTAGACTCCCCTCTGGAAGCGCTTTCACTGCAAGCTGCAGATTCCCTCCTAACAGCAAGCTTTAGGATAGGGTACTGAATTGTAACTTACTTTCGCCTAATAATGCGATTTTGGCAAAGAGACTATCTCCCGCAGGGAAGCTGCTACCATCAAATTTTTGCCCTCGTTAGACTCCCCTCTGGAAGCGCTTTCACTGCAAGCTGCAGATTCCCTCCTAACAGCAAGCTTTAGGATAGGGTACTGAATTGTAACTTACTTTCGCCTAAATAATGCGATTTTGGCAAAGAGACTATCTCCCGCAGGGAAGCTGCTACCATCAAATGTTTGCCCTCATTAGACTCCCCTCTGGAAGCGCTTTCACTGCAAGCTGCAGATTCCCTCCTAACAGCAAGCTTTAGGATAGGGTACTGAATTGTAACTTACTTTCGCCTAATAATGCGATTTTGGCAAAGAGAGTATCTCCCGCAGGGAAGCTGCTACCATCAAATTTTTGCCCTCGTTAGACTCCCCTCTGGAAGCGCTTTCACTGCAAGCTGCAGATTCCCTCCTAACAGCAAGCTTTAGGATAGGGTACTGAATTGTAACTTACTTTCGCCTAAATAATGCGATTTTGGCAAAGAGACTATCTCCCGCAGGGAAGCTGCTACCATCAAATGTTTGCCCTCATTAGACTCCCCTCTGGAAGCGCTTTCACTGCAAGCTGCAGATTCCATCCTAACAGCAAGCTTTAGGATAGGGTACTGAATTGTAACTTACTTTCGCCTAATAATGCGATTTTGGCAAAGAGACTATCTCCCGCAGGGAAGCTGCTACCATCAAATTTTTTCCCTCGTTAGACTCCCCTCTGGAAGCGCTTTCACTGCAAGCTGCAGATTCCCTCCTAACAGCAAGCTTTAGGATAGGGTACTGAATTGTAACTTACTTTCGCCTAAATAATGCGATTTTGGCAAAGAGACTATCTCCCGCAGGGAAGCTGCTACCATCAAATGTTTGCCCTCATTAGACTCCCCTCTGGAAGCGCTTTCACTGCAAGCTGCAGATTCCCTCCTAACAGCAAGCTTTAGGATAGGGTACTGAATTGTAACTTACTTTCGCTTAATAAGGCGATTTTGGCAAAGAGACTATCTCCCGCAGGGAAGCTGCTACCATCAAATGTTTGCCCTCATTAGACTCCCCTCTGGAAGCGCTTTCACGGCAAGCTGCAGATTCCCTCCTAACAGCAAGCTTTAGGATAGGGTACTGAATTGTAACTTACTTTCGCCTAATAATGCGATTTTGGCAAAGAGACTATCTCCCGCAGGGAAGCTGCTACCATCAAATATTTGCCCTCATTACACTCCCCTCTGGAAGCGCTTTCACTGCAAGCTGCAGATTCCCTCCTAACAGCAAGCTTTAGGATAGGGTACTGAATTGTAACTTACTTTCGCCTAATAATGCGATTTTGGCAAAGAGACTATCTCCCGCAGGGAAGCTGCTACCATCAAATGTTTGCCCTCATTAGACTCCCCTCTGGAAGCGCTTTCACTGCAAGCTGCAGATTCCCTCCTAACAGCAAGCTTTAAGATAGGGTACTGAATTGTAACTTACTTTCGCCTAATAATGCGATTTTGGCAAAGAGACTATCTCCCGCAGGGAAGCTGCTACCATCAAATGTTTGCCCTCATTAGACTCCCCTCTGGAAGCGCTTTCACTGCAAGCTGCAGATTCCCTCCTAACAGCAAGCTTTAGGATAGGGTACTGAATTGTAACTTACTTTCGCCTAATAAGGCGATTTTGGCAAAGAGACTATCTCCCGCAGGGAAGCTGCTACCATCAAATGTTTGCCCTCATTAGACTCCCCTCTGGAAGCGCTTTCACTGCAAGCTGCAGATTCCCTCCTAACAGCAAGCTTTAGGATAGGGTACTGAATTGTAACTTACTTTCGCCTAATAATGCGATTTTGGCAAAGAGACTATCTCCCGCAGGGAAGCTGCTACCATCAAATGTTTGCCCTCATTAGACTCCCCTCTGGAAGCGCTTTCACTGCAAGCTGCAGATTCCCTCCTAACAGCAAGCTTTAGGATAGGGTACTGAATTGTAACTTACTTTCGCCTAATAAGGCGATCTTGGCAAAGAGACTATCTCCCGCAGGGAAGCTGCTACCATCAAATCTTTGCCCTCATTAGACTCCCCTCTGGAAGCGCTTTCACTGCAAGCTGCAGATTCCCTCCTAACAGCAAGCTTTAGGATAGGGTACTGAATTGTAACTTACTTTCGCCTAATAAGGCGATTTTGGCAAAGAGAGTATCTCCCGCAGGGAAACTGCTACCATCAAATGTTTGCCCTCATTAGACTCCCCTCTGGAAGCGCTATCACTGCAAGCTGCAGATTCCCTCCTAACAGCAAGCTTTAAGATAGGGTACTGAATTGTAACTTACTTTCGCCTAATAAGGCGATTTTGGCAAAGAGAGTATCTCCCGCAGGGAAGCTGCTACCATCAAATCTTTGCCCTCATTAGACTCCCCTCTGGAAGCGCTTTCACTGCAAGCTGCAGATTCCCTCCTAACAGCAAGCTTTAGGATAGGGTACTGAATTGTAACTTACTTTCGCCTAATAATGCGATTTTGGCAAAGAGACTATCTCCCGCAGGGAAGCTGCTACCATCAAATTTTTGCCCTCGTTAGACTCCCCTCTGGAAGCGCTTTCACTGCAAGCTGCAGATTCCCTCCTAACAGCAAGCTTTAGGATAGGGTACTGAATTGTAACTTACTTTCGCCTAAATAATGCGATTTTGGCAAAGAGACTATCTCCCGCAGGGAAGCTGCTACCATCAAATGTTTGCCCTCATTAGACTCCCCTCTGGAAGCGCTTTCACTGCAAGCTGCAGATTCCCTCCTAACAGCAAGCTTTAGGATAGGGTACTGAATTGTAACTTACTTTCGCCTAATAATGCGATTTTGGCAAAGAGAGTATCTCCCGCAGGGAAGCTGCTACCATCAAATTTTTGCCCTCGTTAGACTCCCCTCTGGAAGCGCTTTCACTGCAAGCTGCAGATTCCCTCCTAACAGCAAGCTTTAGGATAGGGTACTGAATTGTAACTTACTTTCGCCTAAATAATGCGATTTTGGCAAAGAGACTATCTCCCGCAGGGAAGCTGCTACCATCAAATGTTTGCCCTCATTAGACTCCCCTCTGGAAGCGCTTTCACTGCAAGCTGCAGATTCCATCCTAACAGCAAGCTTTAGGATAGGGTACTGAATTGTAACTTACTTTCGCCTAATAATGCGATTTTGGCAAAGAGACTATCTCCCGCAGGGAAGCTGCTACCATCAAATTTTTTCCCTCGTTAGACTCCCCTCTGGAAGCGCTTTCACTGCAAGCTGCAGATTCCCTCCTAACAGCAAGCTTTAGGATAGGGTACTGAATTGTAACTTACTTTCGCCTAAATAATGCGATTTTGGCAAAGAGACTATCTCCCGCAGGGAAGCTGCTACCATCAAATGTTTGCCCTCATTAGACTCCCCTCTGGAAGCGCTTTCACTGCAAGCTGCAGATTCCCTCCTAACAGCAAGCTTTAGGATAGGGTACTGAATTGTAACTTACTTTCGCTTAATAAGGCGATTTTGGCAAAGAGACTATCTCCCGCAGGGAAGCTGCTACCATCAAATGTTTGCCCTCATTAGACTCCCCTCTGGAAGCGCTTTCACGGCAAGCTGCAGATTCCCTCCTAACAGCAAGCTTTAGGATAGGGTACTGAATTGTAACTTACTTTCGCCTAATAATGCGATTTTGGCAAAGAGACTATCTCCCGCAGGGAAGCTGCTACCATCAAATATTTGCCCTCATTACACTCCCCTCTGGAAGCGCTTTCACTGCAAGCTGCAGATTCCCTCCTAACAGCAAGCTTTAGGATAGGGTACTGAATTGTAACTTACTTTCGCCTAATAATGCGATTTTGGCAAAGAGACTATCTCCCGCAGGGAAGCTGCTACCATCAAATGTTTGCCCTCATTAGACTCCCCTCTGGAAGCGCTTTCACTGCAAGCTGCAGATTCCCTCCTAACAGCAAGCTTTAAGATAGGGTACTGAATTGTAACTTACTTTCGCCTAATAATGCGATTTTGGCAAAGAGACTATCTCCCGCAGGGAAGCTGCTACCATCAAATGTTTGCCCTCATTAGACTCCCCTCTGGAAGCGCTTTCACTGCAAGCTGCAGATTCCCTCCTAACAGCAAGCTTTAGGATAGGGTACTGAATTGTAACTTACTTTCGCCTAATAAGGCGATTTTGGCAAAGAGACTATCTCCCGCAGGGAAGCTGCTACCATCAAATGTTTGCCCTCATTAGACTCCCCTCTGGAAGCGCTTTCACTGCAAGCTGCAGATTCCCTCCTAACAGCAAGCTTTAGGATAGGGTACTGAATTGTAACTTACTTTCGCCTAATAATGCGATTTTGGCAAAGAGACTATCTCCCGCAGGGAAGCTGCTACCATCAAATGTTTGCCCTCATTAGACTCCCCTCTGGAAGCGCTTTCACTGCAAGCTGCAGATTCCCTCCTAACAGCAAGCTTTAGGATAGGGTACTGAATTGTAACTTACTTTCGCCTAATAAGGCGATTTTGGCAAAGAGAGTATCTCCCGCAGGGAAACTGCTACCATCAAATGTTTGCCCTCATTAGACTCCCCTCTGGAAGCGCTATCACTGCAAGCTGCAGATTCCCTCCTAACAGCAAGCTTTAAGATAGGGTACTGAATTGTAACTTACTTTCGCCTAATAATGCGATTTTGGCAAAGAGACTATCTCCCGCAGGGAAGCTGCTACCATCAAATGTTTGCCCTCATTAGACTCCCCTCTGGAAGCGCTTTCACTGCAAGCTGCAGATTCCCTCCTAACAGCAAGCTTTAGGATAGGGTACTGAATTGTAACTTACTTTCGCCTAATAATGCGATTTTGGCAAAGAGAGTATCTCCCGCAGGGAAGCTGCTACCATCAAATGTTTGCCCTCATTAGACTCCCCTCTGGAAGCGCTTTCACTGCAAGCTGCAGATTCCCTCCTAACAGCAAGCTTTAGGATAGGGTACTGAATTGTAACTTACTTTCGCCTAATAAGGCGATTTTGGCAAAGAGACTATCTCCCGCAGGGAAGCTGCTACCATCAAATGTTTGCCCTCATTAGACTCCCCTCTGGAAGCGCTTTCACTGCAAGCTGCAGATTCCCTCCTAACAGCAAGCTTTAGGATAGGGTACTGAATTGTAACTTAATTTCGCTTAATAAGGCGATTTTGGCAAAGAGACTATCTCCCGCAGGGAAGCTGCTACCATCAAATGTTTGCCCTCATTAGACTCCCCTCTGGAAGCGCTTTCACGGCAAGCTGCAGATTCCCTCCTAACAGCAAGCTTTAGGATAGGGTACTGAATTGTAACTTACTTTCGCCTAATAATGCGATTTTGGCAAAGAGACTATCTCCCGCAGGGAAGCTGCTACCATCAAATGTTTGCCCTCATTACACTCCCCTCTGGAAGCGCTTTCACTGCAAGCTGCAGATTCCCTCCTAACAGCAAGCTTTAGGATAGGGTACTGAATTGTAACTTACTTTCGCTTAATAAGGTGATTTTGGCAAAGAGAGTATCTCCCGCAGGGAAGCTGCTACCATCAAATGTTTGCCCTCATTAGACTCCCCTCTGGAAGCGCTTTCACTGCAAGCTGCAGATTCCCTCCTAACAGCAAGCTTTAGGATAGGGTACTGAATTGTAACTTACTTTCGCCTAATAAGGCGATTTTGGCAAAGAGAATATCTCCCGCAGGGAAGCTGCTACCATCAAATGTTTGCCCTCATTAGACTCCCCTCTGGAAGCGCTTTCACTGCAAGCTGCAGATTCCCTCCTAACAGCAAGCTTTAGGATAGGGTACTGAATTGTAACTTACTTTCGCCTAATAATGCGATTTTGGCAAAGAGACTATCTCCCGCAGGGAAGCTGCTACCATCAAATGTTTGCCCTCATTAGACTCCCCTCTGGAAGCGCTTTCACTGCAAGCTGCAGATTCCCTCCTAACAGCAAGCTTTAGGATAGGGTACTGAATTGTAACTTACTTTCGCCTAATAAGGCGATTTTGGCAAAGAGAGTATCTCCCGCAGGGAAACTGCTACCATCAAATGTTTGCCCTCATTAGACTCCCCTCTGGAAGCGCTATCACTGCAAGCTGCAGATTCCCTCCTAACAGCAAGCTTTAAGATAGGGTACTGAATTGTAACTTACTTTCGCCTAATAATGCGATTTTGGCAAAGAGAGTATCTCCCGCAGGGAAGCTGCTACCATCAAATCTTTGCCCTCATTAGACTCCCCTCTGGAAGCGCTTTCACTGCAAGCTGCAGATTCCCTCCTAACAGCAAGCTTTAGGATAGGGTACTGAATTGTAACTTACTTTCGCCTAATAATGCGATTTTGGAAAAGAGACTATCTCCCGCAGGGAAGCTGCTACCATCAAATTTTTGCCCTCGTTAGACTCCCCTCTGGAAGCGCTTTCACTGCAAGCTGCAGATTCCCTCCTAACAGCAAGCTTTAGGATAGGGTACTGAATTGTAACTTACTTTCGCCTAAATAATGCGATTTTGGCAAAGAGACTATCTCCCGCAGGGAAGCTGCTACCATCAAATGTTTGCCCTCATTAGACTCCCCTCTGGAAGCGCTTTCACTGCAAGCTGCAGATTCCCTCCTAACAGCAAGCTTTAGGATAGGGTACTGAATTGTAACTTACTTTCGCTTAATAAGGCGATTTTGGCAAAGAGACTATCTCCCGCAGGGAAGCTGCTACCATCAAATGTTTGCCCTCATTAGACTCCCCTCTGGAAGCGCTTTCACGGCAAGCTGCAGATTCCCTCCTAACAGCAAGCTTTAGGATAGGGTACTGAATTGTAACTTACTTTCGCCTAATAATGCGATTTTGGCAAAGAGAGTATCTCCCGCAGGGAAGCTGCTACCATCAAATATTTGCCCTCATTACACTCCCCTCTGGAAGCGCTTTCACTGCAAGCTGCAGATTCCCTCCTAACAGCAAGCTTTAGGATAGGGTACTGAATTGTAACTTACTTTCGCCTAATAATGCGATTTTGGCAAAGAGACTATCTCCCGCAGGGAAGCTGCTACCATCAAATATTTGCCCTCATTACACTCCCCTCTGGAAGCGCTTTCACTGCAAGCTGCAGATTCCCTCCTAACAGCAAGCTTTAGGATAGGGTACTGAATTGTAACTTACTTTCGCCTAATAATGCGATTTTGGCAAAGAGACTATCTCCCGCAGGGAAGCTGCTACCATCAAATGTTTGCCCTCATTAGACTCCCCTCTGGAAGCGCTTTCACTGCAAGCTGCAGATTCCCTCCTAACAGCAAGCTTTAGGATAGGGTACTGAATTGTAAATTACTTTCGCCTAATAAGGCGATTTTGGCAAAGAGACTATCTCCCGCAGGGAAGCTGCTACCATCAAATGTTTGCCCTCATTAGACTCCCCTCTGGAAGCGCTTTCACTGCAAGCTGCAGATTCCCTCCTAACAGCAAGCTTTAGGATAGGGTACTGAATTGTAACTTTCTTTCGCCTAATAATGCGATTTTGGCAAAGAGACTATCTCCCGCAGGGAAGCTGCTACCATCAAATGTTTGCCCTCATTAGACTCCCCTCTGGAAGCGCTTTCACTGCAAGCTGCAGATTCCCTCCTAACAGCAAGCTTTAGGATACGGTACTGAATTGTAACTTACTTTCGCCTAATAAGGCGATTTTGGCAAAGAGAGTATCTCCCGCAGGGAAGCTGGTACCATCAAATATTTGCCCTCATTAGACTCCCCTCTGGAAGCGCTATCACTGCAAGCTGCAGATTCCCTCCTAACAGCAAGCTTTAAGATAGGGTACTGAATTGTAACTTACTTTCGCCTAATAATGCGATTTTGGCAAAGAGAGTATCTCCCGCAGGGAAGCTGCTACCATCAAATGTTTGCCCTCATTAGACTCCCCTCTGGAAGCGCTTTCACTGCAAGCTGCAGATTCCCTCCTAACTGCAAGCTTTAGGATAGGGTACTGAATTGTAACTTACTTTCGCCTAATAATGCGATTTTGGCAAAGAGACTATCTCCCGCAGGGAAGCTGCTACCATCAAATTTTTGCCCTCGTTAGACTCCCCTCTGGAAGCGCTTTCACTGCAAGCTGCAGATTCCCTCCTAACAGCAAGCTTTAGGATAGGGTACTGAATTGTAACTTACTTTCGCCTAAATAATGCGATTTTGGCAAAGAGACTATCTCCCGCAGGGAAGCTGCTACCATCAAATGTTTGCCCTCATTAGACTCCCCTCTGGAAGCGCTTTCACTGCAAGCTGCAGATTCCCTCCTAACAGCAAGCTTTAGGATAGGGTACTGAATTGTAACTTACTTTCGCCTAATAATGCGATTTTGGCAAAGAGAGTATCTCCCGCAGGGAAGCTGCTACCATCAAATTTTTGCCCTCGTTAGACTCCCCTCTGGAAGCGCTTTCACTGCAAGCTGCAGATTCCCTCCTAACAGCAAGCTTTAGGATAGGGTACTGAATTGTAACTTACTTTCGCCTAAATAATGCGATTTTGGCAAAGAGACTATCTCCCGCAGGGAAGCTGCTACCATCAAATGTTTGCCCTCATTAGACTCCCCTCTGGAAGCGCTTTCACTGCAAGCTGCAGATTCCATCCTAACAGCAAGCTTTAGGATAGGGTACTGAATTGTAACTTACTTTCGCCTAATAATGCGATTTTGGCAAAGAGACTATCTCCCGCAGGGAAGCTGCTACCATCAAATTTTTTCCCTCGTTAGACTCCCCTCTGGAAGCGCTTTCACTGCAAGCTGCAGATTCCCTCCTAACAGCAAGCTTTAGGATAGGGTACTGAATTGTAACTTACTTTCGCCTAAATAATGCGATTTTGGCAAAGAGACTATCTCCCGCAGGGAAGCTGCTACCATCAAATGTTTGCCCTCATTAGACTCCCCTCTGGAAGCGCTTTCACTGCAAGCTGCAGATTCCCTCCTAACAGCAAGCTTTAGGATAGGGTACTGAATTGTAACTTACTTTCGCTTAATAAGGCGATTTTGGCAAAGAGACTATCTCCCGCAGGGAAGCTGCTACCATCAAATGTTTGCCCTCATTAGACTCCCCTCTGGAAGCGCTTTCACGGCAAGCTGCAGATTCCCTCCTAACAGCAAGCTTTAGGATAGGGTACTGAATTGTAACTTACTTTCGCCTAATAATGCGATTTTGGCAAAGAGACTATCTCCCGCAGGGAAGCTGCTACCATCAAATATTTGCCCTCATTACACTCCCCTCTGGAAGCGCTTTCACTGCAAGCTGCAGATTCCCTCCTAACAGCAAGCTTTAGGATAGGGTACTGAATTGTAACTTACTTTCGCCTAATAATGCGATTTTGGCAAAGAGAGTATCTCCCGCAGGGAAGCTGCTACCATCAAATGTTTGCCCTCATTAGACTCCCCTCTGGAAGCGCTTTCACTGCAAGCTGCAGATTCCCTCCTAACAGCAAGCTTTAAGATAGGGTACTGAATTGTAACTTACTTTCGCCTAATAATGCGATTTTGGCAAAGAGACTATCTCCCGCAGGGAAGCTGCTACCATCAAATGTTTGCCCTCATTAGACTCCCCTCTGGAAGCGCTTTCACTGCAAGCTGCAGATTCCCTCCTAACAGCAAGCTTTAGGATAGGGTACTGAATTGTAACTTACTTTCGCCTAATAAGGCGATTTTGGCAAAGAGACTATCTCCCGCAGGGAAGCTGCTACCATCAAATGTTTGCCCTCATTAGACTCCCCTCTGGAAGCGCTTTCACTGCAAGCTGCAGATTCCCTCCTAACAGCAAGCTTTAGGATAGGGTACTGAATTGTAACTTACTTTCGCCTAATAATGCGATTTTGGCAAAGAGACTATCTCCCGCAGGGAAGCTGCTACCATCAAATGTTTGCCCTCATTAGACTCCCCTCTGGAAGCGCTTTCACTGCAAGCTGCAGATTCCCTCCTAACAGCAAGCTTTAGGATAGGGTACTGAATTGTAACTTACTTTCGCCTAATAAGGCGATTTTGGCAAAGAGAGTATCTCCCGCAGGGAAACTGCTACCATCAAATGTTTGCCCTCATTAGACTCCCCTCTGGAAGCGCTATCACTGCAAGCTGCAGATTCCCTCCTAACAGCAAGCTTTAGGATAGGGTACTGAATTGTAACTTACTTTCGCCTAATAATGCGATTTTGGCAAAGAGACTATCTCCCGCAGGGAAGCTGCTACCATCAAATGTTTGCCCTCATTAGACTCCCCTCTGGAAGCGCTTTCACTGCAAGCTGCAGATTCCCTCCTAACAGCAAGCTTTAGGATAGGGTACTGAATTGTAACTTACTTTCGCCTAATAATGCGATTTTGGCAAAGAGAGTATCTCCCGCAGGGAAGCTGCTACCATCAAATGTTTGCCCTCATTAGACTCCCCTCTGGAAGCGCTTTCACTGCAAGCTGCAGATTCCCTCCTAACAGCAAGCTTTAGGATAGGGTACTGAATTGTAACTTACTTTCGCCTAATAAGGCGATTTTGGCAAAGAGACTATCTCCCGCAGGGAAGCTGCTACCATCAAATGTTTGCCCTCATTAGACTCCCCTCTGGAAGCGCTTTCACTGCAAGCTGCAGATTCCCTCCTAACAGCAAGCTTTAGGATAGGGTACTGAATTGTAACTTAATTTCGCTTAATAAGGCGATTTTGGCAAAGAGACTATCTCCCGCAGGGAAGCTGCTACCATCAAATGTTTGCCCTCATTAGACTCCCCTCTGGAAGCGCTTTCACGGCAAGCTGCAGATTCCCTCCTAACAGCAAGCTTTAGGATAGGGTACTGAATTGTAACTTACTTTCGCCTAATAATGCGATTTTGGCAAAGAGACTATCTCCCGCAGGGAAGCTGCTACCATCAAATGTTTGCCCTCATTACACTCCCCTCTGGAAGCGCTTTCACTGCAAGCTGCAGATTCCCTCCTAACAGCAAGCTTTAGGATAGGGTACTGAATTGTAACTTACTTTCGCTTAATAAGGTGATTTTGGCAAAGAGAGTATCTCCCGCAGGGAAGCTGCTACCATCAAATGTTTGCCCTCATTAGACTCCCCTCTGGAAGCGCTTTCACTGCAAGCTGCAGATTCCCTCCTAACAGCAAGCTTTAGGATAGGGTACTGAATTGTAACTTACTTTCGCCTAATAAGGCGATTTTGGCAAAGAGAATATCTCCCGCAGGGAAGCTGCTACCATCAAATGTTTGCCCTCATTAGACTCCCCTCTGGAAGCGCTTTCACTGCAAGCTGCAGATTCCCTCCTAACAGCAAGCTTTAGGATAGGGTACTGAATTGTAACTTACTTTCGCCTAATAATGCGATTTTGGCAAAGAGACTATCTCCCGCAGGGAAGCTGCTACCATCAAATGTTTGCCCTCATTAGACTCCCCTCTGGAAGCGCTTTCACTGCAAGCTGCAGATTCCCTCCTAACAGCAAGCTTTAGGATAGGGTACTGAATTGTAACTTACTTTCGCCTAATAAGGCGATTTTGGCAAAGAGAGTATCTCCCGCAGGGAAACTGCTACCATCAAATGTTTGCCCTCATTAGACTCCCCTCTGGAAGCGCTATCACTGCAAGCTGCAGATTCCCTCCTAACAGCAAGCTTTAAGATAGGGTACTGAATTGTAACTTACTTTCGCCTAATAATGCGATTTTGGCAAAGAGAGTATCTCCCGCAGGGAAGCTGCTACCATCAAATCTTTGCCCTCATTAGACTCCCCTCTGGAAGCGCTTTCACTGCAAGCTGCAGATTCCCTCCTAACAGCAAGCTTTAGGATAGGGTACTGAATTGTAACTTACTTTCGCCTAATAATGCGATTTTGGCAAAGAGACTATCTCCCGCAGGGAAGCTGCTACCATCAAATTTTTGCCCTCGTTAGACTCCCCTCTGGAAGCGCTTTCACTGCAAGCTGCAGATTCCCTCCTAACAGCAAGCTTTAGGATAGGGTACTGAATTGTAACTTACTTTCGCCTAAATAATGCGATTTTGGCAAAGAGACTATCTCCCGCAGGGAAGCTGCTACCATCAAATGTTTGCCCTCATTAGACTCCCCTCTGGAAGCGCTTTCACTGCAAGCTGCAGATTCCCTCCTAACAGCAAGCTTTAGGATAGGGTACTGAATTGTAACTTACTTTCGCTTAATAAGGCGATTTTGGCAAAGAGACTATCTCCCGCAGGGAAGCTGCTACCATCAAATGTTTGCCCTCATTAGACTCCCCTCTGGAAGCGCTTTCACGGCAAGCTGCAGATTCCCTCCTAACAGCAAGCTTTAGGATAGGGTACTGAATTGTAACTTACTTTCGCCTAATAATGCGATTTTGGCAAAGAGAGTATCTCCCGCAGGGAAGCTGCTACCATCAAATATTTGCCCTCATTACACTCCCCTCTGGAAGCGCTTTCACTGCAAGCTGCAGATTCCCTCCTAACAGCAAGCTTTAGGATAGGGTACTGAATTGTAACTTACTTTCGCCTAATAATGCGATTTTGGCAAAGAGACTATCTCCCGCAGGGAAGCTGCTACCATCAAATATTTGCCCTCATTACACTCCCCTCTGGAAGCGCTTTCACTGCAAGCTGCAGATTCCCTCCTAACAGCAAGCTTTAGGATAGGGTACTGAATTGTAACTTACTTTCGCCTAATAATGCGATTTTGGCAAAGAGACTATCTCCCGCAGGGAAGCTGCTACCATCAAATGTTTGCCCTCATTAGACTCCCCTCTGGAAGCGCTTTCACTGCAAGCTGCAGATTCCCTCCTAACAGCAAGCTTTAGGATAGGGTACTGAATTGTAACTTACTTTCGCCTAATAAGGCGATTTTGGCAAAGAGACTATCTCCCGCAGGGAAGCTGCTACCATCAAATGTTTGCCCTCATTAGACTCCCCTCTGGAAGCGCTTTCACTGCAAGCTGCAGATTCCCTCCTAACAGCAAGCTTTAGGATAGGGTACTGAATTGTAACTTTCTTTCGCCTAATAATGCGATTTTGGCAAAGAGACTATCTCCCGCAGGGAAGCTGCTACCATCAAATGTTTGCCCTCATTAGACTCCCCTCTGGAAGCGCTTTCACTGCAAGCTGCAGATTCCCTCCTAACAGCAAGCTTTAGGATACGGTACTGAATTGTAACTTACTTTCGCCTAATAAGGCGATTTTGGCAAAGAGAGTATCTCCCGCAGGGAAGCTGGTACCATCAAATATTTGCCCTCATTAGACTCCCCTCTGGAAGCGCTATCACTGCAAGCTGCAGATTCCCTCCTAACAGCAAGCTTTAAGATAGGGTACTGAATTGTAACTTACTTTCGCCTAATAATGCGATTTTGGCAAAGAGAGTATCTCCCGCAGGGAAGCTGCTACCATCAAATGTTTGCCCTCATTAGACTCCCCTCTGGAAGCGCTTTCACTGCAAGCTGCAGATTCCCTCCTAACAGCAAGCTTTAGGATAGGGTACTGAATTGTAACTTACTTTCGCCTAATAATGCGATTTTGGCAAAGAGAGTATCTCCCGCAGGGAAGCTGCTACCATCAAATGTTTGCCCTCATTAGACTCCCCTCTGGAAGCGCTTTCACTGCAAGCTGCAGATTCCCTCCTAACTGCAAGCTTTAGGATAGGGTACTGAATTGTAACTTACTTTCGCTTAATAATGCGATTTTGGCAAAGAGACTATCTCCCGCAGGGAAGCTGCTACCATCAAATGTTTGCCCTCATTAGACTCCCCTCTGGAAGCGCTTTCACTGCAAGCTGCAGATTCCCTCCTAACAGCAAGCTTTAGGATAGGGTACTGAATTGTAACTTACTTTCGCCTAATAATGCGATTTTGGCAAAGAGAGTATCTCCCGCAGGGAAGCTGCTACCATCAAATGTTTGCCCTCATTAGACTCCCCTCTGGAAGCGCTTTCACGGCAAGCTGCAGATTCCCTCCTAACAGCAAGCTTTAGGATAGGGTACTGAATTGTAACTTACTTTCGCCTAATAATGCGATGTTGGCAAAGAGACTATCTCCCGCAGGGAAGCTGCTACCATCAAATCTTTGCCCTCATTAGACTCCCCTCTGGAAGCGCTTTCACTGCAAGCTGCAGATTCCCTCCTAACAGCAAGCTTTAGGATAGGGTACTGAATTGTAACTTACTTTCGCCTAATAATGCGATTTTGGCAAAGAGAGTATCTCCCGCAGGGAAGCTGCTACCATCAAATGTTTGCCCTCATTAGACTCCCCTCTGGAAGCGCTTTCACTGCAAGCTGCAGATTCCCTCCTAACAGCAAGCTTTAGGATAGGGTACTGAATTGTAACTTACTTTCGCCTAATAATGCGATTTTGGCAAAGAGAGTATCTCCCGCAGGGAAGCTGCTACCATCAAATGTTTGCCCTCATTAGACTCCCCTCTGGAAGCGCTTTCACTGCAAGCTGCAGATTCCCTCCTAACAGCAAGCTTTAGGATAGGGTACTGAATTGTAACTTACTTTCGCCTAATAAGGCGATTTTGGCAAAGAGAGTATCTCCCGCAGGGAAGCTGCTACCATCAAATGTTTGCCCTCATTAGACTCCCCTCTGGAAGCGCTTTCACTGCAAGCTGCAGATTCCCTCCTAACAGCAAGCTTTAGGATAGGGTACTGAATTGTAACTTACTTTCGCTTAATAAGGCGATTTTGGCAAAGAGAGTATCTCCCGCAGGGAAGCTGCTACCATCAAATGTTTGCCCTCATTAGACTCCCCTCTGGAAGCGCTTTCACTGCAAGCTGCAGATTCCCTCCTAACAGCAAGCTTTAGGATAGGGTACTGAATTGTAACTTACTTTCGCCTAATAAGGCGATTTTGGCAAAGAGACTATCTCCCGCAGGGAAACTGCTACCATCAAATGTTTGCCCTCATTAGACTCCCCTCTGGAAGCGCTATCACTGCAAGCTGCAGATTCCCTCCTAACAGCAAGCTTTAAGATAGGGTACTGAATTGTAACTTACTTTCGCCTAATAATGCGATTTTGGCAAAGAGAGTATCTCCCGCAGGGAAGCTGCTACCATCAAATCTTTGCCCTCATTAGACTCCCCTCTGGAAGCGCTTTCACTGCAAGCTGCAGATTCCCTCCTAACAGCAAGCTTTAGGATAGGGTACTGAATTGTAACTTACTTTCGCCTAATAATGCGATTTTGGCAAAGAGACTATCTCCCGCAGGGAAGCTGCTACCATCAAATTTTTGCCCTCGTTAGACTCCCCTCTGGAAGCGCTTTCACTGCAAGCTGCAGATTCCCTCCTAACAGCAAGCTTTAGGATAGGGTACTGAATTGTAACTTACTTTCGCCTAAATAATGCGATTTTGGCAAAGAGACTATCTCCCGCAGGGAAGCTGCTACCATCAAATGTTTGCCCTCATTAGACTCCCCTCTGGAAGCGCTTTCACTGCAAGCTGCAGATTCCCTCCTAACAGCAAGCTTTAGGATAGGGTACTGAATTGTAACTTACTTTCGCTTAATAAGGCGATTTTGGCAAAGAGAGTATCTCCCGCAGGGAAGCTGCTACCATCAAATTTTTGCCCTCGTTAGACTCCCCTCTGGAAGCGCTTTCACGGCAAGCTGCAGATTCCCTCCTAACAGCAAGCTTTAGGATAGGGTACTGAATTGTAACTTACTTTCGCCTAATAAGGCGATTTTGGCAAAGAGACTATCTCCCGCAGGGAAGCTGCTACCATCAAATATTTGCCCTCATTACACTCCCCTCTGGAAGCGCTTTCACTGCAAGCTGCAGATTCCCTCCTAACAGCAAGCTTTAGGATAGGGTACTGAATTGTAACTTACTTTCGCCTAATAATGCGATTTTGGCAAAGAGACTATCTCCCGCAGGGAAGCTGCTACCATCAAATATTTGCCCTCATTAGACTCCCCTCTGGAAGCGCTTTCACTGCAAGCTGCAGATTCCCTCCTAACAGCAAGCTTTAAGATAGGGTACTGAATTGTAACTTACTTTCGCCTAATAATGCGATTTTGGCAAAGAGAGTATCTCCCGCAGGGAAGCTGCTACCATCAAATGTTTGCCCTCATTAGACTCCCCTCTGGAAGCGCTTTCACTGCAAGCTGCAGATTCCCTCCTAACAGCAAGCTTTAGGATAGGGTACTGAATTGTAACTTACTTTCGCCTAATAAGGCGATTTTGGCAAAGAGACTATCTCCCGCAGGGAAGCTGCTACCATCAAATGTTTGCCCTCATTAGACTCCCCTCTGGAAGCGCTTTCACTGCAAGCTGCAGATTCCCTCCTAACAGCAAGCTTTAGGATAGGGTACTGAATTGTAACTTACTTTCGCCTAATAATGCGATTTTGGCAAAGAGACTATCTCCCGCAGGGAAGCTGCTACCATCAAATGTTTGCCCTCATTAGACTCCCCTCTGGAAGCGCTTTCACTGCAAGCTGCAGATTCCCTCCTAACAGCAAGCTTTAGGATAGGGTACTGAATTGTAACTTACTTTCGCCTAATAAGGCGATTTTGGCAAAGAGAGTATCTCCCGCAGGGAAGCTGGTACTATCAAATACTTGCCCTCATTAGACTCCCCTCTGGAAGCGCTATCACTGCAAGCTGCAGATTCCCTCCTAACAGCAAGCTTTAAGATAGGGTACTGAATTGTAACTTACTTTCGCCTAATAATGCGATTTTGGCAAAGAGAGTATCTCCCGCAGGGAAGCTGCTACCATCAAATGTTTGCCCTCATTAGACTCCCCTCTGGAAGCGCTTTCACTGCAAGCTGCAGATTCCCTCCTAACAGCAAGCTTTAGGATAGGGTACTGAATTGTAACTTACTTTCGCCTAATAAGGCGATTTTGGCAAAGAGACTATCTCCCGCAGGGAAGCTGCTACCATCAAATGTTTGCCCTCATTAGACTCCCCTCTGGAAGCGCTTTCACGGCAAGCTGCAGATTCCCTCCTAACAGCAAGCTTTAGGATAGGGTACTGAATTGTAACTTACTTTCGATTAATAATGCGATTTTGGCAAAGAGACTATCTCCCGCAGGGAAGCTGCTACCATCAAATGTTTGCCCTCATTAGACTCCCCTCTGGAAGCGCTTTCACTGCAAGCTGCAGATTCCCTCCTAACAGCAAGCTTTAGGATAGGGTACTGAATTGTAACTTACTTTCGCTTAATAAGGCGATTTTGGCAAAGAGACTATCTCCCGCAGGGAAGCTGCTACCATCAAATGTTTGCCCTCATTAGACTCCCCTCTGGAAGCGCTTTCACGGCAAGCTGCAGATTCCCTCCTAACAGCAAGCTTTAGGATAGGGTACTGAATTGTAACTTACTTTCGCCTAATAATGCGATTTTGGCAAAGAGACTATCTCCCGCAGGGAAGCTGCTACCATCAAATGTTTGCCCTCATTAGACTCCCCTCTGGAAGCGCTTTCACTGCAAGCTGCAGATTCCCTCCTAACAGCAAGCTTTAGGATAGGGTACTGAATTGTAACTTACTTTCGCCTAATAATGCGATTTTGGCAAAGAGAGTATCTCCCGCAGGGAAGCTGCTACCATCAAATGTTTGCCCTCATTAGACTCCCCTCTGGAAGCGCTTTCACTGCAAGCTGCAGATTCCCTCCTAACAGCAAGCTTTAGGATAGGGTACTGAATTGTAACTTACTTTCGCCTAATAATGCGATTTTGGCAAAGAGAGTATCTCCCGCAGGGAAGCTGCTACCATCAAATGTTTGCCCTCATTAGACTCCCCTCTGGAAGCGCTTTCACTGCAAGCTGCAGATTCCCTCCTAACAGCAAGCTTTAGGATAGGGTACTGAATTGTAACTTACTTTCGCCTAATAAGGCGATTTTGGCAAAGAGAGTATCTCCCGCAGGGAAGCTGCTACCATCAAATGTTTGCCCTCATTAGACTCCCCTCTGGAAGCGCTTTCACTGCAAGCTGCAGATTCCCTCCTAACAGCAAGCTTTAGGATAGGGTACTGAATTGTAACTTACTTTCGCTTAATAAGGCGATTTTGGCAAAGAGAGTATCTCCCGCAGGGAAGCTGCTACCATCAAATGTTTGCCCTCATTAGACTCCCCTCTGGAAGCGCTTTCACTGCAAGCTGCAGATTCCCTCCTAACAGCAAGCTTTAGGATAGGGTACTGAATTGTAACTTACTTTCGCCTAATAAGGCGATTTTGGCAAAGAGAGTATCTCCCGCAGGGAAACTGCTACCATCAAATGTTTGCCCTCATTAGACTCCCCTCTGGAAGCGCTATCACTGCAAGCTGCAGATTCCCTCCTAACAGCAAGCTTTAAGATAGGGTACTGAATTGTAACTTACTTTCGCCTAATAATGCGATTTTGGCAAAGAGAGTATCTCCCGCAGGGAAGCTGCTACCATCAAATCTTTGCCCTCATTAGACTCCCCTCTGGAAGCGCTTTCACTGCAAGCTGCAGATTCCCTCCTAACAGCAAGCTTTAGGATAGGGTACTGAATTGTAACTTACTTTCGCCTAAATAATGCGATTTTGGCAAAGAGACTATCTCCCGCAGGGAAGCTGCTACCATCAAATTTTTGCCCTCGTTAGACTCCCCTCTGGAAGCGCTTTCACTGCAAGCTGCAGATTCCCTCCTAACAGCAAGCTTTAGGATAGGGTACTGAATTGTAACTTACTTTCGCCTAAATAATGCGATTTTTGCAAAGAGACTATCTCCCGCAGGGAAGCTGCTACCATCAAATGTTTGCCCTCATTAGACTCCCCTCTGGAAGCGCTTTCACTGCAAGCTGCAGATTCCCTCCTAACAGCAAGCTTTAGGATAGGGTACTGAATTGTAACTTACTTTCGCCTAATAATGCGATTTTGGCAAAGAGAGTATCTCCCGCAGGGAAGCTGCTACCATCAAATTTTTGCCCTCGTTAGACTCCCCTCTGGAAGCGCTTTCACTGCAAGCTGCAGATTCCCTCCTAACAGCAAGCTTTAGGATAGGGTACTGAATTGTAACTTACTTTCGCCTAAATAATGCGATTTTGGCAAAGAGACTATCTTCCGCAGGGAAGCTGCTACCATCAAATGTTTGCCCTCATTAGACTCCCCTCTGGAAGCGCTTTCACTGCAAGCTGCAGATTCCCTCCTAACAGCAAGCTTTAGGATAGGGTACTGAATTGTAACTTACTTTCGCCTAATAATGCGGTTTTGGCAAAGAGACTATCTCCCGCAGGGAAGCTGCTACCATCAAATTTTTGCCCTCGTTAGACTCCCCTCTGGAAGCGCTTTCACTGCAAGCTGCAGATTCCCTCCTAACAGCAAGCTTTAGGATAGGGTACTGAATTGTAACTTACTTTCGCCTAATAATGCGATTTTGGCAAAGAGAGTATCTCCCGCAGGGAAACTGCTACCATCAAATGTTTGCCCTCATTAGACTCCCCTCTGGAAGCGCTTTCACTGCAAGCTGCAGATTCCCTCCTAACAGCAAGCTTTAGGATAGGGTACTGAATTGTAACTTACTTTCGCCTAATAAGGCGATTTTGGCAAAGAGAGTATCTCCCGCAGGGAAGCTGCTACCATCAAATGTTTGCCCTCATTAGACTCCCCTCTGGAAGCGCTTTCACTGCAAGCTGCAGATTCCCTCCTAACAGCAAGCTTTAGGATAGGGTACTGAATTGTAACTTACTTTCGCTTAATAAGGCGATTTTGGCAAAGAGAGTATCTCCCGCAGGGAAGCTGCTACCATCAAATGTTTGCCCTCATTAGACTCCCCTCTGGAAGCGCTTTCACTGCAAGCTGCAGATTCCCTCCTAACAGCAAGCTTTAGGATAGGGTACTGAATTGTAACTTACTTTCGCCTAATAAGGCGATTTTGGCAAAGAGACTATCTCCCGCAGGGAAACTGCTACCATCAAATGTTTGCCCTCATTAGACTCCCCTCTGGAAGCGCTATCACTGCAAGCTGCAGATTCCCTCCTAACAGCAAGCTTTAAGATAGGGTACTGAATTGTAACTTACTTTCGCCTAATAATGCGATTTTGGCAAAGAGAGTATCTCCCGCAGGGAAGCTGCTACCATCAAATCTTTGCCCTCATTAGACTCCCCTCTGGAAGCGCTTTCACTGCAAGCTGCAGATTCCCTCCTAACAGCAAGCTTTAGGATAGGGTACTGAATTGTAACTTACTTTCGCCTAATAATGCGATTTTGGCAAAGAGACTATCTCCCGCAGGGAAGCTGCTACCATCAAATTTTTGCCCTCGTTAGACTCCCCTCTGGAAGCGCTTTCACTGCAAGCTGCAGATTCCCTCCTAACAGCAAGCTTTAGGATAGGGTACTGAATTGTAACTTACTTTCGCCTAAATAATGCGATTTTGGCAAAGAGACTATCTCCCGCAGGGAAGCTGCTACCATCAAATGTTTGCCCTCATTAGACTCCCCTCTGGAAGCGCTTTCACTGCAAGCTGCAGATTCCCTCCTAACAGCAAGCTTTAGGATAGGGTACTGAATTGTAACTTACTTTCGCTTAATAAGGCGATTTTGGCAAAGAGACTATCTCCCGCAGGGAAGCTGCTACTATCAAATTTTTGCCCTCGTTAGACTCCCCTCTGGAAGCGCTTTCACGGCAAGCTGCAGATTCCCTCCTAACAGCAAGCTTTAGGATAGGGTACTGAATTGTAACTTACTTTCGCCTAATAATGCGATTTTGGCAAAGAGACTATCTCCCGCAGGGAAGCTGCTACCATCAAATATTTGCCCTCATTACACTCCCCTCTGGAAGCGCTTTCACTGCAAGCTGCAGATTCCCTCCTAACAGCAAGCTTTAGGATAGGGTACTGAATTGTAACTTACTTTCGCCTAATAATGCGATTTTGGCAAAGAGACTATCTCCCGCAGGGAAGCTGCTACCATCAAATGTTTGCCCTCATTAGACTCCCCTCTGGAAGCGCTTTCACTGCAAGCTGCAGATTCCCTCCTAACAGCAAGCTTTAAGATAGGGTACTGAATTGTAACTTACTTTCGCCTAATAATGCGATTTTGGCAAAGAGAGTATCTCCCGCAGGGAAGCTGCTACCATCAAATGTTTGCCCTCATTAGACTCCCCTCTGGAAGCGCTTTCACTGCAAGCTGCAGATTCCCTCCTAACAGCAAGCTTTAGGATAGGGTACTGAATTGTAACTTACTTTCGCCTAATAAGGCGATTTTGGCAAAGAGAGTATCTCCCGCAGGGAAGCTGCTACCATCAAATGTTTGCCCTCATTAGACTCCCCTCTGGAAGCGCTTTCACTGCAAGCTGCAGATTCCCTCCTAACAGCAAGCTTTAGGATAGGGTACTGAATTGTAACTTACTTTCGCCTAATAATGCGATTTTGGCAAAGAGACTATCTCCCGCAGGGAAGCTGCTACCATCAAATGTTTGCCCTCATTAGACTCCCCTCTGGAAGCGCTTTCACTGCAAGCTGCAGATTCCCTCCTAACAGCAAGCTTTAGGATAGGGTACTGAATTGTAACTTACTTTCGCCTAATAAGGCGATTTTGGCAAAGAGAGTATCTCCCGCAGGGAAGCTGGTACCATCAAATATTTGCCCTCATTAGACTCCCCTCTGGAAGCGCTATCACTGCAAGCTGCAGATTCCCTCCTAACAGCAAGCTTTAAGATAGGGTACTGAATTGTAACTTACTTTCGCCTAATAATGCGATTTTGGCAAAGAGAGTATCTCCCGCAGGGAAGCTGCTACCATCAAATGTTTGCCCTCATTAGACTCCCCTCTGGAAGCGCTTTCACTGCAAGCTGCAGATTCCCTCCTAACAGCAAGCTTTAGGATAGGGTACTGAATTGTAACTTACTTTCGCCTAATAATGCGATTTTGGCAAAGAGAGTATCTCCCGCAGGGAAGCTGCTACCATCAAATGTTTGCCCTCATTAGACTCCCCTCTGGAAGCGCTTTCACGGCAAGCTGCAGATTCCCTCCTAACAGCAAGCTTTAGGATAGGGTACTGAATTGTAACTTACTTTCGCTTAATAATGCGATTTTGGCAAAGAGAGTATCTCCCGCAGGGAAGCTGCTACCATCAAATGTTTGCCCTCATTAGACTCCCCTCTGGAAGCGCTTTCACTGCAAGCTGCAGATTCCCTCCTAACAGCAAGCTTTAGGATAGGGTACTGAATTGTAACTTACTTTCGCCTAATAATGCGATTTTGGCAAAGAGAGTATCTCCCGCAGGGAAGCTGCTACCATCAAATGTTTGCCCTCATTAGACTCCCCTCTGGAAGCGCTTTCACTGCAAGCTGCAGATTCCCTCCTAACAGCAAGCTTTAGGATAGGGTACTGAATTGTAACTTACTTTCGCCTAATAAGGCGATTTTGGCAAAGAGAGTATCTCCCGCAGGGAAGCTGCTACCATCAAATGTTTGCCCTCATTAGACTCCCCTCTGGAAGCGCTTTCACTGCAAGCTGCAGATTCCCTCCTAACAGCAAGCTTTAGGATAGGGTACTGAATTGTAACTTACTTTCGCCTAATAAGGCGATTTTGGCAAAGAGACTATCTCCCGCAGGGAAGCTGCTACCATCAAATGTTTGCCCTCATTAGACTCCCCTCTGGAAGCGCTTTCACTGCAAGCTGCAGATTCCCTCCTAACAGCAAGCTTTAGGATAGGGTACTGAATTGTAACTTACTTTCGCCTAATAAGGCGATTTTGGCAAAGAGAGTATCTCCCGCAGGGAAGCTGGTACCATCAAATATTTGCCCTCATTAGACTCCCCTCTGGAAGCGCTATCACTGCAAGCTGCAGATTCCCTCCTAACAGCAAGCTTTAAGATAGGGTACTGAATTGTAACTTACTTTCGCCTAATAATGCGATTTTGGCAAAGAGAGTATCTCCCGCAGGGAAGCTGCTACCATCAAATGTTTGCCCTCATTAGACTCCCCTCTGGAAGCGCTTTCACTGCAAGCTGCAGATTCCCTCCTAACAGCAAGCTTTAGGATAGGGTACTGAATTGTAACTTACTTTCGCCTAATAATGCGATTTTGGCAAAGAGAGTATCTCCCGCAGGGAAGCTGCTACCATCAAATGTTTGCCCTCATTAGACTCCCCTCTGGAAGCGCTTTCACGGCAAGCTGCAGATTCCCTCCTAACAGCAAGCTTTAGGATAGGGTACTGAATTGTAACTTACTTTCGCTTAATAATGCGATTTTGGCAAAGAGAGTATCTCCCGCAGGGAAGCTGCTACCATCAAATGTTTGCCCTCATTAGACTCCCCTCTGGAAGCGCTTTCACTGCAAGCTGCAGATTCCCTCCTAACAGCAAGCTTTAAGATAGGGTACTGAATTGTAACTTACTTTCGCCTAATAATGCGATTTTGGCAAAGAGAGTATCTCCCGCAGGGAAGCTGCTACCATCAAATGTTTGCCCTCATTAGACTCCCCTCTGGAAGCGCTTTCACTGCAAGCTGCAGATTCCCTCCTAACAGCAAGCTTTAGGATAGGGTACTGAATTGTAACTTACTTTCGCCTAATAAGGCGATTTTGGCAAAGAGAGTATCTCCCGCAGGGAAGCTGCTACCATCAAATGTTTGCCCTCATTAGACTCCCCTCTGGAAGCGCTTTCACTGCAAGCTGCAGATTCCCTCCTAACAGCAAGCTTTAGGATAGGGTACTGAATTGTAACTTACTTTCGCCTAATAATGCGATTTTGGCAAAGAGACTATCTCCCGCAGGGAAGCTGCTACCATCAAATGTTTGCCCTCATTAGACTCCCCTCTGGAAGCGCTTTCACTGCAAGCTGCAGATTCCCTCCTAACAGCAAGCTTTAGGATAGGGTACTGAATTGTAACTTACTTTCGCCTAATAAGGCGATTTTGGCAAAGAGACTATCTCCCGCAGGGAAGCTGGTACCATCAAATATTTGCCCTCATTAGACTCCCCTCTGGAAGCGCTATCACTGCAAGCTGCAGATTCCCTCCTAACAGCAAGCTTTAAGATAGGGTACTGAATTGTAACTTACTTTCGCCTAATAATGCGATTTTGGCAAAGAGAGTATCTCCCGCAGGGAAGCTGCTACCATCAAATGTTTGCCCTCATTAGACTCCCCTCTGGAAGCGCTTTCACTGCAAGCTGCAGATTCCCTCCTAACAGCAAGCTTTAGGATAGGGTACTGAATTGTAACTTACTTTCGCCTAATAATGCGATTTTGGCAAAGAGAGTATCTCCCGCAGGGAAGCTGCTACCATCAAATGTTTGCCCTCATTAGACTCCCCTCTGGAAGCGCTTTCACGGCAAGCTGCAGATTCCCTCCTAACAGCAAGCTTTAGGATAGGGTACTGAATTGTAACTTACTTTCGCTTAATAATGCGATTTTGGCAAAGAGACTATCTCCCGCAGGGAAGCTGCTACCATCAAATGTTTGCCCTCATTAGACTCCCCTCTGGAAGCGCTTTCACTGCAAGCTGCAGATTCCCTCCTAACAGCAAGCTTTAGGATAGGGTACTGAATTGTAACTTACTTTCACTTAATAAGGCGATTTTGGCAAAGAGACTATCTCCCGCAGGGAAGCTGCTACCATCAAATCTTTGCCCTCATTAGACTCCCCTCTGGAAGCGCTTTCACGGCAAGCTGCAGATTCCCTCCTAACAGCAAGCTTTAGGATAGGGTACTGAATTGTAACTTACTTTCGCCTAATAATGCGATTTTGGCAAAGAGACTATCTCCCGCAGGGAAGCTGCTACCATCAAATGTTTGCCCTCATTAGACTCCCCTCTGGAAGCGCTTTCACTGCAAGCTGCAGATTCCCTCCTAACAGCAAGCTTTAGGATAGGGTACTGAATTGTAACTTACTTTCGCCTAATAATGCGATTTTGGCAAAGAGAGTATCTCCCGCAGGGAAGCTGCTACCATCAAATGTTTGCCCTCATTACACTCCCCTCTGGAAGCGCTTTCACTGCAAGCTGCAGATTCCCTCCTAACAGCAAGCTTTAGGATAGGGTACTGAATTGTAACTTACTTTCGCCTAATAATGCGATTTTGGCAAAGAGAGTATCTCCCGCAGGGAAGCTGCTACCATCAAATGTTTGCCCTCATTAGACTCCCCTCTGGAAGCGCTTTCACTGCAAGCTGCAGATTCCCTCCTAACAGCAAGCTTTAGGATAGGGTACTGAATTGTAACTTACTTTCGCCTAATAAGGCGATTTTTTCAAAGAGAGTATCTCCCGCAGTGAAGCTGCTACCATCAAATGTTTGCCCTCATTAGACTCCCCTCTGGAAGCGCTTTCACTGCAAGCTGCAGATTCCCTCCTAACAGCAAGCTTTAGGATAGGGTACTGAATTGTAACTTACTTTCGCTTAATAAGGCGATTTTGGCAAAGAGAGTATCTCCCGCAGGGAAGCTGCTACCATCAAATGTTTGCCCTCATTAGACTCCCCTCTGGAAGCGCTTTCACTGCAAGCTGCAGATTCCCTCCTAACAGCAAGCTTTAGGATAGGGTACTGAATTGTAACTTACTTTCGCCTAATAAGGCGATTTTGGCAAAGAGAGTATCTCCCGCAGGGAAACTGCTACCATCAAATGTTTGCCCTCATTAGACTCCCCTCTGGAAGCGCTATCACTGCAAGCTGCAGATTCCCTCCTAACAGCAAGCTTTAAGATAGGGTACTGAATTGTAACTTACTTTCGCCTAATAATGCGATTTTGGCAAAGAGAGTATCTCCCGCAGGGAAGCTGGTACCATCAAATCTTTGCCCTCATTAGACTCCCCTCTGGAAGCGCTTTCACTGCAAGCTGCAGATTCCCTCCTAACAGCAAGCTTTAGGATAGGGTACTGAATTGTAACTTACTTTCGCCTAAATAATGCGATTTTGGCAAAGAGACTATCTCCCGCAGGGAAGCTGCTACCATCAAATGTTTGCCCTCATTAGACTCCCCTCTGGAAGTGCTTTCACTGCAAGCTGCAGATTCCCTCCTAACAGCAAGCTTTAGGATAGGGTACTGAATTGTAACTTACTTTCGCCTAAATAATGCGATTTTTGCAAAGAGACTATCTCCCGCAGGGAAGCTGCTACCATCAAATGTTTGCCCTCATTAGACTCCCCTCTGGAAGCGCTTTCACTGCAAGCTGCAGATTCCCTCCTAACAGCAAGCTTTAGGATAGGGTACTGAATTGTAACTTACTTTCGCCTAATAATGCGATTTTGGCAAAGAGAGTATCTGCCGCAGGGAAGCTGCTACCATCAAATTTTTGCCCTCGTTAGACTCCCCTCTGGAAGCGCTTTCACTGCAAGCTGCAGATTCCCTCCTAACAGCAAGCTTTAGGATAGGGTACTGAATTGTAACTTACTTTCGCCTAAATAATGCGATTTTGGCAAAGAGACTATCTTCCGCAGGGAAGCTGCTACCATCAAATGTTTGCCCTCATTAGACTCCCCTCTGGAAGCGCTTTCACTGCAAGCTGCAGATTCCCTCCTAACAGCAAGCTTTAGGATAGGGTACTGAATTGTAACTTACTTTCGCCTAATAATGCGGTTTTGGCAAAGAGACTATCTCCCGCAGGGAAGCTGCTACCATCAAATTTTTGCCCTCGTTAGACTCCCCTCTGGAAGCGCTTTCACTGCAAGCTGCAGATTCCCTCCTAACAGCAAGCTTTAGGATAGGGTACTGAATTGTAACTTACTTTCGCCTAAATAATGCGATTTTGGCAAAGAGAGTATCTCCCGCAGGGAAACTGCTACCATCAAATGTTTGCCCTCATTAGACTCCCCTCTGGAAGCGCTTTCACTGCAAGCTGCAGATTCCCTCCTAACAGCAAGCTTTAGGATAGGGTACTGAATTGTAACTTACTTTCGCTTAATAAGGCGATTTTGGCAAAGAGAGTATCTCCCGCAGGGAAGCTGCTACCATCAAATGTTTGCCCTCATTAGACTCCCCTCTGGAAGCGCTTTCACTGCAAGCTGCAGATTCCCTCCTAACAGCAAGCTTTAGGATAGGGTACTGAATTGTAACTTACTTTCGCCTAATAAGGCGATTTTGGCAAAGAGAGTATCTCCCGCAGGGAAACTGCTACCATCAAATGTTTGCCCTCATTAGACTCCCCTCTGGAAGCGCTATCACTGCAAGCTGCAGATTCCCTCCTAACAGCAAGCTTTAAGATAGGGTACTGAATTGTAACTTACTTTCGCCTAATAATGCGATTTTGGCAAAGAGAGTATCTCCCGCAGGGAAGCTGCTACCATCAAATGTTTGCCCTCATTAGACTCCCCTCTGGAAGCGCTTTCACTGCAAGCTGCAGATTCCCTCCTAACAGCAAGCTTTAGGATAGGGTACTGAATTGTAACTTACTTTCGCCTAATAATGCGATTTTGGCAAAGAGACTATCTCCCGCAGGGAAGCTGCTACCATCAAATTTTTGCCCTCGTTAGACTCCCCTCTGGAAGCGCTTTCACTGCAAGCTGCAGATTCCCTCCTAACAGCAAGCTTTAGGATAGGGTACTGAATTGTAACTTACTTTCGCCTAAATAATGCGATTTTGGCAAAGAGAGTATCTCCCGCAGGGAAGCTGCTACCATCAAATGTTTGCCCTCATTAGACTCCCCTCTGGAAGCGCTTTCACTGCAAGCTGCAGATTCCCTCCTAACAGCAAGCTTTAGGATAGGGTACTGAATTGTAACTTACTTTCGCTTAATAAGGCGATTTTGGCAAAGAGACTATCTCCCGCAGGGAAGCTGCTACCATCAAATGTTTGCCCTCATTAGACTCCCCTCTGGAAGCGCTTTCACGGCAAGCTGCAGATTCCCTCCTAACAGCAAGCTTTAGGATAGGGTACTGAATTGTAACTTACTTTCGCCTAATAATGCGATTTTGGCAAAGAGACTATCTCCCGCAGGGAAGCTGCTACCATCAAATGTTTGCCCTCATTACACTCCCCTCTGGAAGCGCTTTCACTGCAAGCTGCAGATTCCCTCCTAACAGCAAGCTTTAGGATAGGGTACTGAATTGTAACTTACTTTCGCCTAATAATGCGATTTTGGCAAAGAGACTATCTCCCGCAGGGAAGCTGCTACCATCAAATGTTTGCCCTCATTAGACTCCCCTCTGGAAGCGCTTTCACTGCAAGCTGCAGATTCCCTCCTAACAGCAAGCTTTAGGATAGGGTACTGAATTGTAACTTACTTTCGCCTAATAATGCGATTTTGGCAAAGAGACTATCTCCCGCAGGGAAGCTGCTACCATCAAATGTTTGCCCTCATTAGACTCCCCTCTGGAAGCGCTTTCACTGCAAGCTGCAGATTCCCTCCTAACAGCAAGCTTTAGGATAGGGTACTGAATTGTAACTTACTTTCGCCTAATAAGGCGATTTTGGCAAAGAGAGTATCTCCCGCAGGGAAGCTGGTACCATCAAATATTTGCCCTCATTAGACTCCCCTCTGGAAGCGCTATCACTGCAAGCTGCAGATTCCCTCCTAACAGCAAGCTTTAGGATAGGGTACTGAATTGTAACTTACTTTCGCCTAATAATGCGATTTTGGCAAAGAGAGTATCTCCCGCAGGGAAGCTGCTAACATCAAATGTTTGCCCTCATTAGACTCCCCTCTGGAAGCGCTTTCACTGCAAGCTGCAGATTCCCTCCTAACAGCAAGCTTTAGGATAGGGTACTGAATTGTAACTTACTTTCGCCTAATAATGCGATTTTGGCAAAGAGACTATCTCCCGCAGGGAAGCTGCTACCATCAAATGTTTGCCCTCATTAGACTCCCCTCTGGAAGCGCTTTCACTGCAAGCTGCAGATTCCCTCCTAACAGCAAGCTTTAGGATAGGGTACTGAATTGTAACTTACTTTCGCCTAATAATGCGATTTTGGCAAAGAGAGTATCTCCCGCAGGGAAGCTGGTACCATCAAATATTTGCCCTCATTAGACTCCCCTCTGGAAGCGCTATCACTGCAAGCTGCAGATTCCCTCCTAACAGCAAGCTTTAGGATAGGGTACTGAATTGTAACTTACTTTCGCCTAATAATGCGATTTTGGCAAAGAGAGTATCTCCCGCAGGGAAGCTGCTACCATCAAATGTTTGCCCTCATTAGACTCCCCTCTGGAAGCGCTTTCACTGCAAGCTGCAGATTCCCTCCTAACAGCAAGATTTAGGATAGGGTACTGAATTGTAACTTACTTTCGCCTAATAATGCGATTTTGGCAAAGAGACTATCTCCCGCAGGGAAGCTGCTACCATCAAATGTTTGCCCTCATTAGACTCCCCTCTGGAAGCGCTTTCACTGCAAGCTGCAGATTCCCTCCTAACAGCAAGCTTTAGGATAGGGTACTGAATTGTAACTTACTTTCGCCTAATAAGGCGATTTTGGCAAAGAGAGTATCTCCCGCAGGGAAGCTGCTACCATCAAATGTTTGCCCTCATTAGACTCCCCTCTGGAAGCGCTTTCACTGCAAGCTGCAGATTCCCTCCTAACAGCAAGCTTTAGGATAGGGTACTGAATTGTAACTTACTTTCGCCTAATAAGGCGATTTTGGCAAAGAGAGTATCTCCCGCAGGGAAACTGCTACCATCAAATGTTTGCCCTCATTAGACTCCCCTCTGGAAGCGCTATCACTGCAAGCTGCAGATTCCCTCCTAACAGCAAGCTTTAAGATAGGGTACTGAATTGTAACTTACTTTCGCCTAATAATGCGATTTTGGCAAAGAGAGTATCTCCCGCAGGGAAGCTGGTACCATCAAATATTTGCCCTCATTACACTCCCCTCTGGAAGCGCTTTCACTGCAAGCTGCAGATTCCCTCCTAACAGCAAGCTTTAGGATAGGGTACTGAATTGTAACTTACTTTCGCCTAATAATGCGATTTTGGCAAAGAGACTATCTCCCGCAGGGAAGCTGCTACCATCAAATTTTTGCCCTCGTTAGACTCCCCTCTGGAAGCGCTTTCACTGCAAGCTGCAGATTCCCTCCTAACAGCAAGCTTTAGGATAGGGTACTGAATTGTAACTTACTTTCGCCTAAATAATGCGATTTTGGCAAAGAGACTATCTCCCGCAGGGAAGCTGCTACCATCAAATGTTTGCCCTCATTAGACTCCCCTCTGGAAGCGCTTTCACTGCAAGCTGCAGATTCCCTCCTAACAGCAAGCTTTAGGATAGGGTACTGAATTGTAACTTACTTTCGCCTAATAATGCGATTTTGGCAAAGAGACTATCTCCCGCAGGGAAGCTGCTACCATCAAATGTTTGCCCTCATTAGACTCCCCTCTGGAAGCGCTTTCACTGCAAGCTGCAGATTCCCTCCTAAAAGCAAGCTTTAAGATAGGGTACTGAATTGTAACTTACTTTCGCCTAATAATGCGATTTTGGCAAAGAGACTATCTCCCGCAGGGAAGCTGCTACCATCAAATGTTTGCCCTCATTAGACTCCCCTCTGGAAGCGCTTTCACTGCAAGCTGCAGATTCCCTCCTAACAGCAAGCTTTAGGATAGGGTACTGAATTGTAACTTACTTTCGCTTAATAAGGCGATTTTGGCAAAGAGACTATCTCCCGCAGGGAAGCTGCTACCATCAAATGTTTGCCCTCATTAGACTCCCCTCTGGAAGCGCTTTCACTGCAAGCTGCAGATTCCCTCCTAACAGCAAGCTTTAGGATAGGGTACTGAATTGTAACTTACTTTCGCCTAATAATGCGATTTTGGCAAAGAGACTATCTCCCGCAGGGAAGCTGCTACCATCAAATCTTTGCCCTCATTAGACTCCCCTCAGGAAGTGCTTTCACTGCAAGCTGCAGATTCCCTCCTAACAGCAAGCTTTAGGATAGGGTACTGAATTGTAACTTACTTTCGCCTAATAATGCGATTTTGGCAAAGAGACTATCTCCCGCAGGGAAGCTGCTACCATCAAATATTTGCCCTCATTACACTCCCCTCTGGAAGCGCTTTCACTGCAAGCTGCAGATTCCCTCCTAACAGCAAGCTTTAAGATAGGGTACTGAATTGTAACTTACTTTCGCCTAATAATGCGATTTTGGCAAAGAGAGTATCTCCCGCAGGGAAGCTGCTACCATCAAATGTTTGCCCTCATTAGACTCCCCTCTGGAAGCGCTTTCACTGCAAGCTGCAGATTCCCTCCTAACAGCAAGCTTTAAGATAGGGTACTGAATTGTAACTTACTTTCGCTTAATAATGCGATTTTGGCAAAGAGACTATCTCCCGCAGGGAAGCTGCTACCATCAAATGTTTGCCCTCATTAGACTCCCCTCTGGAAGCGCTTTCACTGCAAGCTGCAGATTCTCTCCTAACAGCAAGCTTTAGGATAGGGTACTGAATTGTATCTTACTTTCGCCTAAATAATGCGATTTTGGCAAAGAGACTATCTCCCGCAGGGAAGCTGCTACCATCAAATGATTGCCCTCATTACACTCCCCTCTGGAAGCGCTTTCACTGCAAGCTGCAGATTCCCTCCTAACAGCAAGCTTTAGGATAGGGTACTGAATTGTAACTTACTTTCGCCTAATAAGGCGATTTTGGCAAAGAGACTATCTCCCGCAGGGAAGCTGCTACCATCAAATGTTTGCCCTCGTTAGACTCCCCTCTGGAAGCGCTTTCACTGCAAGCTGCAGATTCCCTCCTAACAGCAAGCTTTAGGATAGGGTACTGAATTGTAACTTACTTTCGCCTAATAAGGCGATTTTGGCAAAGAGAGTATCTCCCGCAGGGAAGCTGCTACCATCAAATATTTGCCCTCATTACACTCCCCTCTGGAAGCGCTTTCACTGCAAGCTGCAGATTCCCTCCTAACAGCAAGCTTTAGGATAGGGTACTGAATTGTAACTTACTTTCGCTTAATAAGGCGATTTTGGCAAAGAGAGTATCTCCCGCAGGGAAGCTGCTACCATCAAATGTTTGCCCTCATTAGACTCCCCTCTGGAAGCGCTTTCACTGCAAGCTGCAGATTCCCTCCTAACAGCAAGCTTTAGGATAGGGTACTGAATTGTAACTTACTTTCGCTTAATAAGGCGATTTTGGCAAAGAGACTATCTCCCGCAGGGAAGCTGCTACCATCAAATGTTTGCCCTCATTAGACTCCCCTCTGGAAGCGCTTTCACGGCAAGCTGCAGATTCCCTCCTAACAGCAAGCTTTAGGATAGGGTACTGAATTGTAACTTACTTTCGCCTAATAATGCGATTTTGGCAAAGAGACTATCTCCCGCAGGGAAGCTGCTACCATCAAATCTTTGCCCTCATTAGACTCCCCTCTGGAAGCGCTTTCACTGCAAGCTGCAGATTCCCTCCTAACAGCAAGCTTTAGGATAGGGTACTGAATTGTAACTTACTTTCGCCTAATAATGCGATTATGGCAAAGAGACTATCTCCCGCAGGGAAGCTGCTACCATCAAATGTTTGCCCTCATTAGACTCCCCTCTGGAAGCGCTTTCACTGCAAGCTGCAGATTCCCTCCTAACAGCAAGCTTTAGGATAGGGTACTGAATTGTAACTTACTTTCGCCTAATAATGCGATTTTGGCAAAGAGAGTATCTCCCGCAGGGAAGCTGCTACCATCAAATGTTTGCCCTCATTAGACTCCCCTCTGGAAGCGCTTTCACTGCAAGCTGCAGATTCCCTCCTAACAGCAAGCTTTAGGATAGGGTACTGAATTGTAACTTACTTTCGCTTAATAATGCGATTTTGGCAAAGAGACTATCTCCCGCAGGGAAGCTGCTACCATCAAATGTTTGCCCTCGTTAGACTCCCCTCTGGAAGCGCTTTCACTGCAAGCTGCAGATTCCCTCCTAACAGCAAGCTTTAGGATAGGGTACTGAATTGTAACTTACTTTCGCCTAATAATGCGATTTTGGCAAAGAGACTATCTCCCGCAGGGAAGCTGCTACCATCAAATATTTGCCCTCATTACACTCCCCTCTGGAAGCGCTTTCACTGCAAGCTGCAGATTCCCTCCTAACAGCAAGCTTTAGGATAGGGTACTGAATTGTAACTTACTTTCGCCTAATAATGCGATTTTGGCAAAGAGACTATCTCCCGCAGGGAAGCTGCTACCATCAAATATTTGCCCTCATTAGACTCCCCTCTGGAAGCGCTTTCACTGCAAGCTGCAGATTCCCTCCTAACAGCAAGCTTTAGGATAGGGTACTGAATTGTAACTTACTTTCGCCTAATAATGCGATTTTGGCAAAGAGACTATCTCCCGCAGGGAAGCTGCTACCATCAAATTTTTGCCCTCGTTAGACTCCCCTCTGGAAGTGCTTTCACTGCAAGCTGCAGATTCCCTCCTAACAGCAAGCTTTAGGATAGGGTACTGAATTGTAACTTACTTTCGCCTAAATAATGCGATTATGGCAAAGAGAGTATCTCCCGCAGGGAAGCTGCTACCATCAAATGTTTGCCCTCATTAGACTCCCCTCTGGAAGCGCCTTCACGGCAAGCTGCAGATTCCCTCCTAACAGCAAGCTTTAGGATAGGGTACTGAATTGTAACTTACTTTCGCCTTATAATGCGATTTTGGCAAAGAGACTATCTCCCGCAGGGAAGCTGCTACCATCAAATCTTTGCCCTCATTAGACTCCCCTCTGGAAGCGCTTTCACTGCAAGCTGCAGATTCCCTCCTAACAGCAAGCTTTAAGATAGGGTACTGAATTGTAACTTACTTTCGCCTAATAATGCGATTTTGGCAAAGAGAGTATCTCCCGCAGGGAAGCTGCTACCATCAAATCTTTGCCCTCATTAGACTCCCCTCTGGAAGTGCTTTCACTGCAAGCTGCAGATTCCCTCCTAACAGCAAGCTTTAGGATAGGGTACTGAATTGTAACTTACTTTCGCCTAATAATGCGATTTTGGCAAAGAGACTATCTCCCGCAGGGAAGCTGCTACCATCAAATGTTTGCCCTCATTAGACTCCCCTCTGGAAGCGCTTTCACGGCAAGCTGCAGATTCCCTCCTAACAGCAAGCTTTAGGATAGGGTACTGAATTGTAACTTACTTTCGCCTTATAATGCGATTTTGGCAAAGAGACTATCTCCCGCAGGGAAGCTGCTACCATCAAATCTTTGCCCTCATTAGACTCCCCTCTGGAAGCGCTTTCACTGCAAGCTGCAGATTCCCTCCTAACAGCAAGCTTTAAGATAGGGTACTGAATTGTAACTTACTTTCGCCTAATAATGCGATTTTGGCAAAGAGAGTATCTCCCGCAGGGAAGCTGCTACCATCAAATCTTTGCCCTCATTAGACTCCCCTCTGGAAGTGCTTTCACTGCAAGCTGCAGATTCCCTCCTAACAGCAAGCTTTAGGATAGGGTACTGAATTGTAACTTACTTTCGCCTAATAATGCGATTTTGGCAAAGAGACTATCTCCCGCAGGGAAGCTGCTACCATCAAATGTTTGCCCTCATTAGACTCCCCTCTGGAAGCGCTTTCACTGCAAGCTGCAGATTCCCTCCTAACAGCAAGCTTTAGGATAGGGTACTGAATTGTAACTTACTTTCGCCTAATAATGCGATTTTGGCAAAGAGACTATCTCCCGCAGGGAAGCTGCTACCATCAAATGTTTGCCCTCATTAGACTCCCCTCTGGAAGCGCTTTCACTGCAAGCTGCAGATTCCCTCCTAACAGCAAGCTTTAGGATAGGGTACTGAATTGTAACTTACTTTCGCCTAATAATGCGATTTTGGCAAAGAGACTATCTCCCGCAGGGAAGCTGCTACCATCAAATGTTTGCCCTCGTTAGACTCCCCTCTGGAAGCGCTTTCACTGCAAGCTGCAGATTCCCTCCTAACAGCAAGCTTTAGGATAGGGTACTGAATTGTAACTTACTTTCGCCTAATAATGCGATTTTGGCAAAGAGAGTATCTCCCGCAGGGAAGCTGCTACCATCAAATCTTTGCCCTCATTAGACTCCCCTCAGGAAGCGCTTTCACTGCAAGCTGCAGATTCCCTCCTAACAGCAAGCTTTAGGATAGGGTACTGAATTGTAACTTACTTTCGCCTAATAATGCGATTTTGGCAAAGAGAGTATCTCCCGCAGGGAAGCTGCTACCATCAAATCTTTGCCCTCATTAGACTCCCCTCTGGAAGCGCTTTCACTGCAAGCTGCAGATTCCCTCCTAACAGCAAGCTTTAGGATAGGGTACTGAATTGTAACTTACTTTCGCCTAATAATGCGATTTTGGCAAAGAGAGTATCACCCGCAGGGAAGCTGCTACCATCAAATCTTTGCCCTCATTAGACTCCCCTCTGGAAGCGCTATCACTGCAAGCTGCAGATTCCCTCCTAACAGCAAGCTTTAGGATAGGGTACTGAATTGTAACTTACTTTCGCCTAATAATGCGATTTTGGCAAAGAGACTATCTCCCGCAAGGAAGCTGCTACCATCAAATCTTTGCTCTCGTTGGACTCCCCTCTGGAAGCGCTTTGACTGCAAGCTGCAGATTCCCTCCTAACAGCAAGCTTTAGGATAGGGTACTGAATTGTAACTTACTTTCGCCTAATAATGCGATTTTGGCAAAGAGAGTATCACCGGCAGGGAAGCTGCTACCATCAAATCTTTGCCCTCATTAGACTCCCCTCTGGAAGCGCTTTCACTGCAAGCTGCAGATTCCCTCCTAACAGCAAGCTTTAGGATAGGGTACTGAATTGTAACTTACTTTCGCCTAATAATGCGATTTTGGCAAAGAGAGTATCTCCCGCAGGGAAGCTGCTACCATCAAATGTTTGCCCTCATTAGACTCCCCTCTGGAAGCGCTTTCACTGCAAGCTGCAGATTCCCTCCTAACAGCAAGCTTTAGGATAGGGTACTGAATTGTAACTTACTTTCGCCTAATAATGCGATTTTGGCAAAGAGAGTATCTCTCGCAGGAAAGCTGCCACCATCAAATGTTTGCCCTCAAGAGACTCCCCTCTGGAAGCGCTTTCACTGCAAGCTGCAGATTCCCTGCTAACAGCAAGCTTTAGGATAGGGTACTGAATTGTAACTTACTTTCGCCTAATAATGCGATTTTGGCAAAGAGAGTATCTCCCGCAGGGAAGCTGCTACCATCAAATGTTTGCCCTCATTACACTCCCCTCTGGAAGCGCTTTCACTGCAAGCTGCAGATTCCCTCCTAACAGCAAGCTTTAGGATAGGGTACTGAATTGTAACTTACTTTCGCCTAATAATGCGATTTTGGCAAAGAGAATATCTCCCGCAGGGAAGCTGCTACCATCAAATGTTTGCCCTCATTAGACTCCCCTCTGGAAGCGCTTTCACGGCAAGCTGCAGATTCCCTCCTAACAGCAAGCTTTAGGATAGGGTACTGAATTGTAACTTACTTTCGCCTAATAATGCGATTTTGGCAAAGAGACTATCTCCCGCAGGGAAGCTGCTACCATCAAATGTTTGCCCTCATTAGACTCCCCTCTGGAAGCGCTTTCACTGCAAGCTGCAGATTCCCTCCTAACAGCAAGCTTTAGGATAGGGTACTGAATTGTATCTTACTTTCGCCTAATAATGATATTTTGGCAAAGAGACTATCTCCCGCAGGGAAGCTGCTACCATCAAATGTTTGCCCTCATTAGACTCCCCTCTGGAAGCGCTTTCACTGCAAGCTGCAGATTCCCTCCTAACAGCAAGCTTTAGGATAGGGTACTGAATTGTAACTTACTTTCGCCTAATAATGCGATTTTGGCAAAGAGAGTATCTCCCGCAGGGAAGCTGCTACCATCAAATCTTTGCCCTCATTAGACTCCCCTCTGGAAGCGCTTTCACTGCAAGCTGCAGATTCCCTCCTAACAGCAAGCTTTAGGATAGGGTACTGAATTGTAACTTAACTGCGACTAATAAGGCGATTTTGGCAAAGAGAATATCTCCCGCAGGGAAGCTGCTACCATCAAATGTTTGCCCTCATTAGACTCCCCTCTGGAAGCGCTTTCACTGCAAGCTGCAGATTCCCTCCTAACAGCAAGCTTTAGGATAGTGTACTGAATTGTAACTTACTTTCGCCTAATAATGCGATTTTGGCAAAGAGAGTATCTCCCGCAGGGAAGCTGCTACCATCAAATGTTTGCCCTCATTAGACTCCCCTCTGGAAGCGCTTTCACTGCAAGCTGCAGATTCCCTCCTAACAGCAAGCTTTAGGATAGGGTACTGAATTGTAACTTACTTTCGCCTAATAATGATATTTTGGCAAAGAGACTATCTCCCGCAGGGAAGCTGCTACCATCAAATGTTTGCCCTCATTAGACTCCCCTCTGGAAGCGCTTTCACTGCAAGCTGCAGATTCCCTCCTAACAGCAAGCTTTAGGATAGGGTACTGAATTGTAACTTACTTTCGCCTAATAATGCGATTTTGGCAAAGAGAGTATCTCCCGCAGGGAAGCTGCTACCATCAAATGTTTGCCCTCATTAGACTCCCCTCTGGAAGCGCTTTCACTGCAAGCTGCAGATTCCCTCCTAACAGCAAGCTTTAGGATAGGGTACTGAATTGTAACTTAACTGCGGCTAATAATGCGATTTTGGCAAAGAGACTATCTCCCGCAGGGAAGCTGCTACCATCAAATGTTTGCCCTCATTACACTCCCCTCTGGAAGCGCTTTCACTGCAAGCTGCAGATTCCCTCCTAACAGCAAGCTTTAGGATAGGGTACTGAATTGTAACTTACTTTCGCCTAATAATGCGATTTTGGCAAAGAGACTATCTCCCGCAGGGAAGCTGCTACCATCAAATCTTTGCCCTCATTAGACTCCCCTCTGGAAGCGCTTTCACTGCAAGCTGCAGATTCCCTCCTAACAGCAAGCTTTAGGATAGGGTACTGAATTGTAACTTACTTTCGCCTAATAATGCGATTTTGGCAAAGAGACTATCTCCCGCAGGGAAGCTGCTACCATCAAATATTTGCCCTCGTTAGACTCCCCTCTGGAAGCGCTTTAACTGCAAGCTGCAGATTCCCTCCTAACAGCAAGCTTTAGGATAGGGTACTGAATTGTAACTTACTTTCGCCTAATAATGCGATTTTGGCAAAGAGACTATCTCCCGCAGGGAAGCTGCTACCATCAAATGTTTGCCCTCATTAGACTCCCCTCTGGAAGCGCTTTCACTGCAAGCTGCAGATTCCCTCCTAACTGCAAGCTTTAGGATAGGGTACTGAATTGTAACTTACTTTCGCCTAATAATGCGATTTTGGCAAAGAGACTATCTCCCGCAGGGAAGCTGCTACCATCAAATGTTTGCCCTCATTAGACTCCCCTCTGGAAGCGCTTTCACTGCAAGCTGCAGATTCCCTCCTAACAGCAAGCTTTAGGATAGGGTACTGAATTGTAACTTACTTTCGCCTAATAAGGCGATTTTGGCAAAGAGACTATCTCCCGCAGGGAAGCTGCTACCATCAAATGTTTGCCCTCATTAGACTCCCCTCTGGAAGCGCTTTCACTGCAAGCTGCAGATTCCCTCCTAACAGCAAGCTTTAGGATAGGGTACTGAATTGTAACTTACTTTCGCCTAATAATGCGATTTTGGCAAAGAGACTATCTCCCGCAGGGAAGCTGCTACCATCAAATGTTTGCCCTCATTAGACTCCCCTCTGGAAGCGCTTTCACTGCAAGCTGCAGATTCCCTCCTAACTGCAAGCTTTAGGATAGGGTACTGAATTGTAACTTACTTTCGCCTAATAATGCGATTTTGGCAAAGAGAGTATCTCCCGCAGGGAAGCTGCTACCATCAAATGTTTGCCCTCATTAGACTCCCCTCTGGAAGCGCTTTCACTGCAAGCTGCAGATTCCCTCCTAACAGCAAGCTTTAGGATAGGGTACTGAATTGTAACTTACTTTCGCCTAATAATGCGATTTTGGCAAAGAGAGTATCTCCCGCAGGGAAGCTGCTACCATCAAATGTTTGCCCTCATTAGACTCCCCTCTGGAAGCGCTTTCACTGCAAGCTGCAGATTCCCTCCTAACAGCAAGCTTTAGGATAGGGTACTGAATTGTAACTTACTTTCGCCTAATAAGGCGATTTTGGCAAAGAGACTATCTCCCGCAGGGAAGCTGCTACCATCAAATGTTTGCCCTCATTAGACTCCCCTCTGGAAGCGCTTTCACTGCAAGCTGCAGATTCCCTCCTAACAGCAAGCTTTAGGATAGGGTACTGAATTGTAACTTACTTTCGCCTAATAATGCGATTTTGGCAAAGAGACTATCTCCCGCAGGGAAGCTGCTACCATCAAATATTTGCCCTCATTAGACTCCCCTCTGGAAGCGCTTTCACTGCAAGCTGCAGATTCCCTCCTAACAGCAAGCTTTAGGATAGGGTACTGAATTGTAACTTACTTTCGCCTAATAATGCGCTTTTGGCAAAGAGAGTATCTCCCGCAGGGAAGCTGCTACCATCAAATTTTTGCCCTCATTAGACTCCCCTCTGGAAGCGCTTTCACTGCAAGCTGCAGATTCCCTCCTAACAGCAAGCTTTAGGATAGGGTACTGAATTGTAACTTACTTTCGCCTAATAATGCGATTTTGGCAAAGAGACTATCTCCCGCAGGGAAGCTGCTACCATCAAATGTTTGCCCTCGTTAGACTCCCCTCTGGAAGCGCTTTCACTGCAAGCTGCAGATTCCCTCCTAACAGCAAGCTTTAGGATAGGGTACTGAATTGTAACTTACTTTCGCCTAATAATGCGATTTTGGCAAAGAGACTATCTCCCGCAGGGAAGCTGCTACCATCAAATCTTTGCCCTCATTAGACTCCCCTCAGGAAGCGCTTTCACTGCAAGCTGCAGATTCCCTCCTAACAGCAAGCTTTAGGATAGGGTACTGAATTGTAACTTACTTTCGCCTAATAATGCGATTTTGGCAAAGAGAGTATCTCCCGCAGGAAAGCTGCCACCATCAAATGTTTGCCCTCAAGAGACTCCCCTCTGGAAGCGCTTTCACTGCAAGCTGCAGATTCCCTGCTAACAGCAAGCTTTAGGATAGGGTACTGAATTGTAACTTACTTTCGCCTAATAATGCGATTTTGGCAAAGAGAGTATCTCCCGCAGGGAAGCTGCTACCATCAAATGTTTGCCCTCATTACACTCCCCTCTGGAAGCGCTTTCACTGCAAGCTGCAGATTCCCTCCTAACAGCAAGCTTTAGGATAGGGTACTGAATTGTAACTTACTTTCGCCTAATAATGCGATTTTGGCAAAGAGAGTATCTCCCGCAGGGAAGCTGCTACCATCAAATGTTTGCCCTCATTAGACTCCCCTCTGGAAGCGCTTTCACTGCAAGCTGCAGATTCCCTCCTAACAGCAAGCTTTAGGATAGGGTACTGAATTGTAACTTACTTTCGCCTAATAATGCGATTTTGGCAAAGAGAGTATCTCCCGCAGGGAAGCTGCTACCATCAAATCTTTGCCCTCATTAGACTCCCCTCTGGAAGCGCTTTCACTGCAAGCTGCAGATTCCCTCCTAACAGCAAGCTTTAGGATAGGGTACTGAATTGTAACTTAACTGCGGCTAATAAGGCGATTTTGGCAAAGAGAATATCTCCCGCAGGGAAGCTGCTACCATCAAATGTTTGCCCTCATTAGACTCCCCTCTGGAAGCGCTTTCACTGCAAGCTGCAGATTCCCTCCTAACAGCAAGCTTTAGGATAGGGTACTGAATTGTAACTTACTTTCGCCTAATAATGCGATTTTGGCAAAGAGAGTATCTCCCGCAGGGAAGCTGCTACCATCAAATGTTTGCCCTCATTAGACTCCCCTCTGGAAGCGCTTTCACTGCAAGCTGCAGATTCCCTCCTAACAGCAAGCTTTAGGATAGGGTACTGAAATGTAACTTACTTTCGCCTAATAATGATATTTTGGCAAAGAGACTATCTCCCGCAGGGAAGCTGCTACCATCAAATGTTTGCCCTCATTAGACTCCCCTCTGGAAGCGCTTTCACGGCAAGCTGCAGATTCCCTCCTAACAGCAAGCTTTAGGATAGGGTACTGAATTGTAACTTACTTTCGCCTAATAAGGCGATTTTGGCAAAGAGAGTATCTCCCGCAGGGAAGCTGCTACCATCAAATGTTTGCCCTCATTAGACTCCCCTCTGGAAGCGCTTTCACTGCAAGCTGCAGATTCCCTCCTAACAGCAAGCTTTAGGATAGGGTACTGAATTGTAACTTACTTTCGCCTAATAATGCGATTTTGGCAAAGAGACTATCTCCCGCAAGGAAGCTGCTACCATCAAATATTTGCCCTCGTTAGACTCCCCTCTGGAAGCGCTTTCACTGCAAGCTGCAGATTCCCTCCTAACAGCAAGCTTTAGGATAGGGTACTGAATTGTAACTTACTTTCGCCTAATAATGCGATTTTGGAAAAGAGAGTATCTCCCGCAGGGAAGCTGCTACCATCAAATATTTGCCCTCGTTAGACTCCCCTCTGGAAGCGCTTTCACTGCAAGCTGCAGATTCCCTCCTAACAGCAAGCTTTAGGATAGGGTACTGAATTGTAACTTACTTTCGCCTAATAATGCGATTTTGGCAAAGAGAGTATCTCCCGCAGGGAAGCTGCTACCATCAAATGTTTGCCCTCATTAGACTCCCCTCTGGAAGCGCTTTCACTGCAAGCTGCAGATTCCCTCCTAACAGCAAGCTTTAGGATAGGGTACTGAATTGTAACTTACTTTCGCCTAATAATGCGATTTTGGCAAAGAGAGTATCTCCCGCAGGGAAGCTGCTACCATCAAATCTTTGCCCTCATTAGACTCCCCTCTGGAAGCGCTTTCACTGCAAGCTGCAGATTCCCTCCTAACAGCAAGCTTTAGGATAGGGTACTGAATTGTAACTTACTTTCGCCTAATAATGCGATTTTGGCAAAGAGACTATCTCCCCCAGGGAAGCTGCTACCATCAAATGTTTGCCCTCATTAGACTCCCCTCTGGAAGCGCTTTCACTGCAAGCTGCAGATTCCCTCCTAACAGCAAGCTTTAGGATAGGGTACTGAATTGTAACTTACTTTCGCCTAATAATGCGATTTTGGCAAAGAGACTATCTCCCGCAGGGAAGCTGCTACCATCAAATATTTGCCCTCGTTAGACTCCCCTCTGGAAGCGCTTTAACTGCAAGCTGCAGATTCCCTCCTAACAGCAAGCTTTAGGATAGGGTACTGAATTGTAACTTACTTTCGCCTAATAATGCGATTTTGGCAAAGAGACTATCTCCCGCAGGGAAGCTGCTACCATCAAATGTTTGCCCTCATTAGACTCCCCTCTGGAAGCGCTTTCACTGCAAGCTGCAGATTCCCTCCTAACTGCAAGCTTTAGGATAGGGTACTGAATTGTAACTTACTTTCGCCTAATAATGCGATTTTGGCAAAGAGAGTATCTCCCGCAGGGAAGCTGCTACCATCAAATGTTTGCCCTCATTAGACTCCCCTCTGGAAGCGCTTTCACTGCAAGCTGCAGATTCCCTCCTAACAGCAAGCTTTAGGATAGGGTACTGAATTGTAACTTACTTTCGCCTAATAATGCGATTATGGCAAAGAGACTATCTCCCGCAAGGAAGCTGCTACCATCAAATGTTTGCTCTCGTTAGACTCCCCTCTGGAAGCGCTTTGACTGCAAGCTGCAGATTCCCTCCTAACAGCAAGCTTTAGGATAGGGTACTGAATTGTAACTTACTTTCGCCTAATAAGGCGATTTTGGCAAAGAGAGTATCACCCGCAGGGAAGCTGCTACCATCAAATCTTTGCCCTCATTAGACTCCCCTCTGGAAGCGCTTTCACTGCAAGCTGCAGATTCCCTCCTAACAGCAAGCTTTAGGATAGGGTACTGAATTGTAACTTACTTTCGCCTAATAATGCGATTTTGGCAAAGAGACTATCTCCCGCAAGGAAGCTGCTACCATCAAATCTTTGCTCTCGTTGGACTCCCCTCTGGAAGCGCTTTGACTGCAAGCTGCAGATTCCCTCCTAACAGCAAGCTTTAGGATAGGGTACTGAATTGTATCTTAACTGCGGCTAAGAAGGCGATTTTGGCAAAGAGAGTATCACCCGCAGGGAAGCTGCTACCATCAAATCTTTGCCCTCATTAGACTCCCCTCTGGAAGCGCTTTCACTGCAAGCTGCAGATTCCCTCCTAACAGCAAGCTTTAAGATAGGGTACTGAATTGTAACTTACTTTCGCCTAATAATGCGATTTTGGCAAAGAGAGTATCTCCCGCAGGGAAGCTGCTACCATCAAATGTTTGCCCTCATTAGACTCCCCTCTGGAAGCGCTTTCACTGCAAGCTGCAGATTCCCTCCTAACAGCAAGCTTTAGGATAGGGTACTGAATTGTAACTTACTTTCGCCTAATAATGCGATTTTGGCAAAGAGAGTATCTCCCGCAGGAAAGCTGCTACCATCAAATGTTTGCCCTCAAGAGACTCCCCTCTGGAAGCGCTTTCACTGCAAGCTGCAGATTCCCTCCTAACAGCAAGCTTTAGGATAGGGTACTGAATTGTAACTTACTTTCGCCTAATAATGCGATTTTGGCAAAGAGAGTATCTCCCGCAGGGAAGCTGCTACCATCAAATGTTTGCCCTCATTAGACTCCCCTCTGGAAGCGCTTTCACTGCAAGCTGCAGATTCCCTGCTAACAGCAAGCTTTAGGATAGGGTACTGAATTGTAACTTAACTGCGGCTAATAAGGCGATTTTGGCAAAGAGACTATCTCCCGCAAGGAAGCTGCTACCATCAAATATTTGCCCTCGTTAGACTCCCCTCTGGAAGCGCTTTCACTGCAAGCTGCAGATTCCCTCCTAACAGCAAGCTTTAGGATAGGGTACTGAATTGTAACTTAACTAAGACTAATAAGGCGATTTTGGCAAAGAGAGTATCTCCCGCAGGGAAGCTGCTACCATCAAATGTTTGCCCTCATTAGACTCCCCTCTGGAAGCGCTTTCACTGCAAGCTGCAGATTCCCTCCTAACAGCAAGCTTTAGGATAGTGTACTGAATTGTAACTCACTTTCGCCTAATAATGCGATTTTGGCAAAGAGAGTATCTCCCGCAGGGAAGCTACTACCATCAAATATTTGCCCTCGTTAGACTCCCCTCTGGAAGCGCTTTCACTGCAAGCTGCAGATTCCCTCCTAACAGCAAGCTTTAGGATAGGGTACTGAATTGTAACTTACTTTCGCCTAATAATGCGATTTTGGCAAAGAGACTATCTCCCGCAAGGAAGCTGCTACCATCAAATGTTTGCCCTCATTAGACTCCCCTCTGGAAGCGCTTTCACTGCAAGCTGCAGATTCCCTCCTAACAGCAAGCTTTAGGATAGGGTACTGAATTGTAACTTACTTTCGCCTAATAATGCGATTTTGGCAAAGAGACTATTTCCCGCAGGGAATCTGGTACCATCAAATGTTTGCCCTCATTAGACTCCCCTCTGGAAGCGCTTTCACTGCAAGCTGCAGATTCCCTCCTAACAGCAAGCTTTAGGATAGGGTACTGAATTGTAACTTACTTTCGCCTAATAATGCGATTTTGGCAAAGAGAGTATCTCCCGCAGGGAAGCTGCTACCATCAAATGTTTGCCCTCATTAGACTCCCCTCTGGAAGCGCTTTCACTGCAAGCTGCAGATTCCCTCCTAACAGCAAGCTTTAGGATAGGGTACTGAATTGTAACTTACTTTCGCCTAATAATGCGATTTTGGCAAAGAGAGTATCTCCCGCAGGGAAGCTGCTACCATCAAATGTTTGCCCTCATTAGACTCCCCTCTGGAAGCGCTTTCACTGCAAGCTGCAGATTCCCTCCTAACAGCAAGCTTTAGGATAGGGTACTGAATTGTAACTTACTTTCGCCTAATAATGCGATTTTGGCAAAGAGAGTATCTCCCGCAGGGAAGCTGCTACCATCAAATGTTTGCACTCAAGAGACTCCCCTCTGGAAGCGCTTTCACTGCAAGCTGCAGATTCCCTCCTAACAGCAAGCTTTAGGATAGGGTACTGAATTGTAACTTACTTACGTCTAAAAATGCGATATAGGCAAAGAGAGTATCTCCCGCAGGGAAGCTGCTACCATCAAATGTTTGCCCTCATTAGACTCCCCTCTGGAAGCGCTTTCACTGCAAGCTGCAGATTCCCTCCTAACAGCAAGCTTTAGGATAGGGTACTGAATTGTAACTTACTTTCGCCTAATAATGCGATTTTGGCAAAGAGAGTATCTCCCGCAGGGAAGCTGCTACCATCAAATGTTTGCCCTCATTAGACTCCCCTCTGGAAGCGCTTTCACTGCAAGCTGCAGATTCCCTCCTAACAGCAAGCTTTAGGATAGGGTACTGAATTGTAACTTACTTTCGCCTAATAATGCGATTTTGGCAAAGAGAGTATCTCCCGCAGGGAAGCTGCTACCATCAAATCTTTGCCCTCATTAGACTCCCCTCTGGAAGCGCTTTCACTGCAAGCTGCAGATTCCCTCCTAACAGCAAGCTTTAGGATAGGGTACTGAATTGTAACTTACTTTCGCCTAATAATGCGATTTTGGCAAAGAGACTATCTCCCGCAGGGAAGCTGCTACCATCAAATGTTTGCCCTCATTAGACTCCCCTCTGGAAGCGCTTTCACTGCAAGCTGCAGATTCCCTCCTAACAGCAAGCTTTAGGATAGGGTACTGAATTGTAACTTACTTTCGCCTAATAATGCGATTTTGGCAAAGAGACTATCTCCCGCAGGGAAGCTGCTACCATCAAATATTTGCCCTCGTTAGACTCCCCTCTGGAAGCGCTTTAACTGCAAGCTGCAGATTCCCTCCTAACAGCAAGCTTTAGGATAGGGTACTGAATTGTAACTTACTTTCGCCTAATAATGCGATTTTGGCAAAGAGACTATCTCCCGCAGGGAAGCTGCTACCATCAAATGTTTGCCCTCATTAGACTCCCCTCTGGAAGCGCTTTCACTGCAAGCTGCAGATTCCCTCCTAACTGCAAGCTTTAGGATAGGGTACTGAATTGTAACTTACTTTCGCCTAATAATGCGATTTTGGCAAAGAGAGTATCTCCCGCAGGGAAGCTGCTACCATCAAATCTTTGCCCTCATTAGACTCCCCTCTGGAAGCGCTTTCACTGCAAGCTGCAGATTCCCTCCTAACAGCAAGCTTTAGGATAGGGTACTGAATTGTAACTTACTTTCGCCTAATAATGCGATTATGGCAAAGAGACTATCTCCCGCAAGGAAGCTGCTACCATCAAATGTTTGCTCTCGTTAGACTCCCCTCTGGAAGCGCTTTGACTGCAAGCTGCAGATTCCCTCCTAACAGCAAGCTTTAGGATAGGGTACTGAATTGTAACTTACTTTCGCCTAATAAGGCGATTTTGGCAAAGAGAGTATCACCCGCAGGGAAGCTGCTACCATCAAATCTTTGCCCTCATTAGACTCCCCTCTGGAAGCGCTTTCACTGCAAGCTGCAGATTCCCTCCTAACAGCAAGCTTTAGGATAGGGTACTGAATTGTAACTTACTTTCGCCTAATAATGCGATTTTGGCAAAGAGACTATCTCCCGCAAGGAAGCTGCTACCATCAAATCTTTGCTCTCGTTGGACTCCCCTCTGGAAGCGCTTTGACTGCAAGCTGCAGATTCCCTCCTAACAGCAAGCTTTAGGATAGGGTACTGAATTGTAACTTAACTGCGGCTAAGAAGGCGATTTTGGCAAAGAGAGTATCACCCGCAGGGAAGCTGCTACCATCAAATCTTTGCCCTCATTAGACTCCCCTCTGGAAGCGCTTTCACTGCAAGCTGCAGATTCCCTCCTAACAGCAAGCTTTAAGATAGGGTACTGAATTGTAACTTACTTTCGCCTAATAATGCGATTTTGGCAAAGAGACTATCTCCCGCAGGGAAGCTGCTACCATCAAATGTTTGCCCTCATTAGACTCCCCTCTGGAAGCGCTTTCACTGCAAGCTGCAGATTCCCTCCTAACAGCAAGCTTTAGGATAGGGTACTGAATTGTAACTTACTTTCGCCTAATAATGCGATTTTGGCAAAGAGAGTATCTCCCGCAGGGAAGCTGCTACCATCAAATGTTTGCCCTCATTAGACTCCCCTCTGGAAGCGCTTTCACTGCAAGCTGCAGATTCCCTCCTAACAGCAAGCTTTAGGATAGGGTACTGAATTGTAACTTACTTTCGCCTAATAATGCGATTTTGGCAAAGAGAGTATCTCCCGCAGGGAAGCTGCTACCATCAAATGTTTGCACTCAAGAGACTCCCCTCTGGAAGCGCTTTCACTGCAAGCTGCAGATTCCCTCCTAACAGCAAGCTTTAGGATAGGGTACTGAATTGTAACTTACTTACGTCTAAAAATGCGATATAGGCAAAGAGAGTATCTCCCGCAGGGAAGCTGCTACCATCAAATGTTTGCCCTCATTAGACTCCCCTCTGGAAGCGCTTTCACTGCAAGCTGCAGATTCCCTCCTAACAGCAAGCTTTAGGATAGGGTACTGAATTGTAACTTACTTTCGCCTAATAATGTGATTTTGGCAAAGAGAATATCTCCCGCAGGGAAGCTGCTACCATCAAATGTTTGCCCTCATTAGACTCCCCTCTGGAAGCGCTTTCACTGCAAGCTGCAGATTCCCTCCTAACAACAAGCTTTAGGATAGGGTACTGAATTGTAACTTACTTTCGCCTAATAATGCGATTTTGGAAAGAGAGTATCTCCCGCAGGGAAGCTGCTACCATCAAATGTTTGCCCTCATTAGACTCCCCTCTGGAAGCGCTTTCACTGCAAGCTGCAGATTCCCTCCTAACAGCAAGCTTTAGGATAGGGTACTGAATTGTAACTTACTTTCGCCTAATAATGCGATTTTGGCAAAGAGAGTATCTCCCGCAGGGAAGCTGCTACCATCAAATGTTTGCCCTCATTAGACTCCCCTCTGGAAGCGCTTTCACTGCAAGCTGCAGATTCCCTCCTAACAGCAAGCTTTAGGATAGGGTACTGAATTGTAACTTAACTGCGGCTAATAATGCGATTTTGGCAAAGAGAGTATCTCCCGCAGGGAAGCTGCTACCATCAAATGTTTGCCCTCATTAGACTCCCCTCTGGAAGCGCTTTCACTGCAAGCTGCAGATTCCCTCCTAACAGCAAGCTTTAGGATAGGGTACTGAATTGTAACTTACTTTCGCCTAATAATGCGATTTTGGCAAAGAGACTATCTCCCGCAGGGAAGCTGCTAACATCAAATGTTTGCCCTCATTAGACTCCCCTCTGGAAGCGCTTTCACTGCAAGCTGCAGATTCCCTCCTAACAGCAAGCTTTAGGATAGGGTACTGAATTGTAACTTACTTTCGCCTAATAATGCGATTTTGGCAAAGAGAGTATCTCCCGCAGGGAAGCTGCTACCATCAAATGTTTGCCCTCATTAGACTCCCCTCTGGAAGCGCTTTCACTGCAAGCTGCAGATTCCCTCCTAACAGCAAGCTTTAGGATAGGGTACTGAATTGTAACTTACTTTCGCCTAAAAATGTGATTTTGGCAAAGAGAATATCTCCCGCAGGGAAGCTGCTACCATCAAATGTTTGCCCTCATTAGACTCCCCTCTGGAAGCGCTTTCACTGCAAGCTGCAGATTCCCTCCTAACAGCAAGCTTTAGGATAGGGTACTGAATTGTAACTTACTTTCGCCTAATAATGTGATTTTGGCAAAGAGAGTATCTCCCGCAGGGAAGCTGCTACCATCAAATGTTTGCCCTCATTAGACTCCCCTCTGGAAGCGCTTTCACGGCAAGCTGCAGATTCCCTCCTAACAGCAAGCTTTAGGATAGGGTACTGAATTGTAACTTAACTGCGGCTAATAAGGCGATTTTGGCAAAGAGAGTATCTCCCGCAGGGAAGCTGCTACCTTCAAATGTTTGCCCTCATTAGACTCCCCTCTGGAAGCGCTTTCACTGCAAGCTGCAGATTCCCTCCTAACAGCAAGCTTTAGGATAGGGTACTGAATTGTAACTTACTTTCGCCTAATAATGCGATTTTGGCAAAGAGACTATCTCCCGCAGGGAAGCTGCTACCATCAAATGTTTGCCCTCATTAGACTCCCCTCTGGAAGCGCTTTCACTGCAAGCTGCAGATTCCCTCCTAACAGCAAGCTTTAGGATAGGGTACTGAATTGTAACTTAACTGCGGCTAATAAGGCGATTTTGGCAAAGAGACTATCTCCCGCAGGGAAGCTGCTACCATCAAATGTTTGCCCTCATTAGACTCCCCTCTGGAAGCGCTTTCACTGCAAGCTGCAGATTCCCTCCTAACAGCAAGCTTTAGGATAGGGTACTGAATTGTATCTTAACTGCGGCTAATAAGGCGATTTTGGCAAAGAGAATATCTCCCGCAGGGAAGCTGCTACCATCAAATGTTTGCCCTCATTAGACTCCCCTCTGGAAGCGCTTTCACTGCAAGCTGCAGATTCCCTCCTAACAGCAAGCTTTAGGATAGGGTACTGAATTGTAACTTACTTTCGCCTAATAAGGCGATTTTGGCAAAGAGACTATCTCCCGCAGGGAAGCTGCTACCATCAAATGTTTGCCCTCATTAGACTCCCCTCTGGAAGCGCTTTCACTGCAAGCTGCAGATTCCCTCCTAACAGCAAGCTTTAGGATAGGGTACTGAATTGTAACTTACTTTCGCCTAATAATGCGATTTTGGCAAAGAGAGTATCTCCCGCAGGGAAGCTGCTACCATCAAATGTTTGCCCTCATTAGACTCCCCTCTGGAAGCGCTTTCACTGCAAGCTGCAGATTCCCTCCTAACAGCAAGCTTTAGGATAGGGTACTGAATTGTAACTTACTTTCGCCTAATAATGTGATTTTGGCAAAGAGAATATCTCCCGCAGGGAAGCTGCTACCATCAAATGTTTGCCCTCATTAGACTCCCCTCTGGAAGCGCTTTCACTGCAAGCTGCAGATTCCCTCCTAACAGCAAGCTTTAGGATAGGGTACTGAATTGTAACTTACTTTCGCCTAATAATGTGATTTTGGCAAAGAGAGTATCTCCCGCAGGGAAGCTGCTACCATCAAATGTTTGCCCTCATTAGACTCCCCTCTGGAAGCGCTTTCACGGCAAGCTGCAGATTCCCTCCTAACAGCAAGCTTTAGGATAGGGTACTGAATTGTAACTTAACTGCGGCTAATAAGGCGATTTTGGCAAAGAGAGTATCTCCCGCAGGGAAGCTGCTACCTTCAAATGTTTGCCCTCATTAGACTCCCCTCTGGAAGCGCTTTCACTGCAAGCTGCAGATTCCCTCCTAACAGCAAGCTTTAGGATAGGGTACTGAATTGTAACTTAACTGCGGCTAATAAGGCGATTTTGGCAAAGAGACTATCTCCCGCAGGGAAGCTGCTACCATCAAATGTTTGCCCTCATTAGACTCCCCTCTGGAAGCGCTTTCACTGCAAGCTGCAGATTCCCTCCTAACAGCAAGCTTTAGGATAGGGTACTGAATTGTAACTTAACTGCGGCTAATAAGGCGATTTTGGCAAAGAGACTATCTCCCGCAGGGAAGCTGCTACCATCAAATGTTTGCCCTCATTAGACTCCCCTCTGGAAGCGCTTTCACTGCAAGCTGCAGATTCCCTCCTAACAGCAAGCTTTAGGATAGGGTACTGAATTGTATCTTAACTGCGGCTAATAAGGCGATTTTGGCAAAGAGAATATCTCCCGCAGGGAAGCTGCTACCATCAAATGTTTGCCCTCATTAGACTCCCCTCTGGAAGCGCTTTCACTGCAAGCTGCAGATTCCCTCCTAACAGCAAGCTTTAGGATAGGGTACTGAATTGTAACTTACTTTCGCCTAATAAGGCGATTTTGGCAAAGAGACTATCTCCCGCAGGGAAGCTGCTACCATCAAATGTTTGCCCTCATTAGACTCCCCTCTGGAAGCGCTTTCACTGCAAGCTGCAGATTCCCTCCTAACAGCAAGCTTTAGGATAGGGTACTGAATTGTAACTTACTTTCGCCTAATAATGCGATTTTGGCAAAGAGACTATCTCCCGCAGGGAAGATGCTACCATCAAATGTTTGCCCTCATTAGACTCCCCTCTGGAAGCGCTTTCACTGCAAGCTGCAGATTCCCTCCTAACAGCAAGCTTTAGGATAGGGTACTGAATTGTAACTTACTTTCGCCTAATAATGCGATTTTGGCAAAGAGACTATCTCCCGCAGGGAAGCTGCTACCATCAAATATTTGCCCTCGTTAGACTCCCCTCTGGAAGCGCTTTAACTGCAAGCTGCAGATTCCCTCCTAACAGCAAGCTTTAGGATAGGGTACTGAATTGTAACTTACTTTCGCCTAATAATGCGATTTTGGCAAAGAGAGTATCTCCCGCAGGGAAGCTGCTACCATCAAATGTTTGCCCTCATTAGACTCCCCTCTGGAAGCGCTTTCACTGCAAGCTGCAGATTCCCTCCTAACAGCAAGCTTTAGGATAGGGTACTGAATTGTAACTTACTTTCGCCTAATAATGCGATTTTGGCAAAGAGACTATCTCCCGCAAGGAAGCTGCTACCATCAAATGTTTGCTCTCGTTAGACTCCCCTCTGGAAGCGCTTTGACTGCAAGCTGCAGATTCCCTCCTAACAGCAAGCTTTAGGATAGGGTACTGAATTGTAACTTACTTTCGCCTAATAAGGCGATTTTGGCAAAGAGAGTATCACCCGCAGGGAAGCTGCTACCATCAAATCTTTGCCCTCATTAGACTCCCCTCTGGAAGCGCTTTCACTGCAAGCTGCAGATTCCCTCCTAACAGCAAGCTTTAGGATAGGGTACTGAATTGTAACTTACTTTCGCCTAATAATGCGATTTTGGCAAAGAGACTATCTCCCGCAAGGAAGCTGCTACCATCAAATCTTTGCTCTCGTTGGACTCCCCTCTGGAAGCGCTTTGACTGCAAGCTGCAGATTCCCTCCTAACAGCAAGCTTTAGGATAGGGTACTGAATTGTATCTTAACTGCGGATAAGAAGGCGATTTTGGCAAAGAGAGTATCACCCGCAGGGAAGCTGCTACCATCAAATGTTTGCCCTCATTAGACTCCCCTCTGGAAGCGCTTTCACTGCAAGCTGCAGATTCCCTCCTAACAGCAAGCTTTAAGATAGGGTACTGAATTGTAACTTACTTTCCCCTAATAATGCGATTTTGGCAAAGAGAGTATCTCCCGCAGGGAAGCTGCTACCATCAAATGTTTGCCCTCATTAGACTCCCCTCTGGAAGCGCTTTCACTGCAAGCTGCAGATTCCCTCCTAACAGCAAGCTTTAGGATAGGGTACTGAATTGTAACTTACTTTCGCCTAATAATGCGATTTTGGCAAAGAGAGTATCTCCCGCAGGAAAGCTGCTACCATCAAATGTTTGGCCTCAAGAGACTCCCCTCTGGAAGCGCTTTCACTGCAAGCTGCAGATTCCCTCCTAACAGCAAGCTTTAGGATAGGGTACTGAATTGTAACTTACTTTCGCCTAATAATGCGATTTTGGCAAAGAGAGTATCTCCCGCAGGGAAGCTGCTACCATCAAATGTTTGCCCTCATTAGACTCCCCTCTGGAAGCGCTTTCACTGCAAGCTGCAGATTCCCTCCTAACAGCAAGCTTTAGGATAGGGTACTGAATTGTAACTTAACTGCGGCTAATAAGGCGATTTTGGCAAAGAGACTATCTCCCGCAAGGAAGCTGCTACCATCAAATATTTGCCCTCGTTAGACTCCCCTCTGGAAGCGCTTTCACTGCAAGCTGCAGATTCCCTCCTAACAGCAAGCTTTAGGATAGGGTACTGAATTGTAACTTAACTAAGGCTAATAAGGCGATTTTGGCAAAGAGAGTATCTCCCGCAGGAAAGCTGCTACCATCAAATGTTTGCCCTCATTAGACTCCCCTCTGGAAGCGCTTTCACTGCAAGCTGCAGATTCCCTCCTAACAGCAAGCTTTAGGATAGTGTACTGAATTGTAACTCACTTTCGCCTAATAATGCGATTTTGGCAAAGAGAGTATCTCCCGCAGGGAAGCTACTACCATCAAATATTTGCCCTCGTTAGACTCCCCTCTGGAAGCGCTTTCACTGCAAGCTGCAGATTCCCTCCTAACTGCAAGCTTTAGGATAGGGTACTGAATTGTAACTTACTTTCGCCTAATAATGCGATTTTGGCAAAGAGACTATCTCCCGCAAGGAAGCTGCTACCATCAAATGTTTGCCCTCATTAGACTCCCCTCTGGAAGCGCTTTCACTGCAAGCTGCAGATTCCCTCCTAACAGCAAGCTTTAGGATAGGGTACTGAATTGTAACTTACTTTCGCCTAATAATGCGATTTTGGCAAAGAGACTATTTCCCGCAGGGAATCTGGTACTATCAAATGTTTGCCCTCATTAGACTCCCCTCTGGAAGCGCTTTCACTGCAAGCTGCAGATTCCCTCCTAACAGCAAGCTTTAGGATAGGGTACTGAATTGTAACTTACTTTCGCCTAATAATGCGATTTTGGCAAAGAGAGTATCTCCCGCAGGGAAGCTGCTACCATCAAATGTTTGCCCTCATTAGACTCCCCTCTGGAAGCGCTTTCACTGCAAGCTGCAGATTCCCTCCTAACAGCAAGCTTTAGGCTAGGGTACTGAATTGTAACTTACTTTCGCCTAATAATGCGATTTTGGCAAAGAGAGTATCTCCCGCAGGGAAGCTGCTACCATCAAATGTTTGCCCTCATTAGACTCCCCTCTGGAAGCGCTTTCACTGCAAGCTGCAGATTCCCTCCTAACAGCAAGCTTTAGGATAGGGTACTGAATTGTAACTTACTTTCGCCTAATAATGCGATTTTGGCAAAGAGAGTATCTCCCGCAGGGAAGCTGCTACCATCAAATGTTTGCACTCAAGAGACTCCCCTCTGGAAGCGCTTTCACTGCAAGCTGCAGATTCCCTCCTAACAGCAAGCTTTAGGATAGGGTACTGAATTGTAACTTACTTACGTCTAAAAATGCGATATAGGCAAAGAGAGTATCTCCCGCAGGGAAGCTGCTACCATCAAATGTTTGCCCTCATTAGACTCCCCTCTGGAAGCGCTTTCACTGCAAGCTGCAGATTCCCTCCTAACAGCAAGCTTTAGGATAGGGTACTGAATTGTAACTTACTTTCGCCTAATAATGTGATTTTGGCAAAGAGAATATCTCCCGCAGGGAAGCTGCTACCATCAAATGTTTGCCCTCATTAGACTCCCCTCTGGAAGCGCTTTCACTGCAAGCTGCAGATTCCCTCCTAACAACAAGCTTTAGGATAGGGTACTGAATTGTAACTTACTTTCGCCTAATAATGCGATTTTGGAAAGAGAGTATCTCCCGCAGGGAAGCTGCTACCATCAAATGTTTGCCCTCATTAGACTCCCCTCTGGAAGCGCTTTCACTGCAAGCTGCAGATTCCCTCCTAACAGCAAGCTTTAGGATAGGGTACTGAATTGTAACTTACTTTCGCATAATAATGCGATTTTGGCAAAGAGAGTATCTCCCGCAGGGAAGCTGCTACCATCAAATGTTTGCCCTCATTAGACTCCCCTCTGGAAGCGCTTTCACTGCAAGCTGCAGATTCCCTCCTAACAGCAAGCTTTAGGATAGGGTACTGAATTGTAACTTAACTGCGGCTAATAATGCGATTTTGGCAAAGAGAGTATCTCCCGCAGGGAAGCTGCTACCATCAAATGTTTGCCCTCATTAGACTCCCCTCTGGAAGCGCTTTCACTGCAAGCTGCAGATTCCCTCCTAACAGCAAGCTTTAGGATAGGGTACTGAATTGTAACTTACTTTCGCCTAATAATGCGATTTTGGCAAAGAGACTATCTCCCGCAGGGAAGCTGCTAACATCAAATGTTTGCCCTCATTAGACTCCCCTCTGGAAGCGCTTTCACTGCAAGCTGCAGATTCCCTCCTAACAGCAAGCTTTAGGATAGGGTACTGAATTGTAACTTACTTTCGCCTAATAATGCGATTTTGGCAAAGAGAGTATCTCCCGCAGGGAAGCTGCTACCATCAAATGTTTGCCCTCATTAGACTCCCCTCTGGAAGCGCTTTCACTGCAAGCTGCAGATTCCCTCCTAACAGCAAGCTTTAGGATAGGGTACTGAATTGTAACTTACTTTCGCCTAATAATGTGATTTTGGCAAAGAGAATATCTCCCGCAGGGAAGCTGCTACCATCAAATGTTTGCCCTCATTAGACTCCCCTCTGGAAGCGCTTTCACTGCAAGCTGCAGATTCCCTCCTAACAGCAAGCTTTAGGATAGGGTACTGAATTGTAACTTACTTTCGCCTAATAATGTGATTTTGGCAAAGAGAGTATCTCCCGCAGGGAAGCTGCTACCATCAAATGTTTGCCCTCATTAGACTCCCCTCTGGAAGCGCTTTCACGGCAAGCTGCAGATTCCCTCCTAACAGCAAGCTTTAGGATAGGGTACTGAATTGTAACTTAACTGCGGCTAATAAGGCGATTTTGGCAAAGAGAGTATCTCCCGCAGGGAAGCTGCTACCTTCAAATGTTTGCCCTCATTAGACTCCCCTCTGGAAGCGCTTTCACTGCAAGCTGCAGATTCCCTCCTAACAGCAAGCTTTAGGATAGGGTACTGAATTGTAACTTACTTTCGCCTAATAATGCGATTTTGGCAAAGAGACTATCTCCCGCAGGGAAGCTGCTACCATCAAATGTTTGCCCTCATTAGACTCCCCTCTGGAAGCGCTTTCACTGCAAGCTGCAGATTCCCTCCTAACAGCAAGCTTTAGGATAGGGTACTGAATTGTAACTTAACTGCGGCTAATAAGGCGATTATGGCAAAGAGACTATCTCCCGCAGGGAAGCTGCTACCATCAAATGTTTGCCCTCATTAGACTCCCCTCTGGAAGCGCTTTCACTGCAAGCTGCAGATTCCCTCCTAACAGCAAGCTTTAGGATAGGGTACTGAATTGTATCTTAACTGCGGCTAATAAGGCGATTTTGGCAAAGAGAATATCTCCCGCAGGGAAGCTGCTACCATCAAATGTTTGCCCTCATTAGACTCCCCTCTGGAAGCGCTTTCACTGCAAGCTGCAGATTCCCTCCTAACAGCAAGCTTTAGGATAGGGTACTGAATTGTAACTTACTTTCGCCTAATAAGGCGATTTTGGCAAAGAGACTATCTCCCGCAGGGAAGCTGCTACCATCAAATGTTTGCCCTCATTAGACTCCCCTCTGGAAGCGCTTTCACTGCAAGCTGCAGATTCCCTCCTAACAGCAAGCTTTAGGATAGGGTACTGAATTGTAACTTACTTTCGCCTAATAATGCGATTTTGGCAAAGAGAGTATCTCCCGCAGGGAAGCTGCTACCATCAAATGTTTGCCCTCATTAGACTCCCCTCTGGAAGCGCTTTCACTGCAAGCTGCAGATTCCCTCCTAACAGCAAGCTTTAGGATAGGGTACTGAATTGTAACTTACTTTCGCCTAATAATGCGATTTTGGCAAAGAGAGTATCTCCCGCAGGGAAGCTGCTACCATCAAATGTTTGCCCTCATTAGACTCCCCTCTGGAAGCGCTTTCACTGCAAGCTGCAGATTCCCTCCTAACAGCAAGCTTTAGGATAGGGTACTGAATTGTATCTTAACTGCGGCTAATAAGGAGATTTTGGCAAAGAGAATATCTTCCGCAGGGAAGCTGCTACCATCAAATGTTTGCCCTCATTAGACTCCCCTCTGGAAGCGCTTTCACTGCAAGCTGCAGATTCCCTCCTAACAGCAAGCTTTAGGATAGGGTACTGAATTGTAACTTACTTTCGCCTAATAATGCGCTTTTGGCAAAGAGAGTATCTCCCGCAGGGAAGCTGCTACCATCAAATGTTTGCCCTCATTAGACTCCCCTCTGGAAGCGCTTTAACTGCAAGCTGCAGATTCCCTCCTAACAGGAAGCTTTAGGATAGGGTACTGAATTGTAACTTAACTGCGGCTAATAAGGCGATTTTGGCAAAGAGAATATGTCCGGCAGGGAAGCTGCCACCTTCAAATGTTTGCCCTCATTAGACTCCCCTCTGGAAGCGCTTTCACTGCAAGCTGCAGATTCCCTCCTAACAGCAAGCTTTAGGATAGGGTACTGAATTGTAACTTACTTTCGCCTAATAATGCGATTTTGGCAAAGAGAGTATCTCCCGCAGGGAAGCTGCTACCATCAAATGTTTGCCCTCATTAGACTCCCCTCTGGAAGCGCTTTCACTGCAAGCTGCAGATTCCCTCCTAACAGCAAGCTTTAGGATAGGGTACTGAATTGTAACTTACTTTCGCCTAATAATGCGATTTTGGCAAAGAGAGTATCTCCCGCAGGGAAGCTGCTACCATCAAATGTTTGCCCTCATTAGACTCCCCTCTGGAAGCGCTTTCACTGCAAGCTGCAGATTCCCTCCTAACAGCAAGCTTTGGATAGGGTACTGAATTGTAACTTAACTGCGGCTAATAAGGCGATTTTGGCAAAGAGACTATCTCCCGCAGGGAAGCTGCTACCATCAAATGTTTGCCCTCATTAGACTCCCCTCTGGAAGCGCTTTCACTGCAAGCTGCAGATTCCCTCCTAACAGCAAGCTTTAGGATAGGGTACTGAATTGTAACTTAACTGCGGCTAATAATGCGATTTTGGCAAAGAGAGTATCTCCCGCAGGGAAGCTGCTACCTTCAAATGTTTGCCCTCATTAGACTCCCCTCTGGAAGCGCTTTCACTGCAAGCTGCAGATTCCCTCCTAACAGCAAGCTTTAGGATAGGGTACTGAATTGTAACTTACTTTCGCCTAATAATGCGATTTTGGCAAAGAGACTATCTCCCGCAGGGAAGCTGCTACCATCAAATGTTTGCCCTCATTAGACTCCCCTCTGGAAGCGCTTTCACTGCAAGCTGCAGATTCCCTTCTAACAGCAAGATTTAGGATGGGGTACTGAATTGTAACTTAACTGCGGCTAATAAGGCGATTTTGGCAAAGAGACTATATCCCGCAGGGAAGCTGCTACCATCAAATGTTTGCCCTCATTAGACTCCCCTCTGGAAGCGCTTTCACTGCAAGCTGCAGATTCCCTCCTAACAGCAAGCTTTAGGATAGGGTACTGAATTGTAACTTACTTTCGCCTAATAATGCGCTTTTGGCAAAGAGAGCATCTCCCGCAGGGAAGCTGCTACCATCAAATGTTTGCCCTCATTAGACTCCGCTCTGGAAGCGCTTTAACTGCAAGCTGCAGATTCCCTCCTAACAGCAATCTTTAGGATAGGGTACTGAATTGTATCTTAACTGCGGCTAATAAGGCGATTTTGGCAAAGAGAATATCTCCCGCAGGGAAGCTGCTACCATCAAATGTTTGCCCTCATTAGACTCCCCTCTGGAAGCGCTTTCACTGCAAGCTGCAGATTCCCTCCTAACAGCAAGCTTTAGGATAGGGTACTGAATTGTAACTTACTTTCGCCTAATAATGCGATTTTGGCAAAGAGAGTATCTCCCGCAGGGAAGCTGCTACCATCAAATGTTTGCCCTCATTAGACTCCCCTCTGGAAGCGCTTTCACTGCAAGCTGCAGATTCCCTCCTAACAGCAAGCTTTAGGATAGGGTACTGAATTGTAACTTAACTGCGGCTAAGAAGGCGATTTTGGCAAAGAGAGTATCTCCCGCAGGGAAGCTGCTACCATCAAATCTTTGCCCTCATTAGACTCCCCTCTGGAAGCGCTTTCACTGCAAGCTGCAGATTCCCTCCTAACTGCAAGCTTTAGGATAGGGTACTGAATTGTAACTTACTTTCGCCTAATAATGTGATTTTGGCAAAGAGAGTATCTCCCGCAGGGAAGCTGCTACCATCAAATGTTTGCCCTCATTAGACTCCCCTCTGGAAGCGCTTTCACGGCAAGCTGCAGATTCCCTCCTAACAGCAAGCTTTAGGATAGGGTACTGAATTGTAACTTAACTGCGGCTAATAAGGCGATTTTGGCAAAGAGAGTATCTCCCGCAGGGAAGCTGCTACCTTCAAATGTTTGCCCTCATTAGACTCCGCTCTGGAAGCGCTTTCACTGCAAGCTGCAGATTCCCTCCTAACAGCAAGCTTTAGGATAGGGTACTGAATTGTAACTTACTTTCGCCTAATAATGCGATTTTGGCAAAGAGACTATCTCCCGCAGGGAAGCTGCTAACATCAAATGTTTGCCCTCATTAGACTCCCCTCTGGAAGCGCTTTCACTGCAAGCTGCAGATTCCCTCCTAACAGCAAGCTTTAGGATAGGGTACTGAATTGTAACTTACTTTCGCCTAATAATGCGATTTTGGCAAAGAGACTATCTCCCGCAGGGAAGCTGCTACCATCAAATGTTTGCCCTCATTAGACTCCCCTCTGGAAGCGCTTTCACTGCAAGCTGCAGATTCCCTCCTAACAGCAAGCTTTAGGATAGGGTACTGAATTGTAACTTACTTTCGCCTAATAATGCGATTTTGGCAAAGAGACTATCTCCCGCAGGGAAGCTGCTACCATCAAATGTTTGCCCTCATTAGACTCCCCTCTGGAAGCGCTTTCACTGCAAGCTGCAGATTCCCTCCTAACAGCAAGCTTTAGGATAGGGTACTGAATTGTAACTTACTTTCGCCTAATAATGCGATTTTGGCAAAGAGAGTATCTCCCGCAGGGAAGCTGCTACCATCAAATGTTTGCCCTCGTTAGACTCCCCTCTGGAAGCGCTTTAACTGCAAGCTGCAGATTCCCTCCTAACAGCAAGCTTTAGGATAGGGTACTGAATTGTAACTTACTTTCGCCTAATAATGCGATTTTGGCAAAGAGACTATCTCCCGCAGGGAAGCTGCTACCATCAAATGTTTGCCCTCATTAGACTCCCCTCTGGAAGCGCTTTCACTGCAAGCTGCAGATTCCCTCCTAACTGCAAGCTTTAGGATAGGGTACTGAATTGTAACTTACTTTCGCCTAATAATGCGATTTTGGCAAAGAGACTATCTCCCGCAGGGAAGCTGCTACCATCAAATATTTGCCCTCGTTAGACTCCCCTCTGGAAGCGCTTTAACTGCAAGCTGCAGATTCCCTCCTAACAGCAAGCTTTAGGATAGGGTACTGAATTGTAACTTACTTTCGCCTAATAATGCGATTTTGGCAAAGAGACTATCTCCCGCAGGGAAGCTGCTACCATCAAATGTTTGCCCTCATTAGACTCCCCTCTGGAAGCGCTTTCACTGCAAGCTGCAGATTCCCTCCTAACAGCAAGCTTTAGGATAGGGTACTGAATTGTAACTTACTTTCGCCTAATAAGGCGATTTTGGCAAAGAGACTATCTCCCGCAGGGAAGCTGCTACCATCAAATGTTTGCCCTCATTAGACTCCCCTCTGGAAGCGCTTTCACTGCAAGCTGCAGATTCCCTCCTAACAGCAAGCTTTAGGATAGGGTACTGAATTGTAACTTAACTGCGGCTAAGAAGGCGATTTTGGCAAAGAGAGTATCACCCGCAGGGAAGCTGCTACCATCAAATGTTTGCCCTCATTAGACTCCCCTCTGGAAGCGCTTTCACTGCAAGCTGCAGATTCCCTCCTAACTGCAAGCTTTAGGATAGGGTACTGAATTGTAACTTACTTTCGCCTAATAATGCGATTTTGGCAAAGAGAGTATCTCCCGCAGGGAAGCTGCTACCATCAAATGTTTGCCCTCATTAGACTCCCCTCTGGAAGCGCTTTCACTGCAAGCTGCAGATTCCCTCCTAACAGCAAGCTTTAGGATAGGGTACTGAATTGTAACTTACTTTCGCCTAATAATGCGATTTTGGCAAAGAGAGTATCTCCCGCAGGGAAGCTGCTACCATCAAATGTTTGCCCTCATTACACTCCCCTCTGGAAGCGCTTTCACTGCAAGCTGCAGATTCCCTCCTAACAGCAAGCTTTAGGATAGGGTACTGAATTGTAACTTACTTTCGCCTAATAAGGCGATTTTGGCAAAGAGACTATCTCCCGCAGGGAAGCTGCTACCATCAAATGTTTGCCCTCATTAGACTCCCCTCTGGAAGCGCTTTCACTGCAAGCTGCAGATTCCCTCCTAACAGCAAGCTTTAGGATAGGGTACTGAATTGTAACTTACTTTCGCCTAATAATGCGATTTTGGCAAAGAGACTATCTCCCGCAGGGAAGCTGCTACCATCAAATGTTTGCCCTCATTAGACTCCCCTCTGGAAGCGCTTTCACTGCAAGCTGCAGATTCCCTCCTAACAGCAAGCTTTAGGATAGGGTACTGAATTGTAACTTACTTTCGCCTAATAATGCGCTTTTGGCAAAGAGAGTATCTCCCGCAGGGAAGCTGCTACCATCAAATTTTTGCCCTCGTTAGACTCCCCTCTGGAAGCGCTTTCACTGCAAGCTGCAGATTCCCTCCTAACAGCAAGCTTTAGGATAGGGTACTGAATTGTAACTTACTTTCGCCTAATAATGCGATTTTGGCAAAGAGACTATCTCCCGCAGGGAAGCTGCTACCATCAAATGTTTGCCCTCGTTAGACTCCCCTCTGGAAGCGCTTTCACTGCAAGCTGCAGATTCCCTCCTAACAGCAAGCTTTAGGATAGGGTACTGAATTGTAACTTACTTTCGCCTAATAATGCGATTTTGGCAAAGAGAGTATCTCCCGCAGGGAAGCTGCTACCATCAAATCTTTGCCCTCATTAGACTCCCCTCAGGAAGCGCTTTCACTGCAAGCTGCAGATTCCCTCCTAACAGCAAGCTTTAGGATAGGGTACTGAATTGTAACTTACTTTCGCCTAATAATGCGATTTTGGCAAAGAGACTATCTCCCGCAGGAAAGCTGCCACCATCAAATGTTTGCCCTCAAGAGACTCCCCTCTGGAAGCGCTTTCACTGCAAGCTGCAGATTCCCTGCTAACAGCAAGCTTTAGGATAGGGTACTGAATTGTAACTTACTTTCGCCTAATAATGCGATTTTGGCAAAGAGAGTATCTCCCGCAGGGAAGCTGCTACCATCAAATGTTTGCCCTCATTACACTCCCCTCTGGAAGCGCTTTCACTGCAAGCTGCAGATTCCCTCCTAACAGCAAGCTTTAGGATAGGGTACTGAATTGTAACTTACTTTCGCCTAATAATGCGATTTTGGCAAAGAGGATATCTCCCGCAGGGAAGCTGCTACCATCAAATGTTTGCCCTCATTAGACTCCCCTCTGGAAGCGCTTTCACGGCAAGCTGCAGATTCCCTCCTAACAGCAAGCTTTAGGATAGGGTACTGAATTGTAACTTACTTTCGCCTAATAATGCGATTTTGGCAAAGAGAGTATCTCCCGCAGGGAAGCTGCTACCATCAAATGTTTGCCCTCATTAGACTCCCCTCTGGAAGCGCTTTCACTGCAAGCTGCAGATTCCCTCCTAACAGCAAGCTTTAGGATAGGGTACTGAATTGTAACTTACTTTCGCCTAATAATGCGATTTTGGCAAAGAGAGTATCTCCCGCAGGGAAGCTGCTACCATCAAATGTTTGCCCTCATTAGACTCCCCTCTGGAAGCGCTTTCACTGCAAGCTGCAGATTCCCTCCTAACAGCAAGCTTTAGGATAGGGGTACTGAATTGTAACTTACTTTCGCCTAATAATGCGATTTTGGCAAAGAGAGTATCTCCCGCAGGGAAGCTGCTACCATCAAATCTTTGCCCTCATTAGACTCCCTCTGGAAGCGCTTTCACTGCAAGCTGCAGATTCCCTCCTAACAGCAAGCTTTAGGATAGGGTACTGAATTGTAACTTAACTGCGGCTAATAAGGCGATTTTGGCAAAGAGAATATCTCCCGCAGGGAAGCTGCTACCATCAAATGTTTGCCCTCATTAGACTCCCCTCTGGAAGCGCTTTCACTGCAAGCTGCAGATTCCCTCCTAACAGCAAGCTTTAGGATAGGGTACTGAATTGTAACTTACTTTCGCCTAATAATGCGATTTTGGCAAAGAGAGTATCTCCCGCAGGGAAGCTGCTACCATCAAATGTTTGCCCTCATTAGACTCCCCTCTGGAAGCGCTTTCACTGCAAGCTGCAGATTCCCTCCTAACAGCAAGCTTTAGGATAGGGTACTGAATTGTAACTTACTTTCGCCTAATAATGATATTTTGGCAAAGAGACTATCTCCCGCAGGGAAGGTGCTACCATCAAATGTTTGCCCTCATTAGACTCCCCTCTGGAAGCGCTTTCACGGCAAGCTGCAGATTCCCTCCTAACAGCAAGCTTTAGGATAGGGTACTGAATTGTAACTTACTTTCGCCTAATAAGGCGATTTTGGCAAAGAGAGTATCTCCCGCAGGGAAGCTGCTACCATCAAATGTTTGCCCTCATTAGACTCCCCTCTGGAAGCGCTTTCACTGCAAGCTGCAGATTCCCTCCTAACAGCAAGCTTTAGGATAGGGTACTGAATTGTAACTTACTTTCGCCTAATAATGCGATTTTGGCAAAGAGACTATCTCCCGCAAGGAAGCTGCTACCATCAAATATTTGCCCTCGTTAGACTCCCCTCTGGAAGCGCTTTCACTGCAAGCTGCAGATTCCCTCCTAACAGCAAGCTTTAGGATAGGGTACTGAATTGTAACTTACTTTCGCCTAATAATGCGATTTTGGAAAAGAGAGTATCTCCCGCAGGGAAGCTGCTACCATCAAATATTTGCCCTCGTTAGACTCCCCTCTGGAAGCGCTTTCACTGCAAGCTGCAGATTCCCTCCTAACAGCAAGCTTTAGGATAGGGTACTGAATTGTAACTTAACTGCGGCTAATAAGGCGATTTTGGCAAAGAGACTATCTCCCGCAGGGAAGCTGCTACCATCAAATGTTTGCCCTCATTAGACTCCCCTCTGGAAGCGCTTTCACTGCAAGCTGCAGATTCCCTCCTAACAGCAAGCTTTAGGATAGGGTACTGAATTGTAACTTACTTTCGCCTAATAATGCGATTTTGGCAAAGAGAGTATCTCCCGCAGGGAAGCTGCTACCATCAAATGTTTGCCCTCATTAGACTCCCCTCTGGAAGCGCTTTCACTGCAAGCTGCAGATTCCCTCCTAACAGCAAGCTTTAGGATAGGGTACTGAATTGTAACTTACTTTCGCCTAATAATGCGATTTTGGCAAAGAGACTATCTCCCGCAGGAAGCTGCTACCATCAAATGTTTGCCCTCATTAGACTCCCCTCTGGAAGCGCTTTCACTGCAAGCTGCAGATTCCCTCCTAACAGCAAGCTTTAGGATAGGGTACTGAATTGTAACTTACTTTCGCCTAATAATGCGATTTTGGCAAAGAGACTATCTCCCGCAGGGAAGCTGCTACCATCAAATATTTGCCCTCGTTAGACTCCCCTCTGGAAGCGCTTTAACTGCAAGCTGCAGATTCCCTCCTAACAGCAAGCTTTAGGATAGGGTACTGAATTGTAACTTACTTTCGCCTAATAATGCGATTTTGGCAAAGAGAGTATCTCCCGCAGGGAAGCTGCTACCATCAAATGTTTGCCCTCATTAGACTCCCCTCTGGAAGCGCTTTCACTGCAAGCTGCAGATTCCCTCCTAACTGCAAGCTTTAGGATAGGGTACTGAATTGTAACTTACTTTCGCCTAATAATGCGATTTTGGCAAAGAGAGTATCTCCCGCAGGGAAGCTGCTACCATCAAATGTTTGCCCTCATTAGACTCCCCTCTGGAAGCGCTTTCACTGCAAGCTGCAGATTCCCTCCTAACAGCAAGCTTTAGGATAGGGTACTGAATTGTAACTTACTTTCGCCTAATAATGCGATTTTGGCAAAGAGACTATCTCCCGCAAGGAAGCTGCTACCATCAAATGTTTGCTCTCGTTAGACTCCCCTCTGGAAGCGCTTTGACTGCAAGCTGCAGATTCCCTCCTAACAGCAAGCTTTAGGATAGGGTACTGAATTGTAACTTACTTTCGCCTAATAAGGCGATTTTGGCAAAGAGAGTATCACCCGCAGGGAAGCTGCTACCATCAAATCTTTGCCCTCATTAGACTCCCCTCTGGAAGCGCTTTCACTGCAAGCTGCAGATTCCCTCCTAACAGCAAGCTTTAGGATAGGGTACTGAATTGTAACTTACTTTCGCCTAATAATGCGATTTTGGCAAAGAGACTATCTCCCGCAAGGAAGCTGCTACCATCAAATCTTTGCTCTCGTTGGACTCCCCTCTGGAAGCGCTTTGACTGCAAGCTGCAGATTCCCTCCTAACAGCAAGCTTTAGGATAGGGTACTGAATTGTAACTTACTTTCGCCTAATAATGCGATTTTGGCAAAGAGACTATCTCCCGCAGGGAAGCTGCTACCATCAAATGTTTGCCCTCATTAGACTCCCCTCTGGAAGCGCTTTCACTGCAAGCTGCAGATTCCCTCCTAACAGCAAGCTTTAAGATAGGGTACTGAATTGTAACTTACTTTCGCCTAATAATGCGATTTTGGCAAAGAGAGTATCTCCCGCAGGGAAGCTGCTACCATCAAATGTTTGCCCTCATTAGACTCCCCTCTGGAAGCGCTTTCACTGCAAGCTGCAGATTCCCTCCTAACAGCAAGCTTTAGGATAGGGTACTGAATTGTAACTTACTTTCGCCTAATAATGCGATTTTGGCAAAGAGAGTATCTCCCGCAGGAAAGCTGCTACCATCAAATGTTTGCCCTCAAGAGACTCCCCTCTGGAAGCGCTTTCACTGCAAGCTGCAGATTCCCTCCTAACAGCAAGCTTTAGGATAGGGTACTGAATTGTAACTTACTTTCGCCTAATAAGGCGATTTTGGCAAAGAGAGTATCTCCCGCAGGGAAGCTGCTACCATCAAATGTTTGCCCTCATTAGACTCCCCTCTGGAAGCGCTTTCACTGCAAGCTGCAGATTCCCTCCTAACAGCAAGCTTTAGGATAGGGTACTGAATTGTAACTTAACTGCGGCTAATAAGGCGATTTTGGCAAAGAGACTATCTCCCGCAAGGAAGCTGCTACCATCAAATATTTGCCCTCGTTAGACTCCCCTCTGGAAGCGCTTTCACTGCAAGCTGCAGATTCCCTCCTAACAGCAAGCTTTAGGATAGGGTACTGAATTGTAACTTAACTAAGGCTAATAAGGCGATTTTGGCAAAGAGAGTATCTCCCGCAGGGAAGCTGCTACCATCAAATGTTTGCCCTCATTAGACTCCCCTCTGGAAGCGCTTTCACTGCAAGCTGCAGATTCCCTCCTAACAGCAAGCTTTAGGATAGTGTACTGAATTGTAACTCACTTTCGCCTAATAATGCGATTTTGGCATAGAGAGTATCTCCCGCAGGGAAGCTACTACCATCAAATATTTGCCCTCGTTAGACTCCCCTCTGGAAGCGCTTTCACTGCAAGCTGCAGATTCCCTCCTAACAGCAAGCTTTAGGATAGGGTACTGAATTGTAACTTACTTTCGCCTAATAATGCGATTTTGGCAAAGAGACTATCTCCCGCAAGGAAGCTGCTACCATCAAATGTTTGCCCTCATTAGACTCCCCTCTGGAAGCGCTTTCACTGCAAGCTGCAGATTCCCTCCTAACAGCAAGCTTTAGGATAGGGTACTGAATTGTAACTTACTTTCGCCTAATAATGCGATTTTGGCAAAGAGACTATTTCCCGCAGGGAATCTGGTACCATCAAATGTTTGCCCTCATTAGACTCCCCTCTGGAAGCGCTTTCACTGCAAGCTGCAGATTCCCTCCTAACAGCAAGCTTTAGGATAGGGTACTGAATTGTAACTTACTTTCGCCTAATAATGCGATTTTGGCAAAGAGAGTATCTCCCGCAGGGAAGCTGCTACCATCAAATGTTTGCCCTCATTAGACTCCCCTCTGGAAGCGCTTTCACTGCAAGCTGCAGATTCCCTCCTAACAGCAAGCTTTAGGATAGGGTACTGAATTGTAACTTACTTTCGCCTAATAATGCGATTTTGGCAAAGAGAGTATCTCCCGCAGGGAAGCTGCTACCATCAAATGTTTGCCCTCATTAGACTCCCCTCTGGAAGCGCTTTCACTGCAAGCTGCAGATTCCCTCCTAACAGCAAGCTTTAGGATAGGGTACTGAATTGTAACTTACTTTCGCCTAATAATGCGATTTTGGCAAAGAGAGTATCTCCCGCAGGGAAGCTGCTACCATCAAATGTTTGCACTCAAGAGACTCCCCTCTGGAAGCGCTTTCACTGCAAGCTGCAGATTCCCTCCTAACAGCAAGCTTTAGGATAGGGTACTGAATTGTAACTTAACTGCGGCTAAAAAGGCGATTTTGGCAAAGAGAGTATCTCCCGCAGGGAAGCTGCTACCTTCAAATGTTTGCCCTCATTAGACTCCCCTCTGGAAGCGCTTTCACTGCAAGCTGCAGATTCCCTCCTAACAGCAAGCTTTAGGATAGGGTACTGAATTGTAACTTACTTTCGCCTAATAATGCGATTTTGGCAAAGAGACTATCTCCCGCAGGGAAGCTGCTACCATCAAATGTTTGCCCTCATTAGACTCCCCTCTGGAAGCGCTTTCACTGCAAGCTGCAGATTCCCTCCTAACAGCAAGCTTTAGGATAGGGTACTGAATTGTAACTTAACTGCGGCTAATAAGGCGATTTTGGCAAAGAGACTATCTCCCGCAGGGAAGCTGCTACCATCAAATGTTTGCCCTCATTAGACTCCCCTCTGGAAGCGCTTTCACTGCAAGCTGCAGATTCCCTCCTAACAGCAAGCTTTAGGATAGGGTACTGAATTGTATCTTAACTGCGGCTAATAAGGCGATTTTGGCAAAGAGAATATCTCCCGCAGGGAAGCTGCTACCATCAAATGTTTGCCCTCATTAGACTCCCCTCTGGAAGCGCTTTCACTGCAAGCTGCAGATTCCCTCCTAACAGCAAGCTTTAGGATAGGGTACTGAATTGTAACTTACTTTCGCCTAATAATGCGATTTTGGCAAAGAGACTATCTCCCGCAGGGAAGCTGCTACCATCAAATGTTTGCCCTCATTAGACTCCCCTCTGGAAGCGCTTTCACTGCAAGCTGCAGATTCCCTCCTAACAGCAAGCTTTAGGATAGGGTACTGAATTGTAACTTACTTTCGCCTAATAATGCGATTTTGGCAAAGAGAGTATCTCCCGCAGGGAAGCTGCTACCATCAAATGTTTGCCCTCATTAGACTCCCCTCTGGAAGCGCTTTCACTGCAAGCTGCAGATTCCCTCCTAACAGCAAGCTTTAGGATAGGGTACTGAATTGTAACTTACTTTCGCCTAATAATGCGATTTTGGCAAAGAGAGTATCTCCCGCAGGGAAGCTGCTACCATCAAATGTTTGCCCTCATTAGACTCCGCTCTGGAAGCGCTTTCACTGCAAGCTGCAGATTCCCTCCTAACAGCAAGCTTTAGGATAGGGTACTGAATTGTATCTTAACTGCGGCTAATAAGGAGATTTTGGCAAAGAGAATATCTTCCGCAGGGAAGCTGCTACCATCAAATGTTTGCCCTCATTAGACTCCCCTCTGGAAGCGCTTTCACTGCAAGCTGCAGATTCCCTCCTAACAGCAAGCTTTAGGATAGGGTACTGAATTGTAACTTACTTTCGCCTAATAATGCGCTTTTGGCAAAGAGAGTATCTCCCGCAGGGAAGCTGCTACCATCAAATGTTTGCCCTCATTAGACTCCCCTCTGGAAGCGCTTTAACTGCAAGCTGCAGATTCCCTCCTAACAGGAAGCTTTAGGATAGGGTACTGAATTGTAACTTAACTGCGGCTAATAAGGCGATTTTGGCAAAGAGAATATCTCCGGCAGGGAAGCTGCTACCTTCAAATGTTTGCCCTCATTAGACTCCCCTCTGGAAGCGCTTTCACTGCAAGCTGCAGATTCCCTCCTAACAGCAAGCTTTAGGATAGGGTACTGAATTGTAACTTACTTTCGCCTAATAATGCGATTTTGGCAAAGAGAGTATCTCCCGCAGGGAAGCTGCTACCATCAAATGTTTGCCCTCATTAGACTCCCCTCTGGAAGCGCTTTCACTGCAAGCTGCAGATTCCCTCCTAACAGCAAGCTTTAGGATAGGGTACTGAATTGTAACTTAACTGCGGCTAATAAGGCGATTATGGCAAACAGAATATCTCCCGCAGGGAAGCTGCTACCATCAAATGTTTGCCCTCATTAGACTCCCCTCTGGAAGCGCTTTCACTGCAAGCTGCAGATTCCCTCCTAACAGCAAGCTTTAGGATAGGGTACTGAATTGTAACTTACTTTCGCCTAATAATGCGATTTTGGCAAAGAGAGTATCTCCCGCAGGGAAGCTGCTACCATCAAATGTTTGCCCTCATTAGACTCCCCTCTGGAAGCGCTTTCACTGCAAGCTGCAGATTCCCTCCTAACAGCAAGCTTTAGGATAGGGTACTGAATTGTAACTTACTTTCGCCTAATAATGCGATTTTGGCAAAGAGACTATCTCCTGCAGGGAAGCTGCTACCATCAAATGTTTGCCCTCATTAGACTCCCCTCTGGAAGCGCTTTCACTGCAAGCTGCAGATTCCCTCCTAACAGCAAGCTTGAGGATAGGGTACTGAATTGTAACTTAACTGCGGCTAATAAGGCGATTTTGGCAAAGAGAGTATCTCCCGCAGGGAAACTGCTACCATCAAATGTTTGCCCTCATTAGACTCCCCTCTGGAAGCGCTTTCACTGCAAGCTGCAGATTCCCTCCTAACAGCAAGCTTTAGGATAGGGTACTGAATTGTAACTTACTTTCGCCTAATAATGCGATTTTGGCAAAGAGAGTATCTCCCGCAGGGAAGCTGCTACCATCAAATGTTTGCCCTCATTAGACTCCCCTCTGGAAGCGCTTTCACTGCAAGCTGCAGATTCCCTCCTAACAGCAAGCTTTAGGATAGGGTACTGAATTGTAACTTAACTGCGGCTAATAATGCGATTTTGGCAAAGAGAGTATCTCCCGCAGGGAAGCTGCTACCTTCAAATGTTTGCCCTCATTAGACTCCCCTCTGGAAGCGCTTTCACTGCAAGCTGCAGATTCCCTCCTAACAGCAAGCTTTAGGATAGGGTACTGAATTGTAACTTACTTTCGCCTAATAATGCGATTTTGGCAAAGAGACTATCTCCCGCAGGGAAGCTGCTACCATCAAATGTTTGCCCTCATTAGACTCCCCTCTGGAAGCGCTTTCACTGCAAGCTGCAGATTCCCTTCTAACAGCAAGCTTTAGGATGGGGTACTGAATTGTAACTTAACTGCGGCTAATAAGGCGATTTTGGCAAAGAGACTATATCCCGCAGGGAAGCTGCTACCATCAAATGTTTGCCCTCATTAGACTCCCCTCTGGAAGCGCTTTCACTGCAAGCTGCAGATTCCCTCCTAACAGCAAGCTTTAGGATAGGGTACTGAATTGTAACTTACTTTCGCCTAATAATGCGCTTTTGGCAAAGAGAGCATCTCCCGCAGGGAAGCTGCTACCATCAAATGTTTGCCCTCATTAGACTCCCCTCTGGAAGCGCTTTCACTGCAAGCTGCAGATTCCCTCCTAACAGCAAGCTTTAGGATAGGGTACAGAATTGTAACTTAACTGCGGCTAACAAGGCGATTTTGGCAAAGAGACTATCTCCCGCAGGGAAGCTGCTACCATCAAATGTTTACGCTCATTAGACTCCCCTCTGGAAGCGCTTTCACTGCAAGCTGCAGATTCCCTCCTAACAGCAAGCTTTAGGATAGGGTACTGAATTGTAACTTACTTTCGCCTAATAATGCGATTTTGGCAAAGAGAGTATCTCCCGCAGGGAAGCTGCTACCATCAAATGTTTGCCCTCATTAGACTCCCCTCTGGAAGCGCTTTCACTGCAAGCTGCAGATTCCCTCCTAACAGCAAGCTTTAGGATAGGGTACTGAATTGTAACTTAACTGCGGCTAAGAAGGCGATTTTGGCAAAGAGAGTATCTCCCGCAGGGAAGCTGCTACCATCAAATGTTTGCCCTCATTAGACTCCCCTCTGGAAGCGCTTTCACTGCAAGCTGCAGATTCCCTCCTAACAGCAAGCTTTAGGATAGGGTACTGAATTGTAACTTACTTTCGCCTAATAATGTGATTTTGGCAAAGAGAGTATCTCCCGCAGGGAAGCTGCTACCATCAAATGTTTGCCCTCATTAGACTCCCCTCTGGAAGCGCTTTCACTGCAAGCTGCAGATTCCCTCCTAACTGCAAGCTTTAGGATAGGGTACTGAATTGTAACTTACTTTCGCCTAATAATGCGATTTTGGCAAAGAGACTATCTCCCGCAGGGAAGCTGCTACCATCAAATATTTGCCCTCGTTAGACTCCCCTCTGGAAGCGCTTTAACTGCAAGCTGCAGATTCCCTCCTAACAGCAAGCTTTAGGATAGGGTACTGAATTGTAACTTACTTTCGCCTAATAATGCGATTTTGGCAAAGAGACTATCTCCCGCAGGGAAGCTGCTACCATCAAATGTTTGCCCTCATTAGACTCCCCTCTGGAAGCGCTTTCACTGCAAGCTGCAGATTCCCTCCTAACAGCAAGCTTTAGGATAGGGTACTGAATTGTAACTTACTTTCGCCTAATAAGGCGATTTTGGCAAAGAGACTATCTCCCGCAGGGAAGCTGCTACCATCAAATGTTTGCCCTCATTAGACTCCCCTCTGGAAGCGCTTTCACTGCAAGCTACAGATTCCCTCCTAACAGCAAGCTTTAGGATAGGGTACTGAATTGTAACTTACTTTCGCCTAATAATGCGATTTTGGCAAAGAGACTATCTCCCGCAGGGAAGCTGCTACCATCAAATGTTTGCCCTCATTAGACTCCCCTCTGGAAGCGCTTTCACTGCAAGCTGCAGATTCCCTCCTAACTGCAAGCTTTAGGATAGGGTACTGAATTGTAACTTACTTTCGCCTAATAATGCGATTTTGGCAAAGAGAGTATCTCCCGCAGGGAAGCTGCTACCATCAAATGTTTGCCCTCATTAGACTCCCCTCTGGAAGCGCTTTCACTGCAAGCTGCAGATTCCCTCCTAACAGCAAGCTTTAGGATAGGGTACTGAATTGTAACTTACTTTCGCCTAATAATGCGATTTTGGCAAAGAGAGTATCTCCCGCAGGGAAGCTGCTACCATCAAATGTTTGCCCTCATTAGACTCCCCTCTGGAAGCGCTTTCACTGCAAGCTGCAGATTCCCTCCTAACAGCAAGCTTTAGGATAGGGTACTGAATTGTAACTTACTTTCGCCTAATAAGGCGATTTTGGCAAAGAGACTATCTCCCGCAGGGAAGCTGCTACCATCAAATGTTTGCCCTCATTAGACTCCCCTCTGGAAGCGCTTTCACTGCAAGCTGCAGATTCCCTCCTAACAGCAAGCTTTAGGATAGGGTACTGAATTGTAACTTACTTTCGCCTAATAATGCGATTTTGGCAAAGAGACTATCTCCCGCAGGGAAGCTGCTACCATCAAATATTTGCCCTCATTAGACTCCCCTCTGGAAGCGCTTTCACTGCAAGCTGCAGATTCCCTCCTAACAGCAAGCTTTAGGATAGGGTACTGAATTGTAACTTACTTTCGCCTAATAATGCGATTTTTGCAAAGAGAGTATCTCACGCAGGGAAGCTGCTACCATCAAATGTTTGCCCTCATTAGACTCCCCTCTGGAAGCGCTTTCACTGCAAGCTGCAGATTCCCTCCTAACAGCAAGCTTTAGGATAGGGTACTGAATTGTAACTTACTTTCGCCTAATAATGCGATTTTGGCAAAGAGACTATCTCCCGCAGGGAAGCTGCTACCATCAAATGTTTGCCCTCGTTAGACTCCCCTCTGGAAGCGCTTTCACTGCAAGCTGCAGATTCCCTCCTAACAGCAAGCTTTAGGATAGGGTACTGAATTGTAACTTACTTTCGCCTAATAATGCGATTTTGGCAAAGAGAGTATCTCCCGCAGGGAAGCTGCTACCATCAAATCTTTGCCCTCATTAGACTCCCCTCAGGAAGCGCTTTCACTGCAAGCTGCAGATTCCCTCCTAACAGCAAGCTTTAGGATAGGGTACTGAATTGTAACTTACTTTCGCCTAATAATGCGATTTTGGCAAAGAGAGTATCTCCCGCAGGAAAGCTGCCACCATCAAATGTTTGCCCTCAAGAGACTCCCCTCTGGAAGCGCTTTCACTGCAAGCTGCAGATTCCCTCCTAACAGCAAGCTTTAGGATAGGGTACTGAATTGTAACTTACTTTCGCCTAATAATGCGATTTTGGCAAAGAGAGTATCTCCCGCAGGGAAGCTGCTACCATCAAATGTTTGCCCTCATCAGACTCCCCTCTGGAAGCACTTTCACTGCAAGCTGCAGATTCCCTCCTAACAGCAAGCTTTAGGATAGGGTACAGAATTGTAACTTAACTGCGGCTAACAAGGCGATTTTGTCAAAGAGAGTATCTCCCGCAGGGAAGCTGCTACCATCAAATGTTTGCCCTCATTAAACTCCCCTCTGGAAGCGCTTTCACTGCAAGCTGCAGATTCCCTCCTAACAGCAAGCTTTAGGATAGGGTACTGAATTGTAACTTACTTTCGCCTAATAATGCGATTTTGGCAAAGAGAGTATCTCCCGCAGGGAAGCTGCTACCATCAAATGTTTGCCCTCATTAGACTCCCCTCTGGAAGCGCTTTCACTGCAAGCTGCAGATTCCCTCCTAACAGCAAGCTTTAGGATAGGGTACTGAATTGTAACTTACTTTCGCCTAATAATGCGATTTTGGCAAAGAGAGTATCTCCCGCAGGGAAGCTGCTACCATCAAATCTTTGCCCTCATTAGACTCCCCTCTGGAAGCGCTTTCACTGCAAGCTGCAGATTCCCTCCTAACAGCAAGCTTTAGGATAGGGTACTGAATTGTAACTTACTTTCGCCTAATAATGCGATTTTGGCAAAGAGAGTATCTCCCGCAGGGAAGCTGCTACCATCAAATGTTTGCCCTCATTAGACTCCCCTCTGGAAGCGCTTTCACTGCAAGCTGCAGATTCCCTCCTAACAGCAAGCTTTAGGATAGGGTACTGAATTGTAACTTACTTTCGCCTAATAATGATATTTTGGCAAAGAGACTATCTCCCGCAGGGAAGCTGCTACCATCAAATGTTTGCCCTCATTAGACTCCCCTCTGGAAGCGCTTTCACGGCAAGCTGCAGATTCCCTCCTAACAGCAAGCTTTAGGATAGGGTACTGAATTGTAACTTACTTTCGCCTAATAAGGCGATTTTGGCAAAGAGAGTATCTCCCGCAGGGAAGCTGCTACCATCAAATGTTTGCCCTCATTAGACTCCCCTCTGGAAGCGCTTTCACTGCAAGCTGCAGATTCCCTCCTAACAGCAAGCTTTAGGATAGGGTACTGAATTGTAACTTACTTTCGCCTAATAAGGCGATTATGGCAAAGAGACTATCTCCCGCAAGGAAGCTGCTACCATCAAATATTTGCCCTCGTTAGACTCCCCTCTGGAAGCGCTTTCACTGCAAGCTGCAGATTCCCTCCTAACAGCAAGCTTTAGGATAGGGTACTGAATTGTAACTTACTTTCGCCTAATAATGCGATTTTGGAAAAGAGAGTATCTCCCGCAGGGAAGCTGCTACCATCAAATATTTGCCCTCGTTAGACTCCCCTCTGGAAGCGCTTTCACTGCAAGCTGCAGATTCCCTCCTAACAGCAAGCTTTAGGATAGGGTACTGAATTGTAACTTACTTTCGCCTAATAATGCGATTTTGGCAAAGAGAGTATCTCCCGCAGGGAAGCTGCTACCATCAAATGTTTGCCCTCATTAGACTCCCCTCTGGAAGCGCTTTCACTGCAAGCTGCAGATTCCCTCCTAACAGCAAGCTTTAGGATAGGGTACTGAATTGTAACTTACTTTCGCCTAATAATGCGATTTTGGCAAAGAGAGTATCTCCCGCAGGGAAGCTGCTACCATCAAATGTTTGCCCTCATTAGACTCCCCTCTGGAAGCGCTTTCACTGCAAGCTGCAGATTCCCTCCTAACAGCAAGCTTTAGGATAGGGTACTGAATTGTAACTTACTTTCGCCTAATAATGTGATTTTGGCAAAGAGAGTATCTCCCGCAGGGAAGCTGCTACCATCAAATGTTTGCCCTCATTAGACTCCCCTCTGGAAGCGCTTTCACGGCAAGCTGCAGATTCCCTCCTAACAGCAAGCTTTAGGATAGGGTACTGAATTGTAACTTACTTTCGCCTAATAATGCGATTTTGGCAAAGAGAGTATCTCCCGCAGGGAAGCTGCTACCATCAAATATTTGCCCTCGTTAGACTCCCCTCTGGAAGCGCTTTAACTGCAAGCTGCAGATTCCCTCCTAACAGCAAGCTTTAGGATAGGGTACTGAATTGTAACTTACTTTCGCCTAATAATGCGATTTTGGCAAAGAGACTATCTCCCGCAGGGAAGCTGCTACCATCAAATGTTTGCCCTCATTAGACTCCCCTCTGGAAGCGCTTTCACTGCAAGCTGCAGATTCCCTCCTAACTGCAAGCTTTAGGATAGGGTACTGAATTGTAACTTACTTTCGCCTAATAATGCGATTTTGGCAAAGAGAGTATCTCCCGCAGGGAAGCTGCTACCATCAAATGTTTGCCCTCATTAGACTCCCCTCTGGAAGCGCTTTCACTGCAAGCTGCAGATTCCCTCCTAACAGCAAGCTTTAGGATAGGGTACTGAATTGTAACTTACTTTCGCCTAATAATGCGATTTTGGCAAAGAGACTATCTCCCGCAAGGAAGCTGCTACCATCAAATGTTTGCTCTCGTTAGACTCCCCTCTGGAAGCGCTTTGACTGCAAGCTGCAGATTCCCTCCTAACAGCAAGCTTTAGGATAGGGTACTGAATTGTAACTTACTTTCGCCTAATAAGGCGATTTTGGCAAAGAGAGTATCACCCGCAGGGAAGCTGCTACCATCAAATCTTTGCCCTCATTAGACTCCCCTCTGGAAGCGCTTTCACTGCAAGCTGCAGATTCCCTCCTAACAGCAAGCTTTAGGATAGGGTACTGAATTGTAACTTACTTTCGCCTAATAATGCGATTTTGGCAAAGAGACTATCTCCCGCAAGGAAGCTGCTACCATCAAATCTTTGCTCTCGTTGGACTCCCCTCTGGAAGCGCTTTGACTGCAAGCTGCAGATTCCCTCCTAACAGCAAGCTTTAGGATAGGGTACTGAATTGTAACTTAACTGCGGCTAAGAAGGCGATTTTGGCAAAGAGAGTATCACCCGCAGGGAAGCTGCTACCATCAAATCTTTGCCCTCATTAGACTCCCCTCTGGAAGCGCTTTCACTGCAAGCTGCAGATTCCCTCCTAACAGCAAGCTTTAAGATAGGGTACTGAATTGTAACTTACTTTCGCCTAATAATGCGATTTTGGCAAAGAGAGTATCTCCCGCAGGGAAGCTGCTACCATCAAATGTTTGCCCTCATTAGACTCCCCTCTGGAAGCGCTTTCACTGCAAGCTGCAGATTCCCTCCTAACAGCAAGCTTTAGGATAGGGTACAGAATTGTAACTTACTTTCGCCTAATAATGCGATTTTGGCAAAGAGAGTATCTCCCGCAGGAAAGCTGCTACCATCAAATGTTTGCCCTCAAGAGACTCCCCTCTGGAAGCGCTTTCACTGCAAGCTGCAGATTCCCTCCTAACAGCAAGCTTTAGGATAGGGTACTGAATTGTAACTTACTTTCGCCTAATAATGCGATTTTGGCAAAGAGAGTATCTCCCGCAGGGAAGCTGCTACCATCAAATGTTTGCCCTCATTAGACTCCCCTCTGGAAGCGCTTTCACTGCAAGCTGCAGATTCCCTCCTAACAGCAAGCTTTAGGATAGGGTACTGAATTGTAACTTAACTAAGGCTAATAAGGCGATTTTGGCAAAGAGAGTATCTCCCGCAGGGAAGCTGCTACCATCAAATGTTTGCCCTCATTAGACTCCCCTCTCAAAGCGCTTTCACTGCAAGCTGCAGATTCCCTCCTAACAGCAAGCTTTAGGATAGTGTACTGAATTGTAACTCACTTTCGCCTAATAATGCGATTTTGGCAAAGAGAGTATCTCCCGCAGGGAAGCTACTACCATCAAATATTTGCCCTCATTAGACTCCCCTCTGGAAGCGCTTTCACTGCAAGCTGCAGATTCCCTCCTAACAGCAAGCTTTAGGATAGGGTACTGAATTGTAACTTACTTTCGCCTAATAATGCGATTTTGGCAAAGAGACTATCTCCCGCAAGGAAGCTGCTACCATCAAATGTTTGCCCTCATTAGACTCCCCTCTGGAAGCGCTTTCACTGCAAGCTGCAGATTCCCTCCTAACAGCAAGCTTTAGGATAGGGTACTGAATTGTAACTTACTTTCGCCTAATAATGCGATTTTGGCAAAGAGACTATTTCCCGCAGGGAATCTGGTACCATCAAATGTTTGCCCTCATTAGACTCCCCTCTGGAAGCGCTTTCACTGCAAGCTGCAGATTCCCTCCTAACAGCAAGCTTTAGGATAGGGTACTGAATTGTAACTTACTTTCGCCTAATAATGCGATTTTGGCAAAGAGAGTATCTCCCGCAGGGAAGCTGCTACCATCAAATGTTTGCCCTCATTAGACTCCCCTCTGGAAGCGCTTTCACTGCAAGCTGCAGATTCCCTCCTAACAGCAAGCTTTAGGATAGGGTACTGAATTGTAACTTACTTTCGCCTAATAATGCGATTTTGGCAAAGAGAGTATCTCCCGCAGGGAAGCTGCTACCATCAAATGTTTGCCCTCATTAGACTCCCCTCTGGAAGCGCTTTCACTGCAAGCTGCAGATTCCCTCCTAACAGCAAGCTTTAGGATAGGGTACTGAATTGTAACTTACTTTCGCCTAATAATGCGATTTTGGCAAAGAGAGTATCTCCCGCAGGGAAGCTGCTACCATCAAATGTTTGCACTCAAGAGACTCCCCTCTGGAAGCGCTTTCACTGCAAGCTGCAGATTCCCTCCTAACAGCAAGCTTTAGGATAGGGTACTGAATTGTAACTTACTTACGTCTAAAAATGCGATATAGGCAAAGAGAGTATCTCCCGCAGGGAAGCTGCTACCATCAAATGTTTGCCCTCATTAGACTCCCCTCTGGAAGCGCTTTCACTGCAAGCTGCAGATTCCCTCCTAACAGCAAGCTTTAGGATAGGGTACTGAATTGTAACTTACTTTCGCCTAATAATGTGATTTTGGCAAAGAGAATATCTCCCGCAGGGAAGCTGCTACCATCAAATGTTTGCCCTCATTAGACTCCCCTCTGGAAGCGCTTTCACTGCAAGCTGCAGATTCCCTCCTAACAACAAGCTTTAGGATAGGGTACTGAATTGTAACTTACTTTCGCCTAATAATGCGATTTTGGAAAGAGAGTATCTCCCGCAGGGAAGCTGCTACCATCAAATGTTTGCCCTCATTAGACTCCCCTCTGGAAGCGCTTTCACTGCAAGCTGCAGATTCCCTCCTAACAGCAAGCTTTAGGATAGGGTACTGAATTGTAACTTACTTTCGCATAATAATGCGATTTTGGCAAAGAGAGTATCTCCCGCAGGGAAGCTGCTACCATCAAATGTTTGCCCTCATTAGACTCCCCTCTGGAAGCGCTTTCACTGCAAGCTGCAGATTCCCTCCTAACAGCAAGCTTTAGGATAGGGTACTGAATTGTAACTTAACTGCGGCTAATAATGCGATTTTGGCAAAGAGAGTATCTCCCGCAGGGAAGCTGCTACCATCAAATGTTTGCCCTCATTAGACTCCCCTCTGGAAGCGCTTTCACTGCAAGCTGCAGATTCCCTCCTAACAGCAAGCTTTAGGATAGGGTACTGAATTGTAACTTACTTTCGCCTAATAATGCGATTTTGGCAAAGAGACTATCTCCCGCAGGGAAGCTGCTACCATCAAATGTTTGCCCTCATTAGACTCCCCTCTGGAAGCGCTTTCACTGCAAGCTGCAGATTCCCTCCTAACAGCAAGCTTTAGGATAGGGTACTGAATTGTAACTTACTTTCGCCTAATAATGCGATTTTGGCAAAGAGAGTATCTCCCGCAGGGAAGCTGCTACCATCAAATGTTTGCCCTCATTAGACTCCCCTCTGGAAGCGCTTTCACTGCAAGCTGCAGATTCCCTCCTAACAGCAAGCTTTAGGATAGGGTACTGAATTGTAACTTACTTTCGCCTAATAATGTGATTTTGGCAAAGAGAATATCTCCCGCAGGGAAGCTGCTACCATCAAATGTTTGCCCTCATTAGACTCCCCTCTGGAAGCGCTTTCACTGCAAGCTGCAGATTCCCTCCTAACAGCAAGCTTTAGGATAGGGTACTGAATTGTAACTTACTTTCGCCTAATAATGTGATTTTGGCAAAGAGAGTATCTCCCGCAGGGAAGCTGCTACCATCAAATGTTTGCCCTCATTAGACTCCCCTCTGGAAGCGCTTTCACGGCAAGCTGCAGATTCCCTCCTAACAGCAAGCTTTAGGATAGGGTACTGAATTGTAACTTAACTGCGGCTAATAAGGCGATTTTGGCAAAGAGAGTATCTCCCGCAGGGAAGCTGCTACCTTCAAATGTTTGCCCTCATTAGACTCCCCTCTGGAAGCGCTTTCACTGCAAGCTGCAGATTCCCTCCTAACAGCAAGCTTTAGGATAGGGTACTGAATTGTAACTTACTTTCGCCTAATAATGCGATTTTGGCAAAGAGACTATCTCCCGCAGGGAAGCTGCTACCATCAAATGTTTGCCCTCATTAGACTCCCCTCTGGAAGCGCTTTCACTGCAAGCTGCAGATTCCCTCCTAACAGCAAGCTTTAGGATAGGGTACTGAATTGTAACTTAACTGCGGCTAATAAGGCGATTTTGGCAAAGAGACTATCTCCCGCAGGGAAGCTGCTACCATCAAATGTTTGCCCTCATTAGACTCCCCTCTGGAAGCGCTTTCACTGCAAGCTGCAGATTCCCTCCTAACAGCAAGCTTTAGGATAGGGTACTGAATTGTATCTTAACTGCGGCTAATAAGGCGATTTTGGCAAAGAGAATATCTCCCGCAGGGAAGCTGCTACCATCAAATGTTTGCCCTCATTAGACTCCCCTCTGGAAGCGCTTTCACTGCAAGCTGCAGATTCCCTCCTAACAGCAAGCTTTAGGATAGGGTACTGAATTGTAACTTACTTTCGCCTAATAAGGCGATTTTGGCAAAGAGACTATCTCCCGCAGGGAAGCTGCTACCATCAAATGTTTGCCCTCATTAGACTCCCCTCTGGAAGCGCTTTCACTGCAAGCTGCAGATTCCCTCCTAACAGCAAGCTTTAGGATAGGGTACTGAATTGTAACTTACTTTCGCCTAATAATGCGATTTTGGCAAAGAGAGTATCTCCCGCAGGGAAGCTGCTACCATCAAATGTTTGCCCTCATTAGACTCCCCTCTGGAAGCGCTTTCACTGCAAGCTGCAGATTCCCTCCTAACAGCAAGCTTTAGGATAGGGTACTGAATTGTAACTTACTTTCGCCTAATAATGCGATTTTGGCAAAGAGAGTATCTCCCGCAGGGAAGCTGCTACCATCAAATGTTTGCCCTCATTAGACTCCCCTCTGGAAGCGCTTTCACTGCAAGCTGCAGATTCCCTCCTAACAGCAAGCTTTAGGATAGGGTACTGAATTGTAACTTACTTTCGCCTAATAATGCGATTTTGGCAAAGAGAGTATCTCCCGCAGGGAAGCTGCTACCATCAAATGTTTGCCCTCATTAGACTCCCCTCTGGAAGCGCTTTCACTGCAAGCTGCAGATTCCCTCCTAACAGCAAGCTTTGGATAGGGTACTGAATTGTAACTTAACTGCGGCTAATAAGGCAATTTTGGCAAAGAGACTATCTCCCGCAGGGAAGCTGCTACCATCAAATGTTTGCCCTCATTAGACTCCCCTCTGGAAGCGCTTTCACTGCAAGCTGCAGATTCCCTCCTAACAGCAAGCTTTAGGATAGGGTACTGAATTGTAACTTACTTTCGCCTAATAATGCGATTTTGGCAAAGAGAGTATCTCCCGCAGGGAAGCTGCTACCATCAAATGTTTGCCCTCATTAGACTCCCCTCTGGAAGCGCTTTCACTGCAAGCTGCAGATTCCCTCCTAACAGCAAGCTTTAGGATAGGGTACTGAATTGTAACTTAACTGCGGCTAATAATGCGATTTTGGCAAAGAGAGTATCTCCCGCAGGGAAGCTGCTACCTTCAAATGTTTGCCCTCATTAGACTCCCCTCTGGAAGCGCTTTCACTGCAAGCTGCAGATTCCCTCCTAACAGCAAGCTTTAGGATAGGGTACTGAATTGTAACTTACTTTCGCCTAATAATGCGATTTTGGCAAAGAGACTATCTCCCGCAGGGAAGCTGCTACCATCAAATGTTTGCCCTCATTAGACTCCCCTCTGGAAGCGCTTTCACTGCAAGCTGCAGATTCCCTTCTAACAGCAAGCTTTAGGATGGGGTACTGAATTGTAACTTAACTGCGGCTAATAAGGCGATTTTGGCAAAGAGACTATATCCCGCAGGGAAGCTGCTACCATCAAATGTTTGCCCTCATTAGACTCCCCTCTGGAAGCGCTTTCACTGCAAGCTGCAGATTCCCTCCTAACAGCAAGCTTTAGGATAGGGTACTGAATTGTAACTTACTTTCGCCTAATAATGCGCTTTTGGCAAAGAGAGCATCTCCCGCAGGGAAGCTGCTACCATCAAATGTTTGCCCTCATTAGACTCCGCTCTGGAAGCGCTTTAACTGCAAGCTGCAGATTCCCTCCTAACAGCAATCTTTAGGATAGGGTACTGAATTGTATCTTAACTGCGGCTAATAAGGCGATTTTGGCAAAGAGAATATCTCCCGCAGGGAAGCTGCTACCATCAAATGTTTGCCCTCATTAGACTCCCCTCTGGAAGCGCTTTCACTGCAAGCTGCAGATTCCCTCCTAACAGCAAGCTTTAGGATAGGGTACTGAATTGTAACTTACTTTCGCCTAATAATGCGATTTTGGCAAAGAGAGTATCTCCCGCAGGGAAGCTGCTACCATCAAATGTTTGCCCTCATTAGACTCCCCTCTGGAAGCGCTTTCACTGCAAGCTGCAGATTCCCTCCTAACAGCAAGCTTTAGGATAGGGTACTGAATTGTAACTTAACTGCGGCTAAGAAGGCGATTTTGGCAAAGAGAGTATCTCCCGCAGGGAAGCTGCTACCATCAAATGTTTGCCCTCATTAGACTCCCCTCTGGAAGCGCTTTCACTGCAAGCTGCAGATTCCCTCCTAACAGCAAGCTTTAGGATAGGGTACTGAATTGTAACTTACTTTCGCCTAATAATGTGATTTTGGCAAAGAGAGTATCTCCCGCAGGGAAGCTGCTACCATCAAATGTTTGCCCTCATTAGACTCCCCTCTGGAAGCGCTTTCACGGCAAGCTGCAGATTCCCTCCTAACAGCAAGCTTTAGGATAGGGTACTGAATTGTAACTTAACTGCGGCTAATAAGGCGATTATGGCAAAGAGAGTATCTCCCGCAGGGAAGCTGCTACCTTCAAATGTTTGCCCTCATTAGACTCCCCTCTGGAAGCACTTTCACTGCAAGCTGCAGATTCCCTCCTAACAGCAAGCTTTAGGATAGGGTACTGAATTGTAACTTACTTTCGCCTAATAATGCGATTTTGGCAAAGAGAGTATCTCCCGCAGGGAAGCTGCTACCATCAAATGTTTGCCCTCATTAGACTCCCCTCTGGAAGCGCTTTCACTGCAAGCTGCAGATTCCCTTCTAACAGCAAGCTTTAGGATAGGGTACTGAATTGTAACTTAACTGCGGCTAATAAGGCGATTTTGGCAAAGAGAGTATCTCCCGCAGGGAAGCTGCTACCATCAAATGTTTGCCCTCATTAGACTCCCCTCTGGAAGCGCTTTCACTGCAAGCTGCAGATTCCCTCCTAACAGCAAGCTTTAGGATAGGGTACTGAATTGTAACTTACTTTCGCCTAATAAGGCGATTTTGGCAAAGAGAGTATCTCCCGCAGGGAAGCTGCTACCATCAAATGTTTGCCCTCATTAGACTCCCCTCTGGAAGCGCTTTCACTGCAAGCTGCAGATTCCCTCCTAACAGCAAGCTTTAGGATAGGGTACTGAATTGTAACTTACTTTCGCCTAATAATGCGATTTTGGCAAAGAGAGTATCTCCCGCAGGGAAGCTGCTACCATCAAATGTTTGCCCTCATTAGACTCCCCTCTGGAAGCGCTTTCACTGCAAGCTGCAGATTCCCTCCTAACAGCAAGCTTTAGGATAGGGTACTGAATTGTAACTTAACTGCGGCTAATAAGGCGATTATGGCAAACAGAATATCTCCCGCAGGGAAGCTGCTACCATCAAATGTTTGCCCTCATTAGACTCCCCTCTGGAAGCGCTTTCACTGCAAGCTGCAGATTCCCTCCTAACAGCAAGCTTTAGGATAGGGTACTGAATTGTAACTTACTTTCGCCTAATAATGCGATTTTGGCAAAGAGAGTATCTCCCGCAGGGAAGCTGCTACCATCAAATGTTTGCCCTCATTAGACTCCCCTCTGGAAGCGCTTTCACGGCAAGCTGCAGATTCCCTCCTAACAGCAAGCTTTAGGATAGGGTACTGAATTGTAACTTACTTTCGCCTAATAATGCGATTTTGGCAAAGAGAGTATCTCCCGCAGGGAAGCTGCTACCATCAAATGTTTGCCCTCATTAGACTCCCCTCTGGAAGCGCTTTCACTGCAAGCTGCAGATTCCCTCCTAACAGCAAGCTTTGGATAGGGTACTGAATTGTAACTTAACTGCGGCTAATAAGGCGATTATGGCAAAGAGACTATCTCCCGCAGGGAAGCTGCTACCATCAAATGTTTGCCCTCATTAGACTCCCCTCTGGAAGCGCTTTCACTGCAAGCTGCAGATTCCCTCCTAACAGCAAGCTTTAGGATAGGGTACTGAATTGTAACTTACTTTCGCCTAATAATGCGATTTTGGCAAAGAGAGTATCTCCCGCAGGGAAGCTGCTACCATCAAATGTTTGCCCTCATTAGACTCCCCTCTGGAAGCGCTTTCACTGCAAGCTGCAGATTCCCTCCTAACAGCAAGCTTTAGGATAGGGTACTGAATTGTAACTTAACTGCGGCTAATAATGCGATTTTGGCAAAGAGAGTATCTCCCGCAGGGAAGCTGCTACCTTCAAATGTTTGCCCTCATTAGACTCCCCTCTGGAAGCGCTTTCACTGCAAGCTGCAGATTCCCTCCTAACAGCAAGCTTTAGGATAGGGTACTGAATTGTAACTTACTTTCGCCTAATAATGCGATTTTGGCAAAGAGAGTATCTCCCGCAGGGAAGCTGCTACCATCAAATGTTTGCCCTCATTAGACTCCCCTCTGGAAGCGCTTTCACTGCAAGCTGCAGATTCCCTTCTAACAGCAAGCTTTAGGATGGGGTACTGAATTGTAACTTAACTGCGGCTAATAAGGCGATTTTGGCAAAGAGACTATATCCCGCAGGGAAGCTGCTACCATCAAATGTTTGCCCTCATTAGACTCCCCTCTGGAAGCGCTTTCACTGCAAGCTGCAGATTCCCTCCTAACAGCAAGCTTTAGGATAGGGTACTGAATTGTAACTTACTTTCGCCTAATAATGCGCTTTTGGCAAAGAGAGCATCTCCCGCAGGGAAGCTGCTACCATCAAATGTTTGCCCTCATTAGACTCCGCTCTGGAAGCGCTTTAACTGCAAGCTGCAGATTCCCTCCTAACAGCAATCTTTAGGATAGGGTACTGAATTGTATCTTAACTGCGGCTAATAAGGCGATTTTGGCAAAGAGAATATCTCCCGCAGGGAAGCTGCTACCATCAAATGTTTGCCCTCATTAGACTCCCCTCTGGAAGCGCTTTCACTGCAAGCTGCAGATTCCCTCCTAACAGCAAGCTTTAGGATAGGGTACTGAATTGTAACTTACTTTCGCCTAATAATGCGATTTTGGCAAAGAGAGTATCTCCCGCAGGGAAGCTGCTACCATCAAATGTTTGCCCTCATTAGACTCCCCTCTGGAAGCGCTTTCACTGCAAGCTGCAGATTCCCTCCTAACAGCAAGCTTTAGGATAGGGTACTGAATTGTAACTTAACTGCGGCTAACAAGGCGATTTTGGCAAAGAGAGTATCTCCCGCAGGGAAGCTGCTACCATCAAATGTTTGCCCTCATTAGACTCCCCTCTGGAAGCGCTTTCACTGCAAGCTGCAGATTCCCTCCTAACAGCAAGCTTTAGGATAGGGTACTGAATTGTAACTTACTTTCGCCTAATAATGTGATTTTGGCAAAGAGAGTATCTCCCGCAGGGAAGCTGCTACCATCAAATGTTCGCCCTCATTAGACTCCCCTCTGGAAGCGCTTTCACGGCAAGCTGCAGATTCCCTCCTAACAGCAAGCTTTAGGATAGGGTACTGAATTGTAACTTAACTGCGGCTAATAAGGCGATTATGGCAAAGAGACTATCTCCCGCAGGGAAGCTGCTACCTTCAAATGTTTGCCCTCATTAGACTCCCCTCTGGAAGCGCTTTCACTGCAAGCTGCAGATTCCCTCCTAACAGCAAGCTTTAGGATAGGGTACTGAATTGTAACTTACTTTCGCCTAATAATGCGATTTTGGCAAAGAGAGTATCTCCCGCAGGGAAGCTGCTACCATCAAATGTTTGCCCTCATTAGACTCCCCTCTGGAAGCGCTTTCACTGCAAGCTGCAGATTCCCTTCTAACAGCAAGCTTTAGGATAGGGTACTGAATTGTAACTTAACTGCGGCTAATAAGGCGATTTTGGCAAAGAGAGTATCTCCCGCAGGGAAGCTGCTACCATCAAATGTTTGCCCTCATTAGACTCCCCTCTGGAAGCGCTTTCACTGCAAGCTGCAGATTCCCTCCTAACAGCAAGCTTTAGGATAGGGTACTGAATTGTAACTTACTTTCGCCTAATAAGGCGATTTTGGCAAAGAGAGTATCTCCCGCAGGGAAGCTGCTACCATCAAATGTTTGCCCTCATTAGACTCCCCTCTGGAAGCGCTTTCACTGCAAGCTGCAGATTCCCTCCTAACAGCAAGCTTTAGGATAGGGTACTGAATTGTAACTTACTTTCGCCTAATAATGCGATTTTGGCAAAGAGACTATCTCCCGCAGGGAAGCTGCTACCATCAAATGTTTGCCCTCATTAGACTCCCCTCTGGAAGCGCTTTCACTGCAAGCTGCAGATTCCCTCCTAACAGCAAGCTTTAGGATAGGGTACTGAATTGTAACTTAACTGCGGCTAATAAGGCGATTATGGCAAACAGAATATCTCCCGCAGGGAAGCTGCTACCATCAAATGTTTGCCCTCATTAGACTCCCCTCTGGAAGCGCTTTCACTGCAAGCTGCAGATTCCCTCCTAACAGCAAGCTTTAGGATAGGGTACTGAATTGTAACTTACTTTCGCCTAATAATGCGATTTTGGCAAAGAGAGTATCTCCCGCAGGGAAGCTGCTACCATCAAATGTTTGCCCTCATTAGACTCCCCTCTGGAAGCGCTTTCACGGCAAGCTGCAGATTCCCTCCTAACAGCAAGCTTTAGGATAGGGTACTGAATTGTAACTTACTTTCGCCTAATAATGCGATTTTGGCAAAGAGAGTATCTCCCGCAGGGAAGCTGCTACCATCAAATGTTTGCCCTCATTAGACTCCCCTCTGGAAGCGCTTTCACTGCAAGCTGCAGATTCCCTCCTAACAGCAAGCTTTGGATAGGGTACTGAATTGTAACTTAACTGCGGCTAATAAGGCGATTTTGGCAAAGAGACTATCTCCCGCAGGGAAGCTGCTACCATCAAATGTTTGCCCTCATTAGACTCCCCTCTGGAAGCGCTTTCACTGCAAGCTGCAGATTCCCTCCTAACAGCAAGCTTTAGGATAGGGTACTGAATTGTAACTTACTTTCGCCTAATAATGCGATTTTGGCAAAGAGAGTATCTCCCGCAGGGAAGCTGCTACCATCAAATGTTTGCCCTCATTAGACTCCCCTCTGGAAGCGCTTTCACTGCAAGCTGCAGATTCCCTCCTAACAGCAAGCTTTAGGATAGGGTACTGAATTGTAACTTAACTGCGGCTAACAAGGCGATTTTGTCAAAGAGAGTATCTCCCGCAGGGAAGCTGCTACCATCAAATGTTTGCCCTCATTAAACTCCCCTCTGGAAGCGCTTTCACTGCAAGCTGCAGATTCCCTCCTAACAGCAAGCTTTAGGATAGGGTACTGAATTGTAACTTACTTTCGCCTAATAATGCGATTTTGGCAAAGAGAGTATCTCCCGCAGGGAAGCTGCTACCATCAAATGTTTGCCCTCATTAGACTCCCCTCTGGAAGCGCTTTCACTGCAAGCTGCAGATTCCCTCCTAACAGCAAGCTTTAGGATAGGGTACTGAATTGTAACTTACTTTCGCCTAATAATGCGATTTTGGCAAAGAGAGTATCTCCCGCAGGGAAGCTGCTACCATCAAATGTTTGCCCTCATTACACTCCCCTCTGGAAGCGCTTTCACTGCAAGCTGCAGATTCCCTCCTAACAGCAAGCTTTAGGATAGGGTACTGAATTGTATCTTAACTGCGGCTATTAAGGCGATTTTGGCAAAGGGAATATCTCCCGCAGGGAAGCTGCTACCATCAAATGTTTGCCCTCATTAGACTCCCTTCTGGAAGCGCTTTCACTGCAAGCTGCAGATTCCCTCCTAACAACAAGCTTTAGGATAGGGTACTGAATTGTAACTTACTTTCGCCTAATAATGCGATTATGGAAAGAGAGTATCTCCCGCAGGGAAGCTGCTACCATCAAATGTTTGCCCTCATTAGACTCCCCTCTGGAAGCGCTTTCACTGCAAGCTGCAGATTCCCTCCTAACAGCAAGCTTTAGGATAGGGTACTGAATTGTAACTTAACTGCGGCTAATAAGGCGATTTTGGCAAAGAGAGTATCTCCCGCAGGGAAGCTGCTACCATCAAATGTTTGCCCTCATTAGACTCCCCTCTGGAAGCGCTTTCACGGCAAGCTGCAGATTCCCTCCTAACAGCAAGCTTTAGGATAGGGTACTGAATTGTAACTTAACTGCGGCTAATAACGCAATTATGGCAAAAAGAATATCTCCGGCAGGGAAGCTGCTACCTTCAAATGTTTGCCCTCATTAGACTCCCCTCTGGAAGCGCTTTCACTGCAAGCTGCAGATTCCCTCCTAACAGCAAGCTTTAGGATAGGGTACTGAATTGTAACTTACTTTCGCCTAATAATGCGATTTTGGCAAAGAGAGTATCTCCCGCAGGGAAACTGCTACCATCAAATGTTTGCCCTCATTAGACTCCCCTCTGGAAGCGCTTTCACGGCAAGCTGCAGATTCCCTCCTAACAGCAAGCTTTAGGATAGGGTACTGAATTGTAACTTACTTTCGTCTAATAATGCGATATTGGCAAAGAGAGTATCTCCCGCAGGGAAGCTGCTACCATCAAATGTTTGCCCTCATTAGACTCCCCTCTGGAAGCGCTTTCACTGCAAGCTGCAGATTCCCTCCTAACAGCAAGCTTTAGGATAGGGTACTGAATTGTAACTTACTTTCGCCTAATAATGCGATTTTGGCAAAGAGAATATCTCCCGCAGGGAAGCTGCTACCATCAAATGTTTGCCCTCATTAGACTCCCCTCTGGAAGCGCTTTCACTGCAAGCTGCAGATTCCCTCCTAACAACAAGCTTTAGGATAGGGTACTGAATTGTAACTTACTTTCGCCTAATAATGCGATTATGGAAAGAGAGTATCTCCCGCAGGGAAGCTGCTACCATCAAATGTTTGCCCTCATTAGACTCCCCTCTGGAAGTGCTTTCACTGCAAGCTGCAGATTCCCTCCTAAGAGCAAGCTTTAGGATAAGGTACTGAATTGTAACTTACTTTCGCCTAATAAGGCGATTTTGGCAAAGAGAGTATCTCCCGCAGGGAAGCTGCTACCATCAAATGTTTGCCCTCATTAGACTCCCCTCTGGAAGCGCTTTCACTGCAAGCTGCAGATTCCCTCCTAACAGCAAGCTTTAGGATAGGGTACTGAATTGTAACTTACTTTCGCCTAATAATGCGATTTTGGCAAAGAGAGTATCTCCCGCAGGGAAGCTGCTACCATCAAATCTTTGCCCTCATTAGACTCCCCTCTGGAAGCGCTTTCACTGCAAGCTGCAGATTCCCTCCTAACAGCAAGCTTTAGGATAGGGTACTGAATTGTAACTTAACTGCGGCTAATAATGCGATTTTGGCAAAGAGAGTATCTCCCGCAGGGAAGCTGCTACCATCAAATGTTTGCCCTCAAGAGACTCCCCTCTGGAAGCGCTTTCACTGCAAGCTGCAGATTCCCTCCTAACAGCAAGCTTTAGGATAGTGTACTGAATTGTATCTTACTTACGTCTAATAATGCGATATTGGCAAAGAGAGTATCTCCCGCAGGGAAGCTGCTACCATCAAATGTTTGCCCTCATTAGACTCCCCTCTGGAAGCGCTTTCACTGCAAGCTGCAGATTCCCTCCTAACAGCAAGCTTTAGGATAGGGTACTGAATTGTAACTTACTTTCGCCTAATAATGCGATTTTGGCAAAGAGAGTATCTCCCGCAGGGAAGCTGCTACCATCAAATGTTTGCCCTCATTACACTCCCCTCTGGAAGCGCTTTCACTGCAAGCTGCAGATTCCCTCCTAACAGCAAGCTTTAGGATAGGGTACTGAATTGTATCTTAACTGCGGCTATTAAGGCGATTTTGGCAAAGGGAATATCTCCCGCAGGGAAGCTGCTACCATCAAATGTTTGCCCTCATTAGACTCCCTTCTGGAAGCGCTTTCACTGCAAGCTGCAGATTCCCTCCTAACAACAAGCTTTAGGATAGGGTACTGAATTGTAACTTACTTTCGCCTAATAATGCGATTATGGAAAGAGAGTATCTCCCGCAGGGAAGCTGCTACCATCAAATGTTTGCCCTCATTAGACTCCCCTCTGGAAGCGCTTTCACTGCAAGCTGCAGATTCCCTCCTAACAGCAAGCTTTAGGATAGGGTACTGAATTGTAACTTAACTGCGGCTAATAAGGCGATTTTGGCAAAGAGAGTATCTCCCGCAGGGAAGCTGCTACCATCAAATGTTTGCCCTCATTAGACTCCCCTCTGGAAGCGCTTTCACGGCAAGCTGCAGATTCCCTCCTAACAGCAAGCTTTAGGATAGGGTACTGAATTGTAACTTAACTGCGGCTAATAACGCAATTATGGCAAAAAGAATATCTCCGGCAGGGAAGCTGCTACCTTCAAATGTTTGCCCTCATTAGACTCCCCTCTGGAAGCGCTTTCACTGCAAGCTGCAGATTCCCTCCTAACAGCAAGCTTTAGGATAGGGTACTGAATTGTAACTTACTTTCGCCTAATAATGCGATTTTGGCAAAGAGAGTATCTCCCGCAGGGAAACTGCTACCATCAAATGTTTGCCCTCATTAGACTCCCCTCTGGAAGCGCTTTCACGGCAAGCTGCAGATTCCCTCCTAACAGCAAGCTTTAGGATAGGGTACTGAATTGTAACTTACTTTCGTCTAATAATGCGATATTGGCAAAGAGAGTATCTCCCGCAGGGAAGCTGCTACCATCAAATGTTTGCCCTCATTAGACTCCCCTCTGGAAGCGCTTTCACTGCAAGCTGCAGATTCCCTCCTAACAGCAAGCTTTAGGATAGGGTACTGAATTGTAACTTACTTTCGCCTAATAATGCGATTTTGGCAAAGAGAATATCTCCCGCAGGGAAGCTGCTACCATCAAATGTTTGCCCTCATTAGACTCCCCTCTGGAAGCGCTTTCACTGCAAGCTGCAGATTCCCTCCTAACAACAAGCTTTAGGATAGGGTACTGAATTGTAACTTACTTTCGCCTAATAATGCGATTATGGAAAGAGAGTATCTCCCGCAGGGAAGCTGCTACCATCAAATGTTTGCCCTCATTAGACTCCCCTCTGGAAGTGCTTTCACTGCAAGCTGCAGATTCCCTCCTAAGAGCAAGCTTTAGGATAAGGTACTGAATTGTAACTTACTTTCGCCTAATAATGCGATTTTGGCAAAGAGAGTATCTCCCGCAGGGAAGCTGCTACCATCAAATGTTTGCCCTCATTAGACTCCCCTCTGGAAGCGCTTTCACTGCAAGCTGCAGATTCCCTCCTAACAGCAAGCTTTAGGATAGGGTACTGAATTGTAACTTACTTTCGCCTAATAATGCGATTTTGGCAAAGAGAGTATCTCCCGCAGGGAAGCTGCTACCATCAAATCTTTGCCCTCATTAGACTCCCCTCTGGAAGCGCTTTCACTGCAAGCTGCAGATTCCCTCCTAACAGCAAGCTTTAGGATAGGGTACTGAATTGTAACTTAACTGCGGCTAATAATGCGATTTTGGCAAAGAGAGTATCTCCCGCAGGGAAGCTGCTACCATCAAATGTTTGCCCTCAAGAGACTCCCCTCTGGAAGCGCTTTCACTGCAAGCTGCAGATTCCCTCCTAACAGCAAGCTTTAGGATAGTGTACTGAATTGTATCTTACTTACGTCTAATAATGCGATATTGGCAAAGAGAGTATCTCCCGCAGGGAAGCTGCTACCATCAAATGTTTGCCCTCATTAGACTCCCCTCTGGAAGCGCTTTCACTGCAAGCTGCAGATTCCCTCCTAACAGCAAGCTTTAGGATAGGGTACTGAATTGTAACTTACTTTCGCCTAATAATGCGATTTTGGCAAAGAGAGTATCTCCCGCAGGGAAGCTGCTACCATCAAATGTTTGCCCTCGTTAGACTCCCCTCTGGAAGCGCTTTCACTGCAAGCTGCAGATTCCCTCCTAACAGCAAGCTTTAGGATAGGGTACTGAATTGTAACTTACTTTCGCCTAATAATGCGATTTTGGCAAAGAGAGTATCTCCCGCAGGGAAGCTGCTACCATCAAATCTTTGCCCTCATTAGACTCCCCTCAGGAAGCGCTTTCACTGCAAGCTGCAGATTCCCTCCTAACAGCAAGCTTTAGGATAGGGTACTGAATTGTAACTTACTTTCGCCTAATAATGCGATTTTGGCAAAGAGAGTATCTCCCGCAGGAAAGCTGCCACCATCAAATGTTTGCCCTCAAGAGACTCCCCTCTGGAAGCGCTTTCACTGCAAGCTGCAGATTCCCTCCTAACAGCAAGCTTTAGGATAGGGTACTGAATTGTAACTTACTTTCGCCTAATAATGCGATTTTGGCAAAGAGACTATCTCCCGCAGGGAAGCTGCTACCATCAAATGTTTGCCCTCATTAGACTCCCCTCTGGAAGCGCTTTCACTGCAAGCTGCAGATTCCCTCCTAACAACAAGCTTTAGGATAGGGTACTGAATTGTAACTTACTTTCGCCTAATAATGCGATTATGGAAAGAGAGTATCTCCCGCAGGGAAGCTGCTACCATCAAATGTTTGCCCTCATTAGACTCCCCTCTGGAAGCGCTTTCACTGCAAGCTGCAGATTCCCTCCTAACAGCAAGCTTTAGGATAGGGTACTGAATTGTAACTTACTTTCGCCTAATAAGGCGATTTTGGCAAAGAGAGTATCTCCCGCAGGGAAGCTGCTACCATCAAATGTTTGCCCTCATTAGACTCCCCTCTGGAAGCGCTTTCACTGCAAGCTGCAGATTCCCTCCTAACAGCAAGCTTTAGGATAGGGTACAGAATTGTAACTTAACTGCGGCTAACAAGGCGATTTTGTCAAAGAGAGTATCTCCCGCAGGGAAGCTGCTACCATCAAATGTTTGCCCTCATTAAACTCCCCTCTGGAAGCGCTTTCACTGCAAGCTGCAGATTCCCTCCTAACAGCAAGCTTTAGGATAGGGTACTGAATTGTAACTTACTTTCGCCTAATAATGCGATTTTGGCAAAGAGAGTATCTCCCGCAGGGAAGCTGCTACCATCAAATGTTTGCCCTCATTAGACTCCCCTCTGGAAGCGCTTTCACTGCAAGCTGCAGATTCCCTCCTAACAGCAAGCTTTAGGATAGGGTACTGAATTGTAACTTACTTTCGCCTAATAATGCGATTTTGGCAAAGAGAGTATCTCCCGCAGGGAAGCTGCTACCATCAAATGTTTGCCCTCATTACACTCCCCTCTGGAAGCGCTTTCACTGCAAGCTGCAGATTCCCTCCTAACAGCAAGCTTTAGGATAGGGTACTGAATTGTATCTTAACTGCGGCTAATAAGGCGATTTTGGCAAAGGGAATATCTCCCGCAGGGAAGCTGCTACCATCAAATGTTTGCCCTCATTAGACTCCCCTCTGGAAGCGCTTTCACTGCAAGCTGCAGATTCCCTCCTAACAACAAGCTTTAGGATAGGGTACTGAATTGTAACTTACTTTCGCCTAATAATGCGATTATGGAAAGAGAGTATCTCCCGCAGGGAAGCTGCTACCATCAAATGTTTGCCCTCATTAGACTCCCCTCTGGAAGCGCTTTCACTGCAAGCTGCAGATTCCCTCCTAACAGCAAGCTTTAGGATAGGGTACTGAATTGTAACTTAACTGCGGCTAATAAGGCGATTTTGGCAAAGAGAGTATCTCCCGCAGGGAAGCTGCTACCATCAAATCTTTGCCCTCATTAGACTCCCCTCTGGAAGCGCTTTCACGGCAAGCTGCAGATTCCCTCCTAACAGCAAGCTTTAGGATAGGGTACTGAATTGTAACTTAACTGCGGCTAATAACGCAATTATGGCAAAAAGAATATCTCCGGCAGGGAAGCTGCTACCTTCAAATGTTTGCCCTCATTAGACTCCCCTCTGGAAGCGCTTTCACTGCAAGCTGCAGATTCCCTCCTAACAGCAAGCTTTAGGATAGGGTACTGAATTGTAACTTACTTTCGCCTAATAATGCGATTTTGGCAAAGAGAGTATCTCCCGCAGGGAAACTGCTACCATCAAATGTTTGCCCTCATTAGACTCCCCTCTGGAAGCGCTTTCACTGCAAGCTGCAGATTCCCTCCTAACAGCAATCTTTAGGATAGGGTACTGAATTGTAACTTACTTTCGTCTAATAATGCGATATTGGCAAAGAGAGTATCTCCCGCAGGGAAGCTGCTACCATCAAATGTTTGCCCTCATTAGACTCCCCTCTGGAAGCGCTTTCACTGCAGCTGCAGATTCCCTCCTAACAGCAAGCTTTAGGATAGGGTACTGAATTGTAACTTACTTTCGCCTAATAATGCGATTTTGGCAAAGAGAATATCTCCCGCAGGGAAGCTGCTACCATCAAATGTTTGCCCTCATTAGACTCCCCTCTGGAAGCGCTTTCACTGCAAGCTGCAGATTCCCTCCTAACAACAAGCTTTAGGATAGGGTACTGAATTGTAACTTACTTTCGCCTAATAATGCGATTATGGAAAGAGAGTATCTCCCGCAGGGAAGCTGCTACCATCAAATCTTTGCCCTCATTAGACTCCCCTCTGGAAGCGCTTTCACTGCAAGCTGCAGATTCCCTCCTAACAGCAAGCTTTAGGATAGGGTACTGAATTGTAACTTAACTGCGGCTAATAATGCGATTTTGGCAAAGAGAGTATCTCCCGCAGGGAAGCTGCTACCATCAAATGTTTGCCCTCAAGAGACTCCCCTCTGGAAGCGCTTTCACTGCAAGCTGCAGATTCCCTCCTAACAGCAAGCTTTAGGATAGGGTACTGAATTGTATCTTACTTACGTCTAATAATGCGATATTGGCAAAGAGAGTATCTCCCGCAGGGAAGCTGCTACCATCAAATGTTTGCCCTCATTAGACTCCCCTCTGGAAGCGCTTTCACTGCAAGCTGCAGATTCCCTCCTAACAGCAAGCTTTAGGATAGGGTACTGAATTGTAACTTACTTTCGCCTAATAATGTGATTTTGGCAAAGAGAATATCTCCCGCAGGGAAGCTGCTACCATCAAATGTTTGCCCTCATTAGACTCCCCTCTGGAAGCGCTTTCACTGCAAGCTGCAGATTCCCTCCTAACAACAAGCTTTAGGATAGGGTACTGAATTGTAACTTACTTTCGCATAATAATGCGATTTTGGAAAGAGAGTATCTCCCGCAGGGAAGCTGCTACCATCAAATGTTTGCCCTCATTAGACTCCCCTCTGGAAGCGCTTTCACTGCAAGCTGCAGATTCCCTCCTAACAGCAAGCTTTAGGATAAGGTACTGAATTGTAACTTACTTTCGCCTAATAATGCGATTTTGGCAAAGAGAGTATCTCCCGCAGGGAAGCTGCTACCATCAAATGTTTGCCCTCATTAGACTCCCCTCTGGAAGCGCTTTCACTGCAAGCTGCAGATTCCCTCCTAACAGCAAGCTTTAGGATAGGGTACTGAATTGTAACTTACTTTCGCCTAATAATGCGATTTTGGCAAAGAGACTATCTCCCGCAGGGAAGCTGCTACCATCAAATGTTTGCCCTCGTTAGACTCCCCTCTGGAAGCGCTTTCACTGCAAGCTGCAGATTCCCTCCTAACAGCAAGCTTTAGGATAGGGTACTGAATTGTAACTTACTTTCGCCTAATAATGCGATTTTGGCAAAGAGAGTATCTCCCGCAGGGAAGCTGCTACCATCAAATCTTTGCCCTCATTAGACTCCCCTCAGGAAGCGCTTTCACTGCAAGCTGCAGATTCCCTCCTAACAGCAAGCTTTAGGATAGGGTACTGAATTGTAACTTACTTTCGCCTAATAATGCGATTTTGGCAAAGAGAGTATCTCCCGCAGGAAAGCTGCCACCATCAAATGTTTGCCCTCAAGAGACTCCCCTCTGGAAGCGCTTTCACTGCAAGCTGCAGATTCCCTCCTAACAGCAAGCTTTAGGATAGGGTACTGAATTGTAACTTACTTTCGCCTAATAATGCGATTTTGGCAAAGAGACTATCTCCCGCAGGGAAGCTGCTACCATCAAATGTTTGCCCTCATTAGACTCCCCTCTGGAAGCGCTTTCACTGCAAGCTGCAGATTCCCTCCTAACAACAAGCTTTAGGATAGGGTACTGAATTGTAACTTACTTTCGCCTAATAATGCGATTATGGAAAGAGAGTATCTCCCGCAGGGAAGCTGCTACCATCAAATGTTTGCCCTCATTAGACTCCCCTCTGGAAGCGCTTTCACTGCAAGCTGCAGATTCCCTCCTAACAGCAAGCTTTAGGATAGGGTACTGAATTGTAACTTAACTGCGGCTAATAAGGCGATTTTGGCAAAGAGACTATCTCCCGCAGGGAAGCTGCTACCATCAAATGTTTGCCCTCATTAGACTCCCCTCTGGAAGCGCTTTCACTGCAAGCTGCAGATTCCCTCCTAACAGCAAGCTTTAGGATAGGGTACTGAATTGTAACTTACTTTCGCCTAATAATGCGATTTTGGCAAAGAGACTATCTCCCGCAGGGAAGCTGCTACCATCAAATGTTTGCCCTCATTAGACTCCGCTCTGGAAGCGCTTTAACTGCAAGCTGCAGATTCCCTCCTAACAGCAATCTTTAGGATAGGGTACTGAATTGTAACTTAACTGCGGCTAATAAGGCGATTTTGGCAAAGAGAGTATCTCCCGCAGGGAAGCTGCTACCATCAAATGTTTGCCCTCATTAGACTCCCCTCTGGAAGCGCTTTCACTGCAAGCTGCAGATTCCCTCCTAACAGCAAGCTTTAGGATAGGGTACTGAATTGTAACTTACTTTCGCCTAATAATGCGATTTTGGCAAAGAGAGTATCTCCCGCAGGGAAGCTGCTACCATCAAATGTTTGCCCTCATTAGACTCCCCTCTGGAAGCGCTTTCACTGCAAGCTGCAGATTCCCTCCTAACAGCAAGCTTTAGGATAGGGTACTGAATTGTAACTTACTTTCGCATAATAATGCGATTTTGGCAAAGAGAGTATCTCCCGCAGGGAAGCTGCTACCATCAAATGTTTGCCCTCATTAGACTCCCCTCTGGAAGCGCTTTCACTGCAAGCTGCAGATTCCCTCCTAACAGCAAGCTTTGGATAGGGTACTGAATTGTAACTTAACTGCGGCTAATAAGGCGATTTTGGCAAACAGAATATCTCCCGCAGGGAAGCTGCTACCATCAAATGTTTGCCCTCATTAGACTCCCCTCTGGAAGCGCTTTCACTGCAAGCTGCAGATTCCCTCCTAACAGCAAGCTTTAGGATAGGGTACTGAATTGTAACTTACTTTCGCCTAATAATGCGATTTTGGCAAAGAGAGTATCTCCCGCAGGGAAGCTGCTACCATCAAATGTTTGCCCTCATTAGACTCCCCTCTGGAAGCGCTTTCACTGCAAGCTGCAGATTCCCTCCTAACAGCAAGCTTTAGGATAGGGTACAGAATTGTAACTTAACTGCGGCTAACAAGGCGATTTTGTCAAAGAGAGTATCTCCCGCAGGGAAGCTGCTACCATCAAATGTTTGCCCTCATTAAACTCCCCTCTGGAAGCGCTTTCACTGCAAGCTGCAGATTCCCTGCTAACAGCAAGCTTTAGGATAGGGTACTGAATTGTAACTTACTTTCGCCTAATAAGGCGATTTTGGCAAAGAGAGTATCTCCCGCAGGGAAGCTGCTACCATCAAATGTTTGCCCTCATTAGACTCCCCTCTGGAAGCGCTTTCACTGCAAGCTGCAGATTCCCTCCTAACAGCAAGCTTTAGGATAGGGTACTGAATTGTAACTTACTTTCGCCTAATAATGCGATTTTGGCAAAGAGAGTATCTCCCGCAGGGAAGCTGCTACCATCAAATGTTTGCCCTCATTACACTCCCCTCTGGAAGCGCTTTCACTGCAAGCTGCAGATTCCCTCCTAACAGCAAGCTTTAGGATAGGGTACTGAATTGTATCTTAACTGCGGCTAATAAGGCGATTTTGGCAAAGGGAATATCTCCCGCAGGGAAGCTGCTACCATCAAATGTTTACGCTCATTAGACTCCCCTCTGGAAGCGCTTTCACTGCAAGCTGCAGATTCCCTCCTAACAGCAAGCTTTAGGATAGGGTACTGAATTGTAACTTAACTGCGGCTAATAAGGCGATTTTGGCAAAGAGAGTATCTCCCGCAGGGAAGCTGCTACCATCAAATGTTTGCCCTCATTAGACTCCCCTCTGGAAGCGCTTTCACTGCAAGCTGCAGATTCCCTCCTAACAGCAAGCTTTAGGATAGGGTACTGAATTGTAACTTAACTGCGGCTAATAACGCAATTATGGCAAAAAGAATATCTCCGGCAGGGAAGCTGCTACCATCAAATGTTTGCCCTCATTAGACTCCCCTCTGGAAGCGCTTTCACTGCAAGCTGCAGATTCCCTCCTAACAGCAAGCTTTAGGATAGGGTACTGAATTGTAACTTACTTTAGCTTAATAAGGCGATTTTGGCAAAGAGAATATCTCCCGCAGGGAAGCTGCTACCATCAAATGTTTGCCCTCATTAGACTCCCCTCTGGAAGCGCTTTCACTGCAAGCTGCAGATTCCCTCCTAACAGCAAGCTTTAGGATAGGGTACTGAATTGTAACTTACTTTAGCTTAATAAGGCGATTTTGGCAAAGAGAATATCTCCCGCAGGGAAGCTGCTACCATCAAATGTTTGCCCTCATTAGACTCCCCTCTGGAAGCGCTTTCACTGCAAGCTGCAGATTCCCTCCTAAGAGCAAGCTTTAGGATAAGGTACTGAATTGTAACTTACTTTCGCCTAATAATGCGATTTTGGCAAAGAGAGTATCTCCCGCAGGGAAGCTGCTACCATCAAATGTTTGCCCTCATTAGACTCCCCTCTGGAAGCGCTTTCACTGCAAGCTGCAGATTCCCTCCTAACAGCAAGCTTTAGGATAGGGTACTGAATTGTAACTTACTTTCGCCTAATAATGCGATTTTGGCAAAGAGAGTATCTCCCGCAGGGAAGCTGCTACCATCAAATGTTTGCCCTCATTAGACTCCCCTCTGGAAGCGCTTTCACTGCAAGCTGCAGATTCCCTCCTAACAGCAAGCTTTAGGATAGAGTACTGAATTGTAACTTAACTGCGGCTAATAAGGCGATTTTGGCAAAGAGAGTATCTCCCGCAGGGAAGCTGCTACCATCAAATGTTTGCCCTCATTAGACTCCCCTCTGGAAGCGCTTTCACTGCAAGCTGCAGATTCCCTCCTAACAGCAAGCTTTAGGATAGGGTACTGAATTGTAACTTACTTTCGCCTAATAATGCGCTTTTGGCAAAGAGAGTATCTCCCGCAGGGAAGCTGCTAGCATCAAATGTTTGCCCTCATTAGACTCCCCTCTGGAAGCGCTTTCACTGCAAGCTGCAGATTCCCTCCTAACAGCAAGCTTTAGGATAGGGTACTGAATTGTAACTTACTTTCGCCTAATAATGCGATTTTGGCAAAGAGAGTATCTCCCGCAGGGAAGCTGCTACCATCAAATGTTTGCCCTCAAGAGACTCCCCTCTGGAAGCGCTTTCACTGCAAGCTGCAGATTCCCTCCTAACAGCAAGCTTTAGGATAGGGTACTGAATTGTATCTTACTTACGTCTAATAATGCGATATTGGCAAAGAGAGTATCTCCCGCAGGGAAGCTGCTACCATCAAATGTTTGCCCTCATTAGACTCCCCTCTGGAAGCGCTTTCACTGCAAGCTGCAGATTCCCTCCTAACAGCAAGCTTTAGGATAGGGTACTGAATTGTAACTTACTTTCGCCTAATAATGTGATTTTGGCAAAGAGAATATCTCCCGCAGGGAAGCTGCTACCATCAAATGTTTGCCCTCATTAGACTCCCCTCTGGAAGCGCTTTCACTGCAAGCTGCAGATTCCCTCCTAACAACAAGCTTTAGGATAGGGTACTGAATTGTAACTTACTTTCGCCTAATAATGCGATATTGGCAAGAGAGTATCTCCCGCAGGGAAGCTGCTACCATCAAATGTTTGCCCTCATTAGACTCCCCTCTGGAAGCGCTTTCACTGCAAGCTGCAGATTCCCTCCTAACAGCAAGCTTTAGGATAAGGTACTGAATTGTAACTTACTTTCGCCTAATAATGCGATTTTGGCAAAGAGAGTATCTCCCGCAGGGAAGCTGCTACCATCAAATGTTTGCCCTCATTAGACTCCCCTCTGGAAGCGCTTTCACTGCAAGCTGCAGATTCCCTCCTAACAGCAAGCTTTAGGATAGGGTACTGAATTGTAACTTACTTTCGCATAATAATGCGATATTGGCAAAGAGAGTATCTCCCGCAGGGAAGGTGCTACCATCAAATGTTTGCCCTCATTAGACTCCCCTCTGGAAGCGCTTTCACTGCAAGCTGCAGATTCCCTCCTAACAGCAAGCTTTAGGATAGGGTACTGAATTGTAACTTAACTGCGGCTAATAATGCGATTTTGGCAAAGAGAGTATCTCCCGCAGGGAAGCTGCTACCATCAAATGTTTGCCCTCATTAGACTCCCCTCTGGAAGCGCTTTCACTGCAAGCTGCAGATTCCCTCCTAACAGCAAGCTTTAGGATAGGGTACTGAATTGTAACTTACTTTCGCCTAATAATGCGATTTTGGCAAAGAGAGTATCTCCCGCAGGGAAGGTGCTACCATCAAATGTTTGCCCTCATTAGACTCCCCTCTGGAAGCGCTTTCACTGCAAGCTGCAGATTCCCTCCTAACAGCAAGCTTTAGGATAGGGTACTGAATTGTAACTTAACTGCGGCTAATAATGCGATTTTGGCAAAGAGAGTATCTCCCGCAGGGAAGCTGCTACCATCAAATGTTTGCCCTCATTAGACTCCCCTCTGGAAGCGCTTTCACTGCAAGCTGCAGATTCCCTCCTAACAGCAAGCTTTAGGATAGGGTACTGAATTGTATCTTAACTGCGGCTAATAAGGCGATTTTGGCAAAGAGAGTATCTCCCGCAGGGAAGCTGCTACCATCAAATGTTTGCCCTCATTAGACTCCCCTCTGGAAGCGCTTTCACTGCAAGCTGCAGATTCCCTCCTAACAGCAAGATTTAGGATAGGGTACTGAATTGTAACTTACTTTCGCCTAATAATGTGATTTTGGCAAAGAGAATATCTCCCGCAGGGAAGCTGCTACCATCAAATGTTTGCCCTCATTAGACTCCCCTCTGGAAGCGCTTTCACTGCAAGCTGCAGATTCCCTCCTAACAACAAGCTTTAGGATAGGGTACTGAATTGTAACTTACTTTCGCCTAATAATGCGATTATGGAAAGAGAGTATCTCCCGCAGGGAAGCTGCTACCATCAAATGTTTGCCCTCATTAGACTCCCCTCTGGAAGCGCTTTCACTGCAAGCTGCAGATTCCCTCCTAACAGCAAGATTTAGGATAAGGTACTGAATTGTAACTTACTTTCGCCTAATAATGCGATTTTGGCAAAGAGAGTATCTCCCGCAGGGAAGCTGCTACCATCAAATGTTTGCCCTCATTAGACTCCCCTCTGGAAGCGCTTTCACTGCAAGCTGCAGATTCCCTCCTAACAGCAAGCTTTAGGATAGGGTACTGAATTGTATCTTAACTGCGGCTAATAAGGCGATTTTGGCAAAGAGACTATCTCCCGCAGGGAAGCTGCTACCATCAAATGTTTGCCCTCATTAGACTCCCCTCTGGAAGCGCTTTCACTGCAAGCTGCAGATTCCCTCCTAACAGCAAGCTTTAGGATAGGGTACTGAATTGTAACTTACTTTCGCCTAATAATGCGATTTTGGCAAAGAGAGTATCTCCCGCAGGGAAGCTGCTACTATCAAATGTTTGCCCTCATTAGACTCCGCTCTGGAAGCGCTTTAACTGCAAGCTGCAGATTCCCTCCTAACAGCAATCTTTAGGATAGGGTACTGAATTGTAACTTAACTGCGGCTAATAATGCGATTTTGGCAAAGAGAATATCTCCCGCAGGGAAGCTGCTACCATCAAATGTTTGCCCTCATTAGACTCCCCTCTGGAAGCGCTTTCACTGCAAGCTGCAGATTCCCTCCTAACAGCAAGCTTTAGGATAGGGTACTGAATTGTAACTTACTTTCGCCTAATAATGCGATTTTGGCAAAGAGACTATCTCCCGCAGGGAAGCTGCTACCATCAAATGTTTGCCCTCATTAGACTCCCCTCTGGAAGCGCTTTCACTGCAAGCTGCAGATTCCCTCCTAACAGCAAGCTTTAGGATAGGGTACTGAATTGTAACTTACTTTCGCCTAATAATGCGATTTTGGCAAAGAGAGTATCTCCCGCAGGGAAGCTGCTACCATCAAATGTTTGCCCTCATTAGACTCCCCTCTGGAAGCGCTTTCACTGCAAGCTGCAGATTCCCTCCTAACAGCAAGCTTTAGGATAGGGTACTGAATTGTATCTTACTATCGCCTAATAATGATATTTTGGCAAAGAGAGTATCTCCCGCAGGGAAGCTGCTACCATCAAATGTTTGCCCTCATTAGACTCCGCTCTGGAAGCGCTTTCACTGCAAGCTGCAGATTCCCTCCTAACAGCAAGCTTTAGGATAGGGTACTGAATTGTATCTTAACTGCGGCTAATAAGGAGATTTTGGCAAAGAGAATATCTTCCGCAGGGAAGCTGCTACCATCAAATGTTTGCCCTCATTAGACTCCCCTCTGGAAGCGCTTTCACTGCAAGCTGCAGGTTCCCTCCTAACAGCAAGCTTTAGGATAGGGTACTGAATTGTAACTTACTTTCGCGTAATAATGCGATTTTGGCAAAGAGAGTATCTCCCGCAGGGAAGCTGCTACCATCAAATGTTTGCCCTCATTAGACTCCCCTCTGGAAGCGCTTTCACTGCAAGCTGCAGATTCCCTCCTAACAGCAAGCTTTAGGATAGGGTACTGAATTGTAGCTTAACTGCGGCTAACAAGGCGATTTTGGCAAAGAGAATATCTCCCGCAGGGAAGCTGCTACCATCAAATGTTTACGCTCATTAGACTCCCCTCTGGAAGCGCTTTCACTGCAAGCTGCAGATTCCCTCCTAACAGCAAGCTTTAGGATAGGGTACTGAATTGTAACTTAACTGCGGCTAATAAGGCGATTTTGGCAAAGAGAGTATCTCCCGCAGGGAAGCTGCTACCATCAAATGTTTGCCCTCATTAGACTCCCCTCTGGAAGCGCTTTCACTGCAAGCTGCAGATTCCCTCCTAACAGCAAGCTTTAGGATAGGGTACTGAATTGTAACTTACTTTCGCCTAATAATGCGATGTTGGCAAAGAGAGTATCTCCCGCAGGGAAGCTGCTACCATCAAATGTTTGCCCTCAAGAGACTCCCCTCTGGAAGCGCTTTCACTGCAAGCTGCAGATTCCCTCCTAACAGCAAGCTTTAGGATAGGGTACTGAATTGTATCTTACTTACGTCTAATAATGCGATATTGGCAAAGAGAGTATCTCCCGCAGGGAAGCTGCTACCATCAAATGTTTGCCCTCATTAGACTCCCCTCTGGAAGCGCTTTCACTGCAAGCTGCAGATTCCCTCCTAACAGCAAGCTTTAGGATAGGGTACTGAATTGTAACTTACTTTCGCCTAATAATGTGATTTTGGCAAAGAGAATATCTCCCGCAGGGAAGCTGCTACCATCAAATGTTTGCCCTCATTAGACTCCCCTCTGGAAGCGCTTTCACTGCAAGCTGCAGATTCCCTCCTAACAACAAGCTTTAGGATAGGGTACTGAATTGTAACTTACTTTCGCCTAATAATGCGATTTTGGCAAGAGAGTATCTCCCGCAGGGAAGCTGCTACCATCAAATGTTTGCCCTCATTAGACTCCCCTCTGGAAGCGCTTTCACTGCAAGCTGCAGATTCCCTCCTAACAGCAAGCTTTAGGATAAGGTACTGAATTGTAACTTACTTTCGCCTAATAATGCGATTTTGGCAAAGAGAGTATCTCCCGCAGGGAAGCTGCTACCATCAAATGTTTGCCCTCATTAGACTCCCCTCTGGAAGCGCTTTCACTGCAAGCTGCAGATTCCCTCCTAACAGCAAGCTTTAGGATAGGGTACTGAATTGTAACTTACTTTCGCATAATAATGCAATTTTGGCAAAGAGACTATCTCCCGCAGGGAAGCTGCTACCATCAAATGTTTGCCCTCGTTAGACTCCCCTCTGGAAGCGCTTTCACTGCAAGCTGCAGATTCCCTCCTAACAGCAAGCTTTAGGATAGGGTACTGAATTGTAACTTAACTGCGGCTAATAATGCGATTTTGGCAAAGAGAGTATCTCCCGCAGGGAAGCTGCTACCATCAAATGTTTGCCCTCATTAGACTCCCCTCTGGAAGCGCTTTCACTGCAAGCTGCAGATTCCCTCCTAACAGCAAGCTTTAGGATAGGGTACTGAATTGTATCTTAACTGCGGCTAATAAGGCGATTTTGGCAAAGAGAGTATCTCCCGCAGGGAAGCTGCTACCATCAAATGTTTGCCCTCATTAGACTCCCCTCTGGAAGCGCTTTCACTGCAAGCTGCAGATTCCCTCCTAACAGCAAGCTTTAGGATAGGGTACTGAATTGTAACTTACTTTCGCCTAATAATGTGATTTTGGCAAAGAGAATATCTCCCGCAGGGAAGCTGCTACCATCAAATGTTTGCCCTCATTAGACTCCCCTCTGGAAGCGCTTTCACTGCAAGCTGCAGATTCCCTCCTAACAACAAGCTTTAGGATAGGGTACTGAATTGTAACTTACTTTCGCCTAATAATGCGATTATGGAAAGAGAGTATCTCCCGCAGGGAAGCTGCTACCATCAAATGTTTGCCCTCATTAGACTCCCCTCTGGAAGCGCTTTCACTGCAAGCTGCAGATTCCCTCCTAACAGCAAGCTTTAGGATAGGGTACTGAATTGTAACTTACTTTCGCCTAATAATGTGATTTTGGCAAAGAGAATATCTCCCGCAGGGAAGCTGCTACCATCAAATGTTTGCCCTCATTAGACTCCCCTCTGGAAGCGCTTTCACTGCAAGCTGCAGATTCCCTCCTAACAGCAAGCTTTAGGATAGGGTACTGAATTGTAACTTACTTTCGCCTAATAATGCGATTTTGGCAAAGAGACTATCTCCCGCAGGGAAGCTGCTACCATCAAATGTTTGCCCTCATTAGACTCCCCTCTGGAAGCGCTTTCACTGCAAGCTGCAGATTCCCTCCTAACAGCAAGCTTTAGGATAGGGTACTGAATTGTAACTTACTTTCGCCTAATAATGCGATTTTGGCAAAGAGACTATCTCCCGCAGGGAAGCTGCTACCATCAAATGTTTGCCCTCATTAGACTCCCCTCTGGAAGCGCTTTCACTGCAAGCTGCAGATTCCCTCCTAACAGCAAGCTTTAGGATAGGGTACTGAATTGTAACTTACTATCGCCTAATAATGATATTTTGGCAAAGAGAGTATCTCCCGCAGGGAAGCTGCTACCATCAAATGTTTGCCCTCATTAGACTCCGCTCTGGAAGCGCTTTCACTGCAAGCTGCAGATTCCCTCCTAACAGCAAGCTTTAGGATAGGGTACTGAATTGTATCTTAACTGCGGCTAATAAGGAGATTTTGGCAAAGAGAATATCTTCCGCAGGGAAGCTGCTACCATCAAATGTTTGCCCTCATTAGACTCCCCTCTGGAAGCGCTTTCACTGCAAGCTGCAGGTTCCCTCCTAACAGCAAGCTTTAGGATAGGGTACTGAATTGTAACTTACTTTCGCGTAATAATGCGATTTTGGCAAAGAGAGTATCTCCCGCAGGGAAGCTGCTACCATCAAATGTTTGCCCTCATTAGACTCCCCTCTGGAAGCGCTTTCACTGCAAGCTGCAGATTCCCTCCTAACAGCAAGCTTTAGGATAGGGTACAGAATTGTAGCTTAACTGCGGCTAACAAGGCGATTTTGGCAAAGAGAATATCTCCCGCAGGGAAGCTGCTACCATCAAATGTTTACGCTCATTAGACTCCCCTCTGGAAGCGCTTTCACTGCAAGCTGCAGATTCCCTCCTAACAGCAAGCTTTAGGATAGGGTACTGAATTGTAACTTAACTGCGGCTAATAAGGCGATTTTGGCAAAGAGAGTATCTCCCGCAGGGAAGCTGCTACCATCAAATGTTTGCCCTCATTAGACTCCCCTCTGGAAGCGCTTTCACTGCAAGCTGCAGATTCCCTCCTAACAGCAAGCTTTAGGATAGGGTACTGAATTGTAACTTACTTTCGCCTAATAATGCGATTTTGGCAAAGAGACTATCTCCCGCAGGGAAGCTGCTACCATCAAATGTTTGCCCTCATTAGACTCCCCTCTGGAAGCGCTTTCACTGCAAGCTGCAGATTCCCTCCTAACAGCAAGCTTTAGGATAGGGTACTGAATTGTAACTTACTTTCGCCTAATAATGCGATTTTGGCAAAGAGAGTATCTCCCGCAGGGAAGCTGCTACCATCAAATGTTTGCCCTCATTAGACTCCCCTCTGGAAGCGCTTTCACTGCAAGCTGCAGATTCCCTCCTAACAGCAAGCTTTAGGATAGGGTACTGAATTGTAACTTACTATCGCCTAATAATGATATTTTGGCAAAGAGAGTATCTCCCGCAGGGAAGCTGCTACCATCAAATGTTTGCCCTCATTAGACTCCGCTCTGGAAGCGCTTTCACTGCAAGCTGCAGATTCCCTCCTAACAGCAAGCTTTAGGATAGGGTACTGAATTGTATCTTAACTGCGGCTAATAAGGAGATTTTGGCAAAGAGAATATCTTCCGCAGGGAAGCTGCTACCATCAAATGTTTGCCCTCATTAGACTCCCCTCTGGAAGCGCTTTCACTGCAAGCTGCAGGTTCCCTCCTAACAGCAAGCTTTAGGATAGGGTACTGAATTGTAACTTACTTTCGCGTAATAATGCGATTTTGGCAAAGAGAGTATCTCCCGCAGGGAAGCTGCTACCATCAAATGTTTGCCCTCATTAGACTCCCCTCTGGAAGCGCTTTCACTGCAAGCTGCAGATTCCCTCCTAACAGCAAGCTTTAGGATAGGGTACAGAATTGTAGCTTAACTGCGGCTAACAAGGCGATTTTGGCAAAGAGAATATCTCCCGCAGGGAAGCTGCTACCATCAAATGTTTACGCTCATTAGACTCCCCTCTGGAAGCGCTTTCACTGCAAGCTGCAGATTCCCTCCTAACAGCAAGCTTTAGGATAGGGTACTGAATTGTAACTTAACTGCGGCTAATAAGGCGATTTTGGCAAAGAGAGTATCTCCCGCAGGGAAGCTGCTACCATCAAATGTTTGCCCTCATTAGACTCCCCTCTGGAAGCGCTTTCACTGCAAGCTGCAGATTCCCTCCTAACAGCAAGCTTTAGGATAGGGTACTGAATTGTAACTTACTTTCGCCTAATAATGCGATGTTGGCAAAGAGAGTATCTCCCGCAGGGAAGCTGCTACCATCAAATGTTTGCCCTCAAGAGACTCCCCTCTGGAAGCGCTTTCACTGCAAGCTGCAGATTCCCTCCTAACAGCAAGCTTTAGGATAGGGTACTGAATTGTATCTTACTTACGTCTAATAATGCGATATTGGCAAAGAGAGTATCTCCCGCAGGGAAGCTGCTACCATCAAATGTTTGCCCTCATTAGACTCCCCTCTGGAAGCGCTTTCACTGCAAGCTGCAGATTCCCTCCTAACAGCAAGCTTTAGGATAGGGTACTGAATTGTAACTTACTTTCGCCTAATAATGTGATTTTGGCAAAGAGAATATCTCCCGCAGGGAAGCTGCTACCATCAAATGTTTGCCCTCATTAGACTCCCCTCTGGAAGCGCTTTCACTGCAAGCTGCAGATTCCCTCCTAACAACAAGCTTTAGGATAGGGTACTGAATTGTAACTTACTTTCGCCTAATAATGCGATTTTGGCAAGAGAGTATCTCCCGCAGGGAAGCTGCTACCATCAAATGTTTGCCCTCATTAGACTCCCCTCTGGAAGCGCTTTCACTGCAAGCTGCAGATTCCCTCCTAACAGCAAGCTTTAGGATAAGGTACTGAATTGTAACTTACTTTCGCCTAATAATGCGATTTTGGCAAAGAGAGTATCTCCCGCAGGGAAGCTGCTACCATCAAATGTTTGCCCTCATTAGACTCCCCTCTGGAAGCGCTTTCACTGCAAGCTGCAGATTCCCTCCTAACAGCAAGCTTTAGGATAGGGTACTGAATTGTAACTTACTTTCGCATAATAATGCAATTTTGGCAAAGAGACTATCTCCCGCAGGGAAGCTGCTACCATCAAATGTTTGCCCTCGTTAGACTCCCCTCTGGAAGCGCTTTCACTGCAAGCTGCAGATTCCCTCCTAACAGCAAGCTTTAGGATAGGGTACTGAATTGTAACTTAACTGCGGCTAATAATGCGATTTTGGCAAAGAGAGTATCTCCCGCAGGGAAGCTGCTACCATCAAATGTTTGCCCTCATTAGACTCCCCTCTGGAAGCGCTTTCACTGCAAGCTGCAGATTCCCTCCTAACAGCAAGCTTTAGGATAGGGTACTGAATTGTATCTTAACTGCGGCTAATAAGGCGATTTTGGCAAAGAGAGTATCTCCCGCAGGGAAGCTGCTACCATCAAATGTTTGCCCTCATTAGACTCCCCTCTGGAAGCGCTTTCACTGCAAGCTGCAGATTCCCTCCTAACAGCAAGCTTTAGGATAGGGAACTGAATTGTAACTTACTTTCGCCTAATAATGTGATTTTGGCAAAGAGAATATCTCCCGCAGGGAAGCTGCTACCATCAAATGTTTGCCCTCATTAGACTCCCCTCTGGAAGCGCTTTCACTGCAAGCTGCAGATTCCCTCCTAACAACAAGCTTTAGGATAGGGTACTGAATTGTAACTTACTTTCGCCTAATAATGCGATTATGGAAAGAGAGTATCTCCCGCAGGGAAGCTGCTACCATCAAATGTTTGCCCTCATTAGACTCCCCTCTGGAAGCGCTTTCACTGCAAGCTGCAGATTCCCTCCTAACAGCAAGCTTTAGGATAGGGTACTGAATTGTAACTTACTTTCGCCTAATAATGTGATTTTGGCAAAGAGAATATCTCCCGCAGGGAAGCTGCTACCATCAAATGTTTGCCCTCATTAGACTCCCCTCTGGAAGCGCTTTCACTGCAAGCTGCAGATTCCCTCCTAACAACAAGCTTTAGGATAGGGTACTGAATTGTAACTTACTTTCGCCTAATAATGCGATTATGGAAAGAGAGTATCTCCCGCAGGGAAGCTGCTACCATCAAATGTTTGCCCTCATTAGACTCCCCTCTGGAAGCGCTTTCACTGCAAGCTGCAGATTCCCTCCTAACAGCAAGCTTTAGGATAAGGTACTGAATTGTAACTTACTTTCGCCTAATAATGCGATTTTGGCAAAGAGAGTATCTCCCGCAGGGAAGCTGCTACCATCAAATGTTTGCCCTCATTAGACTCCCCTCTGGAAGCGCTTTCACTGCAAGCTGCAGATTCCCTCCTAACAGCAAGCTTTAGGATAGGGTACTGAATTGTAACTTAACTGCGGCTAATAAGGCGATTTTGGCAAAGAGACTATCTCCCGCAGGGAAGCTGCTACCATCAAATATTTGCCCTCATTAGACTCCCCTCTGGAAGCGCTTTCACTGCAAGCTGCAGATTCCCTCCTAACAGCAAGCTTTAGGATAGGGTACTGAATTGTAACTTACTTTCGCCTAATAATGCGATTTTGGCAAAGAGAGTATCTCCCGCAGGGAAGCTGCTACCATCAAATGTTTGCCCTCATTAGACTCCGCTCTGGAAGCGCTTTAACTGCAAGCTGCAGATTCCCTCCTAACAGCAATCTTTAGGATAGGGTACTGAATTGTAACTTAACTGCGGCTAATAATGCGATTTTGGCAAAGAGAATATCTCCCGCAGGGAAGCTGCTACCATCAAATGTTTGCCCTCATTAGACTCCCCTCTGGAAGCGCTTTCACTGCAAGCTGCAGATTCCCTCCTAACAGCAAGCTTTAGGATAGGGTACTGAATTGTAACTTACTTTCGCCTAATAATGCGATTTTGGCAAAGAGAGTATCTCCCGCAGGGAAGCTGCTACCATCAAATGTTTGCCCTCATTAGACTCCCCTCTGGAAGCGCTTTCACTGCAAGCTGCAGATTCCCTCCTAACAGCAAGCTTTAGGATAGGGTACTGAATTGTAACTTACTTTCGCCTAATAATGCGATTTTGGCAAAGAGACTATCTCCCGCAGGGAAGCTGCTACCATCAAATGTTTGCCCTCATTAGACTCCCCTCTGGAAGCGCTTTCACTGCAAGCTGCAGATTCCCTCCTAACAGCAAGCTTTAGGATAGGGTACTGAATTGTATCTTAACTGCGGCTAATAAGGCGATTTTGGCAAAGAGAGTATCTCCCGCAGGGAAGCTGCTACCATCAAATGTTTGCCCTCATTAGACTCCCCTCTGGAAGCGCTTTCACTGCAAGCTGCAGATTCCCTCCTAACAGCAAGCTTTAGGATAGGGAACTGAATTGTAACTTACTTTCGCCTAATAATGTGATTTTGGCAAAGAGAATATCTCCCGCAGGGAAGCTGCTACCATCAAATGTTTGCCCTCATTAGACTCCCCTCTGGAAGCGCTTTCACTGCAAGCTGCAGATTCCCTCCTAACAACAAGCTTTAGGATAGGGTACTGAATTGTAACTTACTTTCGCCTAATAATGCGATTATGGAAAGAGAGTATCTCCCGCAGGGAAGCTGCTACCATCAAATGTTTGCCCTCATTAGACTCCCCTCTGGAAGCGCTTTCACTGCAAGCTGCAGATTCCCTCCTAACAGCAAGCTTTAGGATAGGGTACTGAATTGTAACTTACTTTCGCCTAATAATGTGATTTTGGCAAAGAGAATATCTCCCGCAGGGAAGCTGCTACCATCAAATGTTTGCCCTCATTAGACTCCCCTCTGGAAGCGCTTTCACTGCAAGCTGCAGATTCCCTCCTAACAACAAGCTTTAGGATAGGGTACTGAATTGTAACTTACTTTCGCCTAATAATGCGATTATGGAAAGAGAGTATCTCCCGCAGGGAAGCTGCTACCATCAAATGTTTGCCCTCATTAGACTCCCCTCTGGAAGCGCTTTCACTGCAAGCTGCAGATTCCCTCCTAACAGCAAGCTTTAGGATAAGGTACTGAATTGTAACTTACTTTCGCCTAATAATGCGATTTTGGCAAAGAGAGTATCTCCCGCAGGGAAGCTGCTACCATCAAATGTTTGCCCTCATTAGACTCCCCTCTGGAAGCGCTTTCACTGCAAGCTGCAGATTCCCTCCTAACAGCAAGCTTTAGGATAGGGTACTGAATTGTAACTTAACTGCGGCTAATAAGGCGATTTTGGCAAAGAGACTATCTCCCGCAGGGAAGCTGCTACCATCAAATATTTGCCCTCATTAGACTCCCCTCTGGAAGCGCTTTCACTGCAAGCTGCAGATTCCCTCCTAACAGCAAGCTTTAGGATAGGGTACTGAATTGTAACTTACTTTCGCCTAATAATGCGATTTTGGCAAAGAGAGTATCTCCCGCAGGGAAGCTGCTACCATCAAATGTTTGCCCTCATTAGACTCCGCTCTGGAAGCGCTTTAACTGCAAGCTGCAGATTCCCTCCTAACAGCAATCTTTAGGATAGGGTACTGAATTGTAACTTAACTGCGGCTAATAATGCGATTTTGGCAAAGAGAATATCTCCCGCAGGGAAGCTGCTACCATCAAATGTTTGCCCTCATTAGACTCCCCTCTGGAAGCGCTTTCACTGCAAGCTGCAGATTCCCTCCTAACAGCAAGCTTTAGGATAGGGTACTGAATTGTAACTTACTTTCGCCTAATAATGCGATTTTGGCAAAGAGAGTATCTCCCGCAGGGAAGCTGCTACCATCAAATGTTTGCCCTCATTAGACTCCCCTCTGGAAGCGCTTTCACTGCAAGCTGCAGATTCCCTCCTAACAGCAAGCTTTAGGATAGGGTACTGAATTGTAACTTACTTTCGCCTAATAATGCGATTTTGGCAAAGAGACTATCTCCCGCAGGGAAGCTGCTACCATCAAATGTTTGCCCTCATTAGACTCCCCTCTGGAAGCGCTTTCACTGCAAGCTGCAGGTTCCCTCCTAACAGCAAGCTTTAGGATAGGGTACTGAATTGTAACTTACTTTCGCCTAATAATGCGATTTTGGCAAAGAGAGTATCTCCCGCAGGGAAGCTGCTACCATCAAATGTTTGCCCTCATTAGACTCCGCTCTGGAAGCGCTTTCACTGCAAGCTGCAGATTCCCTCCTAACAGCAAGCTTTAGGATAGGGTACTGAATTGTATCTTAACTGCGGATAATAAGGAGATTTTGGCAAAGAGAATATCTTCCGCAGGGAAGCTGCTACCATCAAATGTTTGCCCTCATTAGACTCCCCTCTGGAAGCGCTTTCACTGCAAGCTGCATGTTCCCTCCTAACAGCAAGCTTTAGGATAGGGTACTGAATTGTAACTTACTTTCGCGTAATAATGCGATTTTGGCAAAGAGAGTATCTCCCGCAGGGAAGCTGCTACCATCAAATGTTTGCCCTCATTAGACTCCCCTCTGGAAGCGCTTTCACTGCAAGCTGCAGATTCCCTCCTAACAGCAAGCTTTAGGATAGGGTACTGAATTGTAACTTACTTTCGCCTAATAATGCGATTTTGGCAAAGAGAGTATCTCCCGCAGGGAAGCTGCTACCATCAAATGTTTGCCCTCATTACACTCCCCTCTGGAAGCGCTTTCACTGAAAGCTGCAGATTCCCTCCTAACAGCAAGCTTTAGGATAGGGTACAGAATTGTAACTTAACTGCGGCTAACAAGGCGATTTTGGCAAAGAGAATATCTCCCGCAGGGAAGCTGCTACCATCAAATGTTTGCCCTCATTAGACTCCCCTCTGGAAGCGCTTTCACTGCAAGCTGCAGATTCCCTCCTAACAGCAAGCTTTAGGATAGGGTACTGAATTGTAACTTACTTTCGCTTAATAATGCGATTTTGGCAAAGAGAGTATCTCCCGCAGGGAAGCTGCTACCATCAAATGTTTGCCCTCATTAGACTCCCCTCTGGAAGCGCTTTCACGGCAAGCTGCAGATTCCCTCCTAACAACAAGCTTTAGGATAGGGTACTGAATTGTAACTTACTTTCGCCTAATAATGCGATTATGGAAAGAGAGTATCTCCCGCAGGGAAGCTGCTACCATCAAATGTTTGCCCTCATTAGACTCCCCTCTGGAAGCGCTTTCACTGCAAGCTGCAGATTCCCTCCTAACAGCAATCTTTAGGATAGGGTACTGAATTGTAACTTAACTGCGGCTAATAAGGCGATTTTGGCAAAGAGACTATCTCCCGCAGGGAAGCTGCTACCATCAAATGTTTGCCCTCATTAGACTCCCCTCTGGAAGCGCTTTCACTGCAAGCTGCAGATTCCCTCCTAACAGCAAGGTTTAGGATAGGGTACTGAATTGTAACTTACTTTCGCCTAATAATGCGATTTTGGCAAAGAGAGTATCTCCCGCAGGGAAGCTGCTACCATCAAATGTTTGCCCTCATTACACTCCCCTCTGGAAGCGCTTTCACTGCAAGCTGCAGATTCCCTCCTAACAGCAAGCTTTAGGATAGGGTACAGAATTGTAACTTAACTGCGGCTAACAAGGCGATTTTGGCAAAGAGAATATCTCCCGCAGGGAAGCTGCTACCATCAAATGTTTACGCTCATTAGATTCCCCTCTGGAAGCGCTTTCACTGCAAGCTGCAGATTCCCTCCTAACAGCAAGCTTTAGGATAGGGTACTGAATTGTAACTTAACTGCGGCTAACAAGGCGATTTTGGCAAAGAGAATATCTCCCGCAGGGAAGCTGCTACCATCAAATGTTTGCCCTCATTAGACTCCCCTCTGGAAGCGCTTTCACTGCAAGCTGCAGATTCCCTCCTAACAGCAAGCTTTAGGATAGGGTACTGAATTGTAACTTACTTTCGCTTAATAATGCGATTTTGGCAAAGAGAGTATCTCCCGCAGGGAAGCTGCTACCATCAAATGTTTGCCCTCATTAGACTCCCCTCTGGAAGCGCTTTCACGGCAAGCTGCAGATTCCCTCCTAACAACAAGCTTTAGGATAGGGTACTGAATTGTAACTTACTTTCGCCTAATAATGCGATTATGGAAAGAGAGTATCTCCCGCAGGGAAGCTGCTACCATCAAATGTTTGCCCTCATTAGACTCCCCTCTGGAAGCGCTTTCACTGCAAGCTGCAGATTCCCTCCTAACAGCAATCTTTAGGATAGGGTACTGAATTGTAACTTAACTGCGGCTAATAAGGCGATTTTGGCAAAGAGACTATCTCCCGCAGGGAAGCTGCTACCATCAAATGTTTGCCCTCATTAGACTCCCCTCTGGAAGCGCTTTCACTGCAAGCTGCAGATTCCCTCCTAACAGCAAGCTTTAGGATAGGGTACTGAATTGTAACTTACTTTCGCCTAATAATGCGATTTTGGCAAAGAGAGTATCTCCCGCAGGGAAGCTGCTACCATCAAATGTTTGCCCTCATTACACTCCCCTCTGGAAGCGCTTTCACTGCAAGCTGCAGATTCCCTCCTAACAGCAAGCTTTAGGATAGGGTACAGAATTGTAACTTAACTGCGGCTAACAAGGCGATTTTGGCAAAGAGAATATCTCCCGCAGGGAAGCTGCTACCATCAAATGTTTACGCTCATTAGATTCCCCTCTGGAAGCGCTTTCACTGCAAGCTGCAGATTCCCTCCTAACAGCAAGCTTTAGGATAGGGTACTGAATTGTAACTTAACTGCGGCTAATAAGGCGATTTTGGCAAAGAGAGTATCTCCCGCAGGGAAGCTGCTACCATCAAATGTTTGCCCTCATTAGACTCCCCTCTGGAAGCGCTTTCACGGCAAGCTGCAGATTCCCTCCTAACAGCAAGCTTTAGGATAGGGTACTGAATTGTAACTTACTTTCGCCTAATAATGCGATTATGGAAAGAGAGTATCTCCCGCAGGGAAGCTGCTACCATCAAATGTTTGCCCTCATTAGACTCCCCTCTGGAAGCGCTTTCACTGCAAGCTGCAGATTCCCTCCTAACAGCAATCTTTAGGATAGGGTACTGAATTGTAACTTAACTGTGGCTAATAAGGCGATTTTGGCAAAGAGAATATCTCCCGCAGGGAAGCTGCTACCATCAAATGTTTGCCCTCATTAGACTCCCCTCTGGAAGCGCTTTCACTGCAAGCTGCAGATTCCCTCCTAACAGCAAGCTTTAGGATAGGGTACTGAATTGTAACTTACTTTCGCCTAATAATGCGATTTTGGCAAAGAGAGTATCTCCCGCAGGGAAGCTGCTACCATCAAATGTTTGCCCTCATTAGACTCCCCTCTGGAAGTGCTTTCACTGCAAGCTGCAGATTCCCTGCTAACAGCAAGCTTTAGGATAGGGTACGTAATTGTAACTTACTTTCGCCTAATAATGCGATTTTGGCAAAGAGAGTATCTCCCGCAGGGAATCTGCTACCATTAAATGTTTGCCCTCATTAGACTCCCCTCTGGAAGCGCTTTCACTGCAAGCTGCAGATTCCCTCCTAACAGCAAGCTTTAGGATAGGGTACTGAATTGTAACTTAACTGCGGCTAATAATGCGATTTTGGCAAAGAGAGTATCTCCCGCAGGGAAGCTGCTACCATCAAATGTTTGCCCTCATTAGACTCCGCTCTGGAAGCGCTTTCACTGCAAGCTGCAGATTCCCTCCTAACAGCAAGCTTTAGGATAGGGTACTGAATTGTATCTTAACTGCGGCTAATAAGGAGATTTTGGCAAAGAGAATATCTTCCGCAGGGAAGCTGCTACCATCAAATGTTTGCCCTCATTAGACTCCCCTCTGGAAGCGCTTTCACTGCAAGCTGCAGATTCCCTCCTAACAGCAAGCTTTAGGATAGGGTACTGAATTGTAACTTACTTTCGCCTAATAATGCGATTTTGGCAAAGAGAGTATCTCCCGCAGGGAAGCTGCTACCATCAAATGTTTGCCCTCATTAGACTCCCCTCTGGAAGCGCTTTCACTGCAAGCTGCAGATTCCCTCCTAACAGCAAGCTTTAGGATAGGGTACAGAATTGTAACTTAACTGCGGCTAACAAGGCGATTTTGGCAAAGAGAATATCTCCCGCAGGGAAGCTGCTACCATCAAATGTTTACGCTCATTAGACTCCCCTCTGGAAGCGCTTTCACTGCAAGCTGCAGATTCCCTCCTAACAGCAAGCTTTAGGATAGGGTACTGAATTGTAACTTAACTGCGGCTAATAAGGCGATTATGGCAAAGAGAGTATCTCCCGCAGGGAAGCTGCTACCATCAAATGTTTGCCCTCATTAGACTCCCCTCTGGAAGCACTTTCACGGCAAGCTGCAGATTCCCTCCTAACAGGAAGCTTTAGGATAGGGTACTGAATTGTAACTTAACTGCGGCTAATAAGGCGATTTTGGCAAAGAGAATATCTCCGGCAGGGAAGCTGCTACCTTCAAATGTTTGCCCTCATTAGACTCCCCTCTGGAAGCGCTTTCACTGCAAGCTGCAGATTCCCTCCTAACAGCAAGCTTTAGGATAGGGTACTGAATTGTAACTTACTTTCGCCTAATAAGGCGATTTTGGCAAAGAGAGTATCTCCCGCAGGGAAGCTGCTACCATCAAATGTTTGCCCTCATTAGACTCCCCTCTGGAAGCGCTTTCACTGAAAGCTGCAGATTCCCTCCTAACAGCAAGCTTTAGGATAGGGTACTGAATTGTAACTTAACTGCGGCTAATAAGGCGATTTTGGCAAACAGAATATCTCCCGCAGGGAAGCTGCTACCATCAAATGTTTGCCCTCATTAGACTCCCCTCTGGAAGCGCTTTCACTGCAAGCTGCAGATTCCCTCCTAACAGCAAGCTTTAAGATAGGGTACTGAATTGTAACTTACTTTCGCCTAATAATGCGATTTTGGCAAAGAGACTATCTCCCGCAGGGAAGCTGCTACCATCAAATGTTTGCCCTCATTAGACTCCCCTCTGGAAGCGCTTTCACGGCAAGCTGCAGATTCCCTCCTAACAGCAAGCTTTAGGATAGGGTACTGAATTGTAACTTACTTTCGCCTAATAATGCGATTTTGGCAAAGAGAGTATCTCCCGCAGGGAAGCTGCTACCATCAAATGTTTGCCCTCATTAGACTCCCCTCTGGAAGCGCTTTCACTGCAAGCTGCAGATTCCCTCCTAACAGCAAGCTTTAGGATAGGGTACTGAATTGTAACTTACTTTCGCATAATAATGCGATTTTGGCAAAGAGAGTATCTCCCGCAGGGAAGCTGCTACCATCAAATGTTTGCCCTCATTAGACTCCCCTCTGGAAGCGCTTTCACTGCAAGCTGCAGATTCCCTCCTAACAGCAAGCTTTAGGATAGGGTACTGAATTGTATCTTACTTTCGCCTAATAATGCGATTTTGGCAAAGAGACTATCTCCCGCAGGGAAGCTGCTACCATCAAATGTTTGCCCTCATTAGACTCCCCTCTGGAAGCGCTTTCACTGCAAGCTGCAGATTCCCTCCTAACAGCAAGCTTTAGGATAGGGTACTGAATTGTAACTTACTTTCGCCTAATAATGCGATTTTGGCAAAGAGAGTATCTCCCGCAGGGAAGCTGCTACCATCAAATGTTTGCCCTCATTAGACTCCCCTCTGGAAGCGCTTTCACTGCAAGCTGCAGATTCCCTCCTAACAGCAAGCTTTAGGATAGGGTACTGAATTGTAACTTACTTTCGCCTAATAATGCGATTTTGGCAAAGAGAGTATCTCCCGCAGGGAAGCTGCTACCATCAAATGTTTGCCCTCATTAGACTCCCCTCTGGAAGCGCTTTCACTGCAAGCTGCAGATTCCCTCCTAACAGCAAGCTTTAGGATAGGGTACTGAATTGTAACTTACTTTCGCCTAATAATGCGATTTTGGCAAAGAGAGTATCTCCCGCAGGGAAGCTGCTACCATCAAATGTTTGCCCTCATTAGACTCCCCTCTGGAAGCGCTTTCACTGCAAGCTGCAGATTCCCTCCTAACAGCAAGCTTTAGGATAGGGTACAGAATTGTAACTTAACTGCGGCTAACAAGGCGATTTTGGCAAAGAGACTATCTCCCGCAGGGAAGCTGCTACCATCAAATGTTTACGCTCATTAGACTCCCCTCTGGAAGCGCTTTCACTGCAAGCTGCAGATTCCCTCCTAACAGCAAGCTTTAGGATAGGGTACTGAATTGTAACTTAACTGCGGCTAATAAGGCGATTTTGGCAAAGAGAGTATCTCCCGCAGGGAAGCTGCTACCATCAAATGTTTGCCCTCATTAGACTCCCCTCTGGAAGCACTTTCACGGCAAGCTGCAGATTCCCTCCTAACAGGAAGCTTTAGGATAGGGTACTGAATTGTAACTTAACTGCGGCTAATAAGGCGATTTTGGCAAAGAGAATATCTCCGGCAGGGAAGCTGCTACATTCAAATGTTTGCCCTCATTAGACTCCCCTCTGGAAGCGCTTTCACTGCAAGCTGCAGATTCCCTCCTAACAGCAAGCTTTAGGATAGGGTACTGAATTGTAACTTACTTTCGCCTAATAATGCGATTTTGGCAAAGAGAGTATCTCCCGCAGGGAAGCTGCTACCATCAAATGTTTGCCCTCATTAGACTCCTCTCTGGAAGCGCTTTCACTGAAAGCTGCAGATTCCCTCCTAACAGCAAGCTTTAGGATAGGGTACTGAATTGTAACTTAACTGCGGCTAATAAGGCGATTTTGGCAAACAGAATATCTCCCGCAGGGAAGCTGCTACCATCAAATGTTTGCCCTCATTAGACTCCCCTCTGGAAGCGCTTTCACTGCAAGCTGCAGATTCCCTCCTAACAGCAAGCTTTAGGATAGGGTACTGAATTGTAACTTACTTTCGCCTAATAATGCGATTTTGGCAAAGAGAGTATCTCCCGCAGGGAAGCTGCTACCATCAAATGTTTGCCCTCATTAGACTCCCCTCTGGAAGCGCTTTCACGGCAAGCTGCAGATTCCCTCCTAACAGCAAGCTTTAGGATAGGGTACTGAATTGTAACTTACTTTCGCCTAATAATGCGATTTTGGCAAAGAGAGTATCTCCCGCAGGGAAGCTGCTACCATCAAATGTTTGCCCTCATTAGACTCCCCTCTGGAAGCGCTTTCACTGCAAGCTGCAGATTCCCTCCTAACAGCAAGCTTTGGATAGGGTACTGAATTGTAACTTAACTGCGGCTAATAAGGCGATTTTGGCAAAGAGAATATCTCCCGCAGGGAAGCTGCTACCATCAAATGTTTGCCCTCATTAGACTCCCCTCTGGAAGCGCTTTCACTGCAAGCTGCAGATTCCCTCCTAACAGCAAGCTTTAGGATAGGGTACTGAATTGTAACTTACTTTCGCCTAATAATGCGATTTTGGCAAAGAGAGTATCTCCCGCAGGGAAGCTGCTACCATCAAATGTTTGCCCTCATTAGACTCCCCTCTGGAAGCGCTTTCACTGCAAGCTGCAGATTCCCTCCTAACAGCAAGCTTTAGGATAGGGTACAGAATTGTAACTTAACTGCGGCTAACAAGGCGATTTTGTCAAAGAGAGTATCTCCCGCAGGGAAGCTGCTACCATCAAATGTTTGCCCTCATTAAACTCCCCTCTGGAAGCGCTTTCACTGCAAGCTGCAGATTCCCTCCTAACAGCAAGCTTTAGGATAGGGTACTGAATTGTAACTTACTTTCGCCTAATAATGCGATTTTGGCAAAGAGAGTATCTCCCGCAGGGAAGCTGCTACCATCAAATGTTTGCCCTCATTAGACTCCCCTCTGGAAGCGCTTTCACTGCAAGCTGCAGATTCCCTCCTAACAGCAAGCTTTAGGATAGGGTACTGAATTGTAACTTACTTTCGCTTAATAAGGCGATTTTGGCAAAGAGAGTATCTCCCGCAGGGAAGCTGCTACCATCAAATGTTTGCCCTCATTAGACTCCCCTCTGGAAGCGCTTTCACGGCAAGCTGCAGATTCCCTCCTAACAGCAAGCTTTAGGATAGGGTACTGAATTGTAACTTACTTTCGCCTAATAATGCGATTTTGGCAAAGAGACTATCTCCCGCAGGGAAGCTGCTACCATCAAATGTTTGCCCTCATTAGACTCCCCTCTGGAAGCGCTTTCACTGCAAGCTGCAGATTCCCTCCTAACAGCAAGCTTTAGGATAGGGTACTGAATTGTAACTTAAGTGCGGCTAATAAGGCGATTTTGGCAAAGAGAGTATCTCCCGCAGGGAAGCTGCTACCATCAAATGTTTGCCCTCATTAGACTCCCCTCTGGAAGCGCTTTCACGGCAAGCTGCAGATTCCCTCCTAACAGCAAGCTTTAGGATAGGGTACTGAATTGTAACTTACTTTCGCCTAATAATGCGATTTTGGCAAAGAGACTATCTCCCGCAGGGAAGCTGCTACCATCAAATGTTTGCCCTCATTAGACTCCCCTCTGGAAGCGCTTTCACTGCAAGCTGCAGATTCCCTCCTAACAGCAAGCTTTAGGATAGGGTACTGAATTGTATCTTAACTGCGGCTAATAAGGCGATTTTGGCAAACAGAATATCTCCCGCAGGGAAGCTGCTACCATCAAATGTTTGCCCTCATTAGACTCCCCTCTGGAAGCGCTTTCACTGCAAGCTGCAGATTCCCTCCTAACAGCAAGCTTTAGGATAGGGTACTGAATTGTAACTTACTTTCGCCTAATAATGCGATTTTGGCAAAGAGAGTATCTCCCGCAGGGAAGCTGCTACCATCAAATGTTTGCCCTCATTAGACTCCCCTCTGGAAGCGCTTTCACTGCAAGCTGCAGATTCCCTCCTAACAGCAAGCTTTAGGATAGGGTACTGAATTGTAACTTAACTGCGGCTAACAAGGCGATTTTGTCAAAGAGAGTATCTCCCGCAGGGAAGCTGCTACCATCAAATGTTTGCCCTCATTAAACTCCCCTCTGGAAGCGCTTTCACTGCAAGCTGCAGATTCCCTCCTAACAGCAAGCTTTAGGATAGGGTACTGAATTGTAACTTACTTTCGCCTAATAATGCGATTTTGGCAAAGAGAGTATCTCCCGCAGGGAAGCTGCTACCATCAAATGTTTGCCCTCATTAGACTCCCCTCTGGAAGCGCTTTCACTGCAAGCTGCAGATTCCCTCCTAACAGCAAGCTTTAGGATAGGGTACTGAATTGTAACTTACTTTCGCCTAATAATGCGATTTTGGCAAAGAGAGTATCTCCCGCAGGGAAGCTGCTACCATCAAATGTTTGCCCTCATTAGACTCCCCTCTGGAAGCGCTTTCACTGCACGCTGCAGATTCCCTCCTAACAGCAAGCTTTAGGATAGGGTACTGAATTGTAACTTAACTGCGGCTAATAAGACGATTTTGGCAAAGAGAATATCTCCCGCAGGAAAGCTGCTACCATCAAATGTTTGCCCTCATTAGACTCCCCTCTGGAAGTGCTTTCACTGCAAGCTGCAGATTCCCTCCTAACAGCAAGCTTTAGGATAGGGTACTGAATTGTAACTTACTTTCGCCTAATAAGGCGATTTTGGCAAAGAGAGTATCTCCCGCAGGGAAGCTGCTACCAGCAAGTGTTTGCCCTCATTAGACTCCCCTCTGGAAGCGCTTTCACTGCAAGCTGCAGATTCCCTCCTAACAGCAAGCTTTAGGATAGGGTACTGAATTGTAACTTACTTTCGCCTAATAAAGCGATTTTGGCAAAGAGACTATCTCCCGCAGGGAAGCTGCTACCATCAAATGTTTGCCCTCATTAGACTCCCCTCTGGAAGCGCTTTCACTGTAAGCTGCAGATTCCCTCCTAACAGCAAGCTTTAGGATAGTGTACTGAATTGTATCTTACTTTCGCCTAATAATTCGATTTTGGAAAAGAGAGTATCTCCCGCAGGGAAGCTGCTACCATCAAATGTTTGCCCTCATTAGACTCCCCTCTGGAAGCGCTTTCACTGCAAGCTGCAGGTTCCCTGCTAACAGCAATCTTTAGGATAGGGTACTGAATTGTAACTTAACTGTGGCTAATAATGCGATTTTGGCAAAGAGAGTATCTCCCGCAGGGAAGCTGCTACCATCAAATGTTTGCCCTCGTTAGACTCCCCTCTGGAAGCACTTTCACTGCAAGCTGCAGATTCCCTCCTAACAGTAAGCTTTAGGAGAGGGTACTGAATTGTATCTTAAATGCGGCTAATAATGCGATTTTGGCAAAGAGAGTATCTCCCGCAGGGAAGCTGCTACCATCAAATGCTGGCTCTCGTTAGAGTCCTCTCTTGAAGCACTTTCACTGCAAGCTGCAGATTCCCTCCTAACAGCAAGCTGTAGGATAGGGTACTGAATTGTAACTTACTTTCGCCTAATAATGCGATTTTTGCAAAGAGAGTATCTCCCGCAGGGAAGCTGCTACCATCAAATGTTTGCCCTCATTAGACTTGCCTCTGGAAGCACTTTCACTGCAAGCTGCAGATTCCCCTGGTGGAGCTTGAGGCCATTCCCTCTTGTCCTGTCCCCTGTCACTTGGGAGATATGGCCATCATCCTCCTCTCTACAATTTCCTTTCAGGTAATTGTAGAGAGCAATGAAGTCTCTCCTCAGCCTCCTTTTCTCCAGACTAAACAACCCCAGTCCTCTCAGCTGTTTCTCATAAGGCCATGTGTGTACATAAAAAAGCGCTGACTTTTTTGAGAGGAACTAGGAGTACTACAGACTGGCAGAGGATTATAAAAAGGGGCAGGGACTAGCACAAAGATTCAGAAACAGCAAGAGGAGCAAAGGGGAGTATCAACAGAATGAGGAACACAGATTGGGAGAAAGATGGAAAACGAGAAAAAAAGTATGGACAGAGAACTGATACTGAAGACTGGGGGAAAAAAGAGAGAGAAAAGAGCACAGAAAAATTAAAGAGTAGGGGTATAGCGATACCTGGGAACAGTAATTGTAGCAGCACGATAAATGAAAGGAACAAAAAAGTCCAGGTCTAAAATGTTCGTTACCTAGTTCCATCATTGTCACAACTAGCAATGTTGCAGTGACAGCACGCATACTGTTATTTCTTGTAAGGATGCTTTCAGACACATAGTAGTGTTGTTCTAGCTGAGAATGTAAGGCAGAGTTAATAAAACACAGCTGCTCCCCAGGCACTCTTTATACCTGTGAGGGCTTCACCACACCCCAGTCACAGGTGGTGGGTGGGAAGGGCCAGGGGGTATATAAGCTACAGGCCTTGCCTCTGGAGGTCATTTAGGTTGTGGTTTATTCTTGAGGTTAGAGTTTTGCTGCTGTTTCAATTCATTATATATTTTAGGCTAGTTGGGTAAGTGGTGTTTTTTGGCTTTTTTTTTTGATTTTTTTTTTTTTTTCTGATCCTCTAAAGAAGCAGAGGCATCTGTTGGAGGAGGTATGAGCTTTGGAAGAGTCCAGGCAAAGCAGCACATACAGCTGTAACTATGGGGCTTTTTTGTCAGTAATTTTTGATTGGGTGTTGGAGGGGGCAAGATGTTTTAATGGTTTGTTTTCCTTCTTTGTTTTTTTTCTGGGTGCTTTGCCTCGAGTTTTTAGTTACGGGATGATTTGTTGTTGTTCCTCATTCTGTGTGGCATGATGTATTGGCCCTAGGGGCTTTGCAGTTTGTAATGGGCATCTTGTGGGTGATAATAACCTGGAACGAGCCTTGTTGGCCTGTGGTAGGAAGTTGAGTCTGTGGGTTGGTGGAAGATAGAAGGGGCCAGGGGAGCCTTGGGAAGGGCTCAGGAGCTCAGCTCCCAAGGAACAGCAACACAGAAGGGTCAGGGGGGTTAAAATATAGGACAGGTTCTGTTAAGAAGGAGCAGGGTTCCTTCTCTGATACTTCAGGGGTAGAAAAGGGCTTTAATGGTTTGGGGAAAGGGAGATGGGTTCATCAGTCTTTCTTGGGTCAGTTTGGTGGTCAGATGCAAGTGCCATTCAGGTGTCTGTTGTTCTAGTCTCTCTGTAGCCAACGAGGTAACGATGAGGTTGAGACACAAGTTGAAAAGCATTAGTTACCCTAAGAAATGTAATCTCTAGGGCTGTGAGATCTCTGCTCCCTTATACCTTCTACTTATTGTGTTCCTCAACTAACTTCTTTGCATCCATCCTGTCTCCATCCATCTGAATGTCCAGAGAAGAGTACTGTAGCTGGTGAGGGGGCTGGTGAATAAGCCTTATGAGGAGTGGCTGAGAGAGCTGGGGGTGTTTAGCCTGGAGAAGAGGAGGCTGAGGGGAGACCTCATTGCTGAAAGGAGGTTGTGGAGATAAGGGAGCTGGCCACCTCTCCAAAGTGACAGGGGACAGGACAAGAGGGAATAGCCTCAAGCTCTGCCAGGGAAGGTTCAGGCTGTACATCAGGAAAAAATATTTCACTGAAAGGGTTATTAGGGATGGGCAAAGGCTGCCCAAGGAGGTGGTAGAGTCACCTTCCCTGGAGGTGTTTAAAGGACGGGTGGCCGAAGTGCTGAGGGACGTGGTTTAGTGATTGATAGGAATGGTTGGACTCAATGATCCAATGGGTCTTTTCCAACCGGGTGATCCTATGAATATCAGAGACCTTGCTACTTAAACATATGGACTCACTGCCTATCTACAGTGCAGGATTCTGCCCCTTGTTTCCCTTGCATTTCTCAGGGAAGAGATTGGATATTGTTTTGGCTCGTAACAGTTAGCAGCTGAGCAACTCTTTTTCATCTGGTCTGTGGGCACACAAGCCTCCCTTATTTAGTAGAGTTTTGGATTTTTCCTGAACTTACCAGTGAGGTTTGCTTTGTTATTGCTTACAGCGGTTGTTACCTTGTCCCTGTTATCCATTGTGTTTTTTTACGGTCATTGAGTTTCCAATTTAGGTCTTAGAGCAGTCAAATCCCACTGTTGCGAGTTTTTCATTGGCTGACTGCCTCTGTAATTCCAGTCTCCATTGCTGTGTGGTGAGTGTCCTGTGTTTTTATGTCTTCTGTGTTAATAATCTTTACTGGGTTTTGATAAGAATATTCTTTTTCAAGTTCTTCTCGTTTACTCCTGTGACTAAAGTCTGGTAACTTCCTAGAATTAGGATCTCCATGGCTCATCTTTCTTTTGTCCTGGGTATCACCACTACTGGTCCTACAACTTAAGTGCTGAGGAGGAGAGGAGAAGCAAGCAGACAGCAGAGAATTTTGGGGTGCCGGAGAGGTAGTCAGGCTTTTTCTCATCATTGTGGGGCTGATGGTGAGGAGGAAGTTGAGTATGTCTAGAAGAGCAAAGTGTTCTTTGGCAACATAGTATTTACTTTTGGTTTGGCAGGCACTGTGTGGGCCACCTTGGGAATGGGAAGAGCATTTGAGATGAGCTGGGTAGTAGGGAGAAGGAGCATGGGGCAGACTTCTCACAGGTGTGAGTAATTCTCTTAATTTAATTACCCTGGGTGATAACAGCTGCAGCATCTGACATAAGAACTGCTGTGGAGCAAGTGAGTGGAAGAACATGGCAGTTAGGCAGAGCAAGTTGTCATGTAAGGTGCTGACATTGATCAGTGCAATGCTGGCTGTTGGCACTATTTTAGTTTTCTCATTGGTTTTCTTACAGATGGCCAAGTGGAACCTGGCAACTGTAGGATCATCCCAGGGAGCTGATGCTCTTGGAGTTTTTTCTGCTGAGGAAGCCTCCTGGTGGTCTGAAAGCTAAGTTGAGGGACGGGGGCAGGGGTGGGGTGTGACAGAGGGGAGAAGGCTGGGGATGGCAGGGTGGAGTTTTAAAAGTAGCCTGGGGGAGAGGGCTGTGCAGGAAATGTCCCCTTTGGGCATGGAGAGCAGGAGGGTGTTACTTCTCAGCCCAAAGCTAGCATGTTCCAGGTAGGGCCGTTCCAGCTTGTCTGTGCTGTGTGCTTTATATTCTGTTTCTCTTTCATGTTTCTTAAGCCTTGATGTCCCCTTTGCTTTAAAGGAATGCAGCATATGACTTGAGCAGCATCTCGAGGGTCTTGAATGCCTGTACTCATGGGTACAATGCCAATTAGGCACTGTTCTTCTTGCATCATAACCTAAGTGTGGATTGGCTTCACATTTTCAAAGTTTCTAGTCAGCCATCTTTTCCTGTGACCTTGCAGACTGTGTTGGTGGCCACAATCGCTAGTCTTATATTTTCAAGGATCCCTGTAGGCCTAAGACTTCTTCCATGCATCTTGTGTCTTTAGACATTTAAAAGGTGATCCTCTCACGTACATCATCCCAGTCTTGGCCACATACCATTGTAATGAGGGATCCTTTACAGCATGCCGGACATGCCTTGAGCACCATATCTAGGGTCCTGAATGCTTGTACCCATCAATGCACTGTCGATTGGGCACTGCTTTTCTTGCATCGTGCTCCTAAAGCCGGGATCGTTCTTGTGTTTTGGCACTGTGTTTTTCTCCTTGTTTTCCTTGCAGATGCTGAAGAGGAACCCAGTGACTGCAGGATTATTTCTGTTAGCTGATGTGATTTGAGCTGCTTTGGCCAAGGACAGCTTCATTCGTGGCCCTCTGAAAGCTAAGTTGAGGGACCAGATTTAGGAAGCGGGAGGCGGGTTGGGGATAGCAGGGAGGGGTTTTGAAGGTAGCCTAGGCTGTGCAGGGAGAGTCCTCTTTGGGCAGGTGAAGGCAGAGGGGCGTACTTCTCAGCCCAAACCCTGAATGGGCAGGGCAGTTCCAGCCTGTATCTGTTATCTAGTTTGTGTAGTCACTGTGCTGTGTCTGAAATTTTCTGCAGGTCTTGATGTCCTCTTTTGTACTCGAGGCATGCCGGATGTGCCTTGGGCACCATGTCTAGGGTCCCAAATGCTCGTACTGATCAAAGCAGTGTCGATGGGGCACTGCTTTTCTTTCTTCACATTTTTAAAGCGTGGATCGCTCTTGTGTTTTGGAAGCATCCGGTCAGTTGTCTTCTGCTGCAGCCTTGCAGCCGGCCTTATTATCCAGGATAGTTAGTCTTCCGTTTTGTTGGATCCCTGTTCTGGGATTTGTTCCATCCATCCTCTGCATCTTTAGGACTTTAAAAGGGTTTCTTGCCCGTTCATCTTGCCAGTTGCAGCCACATCTCTTTGGAACCATCTTTGCTTTTCCAGGGCTATCATAGGTTCTTCCTCAGAGCCCTGTCCATTGCCTTGCCCATTGGCAAGCGTGGTCCAAGAGTCCTCCATGTTGCTGCAAATCTTCTTTTGTCCTCGGTTCACGACATCGGTCTTGTGTGTTAGTGTTCCGTGTGTATTTGTGTCCAGTTCAAGCTGCTCTGCCTGGTGCACGGAGGAGGTGATAAGAGTCAGCCAAGGTATAGCGGCCCGGTTCTTAATGTTTTAATGTGACTAGACCATGTAGTCTAGGGGCATCCATTACTTTGGAGAGCTAGCAGCCCTAAGTGTGGTAGTTTCTGCTAGTCTCTGAAACCATGGAGGGGATGCAGAGAAGTACTGTAGGGAAGCTGCTATGATCAAATTCTGGCTTTTGTTAGAGTCTTCTCTGGAAGCGCCTTCACTGCAAGCTGCAGAAGAATGTCTAACAGAACGGTTTAGTATAGGGTACTGAATTGTGACTTACTTTCGCCTAATAAGGCGATTTGGGAAAAGAGAGTGTCTCCCGCAGGGAAGATGCTAGCATGGAATGCTGCTGTTTCTGAATGTCTTCTCTTAGAGTGCTTTCAGTGCAAAGCAAGGCTTGTAGAATGTTCAGTCTCGGCTTGTGTACAGTAACATCAGAATGGCGGTTAAAGTGTCACTTTGAAATTTCATACCGTTCAGCACAAGGACTGCGGGGAATCTGCTACAATCAAATGCTGGCTCTCAGTAGAGTCTTCTCCGGAAGTGCTTTCACTTCAAGCTGGTTAAGCTCGACTAACAGAACGTTTAATATAAGGTACTGAGTTGAGACTGAACTGCACCTCCGCCCTCTGCGGCCCTGCTCTTACCCGCTGCGGCCCTGCTCTTACCCGCTGCGGCCCTGCTCTTACCCGCTGCGGCCCTGCTCTTACCCGCTGCGGCCCTGCTCTTACCCGCTGCGGCCCTGCTCTTACCCGCTGCGGCCCTGCTCTTACCCGCTGCGGCCCTGCTCTTACCCGCTGCGGCCCTGCTCTTACCCGCTGCGGCCCTGCTCTTACCCGCTGCGGCCCTGCTCTTACCCGCTGCGGCCCTGCTCTTACCCCTGTCCGGTATTTTCCACACTTGCCCGGCCCGACTTGGGCCCATCCCGGCACGACTTGGGCCCTTGTCCCGTGTTCTCTGCCTTTGTCCGCCCCTCTGTGGCCTTGTCCCGTGTTCTCCGCCCTTGTCCGCCCCTCTGTGGCCATGTCCCGTGTTCTCCGCCCTTGTCCGCCCCTCTGTGGCCTTGTCCCGTGTTCTCCGCCCTTGTCCGCCCCTCTGTGGCCTTGTCCCGTGTTCTCCGCCCTTGTCCGCCCCTCTGTGGCCTTGTCCCGTGTTCTCCGCCCTTGTCCGCCCCTCTGTGGCCTTGTCCCGTGTTCTCCGCCCTTGTCCGCCCCTCTGTGGCCTTGTCCCGTGTTCTCCGCCCTTGTCCGCCCCTCTGTGGCCTTGTCCCGTGTTCTCCGCCCTTGTCCGCCCCTCTGTGGCCTTGTCCCGTGTTCTCCGCCCTTGTCCGCCCCTCTGTGGCCTTGGTCCGTGTTCTCCGCCCTTGTCCGCCCCTATGTGGCCTTGTCCCGTGTTCTCCGCCCTTGTCCGCCCCTCTGTGGCCTTGTCCCGTGTTCTCCGCCCTTGTCCGCAAGTCCTTGCCCTTGTCCGCAAGTCCTTGCCCTTGTCCGCCCCTCCGTGCCCTTGTCCGGTATTCTCCGCCCCTCCGTGCCCTTGTCCGCCCCTCCGTGCCCTTGTCCGCCCCTCCGTGCCCTTGTCCGCCCCTCCGTGCCCTTGTCCGCCCCTCCGTGCCCTTGTCCGCTCAAATTTGCATTCGTCCGGTGTTCTCCGCATTTCTCCGCCCCGCTTTGCCCTTGTCCGCCCCGCTTTGCCCTTGTCCGCCCCGCTTTGCCCTTGTCCGCCCCGCTTTGCCCTTGTCCGGTATTCTCGGCATTTCTGCACACCTCTTTGCCCTTGTCCGCCCTTCTTTGCACTTGTTAACGGTCTTTTTTCTTGTCCGCCCCTCTTTGACCTTCTCCGGTATTCTCCGCACTTGTGCGCCCCTCTTTGCCGTTGTGCGCCCCTCTTTGCCGTTGTGCGCCCCTCTTTGCCGTTGTGCGCCCCTCTTTGCCGTTGTGCGCCCCTCTTTGCCGTTGTGCGCCCCTCTTTGCCCTAGTCCGCAAGTCCTTGCCCTTGTCCAGTATTCTCCGCCCCTCTTTGCCCTTGTCCGCCCCTCTTTGCCCTTGTCCGCTCAAATTTGCATTCGTCCGGTGTTCTCCGCATTTCTCCGCCCCTCTTTGCCCTTGTCCGCCCCTCTTTGCCCTTGTCCGCCCCTCTTTGCCCTTGTCCGCCCCTCTTTGCCCTTGTCCGCCCCTCTTTGCCCTTGTCCGCCCCTCTTTGCCCTTGTCCGCCCCTCTTTGCCCTTGTCCGGTATTCTCCGCATTTCTGCACCCCTCTTTGCCCTTGTCCGCCCTTCTTTGCACTTGTTAAAGGTCTTTTTTCTTGTCCGCCCCTCTTTGACCTTCTCCGGTGTTCTCCGCACTTGTGCGCCCCTCTTTGCCCTTGTGCGCCCCTCTTTGCCCTTGTGCGCCCCTCTTTGCCCTTGTGCGCCCCTCTTTGCCCTTGTGCGCCCCTCTTTGCCCTTGTGCGCCCCTCTTTGCCCTTGTGCGCCCCTCTTTGCCCTTCTCCGCAAGTCCTTGCCCTTCTCCGCAAGTCCTTGCCCTTCTCCGCAAGTCCTTGCCCTTCTCCGCAAGTCCTTGCCCTTCTCCGCAAGTCCTTGCCCTTCTCCGCAAGTCCTTGCCCTTCTCCGCAAGTCCTTGCCCTTCTCCGCAAGTCCTTGCCCTTCTCCGCAAGTCCTTGCCCTTCTCCGCAAGTCCTTGCCCTTCTCCGCAAGTCCTTGCCCTTCTCCGCAAGTCCTTGCCCTTGTCCAGTATTCTCCGCCCCTCTTTGCCCTTGTCCGCCCCTCTTTGCCCTTGTCCGCTCAAATTTGCATTCGTCCGGTGTTCTCCGCATTTCTCCGCCCCTCTTTGCCCTTGTCCGCCCCTCTTTGCCCTTGTCCGCCCCTCTTTGCCCTTGTCCGCCCCTCTTTGCCCTTGTCCGCCCCTCTTTGCCCTTGTCCGGTATTCTCCGCATTTCTGCACCCCTCTTTGCCCTTGTCCGCCCTTCTTTGCACTTGTTAAAGGTCTTTTTTCTTGTGCGCCCCTCTTTGCCCTTGTGCGCCCCTCTTTGCCCTTGTGCGCCCCTCTTTGCCCTTGTGCGCCCCTCTTTGCCCTTGTGCGCCCCTCTTTGCCCTTGTGCGCCCCTCTTTGCCCTTGTCCGGTATTCTCCGCATTTCTGCACCCCTCTTTGCCCTTGTCCGCCCTTCTTTGCACTTGTTAAAGGTCTTTGCCCTTGTGCGCCCCTCTTTGCCCTTGTGCGCCCCTCTTTGCCCTTGTGCGCCCCTCTTTGCCCTTGTGCGCCCCTCTTTGCCCTTGTGCGCCCCTCTTTGCCCTTGTCCGCCCCTCTTTGCCCTTGTCCCGTATTCTCCGCACTTGTCCGCCCATCTTTGACATTGTCCACCACCTTTAACCTTGTCCGACCCTTTTTGCCCTTCTCTGTCCCTCTTTGCCCTTGTCCCGTATTCTCCGCACTTGTCCGACCCTCTTTGCACTTGTCCGCCCCTGTTTGCCCTTGTCCCATATTCTCCACACTTGTCTGCTCCTCTTTGCACTTGTCTGCCCCCTTTGCTGTTTTCCGCCCCTATTTGCCCTTGTCCCGTATTCTCCGCACTTGTCCGCCCCTTTTTTCCCTTTTCCGCGCCTCTTTGCCCTTCTACACAAATCTTTGCCCTTGTCCCCTATTCTCCGCACTTGTCCGCCTCTCTTTTCCCTTGTCCGCCCCTCCTTGCTCTTGTCCTTTATTCTCCGCAGTTGTCCGCCCCTCTTTGCCCTTGTCCGCCCCTCTTTGCCCTTGTCCGCCCCTCTTTGCCCTTGTCCGCCCCTCTTTGCCCTTGTCCGCCCCTCTTTGCCCTTGTCCGCCCCTCTTTGCCCTTGTCCGCCCCTCTTTGCCCTTGTCCGCCCCTCTTTGCCCTTGTCCGCCCCTCTTTGCCCTTGTCCGCCCCTCTTTGCCCTTGTCCGCCCCTCTTTGCCCTTGTCCGCCCCTCTTTGCCCTTGTCCGCCCCTCTTTGCCCTTGTCCGCCCCTCTTTGCCCTTGTCCGCCCCTCTTTGCCCTTGTCCGCCCCTCTTTGCCCTTGTCCGCCCCTCTTTGCCCTTGTCCGCCCCTCTTTGCCCTTGTCCGCCCCTCTTTGCCCTTGTCCGCCCCTCTTTGCCCTTGTCCGCCCCTCTTTGCCCTTGTCCGCCCCTCTTTGCCCTTGTCCGCCCCTCTTTGCCCATGTCCGCCCCCTTTGCCCATGTCCGCCCCCTTTGCCCTTGTCCGCCCCCTTTGCCCTTGTCCGCCCCTCTTTGCCCTTGTCCGCCCCTCTTTGCCCTTGTCCGCCCCTCTTTGCCCTTGTCCGCCCCTCTTTGCCCTTGTCCGCCCCTCTTTGCCCTTGTCCGCCCCTCTTTGCCCTTGTCCGCCCCTCTTTGCCCTTGTCCGCCCCTCTTTGCCCTTGTCCGCCCCTCTTTGCCCTTGTCCGCCCCTCTTTGCCCTTGTCCGCCCCTCTTTGCCCTTGTCCGCCCCTCTTTGCCCTTGTCCGCCCCTCTTTGCCCTTGTCCGCCCCTCTTTGCCCTTGTCCGCCCCTCTTTGCCCTTGTCCGCCCCTCTTTGCCCTTGTCCGCCCCTCTTTGCCCTTGTCCGCCCCTCTTTGCCCTTGTCCGCCCCTCTTTGCCCTTGTCCGCCCCTCTTTGCCCTTGTCCGCCCCTCTTTGCCCTTGTCCGCCCCTCTTTGCCCTTGTCCGCCCCTCTTTGCCCTTGTCCGCCCCTCTTTGCCCTTGTCCGCCCCTCTTTGCCCTTGTCCGCCCCTCTTTGCCCTTGTCCGCCCCTCTTTGCCCTTGTCCGCCCCTCTTTGCCCTTGTCCGCCCCTCTTTGCCCTTGTCCGCCCCTCTTTGCCCTTGTCCGCCCCTCTTTGCCCTTGTCCGCCCCTCTTTGCCGTTGTCCAGTGCACTCCACACTTGTCCGCCCCTCCTTGCCCTCGCCCGCCCCTCCTTGCCCTCGCCCGCCCCTCCTTGCCCTCGCCCGCCCCTCCTTGCCCTCGCCCGCCCCTCCTTGCCCTCGTCTCGTATTCTCTGCGCTGGTCCGCCACTCTTTGCCCTCGTCCCGTATTCTCCGCCCTTGTCCGCCCCCCTTTGCCCTTGTCCGCCCCCCTTTGCCCTTGTCCGCCCCCCTTTGCCCTTGTCCGCCCCCCTTTGCCCTTGTCCGCCCCCCTTTGCCCTTGTCCGCCCCCCTTTGCCCTTGTCCGCCCCCCTTTGCCCTTGTCCGCCCCCCTTTGCCCTTGTCCGCCCCCCTTTGCCCTTGTCCGCCCCCCTTTGCCCTTGTCCGCCCCCCTTTGCCCTTGTCCGCCCCCCTTTGCCCTTGTCCGCCCCCCTTTGCCCTTGTCCGCCCCCCTTTGCCCTTGTCCGCCCCCCTTTGCCCTTGTCCGCCCCCCTTTGCCCTTGTCCGCCCCCCTTTGCCCTTGTCCGCCCCCCTTTGCCCTTGTCCGCCCCTCTTTGCCCTTGTCCGCCCCTCTTTGCCCTTGTCCGCCCCTCTTTGCCCTTGTCCGCCCCTCTTTGCCCTCGTCCGCCCCTCTTTGCCCTCGCCCGCCCCTCCTTGCCCTCGCCCGCCCCTCCTTGCCCTCGCCCGCCCCTCCTTGCCCTCGCCCGCCCCTCCTTGCCCTCGCCCGCCCCTCCTTGCCCTCGTCTCGTATTCTCTGCGCTGGTCCGCCACTCTTTGCCCTCGTCCCGTATTCTCCGCCCTTGTCCGCCCCCCTTTGCCCTTGTCCGCCCCCCTTTGCCCTTGTCCGCCCCCCTTTGCCCTTGTCCGCCCCCCTTTGCCCTTGTCCGCCCCCCTTTGCCCTTGTCCGCCCCCCTTTGCCCTTGTCCGCCCCCCTTTGCCCTTGTCCGCCCCCCTTTGCCCTTGTCCGCCCCCCCTTTGCCCTTGTCCGCCCCTCTTTGCCCTTGTCCGCCCCTCTTTGCCCTTGTTCCGTATTCTCTGCGCTTGTCCGCCCCTCTTTGCCCTTGTCCGCCCCTCTATGCCCTTGTCCGCCCCTCTATGCCCTTGTCCGCCCCTCTATGCCCTTGTCCGCCCCTCTATGCCCTTGTCCGCCCCTCTATGCCCTTGTCCGCCCCTCTTTGCTCTTGTCCCGTATTGTCCGCTCTTGTCTGCCCCTCCTTTCACTTGTCCCGTATTTTCTGCACTTGTCTGCCCCTCTTTGCCATTGTCCAGCCGTCTTTGCCCTTGTCCGCACTTCTTTCCCCTTCTCCTCTCATTTTAGCCCTTTTCCGTCCGTCTTTGCACTTGTCCGCTCCTCTTTGCCCTTGTCCCATATTCTCCAAATTCGTCCAATCCTCTTTCTGCTTTTCCCCGTATTCTCCGCCCTTCTCAGCCCCTCTTTGCACTTGTCAGCCCCTCTTTGCCCTTCTCCCGTATTCTGTGCCCTTGTCCGCCCCTCTGTGCCCTTGTCCGCCCCTCTGTGCCCTTGTCCGCCCCTCTGTGCCCTTGTCCGCCCCTCTTTGCCCTTGTCCGCCCCTCTTTGCCTTTGTCCCTTATTCTCCGCAGTTGTGTGCCCGTCTTTGCCTTTGTCCGCCCGTCTTTGCCCTTGTCCGCACTTCTTTCCCCTCTCCGCCCATCTTAGCCCTTTTCCGTCCGTCTTTGCCCTTGTCCGCTCCTCTTTGCCCTTGTCCCGTATTCTCCAACCTCGTCCACTCCTCTTTCTGCTTTTCCCGTATTCTCCGCCGTTGTCAGCCCCTCTTTGCCCTTCTCCCGTATTCTCTGCACTTCCCCGCCCCCCTTTGCCCTTGTCCGCCCCCCTTTGCCCTTGTCCGCCCCCCTTTGCCCTTGTCCGCCCCCCTTTGCCCTTGTCCGCCCCCCTTTGCCCTTGTCCGCCCCCCTTTGCCCTTGTCCGCCCCCCTTTGCCCTCGCCCGCCCCTCTTTGCCCTCGCCCGCCCCTCCTTGCCCTCGCCCGCCCCTCCTTGCCCTCGCCCGCCCCTCCTTGCCCTCGCCCGCCCCTCCTTGCCCTCGCCCGCCCCTCCTTGCCCTCGCCCGCCCCTCCTTGCCCTCGCCCGCCCCTCCTTGCCCTCGCCCGCCCCTCCTTGCCCTCGCCCGCCCCTCCTTGCCCTCGCCCGCCCCTCCTTGCCCTCGCCCGCCCCTCCTTGCCCTCGCCCGCCCCTCCTTGCCCTCGCCCGCCCCTCCTTGCCCTCGCCCGCCCCTCCTTGCCCTCGCCCGCCCCTCCTTGCCCTCGCCCGCCCCTCCTTGCCCTCGCCCGCCCCTCCTTGCCCTCGCCCGCCCCTCCTTGCCCTCGCCCGCCCCTCCTTGCCCTCGCCCGCCCCTCCTTGCCCTCGCCCGCCCCTCCTTGCCCTCGCCCGCCCCTCCTTGCCCTCGTCTCGTATTCTCTGCGCTGGTCCGCCACTCTTTGCCCTCGTCCCGTATTCTCCGCCCTTGTCCGCCCCCCTTTGCCCTTGTCCGCCCCCCCTTTGCCCTTGTCCGCCCCCCTTTGCCTTGTCCGCCCCCCTTTGCCCTTGTCCGCCCCCCTTTGCCCTTGTCCGCCCCCCTTTGCCCTTGTCCGCCCCCCTTTGCCCTTGTCCGCCCCCCTTTGCCCTTGTCCGCCCCCCTTTGCCCTTGTCCGCCCCCCTTTGCCCTTGTCCGCCCCCCTTTGCCCTTGTCCGCCCCTCTTTGCCCTTGTCCGCCCCTCTTTGCCCTTGTCCGCCCCTCTTTGCCCTTGTCCGCCCCTCTTTGCCCTTGTCCGCCCCTCTTTGCCCTTGTCCGCCCCTCTTTGCCCTTGTCCGCCCCTCTTTGCCCTTGTCCGCCCCTCTTTGCCCTTGTCCGCCCCTCTTTGCCCTTGTCCGCCCCTCTTTGCCCTTGTCCAGTGCACTCCACACTTGTCCGCCCCTCCTTGCCCTCGCCCGCCCCTCCTTGCTCTCGCCCGCCCCTCCTTGCCCTCGCCCGCCCCTCCTTGCCCTCGCCCGCCCCTCCTTGCCCTCGCCCGCCCCTCCTTGCCCTCGTCTCGTATTCTCTGCGCTGGTCCGCCACTCTTTGCCCTCGTCCCGTATTCTCCGCCCTTGTCCGCCCCCCTTTGCCCTTGTCCGCCCCCCTTTGCCCTTGTCCGCCCCCCTTTGCCCTTGTCCGCCCCCCTTTGCCCTTGTCCGCCCCCCTTTGCCCTTGTCCGCCCCCCTTTGCCCTTGTCCGCCCCCCTTTGCCCTTGTCCGCCCCCCTTTGCCCTTGTCCGCCCCCCTTTGCCCTTGTCCGCCCCTCTTTGCCCTTGTCCCGTATTCTCTGCGCTTGTCCGCCCCTCCTTGCCCTCGCCCGCCCCTCCTTGCCCTCGCCCGCCCCTCCTTGCCCTCGTCTCGTATTCTCTGCGCTGGTCCGCCACTCTTTGCCCTCGTCCCGTATTCTCCGCCCTTGTCCGCCCCCCTTTGCCCTTGTCCGCCCCCCTTTGCCCTTGTCCGCCCCCCTTTGCCCTTGTCCGCCCCCCTTTGCCCTTGTCCGCCCCCCTTTGCCCTTGTCCGCCCCCCTTTGCCCTTGTCCGCCCCCCTTTGCCCTTGTCCGCCCCCCTTTGCCCTTGTCCGCCCCCCTTTGCCCTTGTCCGCCCCCCTTTGCCCTTGTCCGCCCCCCTTTGCCCTTGTCCGCCCCTCTTTGCCCTTGTCCGCCCCTCTTTGCCCTTGTCCCGTATTCTCTGCGCTTGTCCGCCCCTCTTTGCCCTTGTCCGCCCCTCTTTGCCCTTGTCCGCCCCTCTATGCCCTTGTCCGCCCCTCTATGCCCTTGTCCGCCCCTCTATGCCCTTGTCCGCCCCTCTATGCCCTTGTCCGCCCCTCTATGCCCTTGTCCGCCCCTCTTTGCTCTTGTCCCGTATTGTCCGCTCTTGTCTGCCCCTCCTTTCACTTGTCCCGTATTTTCTGCACTTGTCTGCCCCTCTTTGCCATTGTCCAGCCGTCTTTGCCCTTGTCCGCACTTCTTTCCCCTTCTCCTCTCATTTTAGCCCTTTTCCGTCCGTCTTTGCACTTGTCCGCTCCTCTTTGCCCTTGTCCCATATTCTCCAAATTCGTCCAATCCTCTTTCTGCTTTTCCCCGTATTCTCCGCCCTTCTCAGCCCCTCTTTGCACTTGTCAGCCCCTCTTTGCCCTTCTCCCGTATTCTGTGCCCTTGTCCGCCCCTCTGTGCCCTTGTCCGCCCCTCTGTGCCCTTGTCCGCCCCTCTGTGCCCTTGTCCGCCCCTCTTTGCCCTTGTCCGCCCCTCTTTGCCTTTGTCCCTTATTCTCCGCAGTTGTGTGCCCGTCTTTGCCTTTGTCCGCCCGTCTTTGCCCTTGTCCGCACTTCTTTCCCCTCTCCGCCCATCTTAGCCCTTTTCCGTCCGTCTTTGCCCTTGTCCGCTCCTCTTTGCCCTTGTCCCGTATTCTCCAACCTCGTCCACTCCTCTTTCTGCTTTTCCCGTATTCTCCGCCGTTGTCAGCCCCTCTTTGCCCTTCTCCCGTATTCTCTGCACTTCCCCGCCCCCCTTTGCCCTTGTCCGCCCCCCTTTGCCCTTGTCCGCCCCCCTTTGCCCTTGTCCGCCCCCCTTTGCCCTTGTCCGCCCCCCTTTGCCCTTGTCCGCCCCCCTTTGCCCTTGTCCGCCCCCCCTTTGCCCTTGTCCGCCCCCCTTTGCCCTTGTCCGCCCCCCTTTGCCCTTGTCCGCCCCCCTTTGCCCTTGTCCGCCCCCCTTTGCCCTTGTGCGCCCCCCTTTGCCCTTGTGCGCCCCCCTTTGCCCTTGTGCGCCCCTCTTTGCCCTTGTGCGCCCCTCTTTGCCCTTGTGCGCCCCTCTTTGCCCTTGTCCGCCCCTCTTTGCCCTTGTCCCGTATTCTCCGCACTTGTCCGCCCCTCTTTGCCCTTGTCCCGTATTCTCCGCACTTGTCCGCCCATCTTTGACATTGTCCACCACCTTTAACCTTGTCCGACCCTTTTTGCCCTTCTCTGTCCCTCTTTGCCCTTGTCCCGTATTCTCCGCACTTGTCCGACCCTCTTTGCACTTGTCCGCCCCTGTTTGCCCTTGTCCCATATTCTCCACACTTGTCTGCTCCTCTTTGCACTTGTCTGCCCCTCTTTGCTGTTTTCCGCCCCTATTTGCCCTTGTCCCGTATTCTCCGCACTTGTCCGCCCCTTTTTTCCCTTTTCCGCGCCTCTTTGCCCTTCTCCACAAATCTTTGCCCTTGTCCCCTATTCTCCGCACTTGTCCGCCTCTCTTTTCCCTTGTCCGCCCCTCCTTGCTCTTGTCCTTTATTCTCCGCAGTTGTCCGCCCCTCTTTGCCCTTGTCCGCCCCTCTTTGCCCTTGTCCGCCCCTCTTTGCCCTTGTCCGCCCCTCTTTGCCCTTGTCCGCCCCTCTTTGCCCTTGTCCGCCCCTCTTTGCCCTTGTCCGCCCCTCTTTGCCCTTGTCCGCCCCTCTTTGCCCTTGTCCGCCCCTCTTTGCCCTTGTCCGCCCCTCTTTGCCCTTGTCCGCCCCTCTTTGCCCTTGTCCGCCCCTCTTTGCCCTTGTCCGCCCCTCTTTGCCCTTGTCCGCCCCTCTTTGCCCTTGTCCGCCCCTCTTTGCCCTTGTCCGCCCCTCTTTGCCCTTGTCCGCCCCTCTTTGCCCTTGTCCGCCCCTCTTTGCCCTTGTCCGCCCCTCTTTGCCCTTGTCCGCCCCTCTTTGCCCTTGTCCGCCCCTCTTTGCCCTTGTCCGCCCCTCTTTGCCCTTGTCCGCCCCTCTTTGCCCTTGTCCGCCCCTCTTTGCCCTTGTCCGCCCCTCTTTGCCCTTGTCCGCCCCTCTTTGCCCTTGTCCGCCCCTCTTTGCCCTTGTCCGCCCCTCTTTGCCCTTGTCCGCCCCTCTTTGCCCTTGTCCGCCCCTCTTTGCCCTTGTCCGCCCCTCTTTGCCCTTGTCCGCCCCTCTTTGCCCTTGTCCGCCCCTCTTTGCCCTTGTCCGCCCCTCTTTGCCCTTGTCCGCCCCTCTTTGCCCTTGTCCGCCCCTCTTTGCCCTTGTCCGCCCCTCTTTGCCCTTGTCCGCCCCCTTTGCCCTTGTCCGCCCCTCTTTGCCCTTGTCCGCCCCTCTTTGCCCTTGTCCGCCCCTCTTTGCCCTTGTCCGCCCCTCTTTGCCCTTGTCCGCCCCTCTTTGCCCTTGTCCGCCCCTCTTTGCCCTTGTCCGCCCCTCTTTGCCCTTGTCCGCCCCTCTTTGCCCTTGTCCGCCCCTCTTTGCCCTTGTCCGCCCCTCTTTGCCCTTGTCCGCCCCTCTTTGCCCTTGTCCGCCCCTCTTTGCCCTTGTCCGCCCCTCTTTGCCCTTGTCCGCCCCTCTTTGCCCTTGTCCGCCCCTCTTTGCCCTTGTCCGCCCCTCTTTGCCCTTGTCCGCCCCTCTTTGCCCTTGTCCGCCCCTCTTTGCCCTTGTCCGCCCCTCTTTGCCCTTGTCCGCCCCTCTTTGCCCTTGTCCGCCCCTCTTTGCCCTTGTCCGCCCCTCTTTGCCCTTGTCCGCCCCTCTTTGCCCTTGTCCGCCCCTCTTTGCCCTTGTCCGCCCCTCTTTGCCCTTGTCCGCCCCTCTTTGCCCTTGTCCGCCCCTCTTTGCCCTTGTCCAGTGCACTCCACACTTGTCCGCCCCTCCTTGCCCTCGCCCGCCCCTCCTTGCCCTCGCCCGCCCCTCCTTGCCCTCGTCTCGTATTCTCTGCGCTGGTCCGCCACTCTTTGCCCTCGTCCCGTATTCTCCGCCCTTGTCCGCCCCCCTTTGCCCTTGTCCGCCCCCCTTTGCCCTTGTCCGCCCCCCTTTGCCCTTGTCCGCCCCCCTTTGCCCTTGTCCGCCCCCCTTTGCCCTTGTCCGCCCCCCTTTGCCCTTGTCCGCCCCCCTTTGCCCTTGTCCGCCCCCCTTTGCCCTTGTCCGCCCCCCTTTGCCCTTGTCCGCCCCTCTTTGCCCTTGTCCCGTATTCTCTGCCCTTGTCCGCCCCTCTTTGCCCTTGTCCGCCCCTCTTTGCCCTTGTCCGCCCCTCTTTGCCCTTGTCCGCCCCTCTTTGCCCTTGTCCGCCCCTCTTTGCCCTTGTCCGCCCCTCTTTGCCCTTGTCCGCCCCTCTTTGCCCTTGTCCAGTGCACTCCACACTTGTCCGCCCCTCCTTGCCCTCGCCCGCCCCTCCTTGCCCTTGCCCGCCCCTCCTTGCCCTCGTCTCGTATTCTCTGCGCTGGTCCGCCACTCTTTGCCCTCGTCCCGTATTCTCCGCCCTTGTCCGCCCCCCTTTGCCCTTGTCCGCCCCCCTTTGCCCTTGTCCGCCCCCCTTTGCCCTTGTCCGCCCCCCTTTGCCCTTGTCCGCCCCCCTTTGCCCTTGTCCGCCCCCCTTTGCCCTTGTCCGCCCCCCTTTGCCCTTGTCCGCCCCCCTTTGCCCTTGTCCGCCCCCCTTTGCCCTTGTCCGCCCCCCTTTGCCCTTGTCCGCCCCCCTTTGCCCTTGTCCGCCCCCCTTTGCCCTTGTCCGCCCCCCTTTGCCCTTGTCCGCCCCCCTTTGCCCTTGTCCGCCCCCCTTTGCCCTTGTCCGCCCCTCTTTGCCCTTGTCCGCCCCTCTTTGCCCTTGTCCGCCCCTCTTTGCCCTTGTCCGCCCCTCTTTGCCCTTGTCCGCCCCTCTTTGCCCTTGTCCCGTATTCTCTGCCCTTGTCCGCCCCTCTTTGCCCTTGTCCGCCCCTCTTTGCCCTTGTCCGCCCCTCTTTGCCCTTGTCCGCCCCTCTTTGCCCTTGTCCGCCCCCTCTTTGCCCTTGTCCGCCCCTCTATGCCCTTGTCCGCCCCTCTATGCCCTTGTCCGCCCCTCTATGCCCTTGTCCGCCCCTCTATGCCCTTGTCCGCCCCTCTATGCCCTTGTCCGCCCCTCTATGCCCTTGTCCGCCCCTCTATGCCCTTGTCCGCCCCTCTTTGCTCTTGTCCCGTATTGTCCGCTCTTGTCTGCCCCTCCTTTCACTTGTCCCGTATTTTCTGCACTTGTCTGCCCCTCTTTGCCATTGTCCAGCCGTCTTTGCCCTTGTCCGCACTTCTTTCCCCTTCTCCGCTCATTTTAGCCCTTTTCCGTCCGTCTTTGCACTTGTCCGCTCCTCTTTGCCCTTGTCCCATATTCTCCAAATTCGTCCAATCCTCTTTCTGCTTTTCCCCCGTATTCTCCGCCCTTCTCAGCCCCTCTTTGCACTTGTCAGCCCCTCTTTGCCCTTCTCCCGTATTCTCTGCCCTTGTCCGCCCCTCTGTGCCCTTGTCCGCCCCTCTGTGCCCTTGTCCGCCCCTCTGTGCCCTTGTCCGCCCCTCTGTGCCCTTGTCCGCCCCTCTGTGCCCTTGTCCGCCCCTCTTTGCCTTTGTCCCTTATTCTCCGCAGTTGTGTGCCCGTCTTTGCCTTTGTCCGCCCGTCTTTGCCCTTGTCCGCACTTCTTTCCCCTCTCCGCCCATCTTAGCCCTTTTCCGTCCGTCTTTGCCCTTGTCCGCTCCTCTTTGCCCTTGTCCCGTATTCTCCAACCTCGTCCACTCCTCTTTCTGCTTTTCCCGTATTCTCCGCCGTTGTCAGCCCCTCTTTGCCCTTCTCCCGTATTCTCTGCACTTCCCCGCCCCCCTTTGCCCTTGTCCGCCCCCCTTTGCCCTTGTCCGCCCCCCTTTGCCCTTGTCCGCCCCCCTTTGCCCTTGTCCGCCCCCCTTTGCCTTGTCCGCCCCCCTTTGCCCTTGTCCGCCCCCCTTTGCCCTTGTCCGCCACCCCCTTTGCCCTTGTCCCGTATTCTCCGCTCTTATTCGCCCCTCTTTGCCCTTGTCCGCCACTCTTTGCCCTTGTCCCGTATTCTCCACACTTGTCCGCCCCTCTTTGCCCTTGTCCGCCCCTCTTTCTCTTTCTCGGGTATTCTCCGCAATTGTCCCTCCCCTCTATGCCCTTGTCCGCCCCTCTTTGCCCTTGTCCCGTATTCTCCACAGTTGTCCGCCCCTCTTTGCACTTGTCCCTTATTCTCCGCACTTCTCCATCCCTCTTTGCCTTTGTGCGACCCTCTTTACCCTTGTCCGCCCCTCTTTGACCTTGTCCTTCACTCTTTGCACTTGTCTTCCCCTCTTTGCCCTTGTCTCGTATTCTCTGCCCTTGTCCGCCCCACTTTGCCCTTGTCCGCCCCTTTTTGCCCTTTTCCCGTATTCTCCACTCTTGTCCGCCCCTCTTTGCCCTTGTCCCACCCTCTTTGCCCTTGTCCCGTATTCTCCGCGCTTGTCCGCCACTCTTTGCCCTTGTCCCGTATTCTCCGCACTTGTCCGTCCCTCTTTGCCCTTGTCCGCCACTCTTTGCCCTTGTCCGCCACTCTTTGCCCTTGTCCGCCACTCTTTGCCCTTGTCCGCCACTCTTTGCCCTTGTCCGCCACTCTTTGCCCTTGTCCGCCACTCTTTGCCCTTGTCCGCCCCTCTGTGCCCTTGTCCCGTATTCTCTGCCCTTCTCCGTCCCTCTTTGCCCTTGTCCTGTATTCTCCGCACTTGTCCGCCCCTCTTTGCCCTTTTCCAACCCTCTTTGCACATGTCCGACACTCTTTCCACTTTTCCCGTATTCTCCGAACTTGTCTGCTCCTCTTTGCCCTTTTTAGCCCCTCTTTGCACTTGTCCACCCCTCTTTGCCCTTGTCCACCTCTCTTTGCCCTTGTCCCATATTCTCCGCACTTGTCCGTCCCTCTTTGCCCTTTTCCCGTATTCTCCGCACTTGTCCGCTCCTCTTTGCCATTTTCTGCCCATCTTTGCCCTTGTCCGCCCCTCTTTGCGCTTGTCCATCTCTCTTTGCCCTTGTCCAGTATTCTCCGCGTTTGTCCACCTTTCTTTGCCCTTGTCCGCCCCTCTTTGCCCTTGTCCCGTATTCTCCGCACTTCTCTGCCACTCTTTGCACTTTTCCCGTATTCTCTGTACTTCTCCGCCCCTCTTTGGCCTTGTCCACCCCTCTTTGCGCTTGTCACCTCCTCTTTGCCGTTGTCCGCCCCTCTTTGCACTTGTCTGCCCCTCTTTGACCTTGTCTGTCCCTTTTCCACTTGTCCGCCCCTCTCTGCACTTGTCTACCCCTCTTAGTCCTTGTCCGCCCCTCTATGCACTTGTCCCGTATTCTCAGCAATTCTCCGCCCCTTTTTGCCCTTGTCCCGTATTCTCCGCACCTCTCCGCCCCTCTGTGCCCTTGTCCGCCCCTCTGTGCCCTTGTCCGCCCCTCTGTGCCCTTGTCCGCCCCTCTGTGCCCTTGTCAGCCCCTCTTTGCACTTGTCCAATATTCTCCGCCCTTGTCCGCAAATATTTGCCTTGTCCCGTATTCTCCGCCCTTGTCCGCCCCTCCTTTCCGTTGTCCCTTATTATCAGCCCTTGTCCGCCCGTCTGTGCCCTTGTCCGCCCGTCTGTGCCCTTGTCCGCCCGTCTGTGCCCTTGTCCGCCCGTCTGTGCCCTTGTCCGCCCGTCTGTGCCCTTGTCCGCCCGTCTGTGCCCTTGTCCGCCCGTCTGTGCCCTTCTCCGTCAGTCTTATCCATTGTCCGCTCCTCTTTGCAATTCTCCGCCCGTCTTTGCCTTTGTCTGCCCATCTTTTCCCTTGTCCCGTATTCTCCCCCCATTGTCCGCCCCTCTTTCAATTTGTCCCGTATTCTCCACACTTGTCCGCCCCTCTATGCCCTTGTCGGCCCCTCTTTGCCCTTGTCCGGTATTCTCCCCCCTTTTCCGCCCGTATTTCCGCTTGACCCGTATTCTCCTCACTGGTCCGCCCCTCTTTGCCCTTCTCCATCCCTCTTTGACCTTGCCCTGTATTCTCCGCACTTCTCCGCCACTCTTTGCCCTTGTCTGCCCCTCTTTCCCTTTTCCGCGCCTCTTTGCCCTTGTCCGCCCCTCTTTGCCCTTGTCCGCCCCTCTTTGCCCTTGTCCGCCCCTCTTTGCCCTTGTCCGCCCCTCTTTGCCCTTGTCCGCCCCTCTTTGCCCTTGTCCGCCCCTCTTTGCCCTTGTCCGCCCCTCTTTGCCCTTGTCCGCCCCTCTTTGCCCTTGTCCGCCCCTCTTTGCCCTTGTCCGCCCCTCTTTGCCCTTGTCCGCCCCTCTGTGCCCTTGTCCGCCCCTCTGTGCCCTTGTCCGCCCCTCTGTGCCCTTGTCCGCCCCTCTGTGCCCTTGTCCGCCCCTCTTTGCCTTTGTCCCTTATTCTCCGCAGTTGTGTGCCCGTCTTTGCCTTTGTCCGCCCGTCTTTGCCCTTGTCCGCACTTCTTTCCCCTCTCCGCCCATCTTAGCCCTTTTCCGTCCGTCTTTGCCCTTGTCCGCTCCTCTTTGCCCTTGTCCCGTATTCTCCAACCTCGTCCACTCCTCTTTCTGCTTTTCCCGTATTCTCCGCCGTTGTCAGCCCCTCTTTGCCCTTCTCCCGTATTCTCTGCACTTCCCCGCCCCCCTTTGCCCTTGTCCGCCCCCCTTTGCCCTTGTCCGCCCCCCTTTGCCCTTGTCCGCCCCCCTTTGCCCTTGTCCGCCCCCCTTTGCCCTTGTCCGCCCCCCTTTGCCCTTGTCCGCCCCCCTTTGCCCTTGTCCGCCCCCCTTTGCCCTTGTCCCGTATTCTCCGCTCTTATTCGCCCCTCTTTGCCCTTGTCCGCCACTCTTTGCCCTTGTCCCGTATTCTCCACACTTGTCCGCCCCTCTTTGCCCTTGTCCGCCCCTCTTTCTCTTTCTCGGGTATTCTCCGCAATTGTCCTCCCCTCTATGCCCTTGTCCGCCCCTCTTTGCCCTTGTCCCGTATTCTCCACAGTTGTCCGCCCCTCTTTGCACTTGTCCCTTATTCTCCGCACTTCTCCATCCCTCTTTGCCTTTGTGCGACCCTCTTTACCCTTGTCCGCCCCTCTTTGACCTTGTCCTTCACTCTTTGCACTTGTCTTCCCCTCTTTGCCCTTGTCTCGTATTCTCTGCCCTTGTCCGCCCCACTTTGCCTTGTCCGCCCCTTTTTGCCCTTTTCCCGTATTCTCCACTCTTGTCCGCCCCTCTTTGCCCTTGTCCCACCCTCTTTGCCCTTGTCCCGTATTCTCCGCGCTTGTCCGCCACTCTTTGCCCTTGTCCCGTATTCTCCGCACTTGTCCGTCCCTCTTTGCCCTTGTCCGCCACTCTTTGCCCTTGTCCGCCACTCTTTGCCCTTGTCCGCCACTCTTTGCCCTTGTCCGCCACTCTTTGCCCTTGTCGCCCCTCTGTGCCCCTTGTCCCGTATTCTCTGCCCTTCTCCGTCCCTCTTTGCCCTTGTCCCTGTATTCTCCGCACTTGTCCGCCCCTCTTTGCCCTTTTCCAACCCTCTTTGCACATGTCCGACACTCTTTTCCACTTTTCCCGTATTCTCCGAACTTGTCTGCTCCTCTTTGCCCTTTTTAGCCCCCTCTTTGCACTTGTCACCCCTCTTTGCCCTTGTCCACCTCTCTTTGCCCTTGTCCCATATTCTCCGCACTTGTCCGTTCCCTCTTTGCCCTTTTCCCGTATTCTCCGCACTTGTCCGCTCCTCTTTGCCATTTTCAGCCCATCTTTGCCCTTGTCCGCCCCTCTTTGCGCTTGTCCATCTCTCTTTGCCCTTGTCCAGTATTCTCCGCGTTTGTCCACCTTTCTTTGCCCTTGTCCGCCCCTCTTTGCCCTTGTCCCGTATTCTCCGCACTTCTCTGCCACTCTTTGCACTTTTCCCGTATTCTCTGTACTTCTCCGCCCCTCTTTGGCCTTGTCCACCCCTCTTTGCGCTTGTCACCTCCTCTTTGCCGTTGTCCGCCCCTCTTTGCACTTGTCTGCCCCTCTTTGACCTTGTCTGTCCCTTTTCCACTTGTCCGCCCCTCTCTGCACTTGTCTACCCCTCTTAGTCCTTGTCCGCCCCTCTATGCACTTGTCCCGTATTCTCAGCAATTCTCCGCCCCTTTTTGCCCTTGTCCCGTATTCTCCGCACCTCTCCGCCCCTCTGTGCCCTTGTCCGCCCCTCTGTGCCCTTGTCCGCCCCTCTGTGCCCTTTTCCGCCCCTCTGTGCCCTTGTCAGCCCCTCTTTGCACTTGTCCAATATTCTCCGCCCTTGTCCGCAAATATTTGCCTTGTCCCGTATTCTCCGCCCTTGTCCGCCCCTCCTTTCCGTTGTCCCTTATTATCAGCCCTTGTCCGCCCGTCTGTGCCCTTGTCCGCCCGTCTGTGCCCTTGTCCGCCCGTCTGTGCCCTTGTCCGCCCGTCTGTGCCCTTCTCCGTCAGTCTTATCCATTGTCCGCTCCTCTTTGCAATTCTCCGCCCGTCTTTGCCTTTGTCTGCCCATCTTTTCCCTTGTCCCGTATTCTCCCCCCATTGTCCGCCCCTCTTTCAATTTGTCCCGTATTCTCCACACTTGTCCGCCCCTCTATGCCCTTGTCGGCCCCTCTTTGCCCTTGTCCGGTATTCTCCCCCCTTTTCCGCCCGTATTTCCGCTTGACCCGTATTCTCCTCACTGGTCCGCCCCTCTTTGCCCTTGTCCGCCCCTCTTTGCCCTTGTCCGCCCCTCTTTGCCCTTGTCCGCCCCTCTTTGCCCTCGTCCCGTATTCTACGCACTTGTCTGCCCCTCTTTGCACTTGTCCGCCACTATTTTCCTTTGTCCGCCCCTCTTTGCCCTTGTCCGCCCTTCTTTGCACTTTTCCCCTAGTCTCCGCACTTGTCCACCCCTCTTTGCCCTTGTTCGCCCCTCTTTGCCTTAATCCCGTATTCTCCGCAATTGTCCACCCCTCAATGCCCTTGTCCGCCCCTCTTTGCCTTTGTCTGGCTCTCTTTGCCGTTGTCCGCCCCTCTTTGCACTTGTCCCGTATTCTACGCACTTCTCCGCCTCTCTTTGCCCTTGTCCACCCCTCTTTCCCTTGTCTGCCCCTCTTTGAACTTCTCCGCCCCTCTTTGCAATTCTCTGCCCGTCTTTGCCCTTGTCCGCCCCTCTTTGCCCTTGTCCGCCCCTCTTTGCCCTTGTCCGCCCCTCTTTGCCCTTGTCCGCCCCTCTTTGCCCTAGTCCGCCCCTCTTTGCCCTAGTCCGCCCCTCTTTGCCCTAGTCCGCCCCTCTTTGCCCTTGTCCGCCCCTCTTTGCCCTTGTCCGCCCCTCTTTGCCCTAGTCCGCCCCTCTTTGCCCTAGTCCGCCCCTCTTTGCCCTAGTCCGCCCCTCTTTGCCCTAGTCCGCCCCTCTTTGCCCTAGTCCGCCCCTCTTTGCCCTAGTCCGCCCCTCTTTGCCCTAGTCCGCCCCTCTTTGCCCTTGTCCGCCCCTCTTTGCCCTTGTCCGCCCCTCTTTGCCCTAGTCCGCCCCTCTTTGCCCTTGTCCGCCCCTCTTTGCCCTTGTCCGCCCCTCTTTGCCCTTGTCCGCCCCTCTTTGCCCTTGTCCGCCCCTCTTTGCCCTTGTCCGCCCCTCTTTGCCCTTGTCCCGTACTCTCCGATCTTGTCCGCCCCTCTTTGCCCTTGTCCGCCCCTCTTTGCCTTGTCCGCCCCTCTTTGCCCTTGTCCGCCCCTCTTTGCCCTTGTCCGCCCCTCTTTGCCCTTGTCCGCCCCTCTTTGCCCTTGTCCGCCCCTCTTTGCCCTTGTCCGCCCCTCTTTGCCCTTGTCCGCCCCTCTTTGCCCTTGTCCGCCCCTCTTTGCCCTTGTCCGCCCCTCTTTGCCCTTGTCCGCCCCTCTTTGCCCTTGTCCGCCCCTCTTTGCCCTTGTCCGCCCCTCTTTGCCCTTGTCCGCCCCTCTTTGCCCTTGTCCGCCCCTCTTTGCCCTTGTCCGCCCCTCTTTGCCCTTGTCCGCCCCTCTTTGCCCTTGTCCGCCCCTCTTTGCCCTTGTCCCTTATTCTCTGTAGTTTTGCGCCCCTCTTTGCCCTTGTCCGCCCCTCTTTGCCCTTGTCCGCCCCTCTTTGCCCTTGTCCGCCCCTCTTTGCCCTTGTCCGCCCCTCTTTGCCCTTGTCCGCCCCTCTTTGCCCTTGTCCGCCCCTCTTTGCCCTTGTCCGCCCCTCTTTGCCCTTGTCCGCCCCTCTTTGCCCTAGTCCGCCCCTCTTTGCCCTAGTCCGCCCCTCTTTGCCCTAGTCCGCCCCTCTTTGCCCTAGTCCGCCCCTCTTTGCCCTAGTCCGCCCCTCTTTGCCCTAGTCCGCCCCTCTTTGCCCTAGTCCGCCCCTCTTTGACCTTGTCCGCCCCTCTTTGCCCTTGTCCGCCCCTCTTTGCCCTTGTCCCTTATTCTCTGTAGTTTTGCGCCCCTCTTTGCCCTTGTCCGCCCCTCTTTGCCCTTGTCCGCCCCTCTTTGCCCTTGTCCGCCCCTCTTTGCAATTCTCTGCCCGTCTTTGCCATTGTCCACCCCTCTTTGCCCTTGTCCGCCCCTCTTTGCCCTTGTCCGCCCCTCTTTGCCCTTGTCCGCCCCTCTTTGCCCTTGTCCGCCCCTCTTTGCCCTAGTCCGCCCCTCTTTGCCCTAGTCCGCCCCTCTTTGCCCTAGTCCGCCCCTCTTTGCCCTAGTCCGCCCCTCTTTGCCCTAGTCCGCCCCTCTTTGCCCTAGTCCGCCCCTCTTTGCCCTAGTCCGCCCCTCTTTGCCCTAGTCCGCCCCTCTTTGCCCTAGTCCGCCCCTCTTTGCCCTAGTCCGCCCCTCTTTGCCCTAGTCCGCCCCTCTTTGCCCTTGTCCGCCCCTCTTTGCCCTAGTCCGCCCCTCTTTGCCCTAGTCCGCCCCTCTTTGCCCTAGTCCGCCCCTCTTTGCCCTAGTCCGCCCCTCTTTGACCTTGTCCGCCCCTCTTTGCCCTTGTCCGCCCCTCTTTGCCCTTGTCCCTTATTCTCTGTAGTTTTGCGCCCCTCTTTGCCCTTGTCCGCCCCTCTTTGCCCTTGTCCGCCCCTCTTTGCCCTTGTCCGCCCCTCTTTGCCCTTGTCCGCCCGTCTTTGCCATTGTCCACCCCTCTTTGCCCTTGTCCGCCCCTCTTTGCCCTTGTCCGCCCCTCTTTGCCCTTGTCCGCCCCTCTTTGCCCTTGTCCGCCCCTCTTTGCCCTTGTCCGCCCCTCTTTGCCCTTGTCCGCCCCTCTTTGCCCTAGTCCGCCCCTCTTTGCCCTAGTCCGCCCCTCTTTGCCCTAGTCCGCCCCTCTTTGCCCTAGTCCGCCCCTCTTTGCCCTAGTCCGCCCCTCTTTGCCCTAGTCCGCCCCTCTTTGCCCTAGTCCGCCCCTCTTTGCCCTAGTCCGCCCCTCTTTGCCCTAGTCCGCCCCTCTTTGCCCTAGTCCGCCCCTCTTTGCCCTAGTCCGCCCCTCTTTGCCCTAGTCCGCCCCTCTTTGCCCTAGTCCGCCCCTCTTTGCCCTAGTCCGCCCCTCTTTGCCCTAGTCCGCCCCTCTTTGCCCTTGTCCGCCCCTCTTTGCCCTTGTCCGCCCCTCTTTGCCCTTGTCCGCCCCTCTTTGCCCTTGTCCGCCCCTCTTTGCCCTTGTCCGCCCCTCTTTGCCCTTGTCCGCCCCTCTTTGCCCTTGTCCGCCCCTCTTTGCCCTTGTCCGCCCCTCTTTGCCCTTGTCCCGTACCCTCCGATCTTGTCCGCCCCTCTTTGCCCTTGTCCGCCCCTCTTTGCCCTTGTCCGCCCCTCTTTGCCCTTGTCCGCCCCTCTTTGCCCTTGTCCGCCCCTCTTTGCCCTTGTCCGCCCCTCTTTGCCCTTGTCCGCCCCTCTTTGCCCTTGTCCGCCCCTCTTTGCCCTTGTCCGCCCCTCTTTGCCCTTGTCCGCCCCTCTTTGCCCTTGTCCGCCCCTCTTTGCCCTTGTCCCGTACTCTCCGATCTTGTCCGCCCCTCTTTGCCCTTGTCCGCCCCTCTTTGCCCTTGTCCGCCCCTCTTTGCCCTTGTCCGCCCCTCTTTGCCCTTGTCCGCCCCTCTTTGCCCTTGTCCGCCCCTCTTTGCCCTTGTCCCGTACCCTCCGATCTTTTCCGCCCCTCTTTGCCCTTGTCCGCCCCTCTTTGCCCTTGTCCGCCCCTCTTTGCCCTTGTCCGGTCCTCTTTGCCCTTGTCCGGTCCTCTTTGCCCTTGTCCGGTCCTCTTTGCCCTTGTCCGGTCCTCTTTGCCCTTGTCCGGTCCTCTTTGCCCTTGTCCGCCCCTCTTTGCCCTTGTCCGCCCCTCTTTGCCCTTGTCCGCCCCTCTTTGCCCTTGTCCGCCCCTCTTTGCCCTTGTCCGCCCCTCTTTGCCCTTGTCCGCCCCTCTTTGCCCTTGTCCGCCCCTCTTTGCCCTTGTCCCGTACTCTCCGATCTTGTCCGCCCCTCTTTGCCCTTGTCCGCCCCTCTTTGCCCTTGTCCGCCCCTCTTTGCCCTTGTCCGCCCCTCTTTGCCCTTGTCCGCCCCTCTTTGCCCTTGTCCGCCCCTCTTTGCCCTTGTCCGCCCCTCTTTGCCCTTGTCCGCCCCTCTTTGCCCTTGTCCGCCCCTCTTTGCCCTTGTCCGCCCCTCTTTGCCCTTGTCCGCCCCTCTTTGCCCTTGTCCGCCCCTCTTTGCCCTTGTCCCTTATTCTCTGTAGTTTTGCGCCCCTCTTTGCCCTTGTCCGCCCCTCTTTGCCCTTGTCCGCCCCTCTTTGCCCTTGTCCGCCCCTCTTTGCCCTTGTCCGCCCCTCTTTGCCCTTGTCCGCCCCTCTTTGCCCTTGTCCGCCCCTCTTTGCCCTTGTCCGCCCCTCTTTGCCCTTGTCCGCCCCTCTTTGCCCTTGTCCGCCCCTCTTTGCCCTTGTCCGCCCCTCTTTGCCCTTGTCCGCCCCTCTTTGCCCTTGTCCGCCCCTCTTTGCCCTTGTCCGCCCCTCTTTGCCCTTGTCCGCCCCTCTTTGCCCTTGTCCGCCCCTCTTTGCCCTTGTCCGCCCCTCTTTGCCCTTGTCCGCCCCTCTTTGCCCTTGTCCGCCCCTCTTTGCCCTTGTCCGCCCCTCTTTGCCCTTGTCCGCCCCTCTTTGCCCTTGTCCGCCCCTCTTTGCCCTTGTCCGCCCCTCTTTGCCCTTGTCCGCCCCTCTTTGCCCTTGTCCGCCCCTCTTTGCCCTTGTCCGCCCCTCTTTGCCCTTGTCCGCCCCTCTTTGCCCTTGTCCGCCCCTCTTTGCCCTTGTCCCGTGTTCTCCACACTTGTCTGCCCCTCTTTGCCCTTGTCCCGTGTTCTCCACACTTGTCTGCCCCTCTTTGCCCTTGTCCCGTGTTCTCCACACTTGTCTGCCCCTCTTTGCCCTTGTCCCGTGTTCTCCACACTTGTCTGCCCCTCTTTGCCCTTGTCCCGTGTTCTCCACACTTGTCCGCAACTCTTTGCCCTTGTCCCCCGCTCTTTGCCCTTGTCCCGTATTCTCTGCACTTCTCCGCCCCTCTTTGCCCTAGTCCGCCCCTCTTTGCCCTAGTCCGCCCCTCTTTGCCCTAGTCCGCCCCTCTTTGCCCTAGTCCGCCCCTCTTTGCCCTTTTCCGCCCCTCTTTGCCCTTGTCCGCCCCTCTTTGCCCTTGTCCGCCCCTCTTTGCCCTTGTCCGCCCCTCTTTGCCCTTGTCCGCCCCTCTTTGCCCTTGTCCGCCCCTCTTTGCCCTTGTCCGCCCTTCTTTGCACTTTTCCCCTAGTCTCCGCACTTGTCCACCCCTCTTTGCCCTTGTTCGCCCCTCTTTGCCTTAATCCCGTATTCTCCGCAATTGTCCACCCCTCAATGCCCTTGTCCGCCCCTCTTTGCCTTTGTCCGCCCCTCTTTGCCCTTGTCCGCCCCTCTTTGCCCTTGTCCGCCCCTCTTTGCCCTTGTCCGCCCCTCTTTGCCCTTGTCCGCCCCTCTTTGCCCTTGTCCGCCCCTCTTTGCCCTTGTCCGCCCCTCTTTGCCCTTGTCTGCCCCTCTTTGCCCTTGTCCCGTACCCTCCGATCTTTTCCGCCCCTCTTTGCCCTTGTCCGCCCCTCTTTGCCCTTGTCCGCCCCTCTTTGCCCTTGTCCGGTCCTCTTTGCCCTTGTCCGGTCCTCTTTGCCCTTGTCCGGTCCTCTTTGCCCTTGTCCGCCCCTCTTTGCCCTTGTCCGCCCCTCTTTGCCCTTGTCCGCCCCTCTTTGCCCTTGTCCGCCCCTCTTTGCCCTTGTCCGCCCCTCTTTGCCCTTGTCCGCCCCTCTTTGCCCTTGTCCGCCCCTCTTTGCCCTTGTCCGCCCCTCTTTGCCCTTGTCCCGTACTCTCCGATCTTGTCCGCCCCTCTTTGCCCTTGTCCGCCCCTCTTTGCCCTTGTCCGCCCCTCTTTGCCCTTGTCCGCCCCTCTTTGCCCTTGTCCGCCCCTCTTTGCCCTTGTCCGCCCCTCTTTGCCCTTGTCCGCCCCTCTTTGCCCTTGTCCGCCCCTCTTTGCCCTTGTCCCGTACTCTCCGATCTTGTCCGCCCCTCTTTGCCCTTGTCCGCCCCTCTTTGCCCTTGTCCGCCCCTCTTTGCCCTTGTCCGCCCCTCTTTGCCCTTGTCCGCCCCTCTTTGCCCTTGTCCGCCCCTCTTTGCCCTTGTCCGCCCCTCTTTGCCCTTGTCCGCCCCTCTTTGCCCTTGTCCGCCCCTCTTTGCCCTTGTCCGCCCCTCTTTGCCCTTGTCCGCCCCTCTTTGCCCTTGTCCGCCCCTCTTTGCCCTTGTCCGCCCCTCTTTGCCCTTGTCCGCCCCTCTTTGCCCTTGTCCGCCCCTCTTTGCCCTTGTCCGCCCCTCTTTGCCCTTGTCCGCCCCTCTTTGCCCTTGTCCGCCCCTCTTTGCCCTTGTCCGCCCCTCTTTGCCCTTGTCCGCCCCTCTTTGCCCTTGTCCGCCCCTCTTTGCCCTTGTCCGCCCCTCTTTGCCCTTGTCCGCCCCTCTTTGCCCTTGTCCGCCCCTCTTTGCCCTTGTCCGCCCCTCTTTGCCCTTGTCCGCCCCTCTTTGCCCTTGTCCGCCCCTCTTTGCCCTTGTCCGCCCCTCTTTGCCCTTGTCCGCCCCTCTTTGCCCTTGTCCGCCCCTCTTTGCCCTTGTCCGCCCCTCTTTGCCCTTGTCCGCCCCTATTTGCCCTTGTCCGCCCCTCTTTGCCCTTGTCCGCCCCTCTTTGCCCTTGTCCGCCCCTCTTTGCCCTTGTCCGCCCCTCTTTGCCCTTGTCCGCCCCTCTTTGCCCTTGTCCCGTGTTCTCCACACTTGTCTGCCCCTCTTTGCCCTTGTCCCGTGTTCTCCACACTTGTCTGCCCCTCTTTGCCCTTGTCCCGTGTTCTCCACACTTGTCTGCCCCTCTTTGCCCTTGTCCCGTGTTCTCCACACTTGTCCGCAACTCTTTGCCCTTGTCCCCCGCTCTTTGCCCTTGTCCCGTATTCTCTGCACTTCTCCGCCCCTCTTTGCCCTAGTCCGCCCCTCTTTGCCCTAGTCCGCCCCTCTTTGCCCTAGTCCGCCCCTCTTTGCCCTAGTCCGCCCCTCTTTGCCCTTGTCCGCCCCTCTTTGCCCTTGTCCGCCCCTCTTTGCCCTTGTCCGCCCCTCTTTGCCCTTGTCCGCCCCTCTTTGCCCTTGTCCGCCCCTCTTTGCCCTTGTCCGCCCCTCTTTGCCCTTGTCCGCCCCTCTTTGCCCTTGTCCGCCCTTCTTTGCACTTTTCCCCTAGTCTCCGCACTTGTCCACCCCTCTTTGCCCTTGTTCGCCCCTCTTTGCCTTAATCCCGTATTCTCCGCAATTGTCCACCCCTCAATGCCCTTGTCCGCCCCTCTTTGCCTTTGTCTGGCTCTCTTTGCCGTTGTCCGCCCCTCTTTGCACTTGTCCCGTATTCTACGCACTTCTCCGCCTCTCTTTGCCCTTGTCCACCCCTCTTTCCCTTGTCTGCCCCTCTTTGAACTTCTCCGCCCCTCTTTGCAATTCTCTGCCCCTCTTTGCCCTTGTCCGCCCCTCTTTGCCCTTGTCCGCCCCTCTTTGCCCTAGTCCGCCCCTCTTTGCCCTAGTCCGCCCCTCTTTGCCCTTGTCCGCCCCTCTTTGCCCTTGTCCGCCCCTCTTTGCCCTAGTCCGCCCCTCTTTGCCCTAGTCCGCCCCTCTTTGCCCTAGTCCGCCCCTCTTTGCCCTAGTCCGCCCCTCTTTGCCCTAGTCCGCCCCTCTTTGCCCTTGTCCGCCCCTCTTTGCCCTAGTCCGCCCCTCTTTGCCCTTGTCCGCCCCTCTTTGCCCTAGTCCGCCCCTCTTTGCCCTAGTCCGCCCCTCTTTGCCCTAGTCCGCCCCTCTTTGCCCTTGTCCGCCCCTCTTTGCCCTTGTCCGCCCCTCTTTGCCCTTGTCCGCCCCTCTTTGCCCTTGTCCGCCCCTCTTTGCCCTTGTCCGCCCCTCTTTGCCCTTGTCCGCCCCTCTTTGCCCTTGTCCCGTACTCTCCGATCTTGTCCGCCCCTCTTTGCCCTTGTCCGCCCCTCTTTGCCCTTGTCCGCCCCTCTTTGCCCTTGTCCGCCCCTCTTTGCCCTTGTCCGCCCCTCTTTGCCCTTGTCCGCCCCTCTTTGCCCTTGTCCGCCCCTCTTTGCCCTTGTCCGCCCCTCTTTGCCCTTGTCCGCCCCTCTTTGCCCTTGTCCGCCCCTCTTTGCCCTTGTCCGCCCCTCTTTGCCCTTGTCCGCCCCTCTTTGCCCTTGTCCGCCCCTCTTTGCCCTTGTCCGCCCCTCTTTGCCCTTGTCCGCCCCTCTTTGCCCTTGTCCGCCCCTCTTTGCCCTTGTCCGCCCCTCTTTGCCCTTGTCCGCCCCTCTTTGCCCTTGTCCGCCCCTCTTTGCCCTTGTCCGCCCCTCTTAGCCCTTGTCCGCCCCTCTTAGCCCTTGTCCGCCCCTCTTTGCCCTTGTCCGCCCCTCTTTGCCCTTGTCCGCCCCTCTTTGCCCTTGTCCGCCCCTCTTTGCCCTTGTCCGCCCCTCTTTGCCCTTGTCCGCCCCTCTTTGCCCTTGTCCCTTATTCTCTGTAGTTTTGCGCCCCTCTTTGCCCTTGTCCGCCCCTCTTTGCCCTTGTCCGCCCCTCTTTGCCCTTGTCCGCCCCTCTTTGCCCTAGTCCGCCCCTCTTTGCCCTAGTCCGCCCCTCTTTGCCCTAGTCCGCCCCTCTTTGCCCTAGTCCGCCCCTCTTTGCCCTAGTCCGCCCCTCTTTGCCCTAGTCCGCCCCTCTTTGCCCTAGTCCGCCCCTCTTTGCCCTAGTCCGCCCCTCTTTGCCCTAGTCCGCCCCTCTTTGCCCTAGTCCGCCCCTCTTTGCCCTAGTCCGCCCCTCTTTGCCCTAGTCCGCCCCTCTTTGCCCTAGTCCGCCCCTCTTTGCCCTTGTCCGCCCCTCTTTGCCCTTGTCCCTTATTCTCTGTAGTTTTGCGCCCCTCTTTGCCCTTGTCCGCCCCTCTTTGCCCTTGTCCGCCCCTCTTTGCCCTTGTCCGCCCCTCTTTGCCCTTGTCCGCCCCTCTTTGCCCTTGTCCGCCCCTCTTTGCCCTTGTCCGCCCCTCTTTGCAATTCTCTGCCCGTCTTTGCCATTGTCCACCCCTCTTTGCCCTTGTCCGCCCCTCTTTGCCCTTGTCCGCCCCTCTTTGCCCTTGTCCGCCCCTCTTTGCCCTTGTCCGCCCCTCTTTGCCCTTGTCCGCCCCTCTTTGCCCTTGTCCGCCCCTCTTTGCCCTTGTCCGCCCCTCTTTGCCCTTGTCCGCCCCTCTTTGCCCTAGTCCGCCCCTCTTTGCCCTAGTCCGCCCCTCTTTGCCCTAGTCCGCCCCTCTTTGCCCTAGTCCGCCCCTCTTTGCCCTAGTCCGCCCCTCTTTGCCCTAGTCCGCCCCTCTTTGCCCTAGTCCGCCCCTCTTTGCCCTAGTCCGCCCCTCTTTGCCCTAGTCCGCCCCTCTTTGCCCTAGTCCGCCCCTCTTTGCCCTAGTCCGCCCCTCTTTGCCCTTGTCCGCCCCTCTTTGCCCTTGTCCGCCCCTCTTTGCCCTTGTCCGCCCCTCTTTGCCCTTGTCCGCCCCTCTTTGCCCTTGTCCGCCCCTCTTTGCCCTTGTCCGCCCCTCTTTGCCCTTGTCCGCCCCTCTTTGCCCTTGTCCGCCCCTCTTTGCCCTTGTCCGCCCCTCTTTGCCCTTGTCCCGTACCCTCCGATCTTGTCCGCCCCTCTTTGCCCTTGTCCGCCCCTCTTTGCCCTTGTCCGGTCCTCTTTGCCCTTGTCCGCCCCTCTTTGCCCTTGTCCGCCCCTCTTTGCCCTTGTCCGCCCCTCTTTGCCCTTGTCCGCCCCTCTTTGCCCTTGTCCGCCCCTCTTTGCCCTTGTCCGCCCCTCTTTGCCCTTGTCCGCCCCTCTTTGCCCTTGTCCGCCCCTCTTTGCCCTTGTCCCGTACTCTCCGATCTTGTCCGCCCCTCTTTGCCCTTGTCCGCCCCTCTTTGCCCTTGTCCGCCCCTCTTTGCCCTTGTCCGCCCCTCTTTGCCCTTGTCCGCCCCTCTTTGCCCTTGTCCGCCCCTCTTTGCCCTTGTCCCGTACCCTCCGATCTTTTCCGCCCCTCTTTGCCTTGTCCGCCCCTCTTTGCCCTTGTCCGGTCCTCTTTGCCCTTGTCCGGTCCTCTTTGCCCTTGTCCGCCCCTCTTTGCCCTTGTCCGCCCCTCTTTGCCCTTGTCCGCCCCTCTTTGCCCTTGTCCGCCCCTCTTTGCCCTTGTCCGCCCCTCTTTGCCCTTGTCCGCCCCTCTTTGCCCTTGTCCGCCCCTCTTTGCCCTTGTCCCGTACTCTCCGATCTTGTCCGCCCCTCTTTGCCCTTGTCCGCCCCTCTTTGCCCTTGTCCGCCCCTCTTTGCCCTTGTCCGCCCCTCTTTGCCCTTGTCCGCCCCTCTTTGCCCTTGTCCGCCCCTCTTTGCCCTTGTCCGCCCCTCTTTGCCCTTGTCCGCCCCTCTTTGCCCTTGTCCGCCCCTCTTTGCCCTTGTCCGCCCCTCTTTGCCCTTGTCCGCCCCTCTTTGCCCTTGTCCCTTATTCTCTGTAGTTTTGCGCCCCTCTTTGCCCTTGTCCGCCCCTCTTTGCCCTTGTCCGCCCCTCTTTGCCCTTGTCCGCCCCTCTTTGCCCTTGTCCGCCCCTCTTTGCCCTTGTCCGCCCCTCTTTGCCCTTGTCCGCCCCTCTTTGCCCTTGTCCGCCCCTCTTTGCCCTTGTCCGCCCCTCTTTGCCCTTGTCCGCCCCTCTTTGCCCTTGTCCGCCCCTCTTTGCCCTTGTCCGCCCCTCTTTGCCCTTGTCCGCCCCTCTTTGCCCTTGTCCGCCCCTCTTTGCCCTTGTCCGCCCCTCTTTGCCCTTGTCCGCCCCTCTTTGCCCTTGTCCGCCCCTCTTTGCCCTTGTCCGCCCCTCTTTGCCCTTGTCCGCCCCTCTTTGCCCTTGTCCGCCCCTCTTTGCCCTTGTCCGCCCCTCTTTGCCCTTGTCCGCCCCTCTTTGCCCTTGTCCGCCCCTCTTTGCCCTTGTCCGCCCCTCTTTGCCCTTGTCCGCCCCTCTTTGCCCTTGTCCGCCCCTCTTTGCCCTTGTCCGCCCCTCTTTGCCCTTGTCCCGTGTTCTCCACACTTGTCTGCCCCTCTTTGCCCTTGTCCCGTGTTCTCCACACTTGTCTGCCCCTCTTTGCCCTTGTCCCGTGTTCTCCACACTTGTCTGCCCCTCTTTGCCCTTGTCCCGTGTTCTCCACACTTGTCCGCAACTCTTTGCCCTTGTCCCCCGCTCTTTGCCCTTGTCCCGTATTCTCTGCACTTCTCCGCCCCTCTTTGCCCTAGTCCGCCCCTCTTTGCCCTAGTCCGCCCCTCTTTGCCCTAGTCCGCCCCTCTTTGCCCTTTTCCGCCCCTCTTTGCCCTTTTCCGCCCCTCTTTGCCCTTTTCCGCCCCTCTTTGCCCTTGTCCGCCCCTCTTTGCCCTTGTCCGCCCCTCTTTGCCCTTGTCCGCCCCTCTTTGCCCTTGTCCGCCCCTCTTTGCCCTTGTCCGCCCCTCTTTGCCCTTGTCCGCCCCTCTTTGCCCTTGTCCGCCCCTCTTTGCCCTTGTCCGCCCCTCTTTGCCCTTGTCCGCCCCTCTTTGCCCTTGTCCGCCCCTCTTTGCCCTTGTCCGCCCCTCTTTGCCCTTGTCCGCCCCTCTTTGCCCTTGTCCGCCCCTCTTTGCCCTTGTCCGCCCCTCTTTGCCCTTGTCCGCCCCTCTTTGCCCTTGTCCGCCCCTCTTTGCCCTTGTCCGCCCCTCTTTGCCCTTGTCCGCCCCTCTTTGCCCTTGTCCGCCCCTCTTTGCCCTTGTCCGCCCCTCTTTGCCCTTGTCCGCCCCTCTTTGCCCTTGTCCGCCCCTCTTTGCCCTTGTCCGCCCCTCTTTGCCCTTGTCCGCCCCTCTTTGCCCTTGTCCGCCCCTCTTTGCCCTTGTCCGCCCCTCTTTGCCCTTGTCCGCCCCTCTTTGCCCTTGTCCGCCCCTCTTTGCCCTTGTCCGCCCCCTTTGCCCTTGTCCGCCCCCTTTGCCCTTGTCCGCCCCTCTTTGCCCTTGTCCGCCCCTCTTTGCCCTTGTCCGCCCCTCTTTGCCCTTGTCCGCCCCTCTTTGCCCTTGTCCGCCCCTCTTTGCCCTTGTCCGCCCCTCTTTGCCCTTGTCCGCCCCTCTTTGCCCTTGTCCGCCCCTCTTTGCCCTTGTCCGCCCCTCTTTGCCCTTGTCCGCCCCTCTTTGCCCTTGTCCGCCCCTCTTTGCCCTTGTCCGCCCCTCTTTGCCCTTGTCCGCCCCTCTTTGCCCTTGTCCGCCCCTCTTTGCCCTTGTCCGCCCCTCTTTGCCCTTGTCCGCCCCTCTTTGCCCTTGTCCGCCCCTCTTTGCCCTTGTCCGCCCCTCTTTGCCCTTGTCCGCCCCTCTTTGCCCTTGTCCGCCCCTCTTTGCCCTTGTCCGCCCCTCTTTGCCCTTGTCCGCCCCTCTTTGCCCTTGTCCGCCCCTCTTTGCCCTTGTCCGCCCCTCTTTGCCCTTGTCCGCCCCTCTTTGCCCTTGTCCGCCCCTCTTTGCCCTTGTCCGCCCCTCTTTGCCCTTGTCCGCCCCTCTTTGCCCTTGTCCGCCCCTCTTTGCCCTTGTCCCGTGTTCTCCACACTTGTCTGCCCCTCTTTGCCCTTGTCCCGTGTTCTCCACACTTGTCTGCCCCTCTTTGCCCTTGTCCCGTGTTCTCCACACTTGTCTGCCCCTCTTTGCCCTTGTCCCGTGTTCTCCACACTTGTCTGCCCCTCTTTGCCCTTGTCCCGTGTTCTCCACACTTGTCTGCCCCTCTTTGCCCTTGTCCCGTGTTCTCCACACTTGTCCGCAACTCTTTGCCCTTGTCCCCCGCTCTTTGCCCTTGTCCCGTATTCTCTGCACTTCTCCGCCCCTCTTTGCCCTTGTCCGCCCCTCTTTGCCCTTGTCCGCCCCTCTTTGCCCTAGTCCGCCCCTCTTTGCCCTAGTCCGCCCCTCTTTGCCCTAGTCCGCCCCTCTTTGCCCTAGTCCGCCCCTCTTTGCCCTTGTCCGCCCCTCTTTGCCCTTGTCCGCCCCTCTTTGCCCTTGTCCGCCCCTCTTTGCCCTTGTCCGCCCCTCTTTGCCCTTGTCCGCCCCTCTTTGCCCTTGTCCGCCCCTCTTTGCCCTTGTCCGCCCCTCTTTGCCCTTGTCCGCCCCTCTTTGCCCTTGTCCGCCCCTCTTTGCCCTTGTCCGCCCCTCTTTGCCCTTGTCCGCCCTCTTTGCCCTTGTCCTCACCTCTTTGCCTTTGTCCCTTATTCTCCGCAGTTGTGTGCCCCTCTTTGCCATTGTCCACCCGTCTTTGCCTTTGTCCGCCCGTCTTTGACCTTGTCCGCACTTCTTTCCCCTCTCTGCCCGTCTTTGCGCTTTTCCGTCCGTCTTTGCGCTTTTCCGTCCGTCTTTGCGCTTTTCCGTCCGTCTTTGCGCTTTTCCGTCCGTCTTTGCGCTTTTCCGTCCGTCTTTGCGCTTTTCCGTCCGTCTTTGCGCTTTTCCGTCCGTCTTTGCGCTTTTCCGTCCGTCTTTGCCCTTTTCCGTCCGTCTTTGCCCTTTTCCGTCCGTCTTTGCCCTTTTCCGTCCGTCTTTGCCCTTTTCCGTCCGTCTTTGCCCTTTTCCGTCCGTCTTTGCCCTTTTCCGTCCGTCTTTGCCCTTTTCCGTCCGTCTTTGCCCTTTTCCGTCCGTCTTTGCCCTTTTCCGTCCGTCTTTGCCCTTTTCCGTCCGTCTTTGCCCTTTTCCGTCCGTCTTTGCCCTTGTCCGCTCCTCTTTGCCCTTGTCCCGTATTCTCCAAACTCGTCGACTCCTCTTTCTGCTTCTCCCGTATTCTCCGCCGTTGTCAGCCCCTCTTTGCACTTGTCCGCCCCTCTTTGCCCTTCTCCCGAATTCTCTGCCCTCGTCCGCCCCTCTTTGCCCTTCTCCCGTATTCTCTGCCCTCGTCCGCCCCCTTTGCCCTCGTCCGCCCCCCTTTGCCCTCGTCCGCCCCCCTTTGCCCTCGTCCGCCCCCCTTTGCCCTCGTCCGCCCCCCTTTGCCCTCGTCCGCCCCCCTTTGCCCTCGTCCGCCCCCCTTTGCCCTCGTCCGCCCCCCTTTGCCCTCGTCCGCCCCCCTTTGCCCTCGTCCGCCCCCCTTTGCCCTCGTCCGCCCCCCTTTGCCCTCGTCCGCCCCTCTTTGCCCTCGTCCGCCCCTCTTTCCCTTGTCCCGTATTCTCCGCCCTTGTCCCCCCCTCTTTGCCCTTGTCCCGTATTCTCTGCCTTTGTCTGCCCCTCTTTGCCCTTGTCCCGTATTCTCCGCCCTTGTCCCCCCCTCTTTGCCCTTGTCCCGTATTCTCTGCCTTTGTCCGCCCCTCTTTGCCCTTGTCCCGTATTCTCCGCACTTCTCCGCCCCTCTGTGCCCTTGTCCGCCCCTCTGTGCCCTTGTCCGCCCCTCTGTGCCCTTGTCCGCCCCTCTGTGCCCTTGTCCGCCCCTCTGTGCCCTTGTCCGCCCCTCTTTGCCCTTGTCCGCCCCTCTTTGCCCTTGTCCCGTATTCTCCGCTCTTATTTGCCCCTCATTGCCCTTGTCCGCCACTCTTTGCCCTTGTCCCGTATTCTCCGCACTTGTCTGCCCCTCTTTGCCCTTGTCCCATATTCTCCACAGTTTTCCGCCCCTCTTTGCCCTTGTCCGCCCCTCTTTGCCCTTGTCCGCCCCTCTTTGCCCTTGTCCGCCCCTCTTTGCCCTTGTCCGCCCCTCTTTGCCCTTGTCCGCCCCTCTTTGCCCTTGTCCGCCCCTCTTTGCCCTTGTCCGCCCCTCTTTGCCCTTGTCCGCCCCTCCTTGCCCTTGTCCGCCCCTCTTTGCCCTTGTCCCGTATTCTCCGCTCTTATTCGCCCCTCATTGCCCTTGTCCGCCACTCTTTGCCCTTGTCCCGTATTCTCCGCACTTGTCTGCCCCTCTTTGCCCTTGTCCCGTATTCTCCACAGTTTTCCGCCCCTCTTTGCCCTTGTCCGCCCCTCTTTGCCCTTGTCCGCCCCTCTTTGCCCTTGTCCGCCCCTCTTTGCCCTTGTCCGCCCCTCTTTGCCCTTGTCCGCCCCTCTTTGCCCTTGTCCGCCCCTCTTTGCCCTTGTCCGCCCCTCTTTGCCCTTGTCCGCCCCTCTTTGCCCTTGTCCGCCCCTCTTTGCCCTTGTCCGCCCCTCTTTGCCCTTGTCCGCCCCTCTTTGCCCTTGTCCACCCCTCGTTGCCCTTGTCCGCCCCTCGTTGCCCTTGTCCGCCCCTCGTTGCCCTTGTCCGCCCCTCGTTGCCCTTGTCCGCCCCTCGTTGCCCTTGTCCGCCCCTCGTTGCCCTTGTCCGCCCCTCCTTGCCCTTGTCCGCCCCTCCTTGCCCTTGTCCGCCCCTCCTTGCCCTTGTCCGCCCCTCCTTGCCCTTGTCCGCCCCTCCTTGCCCTTGTCCGCCCCTCCTTGCCCTTGTCCGCCCCTCCTTGCCCTTGTCCGCCCCTCTTTGCCCTTGTCCCGTATTCTCCGCTCTTATTCGCCCCTCATTGCCCTTGTCCGCCACTCTTTGCCCTTGTCACGTATTCTCCGCACTTGTCCGCCCCTCTTTGCCCTTGTCCCGTATTCTCCACATTTTTCCGCCCCTCTTTGCCCTTGTCCCTTATTCTCCGCACTTGTCCGCCCCTCTTTGCCCTTGTCCCGTATTCTCCGCACTTGTCCGCCCCTCTTTGCCCTTGTCCCGTATTCTCCGCACTTCTCCATCCCTCTTTGCCTTTGTGCGACCCTCTTTACCCTTGTCCGCCCCTCTTTGACCTTGTCCTTCACTCTTTGCACTTGTCTTCCCCTCTTTGCCCTTGTCCCGTATTCTCCGCACTTGTACGCCCCACTTTGCCCTTGTCCGCCCCTTTTTGCTCTTTTCCCGTATTCTCCACTCTTGTCCGCCCCTCTTTGCCCTTGTCCGCCCCTCTTTGCCCTTGTCCGCCCCTCTTTGCCCTTGTCCGCCCCTCTTTGCCCTTGTCCGCCCCTCTTTGCCCTTGTCCGCCCCTCTTTCTCTTTCTCGGGTATTCTCCGCAATTGTCCTCCCCTCTATGCCCTTGTCCGCCCCTCTTTGCCCTTGTCCCGTATTCTCCACAGTTGTCCGCCCCTCTTTGCACTTGTCCCTTAATTCTCCGCACTTCTCCATCCCTGTTTGCCTTTGTGCGACCCTCTTTACCCTTGTCCGCCCCTCTTTGACCTTGTCCTTCACTCTTTGCACTTGTCTTCCCCTCTTTGCCCTTGTCCCGTATTCTCCGCACTTGTACGCCCCACTTTGCCCTTGTCCGCCCCTTTTTGCCCTTTTCCTCCGCGCTTGTCCGCCACTCTTTGCCCTTGTCCCGTATTCTCCGCCCTTGTCCGTCCCTCTTTGCCCTTGTCCGCCACTCTTTGCCCTTGTCCGCCCCTCTGTGCCCTTGTCCCGTATTCTCTGCCCTTCTCCGTCCCTCTTTGCCCTTGTCCTGTATTCTCCACACTTGTCCGCCCCTCTTTGCCCTTTTCCAACCCTCTTTGCACATGTCCGACACTCTTTCCACTTTTCCCGTATTCTCCGAACTTGTCTGCTCCTCTTTGCCCTTTTCAGCCCCTCTTTGCACTTGTCCACCCCTCTTTGCCCTTGTCCACCTCTCTTTGCCCTTGTCCCATATTCTCCGCACTTCTCCGCCCCTCTTTGCCTTTTTCCCGTATTCTCCGCACTTGTCCGCTCCTCTTTGCCATTTTCTGCCCATCTTTGCCCTTGTCCGCCCCTCTTTGCGCTTGTCCATCTCTCTTTGCCCTTGTCCAGTATTCTCCGCATTTGTCCACCTTTCTTTGCCCTTGTCCGCCCCTCTTTGCCCTTGTCCCGTATTCTCCGCACTTCTCTGCCCCTCTTTGCACTTTTCCCGTATTCTCTGTACTTCTCCGCCCCTCTTTGGCCTTGTCCACCCCTCTTTGCGCTTGTCACCTCCTCTTTGCCGTTGTCCGCCCCTCTTTGCACTTGTCTGCCCCTCTTTGACCTTGTCTGTCCCTTTTCCACTTGTCCGCCCCTCTCTGCCCTTGTCTACCCCTCTTAGTCTTTGTCCGCCCCTCTATGCACTTGTCCTGTATTCTCAGCAATTCTCCGCCCCTTTTTGCCCTTGTCCCGTATTCTCCGCACCTCTCCGCCCCTCTTTGCCCTTGTCCGCCCCTCTTTGCCCTTGTCCGCCCCTCTTTGCCCTTGTCCGCCCCTCTTTGCCCTTGTCCGCCCCTCTGTGCCCTTGTCCGCCCCAATTTGCCATTGTCTGCACCTCTTTGCCCTTTTCCGCCCCACTTTGCCCTTGTCAGCCCCTCTTTGCACTTGTCCAATATTCTCCGCCCTTGTCCGCAAATATTTGCCTTGTCCCGTATTCTCCGCCCTTGTCCGCCCCTCCTTTCCGTTGTCCCTTATTATCAGCCCTTGTCCGCCCGTCTGTGCCCTTGTCCGCCCGTCTGTGCCCTTGTCCGCCCGTCTGTGCCCTTGTCCGCCCGTCTGTGCCCTTGTCCGCCCGTCTGTGCCCTTCTCCGTCAATCTTATCCATTGTCCGCCCCTCTTTGCAATTCTCCGCCCGTCTTTGCCTTTGTCTGCCCATCTTTTCCCTTGTCCCGTATTCTCCCCCCATTGTCCGCCCCTCTTTCAATTTGTCCCGTATTCTCCACACTTGTCCGCCCCTCTTTGCACTTGTCCGCCCCTCTATGCCCTTGTCGGCCCCTCTTTGCCCTTGTCCGGTATTCTCCCCCCTTTTCCGCCCGTATTTCCGCTTGACCCGTATTCTCCTCACTGGTCCGCCCCTCTTTGCCCTTCTCCATCCCTCTTTGACCTTGTCCTGTATTCTCCGCACTTCTCCGCCACTCTTTGCCCTTGTCTGATCCTCTTTCCCTTTTCTGCGCCTCTTTGAACTTGTCCGATATTCTTTGCCCTTGTCCGCCCCTCTTTGCCCTTGTCCGCCCCTCTTTGCCCTTGTCCGCCCCTCTTTGCCCTTGTCCGCCCCTCTTTGCCCTTGTCCGCCCCTCTTTGCCCTTGTCCGCCCCTCTTTGCCCTTGTCCGCCCCTCTTTGCCCTTGTCCGCCCCTCTTTGCCCTTGTCCGCCCCTCTTTGCCCTTGTCCGCCCCTCTTTGCCCTTGTCCGCCCCTCTTTGCCCTTGTCCGCCCCTCTTTGCCCTTGTCCGCCCCTCTTTGCCCTTGAGCCGTGTTCTCCGCCCTTGTCCGCCATTCTTTGCACTTGTCCCGTGTTCTTTGCACTTTTCCGCCCCTTTTTTCCCTTGTCCCGTACTCTCCGAACTTGTCCGCCCCTCTTTGCATTTTTCCGCCCCTCTTTACCATGTGCCGGTCCACTTTGCTCTTGACCGCGCCTCTATGCTCTTGTCCGCCCCTTTCTCCCCTTGTCCACCCTTCTTTACCCTTGTCCGCTCCTCTTTTCTTTTGTACGCCCCTCTTTGCCGTTGTCCGCTCCTCTTTGTCCTTGTCCACCTCTCTTTCCCCATGTCCGGTATTCTCCGCACTTCTCTGCCCCTCTTTGCCCTTGTCCGCCCCTCTTTGCCCTTGTCCGCCCCTCTTTGCCCTTGTCCGCCCCTCTTTGCCCTTGTCCGCCCCTCTTTGCCCTTGTCCGCCCCTCTTTGCCCTTGTCCGCCCCTCTTTGCCCTTGTCCGCCCCTCTTTGCCCTTGTCCGCCCCTCTTTGCCCTTGTCCGCCCCTCTTTGCCCTTGTCCGCTCCTCTTTCCCTTGTCCACTACTCTTTGCCCTTGTCCGCCCCTCTTTGCCCTAGTCCCGTGTTCTCCGCATTTGTCTGAACCTCTTTGCCATTGTCCCGTGTTCTCCGCATGTTTCCAACCCTCTTTGCCCTTGTACGCCCGTCTTTGCCCCTGTCCGCTCCTCTTTGCCCTTGTCCGCCCCTTTTTGCCCTTCTCCGCCCCCTTTGACCTTGTCGCCCCTCTTTGCCATGGTCCCGTATTCTCCAGAGTTCTCCGCCCCTCTTTGCCCTTTTCCGATGCTCTTGGCCCTTGTCGCATATTCTCCGCAATTCTCTGCCCCTCTTTGCCCTTGTCCACCCCTCTTTGCCCTTCTCCACCCTTCTTTGCCCTTGTCCACCTCTCCTTGCCCTTCTCCGCCCCTCTTTGCCCTTGTCCCGTATTCTCCGCACTTCTCCGCCCCTTGTTTGCTCTTTTCCGGCCCTCTTTGCCCTTGTCCGCCAATTTTTGCCTTTTCCGCACGTCTATGCCCTTGCCCGCCCGTCTATGCCCTTGTCCCTTCTTCTCCGCACTTCTCCGCCTTTTCTTTACCCTTGTCCGCCCCTCTTTACCCTTGTCCTCCCCTCTTTACCCTTGTTCGCCCCTCTTTACCCTTGTCCGCCCGTCTTTACCCTTGTCCGCCCGTCTTTACCCTTGTCCGCCCCTCTTTGCCCTTGTCTCCTATTCTCCGAAATTCTCCGCCCCTCTTTGCCCTTGTCCGTCCCTCTTTGCACTTTTCCCCCCTCTTTGCCCTTGTCCGCCCCTCTTTGCCCTTGTCCGCCCCTCTTTGCCCTTGTCCGCCCCTCTTTGCCCTTGTCCGCCCCTCTTTGCCCTTGTCCGCCCCTCTTTGCCCTTGTCCGCCCCTCTTTGCCCTTGTCCGCCCCTCTTTGCCCTTGTCCGCCCCTCTTTGCCCTTGTCCGCCCCTCTTTGCCCTTGTCCGCCCCTCTTTGCCCTTGTCCGCCCCTTTTTGCCCTTGTCCCGTGTTCTCCGCACCTCTCCGCCCCTCTTTGCCCTTGTCCGCCCCTCTTTGCCCTTGTCCGCCCCTCTTTGCCCTTGTCCTTCCCTCTGTGCCCTTGTCCGCCCCAATTTGCCATTGTCTGCACCTCTTTGCCCTTTTCCGCCCCACTTTGCCCTTGTCAGCCCCTCTTTGCACTTGTCCAATATTCTCCGCCCTTGTCCGCAAATATTTGCCTTGTCCCGTATTCTCCGCCCTTGTCCGCCCCTCCTTTCCGTTGTCCCTTATTATCAGCCCTTGTCCGCCCGTCTGTGCCCTTGTCCGCCCGTCTGTGCCCTTGTCCGCCCGTCTGTGCCCTTGTCCGCCCGTCTGTGCCCTTCTCCGTCAATCTTATCCATTGTCCGCCCCTCTTTGCAATTCTCCGCCCGTCTTTGCCTTTGTCTGCCCATCTTTTCCCTTGTCCCGTATTCTCCCCCCATTGTCCGCCCCTCTTTCAATTTGTCCCGTATTCTCCACACTTGTCCGCCCCTCTTTGCACTTGTCCGCCCCTCTATGCCCTTGTCGGCCCCTCTTTGCCCTTGTCCGGTATTCTCCCCCCTTTTCCGCCCGTATTTCCGCTTGACCCGTATTCTCCTCACTGGTCCGCCCCTCTTTGCCCTTCTCCATCCCTCTTTGACCTTGTCCTGTATTCTCCGCACTTCTCCGCCACTCTTTGCCCTTGTCTGATCCTCTTTCCCTTTTCCGCGCCTCTTTGAACTTGTCCGATATTCTTTGCCCTTGTCCGCCCCTCTTTGCCCTTGTCCGCCCCTCTTTGCCCTTGTCCGCCCCTCTTTGCCCTTGTCCGCCCCTCTTTGCCCTTGTCCGCCCCTCTTTGCCCTTGTCCGCCCCTCTTTGCCCTTGTCCGCCCCTCTTTGCCCTTGTCCGCCCCTCTTTGCCCTTGTCCGCCCCTCTTTGCCCTTGTCCGCCCCTCTTTGCCCTTGAGCCGTGTTCTCCGCCCTTGTCCGCCATTCTTTGCACTTGTCCCGTGTTCTTTGCACTTTTCCGCCCCTTTTTTCCCTTGTCCCGTACTCTCCGAACTTGTCCGCCCCTCTTTGCATTTTTCCGCCCCTCTTTACCATGTGCCGGTCCACTTTGCTCTTGACCGCGCCTCTATGCTCTTGTCCGCCCCATTTCCCCTTGTCCACCCTTCTTTACCCTTGTCCGCTCCTCTTTTCTTTTGTACGCCCCTCTTTGCCGTTGTCCGCTCCTCTTTGTCCTTGTCCACCTCTCTTTCCCCATGTCCGGTATTCTCCGCACTTCTCTGCCCCTCTTTGCCCTTGTCCGCCCCTCTTTGCCCTTGTCCGCCCCTCTTTGCCCTTGTCCGCCCCTCTTTGCCCTTGTCCGCCCCTCTTTGCCCTTGTCCGCCCCTCTTTGCCCTTGTCCGCCCCTCTTTGCCCTTGTCCGCCCCTCTTTCCCTTGTCCACTACTCTTTGCCCTTGTCCGCCCCTCTTTGCCCTAGTCCCGTGTTCTCCGCATTTGTCTGAACCTCTTTGCCATTGTCCCGTGTTCTCCGCACTTTTCCAACCCTCTTTGCCCTTGTACGCCCGTCTTTGCCCCGTCCGCTCCTCTTTGCCCTTGTCCGCCCCTTTTTGCCCTTTTCCGCCCCCTTTGACCTTGTCGCCCCTCTTTGCCATGGTCCCGTATTCTCCAGAATTCTCCGCCCCTCTTTGCCCTTTTCCGATGCTCTTGGCCCTTGTCGCATATTCTCCGCAATTCTCTGCCCCTCTTTGCCCTTGTCCACCCCTCTTTGCCCTTCTCCACCCTTCTTTGCCCTTGTCCACCTCTCCTTGCCCTTCTCCGCCCCTCTTTGCCCTTGTCCCGTATTCTCCGCACTTCTCCGCCCCTTGTTTGCTCTTTTCCGGCCCTCTTTGCCCTTGTCCGCCAATTTTTGCCTTTTCCGCACGTCTATGCCCTTGCCCGCCCGTCTATGCCCTTGTCCCTTCTTCTCCGCACTTCTCCGCCTTTTCTTTACCCTTGTCCGCCCCTCTTTACCCTTGTCCTCCCCTCTTTACCCTTGTTCGCCCCTCTTTACGCTTGTTCGCCCCTCTTTACCCTTGTCCGCCCGTCTTTACCCTTGTCCGCCCCTCTTTGCCCTTGTCTCCTATTCTCCGAAATTCTCCGCCCCTCTTTGCCCTTGTCCGTCCCTCTTTGCACTTTTCCCCCCTCTTTGCCCTTGTCCGCCCCTCTTTGCCCTTGTCCGCCCCTCTTTGCCCTTGTCCGCCCCTCTTTGCCCTTGTCCGCCCCTCTTTGCCCTTGTCCGCCCCTCTTTGCCCTTGTCCGCCCCTCTTTGCCCTTGTCCGCCCCTCTTTGCCCTTGTCCGCCCCTCTTTGCCCTTGTCCGCCCCTCTTTGCCCTTGTCCGCCCCTCTTTGCCCTTGTCCCGTGTTCTCCGCACCTCTCCGCCCCTCTTTGCCCTTGTCCGCCCCTCTTTGCCCTTGTCCGCCCCTCTTTGCCCTTGTCCGCCCCTCTTTGCCCTTGTCCGCCCCTCTTTGCCCTTGTCCGCCCCTCTTTGCCCTTGTCCGCCCCTCTTTGCCCTTGTCCGCCCCTCTTTGCCCTTGTCCCGTATTCTCCGCTCTTATTCGCCCCTCTTTGCCCTTGTCCGCCCCTCTTTGCCCTTGTCCCGTATTCTCCGCACTTGTCTGCCCCTCTTTGCCCTTGTCCCGTATTCTCCGCACTTGTCTGCCCCTCTTTGCCCTTGTCCCGTATTCTCCACAGTTTTCCGCCCCTCTTTGCCCTTGTCCGCCCCTCTTTGCCCTTGTCCGCCCCTCTTTGCCCTTGTCCGCCCCTCTTTGCCCTTGTCCGCCCCTCTTTGCCCTTGTCCGCCCCTCTTTGCCCTTGTCCGCCCCTCTTTGCCCTTGTCCGCCCCTCTTTGCCCTTGTCCGCCCCTCTTTGCCCTTGTCCGCCCCTCCTTGCCCTTGTCCGCCCCTCCTTGCCCTTGTCCGCCCCTCCTTGCCCTTGTCCGCCCCTCCTTGCCCTTGTCCGCCCCTCCTTGCCCTTGTCCGCCCCTCCTTGCCCTTGTCCGCCCCTCCTTGCCCTTGTCCGCCCCTCCTTGCCCTTGTCCGCCCCTCCTTGCCCTTGTCCGCCCCTCCTTGCCCTTGTCCGCCCCTCCTTGCCCTTGTCCGCCCCTCCTTGCCCTTGTCCGCCCCTCCTTGCCCTTGTCCGCCCCTCCTTGCCCTTGTCCGCCCCTCCTTGCCCTTGTCCGCCCCTCCTTGCCCTTGTCCGCCCCTCCTTGCCCTTGTCCGCCCCTCCTTGCCCTTGTCCGCCCCTCCTTGCCCTTGTCCGCCCCTCCTTGCCCTTGTCCGCCCCTCCTTGCCCTTGTCCCGTATTCTCCGCTCTTATTCGCCCCTCATTGCCCTTGTCCGCCACTCTTTGCCCTTGTCACGTATTCTCCGCACTTGTCCGCCCCTCTTTGCCCTTGTCCCGTATTCTCCACAGTTTTCCGCCCCTCTTTGCCCTTGTCCCTTATTCTCCGCACTTGTCCGCCCCTCTTTGCCCTTGTCCCGTATTCTCCGCACTTGTCCGCCCCTCTTTGCCCTTGTCCCGTATTCTCCGCACTTGTCCGCCCCTCTTTGCCCTTGTCCCGTATTCTCCGCACTTGTCCGCCCCTCTTTGCCCTTGTCCCGTATTCTCCGCACTTCTCCATCCCTCTTTGCCCTTGTCCCGTATTCTCCGCACTTCTCCATCCCTCTTTGCCTTTGTGCGACCCTCTTTACCCTTGTCCGCCCCTCTTTGACCTTGTCCTTCACTCTTTGCACTTGTCTTCCCCTCTTTGCCCTTGTCCCGTATTCTCCGCACTTGTACGCCCCACTTTGCCCTTGTCCGCCCCTTTTTGCTCTTTTCCCGTATTCTCCACTCTTGTCCGCCCCTCTTTGCCCTTGTCCGCCCCTCTTTGCCCTTGTCCGCCCCTCTTTGCCCTTGTCCGCCCCTCTTTGCCCTTGTCCGCCCCTCTTTGCCCTTGTCCGCCCCTCTTTCTCTTTCTCGGGTATTCTCCGCAATTGTCCTCCCCTCTATGCCCTTGTCCGCCCCTCTTTGCCCTTGTCCCGTATTCTCCACAGTTGTCCGCCCCTCTTTGCACTTGTCCCTTAATTCTCCGCACTTCTCCATCCCTCTTTGCCTTTGTGCGACCCTCTTTACCCTTGTCCGCCCCTCTTTGACCTTGTCCTTCACTCTTTGCACTTGTCTTCCCCTCTTTGCCCTTGTCCCGTATTCTCCGCACTTGTACGCCCCACTTTGCCCTTGTCTGCCCCTTTTTGCCCTTTTCCTCCGCGCTTGTCCGCCACTCTTTGCCCTTGTCCCGTATTCTCCGCCCTTGTCCGTCCCTCTTTGCCCTTGTCCGTCCCTCTTTGCCCTTGTCCGCCACTCTTTGCCCTTGTCCGCCCCTCTGTGCCCTTGTCCCGTATTCTCTGCCCTTCTCCGTCCCTCTTTGCCCTTGTCCTGTATTCTCCACACTTGTCCGCCCCTCTTTGCCCTTTTCCAACCCTCTTTGCACATGTCCGACACTCTTTCCACTTTTCCCGTATTCTCCGAACTTGTCTGCTCCTCTTTGCCCTTTTCAGCCCCTCTTTGCACTTGTCCACCCCTCTTTGCCCTTGTCCACCTCTCTTTGCCCTTGTCCCATATTCTCCGCACTTCTCCGCCCCTCTTTGCCTTTTTCCCGTATTCTCCGCACTTGTCCGCTCCTCTTTGCCATTTTCAGCCCATCTTTGCCCTTGTCCGCCCCTCTTTGCGCTTGTCCATCTCTCTTTGCCCTTGTCCAGTATTCTCCGCATTTGTCCACCTTTCTTTGCCCTTGTCTGCCCCTCTTTGCCCTTGTCCCGTATTCTCCGCACTTCTCTGCCCCTCTTTGCACTTTTCCCGTATTCTCTGTACTTCTCCGCCCCTCTTTGGCCTTGTCCACCCCTCTTTGCGCTTGTCACCTTCTCTTTGCCGTTGTCCGCCCCTCTTTGCACTTGTCTGCCCCTCTTTGACCTTGTCTGTCCCTTTTCCACTTGTCCGCCCCTCTCTGCCCTTGTCTACCCCTCTTAGTCTTTGTCCGCCCCTCTATGCACTTGTCGTGTATTCTCAGCAATTCTCCGCCCCTTTTTGCCCTTGTCCCGTGTTCTCCGCACCTCTCCGCCCCTCTTTGCCCTTGTCCGCCCCTCTTTGCCCTTGTCCGCCCCTCTTTGCCCTTGTCCTTCCCTCTGTGCCCTTGTCCGCCCCAATTTGCCATTGTCTGCACCTCTTTGCCCTTTTCCGCCCCACTTTGCCCTTGTCAGCCCCTCTTTGCTCTTGTCCAATATTCTCCGCCCTTGTCCGCAAATATTTGCCTTGTCCCGTATTCTCCGCCCTTGTCCGCCCCTCCTTTCCGTTGTCCCTTATTATCAGCCCTTGTCCGCCCGTCTGTGCCCTTGTCCGCCCGTCTGTGCCCTTGTCCGCCCGTCTGTGCCCTTGTCCGCCCGTCTGTGCCCTTGTCCGCCCGTCTGTGCCCTTCTCCGTCAATCTTATCCATTGTCCGCCCCTCTTTGCAATTCTCCGCCCGTCTTTGCCTTTGTCTGCCCATCTTTTCCCTTGTCCCGTATTCTCCCCCCATTGTCCGCCCCTCTTTCAATTTGTCCCGTATTCTCCACACTTGTCCGCCCCTCTTTGCACTTGTCCGCCCCTCTATGCCCTTGTCGGCCCCTCTTTGCCCTTGTCCGGTATTCTCCCCCCTTTTCCGCCCGTATTTCCGCTTGACCCGTATTCTCCTCACTGGTCCGCCCCTCTTTGCCCTTCTCCATCCCTCTTTGACCTTGTCCTGTATTCTCCGCACTTCTCCGCCACTCTTTGCCCTTGTCTGATCCTCTTTCCCTTTTCCGCGCCTCTTTGAACTTGTCCGATATTCTTTGCCCTTGTCCGCCCCTCTTTGCCCTTGTCCGCCCCTCTTTGCCCTTGTCCGCCCCTCTTTGCCCTTGTCCACCCCTCTTTGCCCTTGTCCGCCCCTCTTTGCCCTTGTCCGCCCCTCTTTGCCCTTGTCCGCCCCTCTTTGCCCTTGTCCGCCCCTCTTTGCCCTTGAGCCGTGTTCTCCGCCCTTGTCCGCCATTCTTTGCCCTTGAGCCGTGTTCTCCGCCCTTGTCCGCCATTCTTTGCACTTGTCCCGTGTTCTTTGCACTTTTCCGCCCCTTTTTTCCCTTGTCCCGTACTCTCCGAACTTGTCCGCCCCTCTTTGCATTTTTCCGCCCCTCTTTACCATGTGCCGGTCCACTTTGCTCTTGACCGCGCCTCTATGCTCTTGTCCGCCCCTTTTTCCCCTTGTCCACCCTTCTTTACCCTTGTCCGCTCCTCTTTTCTTTTGTACGCCCCTCTTTGCCGTTGTCCGCTCCTCTTTGTCCTTGTCCACCTCTCTTTCCCCATGTCCGGTATTCTCCGCACTTCTCTGCCCCTCTTTGCCCTTGTCCGCCCCTCTTTGCCCTTGTCCGCCCCTCTTTGCCCTTGTCCGCCCCTCTTTGCCCTTGTCCGCCCCTCTTTGCCCTTGTCCGCCCCTCTTTCCCTTGTCCACTACTCTTTGCCCTTGTCCGCCCCTCTTTGCCCTAGTCCCGTGTTCTCCGCATTTGTCTGAACCTCTTTGCCATTGTCCCGTGTTCTCCGCACTTTTCCAACCCTCTTTGCCCTTGTACGCCCGTCTTTGCCCCTGTCCGCTCCTCTTTGCCCTTGTCCGCCCCTTTTTGCCCTTCTCCGCCCCCTTTGACCTTGTCGCCCCTCTTTGCCATGGTCCCGTATTCTCCAGAATTCTCCGCCCCTCTTTGCCCTTTTCCGATGCTCTTGGCCCTTGTCGCATATTCTCCGCAATTCTCTGCCCCTCTTTGCCCTTGTCCACCCCTCTTTGCCCTTCTCCACCCTTCTTTGCCCTTGTCCACCTCTCCTTGCCCTTCTCCGCCCCTCTTTGCCCTTGTCCCGTATTCTCCGCACTTCTCCGCCCCTTGTTTGCTCTTTTCCGGCCCTCTTTGCCCTTGTCCGCCAATTTTTGCCTTTTCCGCACGTCTATGCCCTTGCCCGCCCGTCTATGCCCTTGTCCCTTCTTCTCCGCACTTCTCCGCCTTTTCTTTACCCTTGTCCGCCCCTCTTTACCCTTGTCCTCCCCTCTTTACCCTTGTCCGCCCCTCTTTACCCTTGTTCGCCCCTCTTTACCCTTGTTCGCCCCTCTTTACCCTTGTCCGCCCGTCTTTACCCTTGTCCGCCCCTCTTTGCCCTTGTCCGCCCCTCTTTGCCCTTGTCTCCTATTCTCCGAAATTCTCCGCCCCTCTTTGCCCTTGTCCGCCCCTCTTTGCCCTTGTCCGCCCCTCTTTGCCCTTGTCCGCCCCTCTTTGCACTTGTCCGCCCCTCTTTGCACTTGTCCGCCCCTCTTTGCCCTTGTCCGCCCCTCTTTGCCCTTGTCCGCCCCTCTTTGCCCTTGTCCGCCCCTCTTTGCCCTCGTCCCATATTCTACGCACTTGTCCGCCCCTCTTTGCACTTGTCCGCCCCTCTTTGCACTTGTCCGCCCCTCTTTGCACTTGTCCGCCCCTCTTTGCACTTGTCCGCCCCTCTTTGCACTTGTCCGCCCCTCTTTGCACTTTTCCCCTAGTCTCCGCACTTGTCCACCCCTCTTTGCCCTTGTTCGCCCCTCTTTGCCCTAATCCCGTAATCTCCGCAACTGTCCGCCCCTCTTTGCCCTTGTCCGCCCCTCTTTGCCCTTGTCCGCCCCTCTTTGCCCTTGTCCGCCCCTCTTTGCCCTTGTCCGCCCCTCTTTGCCCTTGTCCGCCCCTCTTTGCCCTTGTCCGCCCCTCTTTGCCCTTGTCTGCCCCTCTTTGCCCTTGACCCGTGTTCTCCGCCTTAGTCCACCATTCTTTTCACTTGTCCCGTGTTCTCTTCACTTGTCCGCCCCTTTTTGCCCTGTTCCCGTACTCTCCGATCTTGTCCGCCCCTCTTTGCCCTTGTCCGCCCCTCTTTGCCCTTGTCCGCCCCTCTTTGCCCTTGTCCGCCCCTCTTTGCCCTTGTCCGCCCCTCTTTGCCCTTGTCCGCCCCTCTTTGCCCTTGTCCGCCCCTCTTTGCCCTTGTCCGCCCCTCTTTGCCCTTGTCCGCCCCTCTTTGCCCTTGTCCGCCCCTCTTTGCCCTTGTCCGCCCCTCTTTGCCCTTGTCCGCCCCTCTTTGCCCTTGTCCGCCCCTCTTTGCCCTTGTCCGCCCCTCTTTGCCCTTGTCTCCTATTCTACGAAATTCTCCGCCCCTCTTTGCCCTTGTCCGTCCCTCTTTGCCCTTGTCCGCCCCTCTTTGCCCTTGTCCGCCCCTCTTTGCCCTTGTCCGCCCCTCTTTGCCCTTGTCCGCCCCTCTTTGCCCTTGTCCGCCCCTCTTTGCCCTCGTCCCGTATTCTACGCACTTGTCCGCCCCTCTTTGCACTTGTCTGCCCCTCTTTGCACTTTTCCCCTAGTCTCCGCACTTGTCCACCCCTCTTTGCCCTTGTTGGCCCCTCTTTGCCCTTGTTGGCCCCTCTTTGCCCTTGTTGGCCCCTCTTTGCCCTTGTTCGCCCCTCTTTGCCCTATCCCGTAATCTCCGCAACTGTCCGCCCCTCTTTGCCCTCGTCCGCCCCTCTTTGCCCTCGTCCGCCCCTCTTTGCCCTCGTCCGCCCCTCTTTGCCCTCGTCCGCCCCTCTTTGCCCTCGTCCGCCCCTCTTTGCCCTCGTCCGCCCCTCTTTGCCCTCGTCCGCCCCTCTTTGCCCTTGACCCGTGTTCTCCGCCTTTGTCCACCATTCTTTTCACTTGTCCCGTGTTCTCTTCACTGGTCCGCCCCTTTTTGCCCTTTTCCCTTACTCTCCGATCTTGTCCGCCCCTCTAAGCTCTTGTCCGCCCCTCTAAGCTCTTGTCCGCCCTTCTTTACCTTTGTCCGCCCTTCTTTACCTTTGTCCGCCCTTCTTTACCTTTGTCCGCCCTTCTTTACCTTTGTCCGCCCCTCTTTGCCCCTGTCCGCCTCTCTTTGCCCTTGTCCGCCCCTCTTTGCCCTTGTCCGCCACTCTTTGACCTTGTCCGTCTCTCTTTGCCCTTGTCCGCCACTCTTTCCCCTTGTCCACTAGTCTTTGCCCTTGTCCGCCCCTCTTTGCCCTTGTCCCGTGTTCTCCGCACTTTTCCAACTCTCTTTGCCCTTGTCCGCCCCTCTTTGCCCTTGTCCGCCCCTCTTTGCCCTTGTCCGCCCCTCTTTGCCCTTGTCCGCCCCTCTTTGCCCTTGTCCGCACCTCTTTGCCTTTGTCCCTTATTCTCCGCAGTTGTCCGCCCCTCTTGGCCCTTCTCCAACCCTCTTTGCCTTTGTCGGACTCTCTTTGCCTTTCTCCGCACCTCTTTGCCTTTGTCCCTTATTCGCCGCAATCATCCGCCCTTCTTTAGCCTTGCCCCGTATTCTCCGCACTTCTCCACCCCTCTTTGCCCTTGTCCGACCGTCTTTGTCCTTGTCCGCCCTTCTTTACTCTTGTCCGACCCTCTATGCCCTTGTCCGCCCCTCTTTGCTCTTGTCCCGTATTTTCCGCTCTTGTCTGCTCCTCCTTTCCCTTGTCCCGTATTTTCCGCACTTTTCTGCCCCTCTTTGCCATTGTCCGGCCGTCTTTGCACTTGTCCGCACTTCTTTCCCCTTCTCCGCCCGTTTTAGCCCTTTTCCGCCTCTCTTTGCCCTTGTCCGCTCCTCTTTGCCCTTGTCCCGTATTCTCCAAACTCGTCCACTCCTCTTTCTGCTTTTCCCGTATTCTCCGCCCTTCTCAGCCCCTCTTTGCACTTGTCCGCCCCTCTTTGCCCTTCTCCCGTATTCTCTGCACTTGTCCGCCCCTCTTTGCCCTTGTCCGCCCCTCTTTGCCCTTGTCCGCCCCTCTATGCCCTTGTCCGCCCCTCTTTGCCCTTGTCCGCCCTTCTTTGCCCTTGTCCCGTGTTCTCCGCATTTGTCTGAACCTCTTTGCCATTGTCCCGTGTTCTCCGCACTTTTCCAACCCTCTTTGCACTTGTACGCCCGTCTTTGCCCTTGTCCGCCCCTTTTTGCCCTTCTCCGCCCCCTTTGACCTTGTCGCCCCTCTTTGCCCTTTTCCGCCCCTCTTTACCCTTGTCCCGTATTCTCCGGAATTCTCCGACCCTCTTTGCCCTTTTCCGCTGCTCTTGGCCCTTGTCGCGTATTCTTCGCAATTCTCTGCCCCTCTTTGCCCTTGTCCACCCCTCTTTGCCCTTCTCCACCCTTCTTTGCCCTTGTCCACCCCTCCTTGCCCTTCTCCGCCCCTCTTTGCCCTTGTCCAGTATTCTCCGCACTTCTCCGCCCCTTCTTTGCTCTTTTCCGGCCCTCTTTGCCCTTGTCCGCCAATTTTTGCATTTTCCGCACGTCTATGCCCTTGCCCGCCCGTCTATGCCCTTGTCCGTTCTTCTCCGCACTTCTCCGCCTTTTCTTTACCCTTGTCCGCCCCTCTTTACCCTTGTCCGCCCCTCTTTACCCTTGTCCGCCCCTCTTTACCCTTGTCCGCCCCTCTTTACCCTTGTCCGCCCCTCTTTGCCCTTGTCTCCTATTCTCCGAAATTCTCCGCCCCTCTTTGCCCTTGTCCGTCCCTCTTTGCACTTTTCCCCCTTCTTTGCCCTTGTCCGACCCTCTTTGCCCTTGTCCGACCATCTTTGCCCTTGTCCGCCCCTCTTTGAACTTTTCAGCCCCTCTTTCCTCTTGTCCGCCCCTCTTTACAATTATCCGACCCTCTTTGCCCTTGTCCGACCCTCTTTGCCCTCGTCCCGTATTCTACGCACTTGTCTGCCCCTCTTTGCACTTGTCCGCCACTATTTTCCTTTGTCCGCCCCTCTTTGCACTTCTCCCCTAGTCTCCGCACTTGTCCACCCCTCTTTGCCCTTGTTCCTCCCTCTTTGCCCTAATCCCGTAATCTCCGCAACTGTCCGCCCCTCTTTGCCCTTGACCGCCCCTCTTTGCCCTTGTCCACCCCTCTTTGCCCTTGTCCACCCCTCTTTGCCCTTGTCCACCCCTCTTTGCCCTTGTCCACCCCTCTTTGCACTTGTCCCGTATTCTACGCACTTCTCCGCCTCTCTTTGCCCTTGTCCACCCCTCTTTCCCTTGTCTGCCCCTCTTTGAACTTCTCCGCCCCTCTTTGCAATTCTCTGCCCGTCTTTGCCCTTTTCCGCTCCTCTTTGCCCTTTTCCGCTCCTCTTTGCCCTTTTCCGCTCCTCTTTGCCCTTTTCAGCCCTTCTTTGCCCTTGTCCACCCTCTTTGCCCTTGTCCGCCCCTCTTTGCCCTTGTCCGCCCTCTTTGCCCTTGTCCGCCCTCTTTGCCCTTGTCCGCCCCTCTATGCTCTTGTCCGCCCCTCTTTGCCCTTGTCCTGTATTTTCCGCCCTTGTCCGCCCCTCTTTGCACTTGTCCCTTATTCTCCACCCTTGTCCGCCCCTCTTTGCCCTTGTCCGCCCCTCTTTGCCCTTGTCCGCCCCTCTTTGCCCTTGTCCGCCCCTCTTTGCCCTTGTCCGCCCCTCTTTGCCCTTGTCTGCCCCTCTTTGCCCTTGACCCGTGTTCTCCGCCTTCGTCCACCATTCTTTTCACTTGTCCCGTGTTCTCTTCACTTGTCCACCCCTTTTTGCCCTTGTCCCGTACTCTCCGATCTTGTCCGCCCCTCTTTGCCCTTGTCCGCTCCTCTTTGCCCTTGTCCGCCCCTCTTTGCCCTTGTCCGCCCCTCTTTGCCCTTTTCTGCCCCTCTTTGCCCTTGACCCGTGTTCTCCGCCTTCGTCCACCATTCTTTTCACTTGTCCCGTGTTCTCTTCACTTGTCCACCCCTTTTTGCCCTTGTCCTGTTCTCTCCGATCTTGTCCGCCCCTCTTTGCCCTTGTCCGCCCCTCTTTGCCCTTGTCCGCCCCTCTTTGCCCTTGTCCGCCCCTCTTTGCCCTTGTCCGCCCCTCTTTGCCCTTGTCCGCCCCTCTTTGCCCTTGTCCGCCCCTCTTTGCCCTTGTCCGCCCCTCTTTGCCCTTGTCCGCCCCTCTTTGCCCTTGTCCGCCCCTCTTTGCCCTTGTCCCGTGTTCTCCGCACTTTTCCAACCCTCTTTGCCCTTGTACGCCCTTCTTTGCCCCTGTCCGACCCTCTTTGCAATTGTCCCCCCCTCTTTGCTCTTGTCCACACCTCTTTGACTTTGTCCCTTATTCTCCGCAGTTGTCCGCCCCTCTTTGCCCTTCTCCGCCCCTCTTTGCCCTTCTCCGCCCCTCTTTGCCCTTCTCCGCCCCTCTTTGCCCTTCTCCGCCCCTCTTTGCCCTTCTCCGCCCCTCTTTGCCCTTCTCCGCCCCTCTTTGCCCTTCTCCGCCCCTCTTTGCCCTTCTCCGCCCCTCTTTGCCCTTGTCCGCCCCTCTTTGCCCTTGTCCGCCCCTCTTTGCCCTTGTCCGCCCCTCTTTGCCCTTGTCCGCCCCTCTTTGCCCTTGTCCGCCCCTCTTTGCCCTTGTCCGCCCCTCTTTGCCCTTGTCCGCCCCTCTTGGCCCTTGTCCGCCCCTCTTGGCCCTTGTCCGCCCCTCTTGGCCCTTGTCCGCCCCTCTTGGCCCTTGTCCGCCCCTCTTGGCCCTTGTCCGCCCCTCTTGGCCCTTGTCCGCCCCTCTTGGCCCTTGTCCGCCCCTCTTGGCCCTTGTCCGCCCCTCTTGGCCCTTCTCCGCCCCTCTTTGCCCTTCTCCGCCCCTCTTTGCCCTTGTCCCATATTCTCCGCTCTTGTCTGCTCCTCCTTTCCCTTGTCCCGTATTTTCCGCACTTTTCTGCCCCTCTTTGCTATTGTCCGGCCGTCTTTGCACTTGTCCGCACTTCTTTCCCCTTCTCCGCCCGTTTTAGCCCTTTTTCGCCTGTCTTTGCCCTTGTCCGCTCCTCTTTGCCCTTGTCCCGTATTCTCCAAACTCGTCCACTCCTCTTTCTGCTTTTCCCGTATTCTCCGCCCTTCTCAGCCCCTCTTTGCATTTGTCCGCCCCTCTTTGCCCTTCTCCCATATTCTCTGCACTTATCCGCCGCTCTTTGCCCTTCTCCGCCGCTCTTTGCCCTTCTCCGCCGCTCTTTGCCCTTCTCCGCCGCTCTTTGCCCTTCTCCGCCGCTCTTTGCCCTTCTCCGCCGCTCTTTGCCCTTCTCCGCCGCTCTTTGCCCTTCTCCGCCGCTCTTTGCCCTTCTCCGCCGCTCTTTGCCCTTCTCCGCCGCTCTTTGCCCTTCTCCGCCGCTCTTTGCCCTTGTCCGCCCATTTTTCCCCTTGTCCACCCTTCTTTACTCTTGTCCGCCCCTCTTTTCTTTTGTACGCCCCTCTTTGCCCTTGTCCGCCCCTCTTTGCCCTTGTCCACCTCTCTTTGCCCTTGTCCACCTCTCTTTCCCCTTGTCCGGTATTCTCCGCACTTCTCTGCCCCTCTTTGCCCTTGTCCGCCCCTCTTTGCCCTTGTCCGCCCCTCTTTGCCCTTGTCCGCCCCTCTTTGCCCTTGTCCGCCCCTCTTTGCCCTTGTCCGCCCCTCTTTGCCCTTGTCCGCCCCTCTTTGCCCTTGTCTGCCCCTCTTTGCCCTTGTCCCGTGTTCTCCACACTTGTCTGCCCCTCTTTGCCCTTGTCCCGTGTTCTCCACACTTGTCTGCCCCTCTTTGCCCTTGTCCCGTGTTCTCCACACTTGTCTGCCCCTCTTTGCCCTTGTCCCGTGTTCTCCACACTTGTCCGCAACTCTTTGCCCTTGTCCCCCGCTCTTTGCCCTTGTTCCGTATTCTCTGCCTTTGTCTGCCACTCTTTGCCCTTGTCCCGTATTCTCTGCACTTCTCCGACCCTCTATGCCCTTGTCCAACCCTCTTTGAACTTGTCCGACCCTCTTTGAACTTGTCCGACCCTCTTTGAACTTGTCCGACCCTCTTTGCCCTTGTCCGACCCTCTTTGCCCTTGTCCGACCCTCTTTACACTTGTCAGCCCGTTTTTGCCCTTGTCCGCCCTCTTTGCCCTTGTCCTCACCTCTTTGCCTTTGTCCCTTATTCTCCGCAGTTGTGTGCCCCTCTTTGCCATTGTCCACCCGTCTTTGCCTTTGTCCGCCCGTCTTTGCCCTTGTCCGCACTTCTTTCCCCTCTCTGCCCGTCTTAGCCCTTTTCCGTCCGTCTTTGCCCTTGTCCGCTCCTCTTTGCCCTTGTCCCGTATTCTCCAACCTCGTCCAGTCCTCTTTCTGCTTTTCCCGTATTCTCCGCCGTTGTCAGCCCCTCTTTGCACTTGTCCGCCTCTCTTTGCCCTTCTCCCGTGTTCTCTGCCCTCGTCCGCCCCCCTTTGCCCTCGTCCGCCCCCCTTTGCCCTCGTCCGCCCCCCTTTGCCCTCGTCCGCCCCCCTTTGCCCTCGTCCGCCCCCCTTTGCCCTCGTCCGCCCCCCTTTGCCCTCGTCCGCCCCTCTTTGCCCTCGTCCCGTATTCTCTGCCTTTGTCTGCCCCTCTTTGCCCTTGTCCCGTATTCTCCGCACTTCTCCGCCCCTCTTTGCCCTTGTCCGCACCTCTCTGCACTTGTCCGCCCCTCTCTGCCCTTGTCCGCACCTCTCTGCCCTTGTCCGCACCTCTCTGCCCTTGTCCGCACCTCTCTGCCCTTGTCCGCACCTCTCTGCCCTTGTCCGCACCTCTCTGCCCTTGTCCGCCCCTCTCTGCCCTTGTCCGCCCCTCTTTGCCCTTGTCCGGCCCTCTTTGCCCTTGTCCGACCCTCTTTGCCCTTGTCCGACCCTCTTTGCCCTTGTCCGACCCTCTTTTACTTTGTCCGCCCCTCTTTTACTTTGTCCGTCCCTCTTTTACTTTGTCCGCCCCTCTTTTACTTTGTCCGCCCCTCTTTGCCCTTATCCGCCACCCTTTGCCCTTGTCCGCCCCTCTTTGCAATTTTCCGAGTCTGTTTGCCCTTGTCTGCCCCTCTTTGCCCTTGTCCGCCCCTCTTTGCCCTTGTCCGCCCCTCTTTGCCCTTGTCCGCCCCTCTTTGCCCTTGTCCGCCCCTCTTTGCCCTTGTCCGCCCCTCTTTGCCCTTGTCCGCCCCTCTTTGCCCTTGTCCGCCCTTCTTTGCCCTTGTCCGCCCTTCTTTGCCCTTGTCCGCCCTTCTTTGCCCTTGTCCGCCCTTCTTTGCCCTTGTCCGCACTTCTTTGCCCTTGTCCGCCCTTCTTTGCCCTTGTCCGCCCCTCTTTGCCCTTGTCCCGTATTCTCTGCACTTGTACGCCCCACTTTGCCCTTGTCCGCCCCTTTTTGCCCTTTTCCTGTATTCTCCACTCTTGTCCGCCCCTCTTTGCCCTTGTCCACCCCTCTTTGCCCTTGTCCACCCCTCTTTGCCCTTGTCCCACCCTCTTTGCCCTTGTCCCGTATTCTCCGCGCTTGTCCGCCACTCTTTGCCCTTGTCCCGTATTCTCCGCACTTGTCCGTCCCTGTTTGCCCTTGTCCGCCACTCTTTGCCCTTGTCCCGTATTCTCCGCACTTGTCCGTCCCTCTTTGCCCTTGTCCGCCCCTCTTTGAACTTGTCCGACCCTCTTTGCCCTTGTCCGCCCCTCTTTACACTTGTCAGCCCGTTTTTGCCCTTTTCCGCCCTCTTTGCCCTTGTCCTCACCTCTTTGCCTTTGTCCCTTATTCTCCGCAGTTGTGTGCCCCTCTTTGCCATTGTCCACCCGTCTTTGCCTTTGTCCGCCCGTCTTTGCTCTTGTCCGCACTTCTTTCCCCTCTCTGCCCGTCTTAGCCCTTTTCCGTCCGTCTTTGCCCTTGTCCGCTCCTCTTTGCCCTTGTCCCGTATTCTCCAACCTCGTCCAGTCCTCTTTCTGCTTTTCCCGTATTCTCCGCCGTTGTCAGCCCCTCTTTGTACTTGTCCGCCCCTCTTTGCCCTTCTCCCGTATTCTCTGCCCTCGTCCGCCCCTCTTTGCCCTCGTCCGCCCCTCTTTGCCCTCGTCCGCCCCTCTTTGCCCTCGTCCGCCCCTCTTTGCCCTCGTCCGCCCCTCTTTGCCCTCGTCCGCCCCTCTTTGCCCTCGTCCGCCCCTCTTTGCCCTCGTCCGCCCCTCTTTGCCCTCGTCCGCCCCTCTTTGCCCTCGTCCGCCCCTCTTTGCCCTCGTCCGCCCCTCTTTGCCCTCGTCCGCCCCTCTTTGCCCTCGTCCGCCCCTCTTTGCCCTCGTCCGGCCCTCTTTGCCCTCGTCCGGCCCTCTTTGCCCTCGTCCGCCCCTCTTTGCCCTCGTCCGCCCCTCTTTGCCCTCGTCCGCCCCTCTTTGCCCTCGTCCGCCCCTCTTTGCCCTCGTCCGCCCCTCTTTGCCCTCGTCCGCCCCTCTTTGCCCTTGTCCCGTGTTCTCCACACTTGTCTGCCCCTCTTTGCCCTTATCCCGTGTTCTCCACACTTGTCTGCCCCTCTTTGCCCTTATCCCGTGTTCTCCACACTTGTCTGCCCCTCTTTGCCCTTGTCCCGTGTTCTCCACACTTGTCTGCCCCTCTTTGCCCTTGTCCCGTGTTCTCCACAATTGTCTGCCCCTCTTTGCCCTTGTCCCGTGTTCTCCACACTTGTCCGCAACTCTTTGCCCTTGTCCCCCGCTCTTTGCCCTTGTTCCGTATTCTCTGCCTTTGTCTGCCACTCTTTGCCCTTGTCCCGTATTCTCTGCACTTCTCCGACCCTCTTTGAACTTGTCCGACCCTCTTTGAACTTGTCCGACCCTCTTTGAACTTGTCCGACCCTCTTTGAACTTGTCCGACCCTCTTTACACTTGTCAGCCCGTTTTTGCCCTTGTCCGCCCTCTTTGCCCTTGTCCTCACCTCTTTGCCTTTGTCCCTTATTCTCCGCAGTTGTGTGCCCCTCTTTGCCATTGTCCACCCGTCTTTGCCTTTGTCCGCCCGTCTTTGCCCTTGTCCGCACTTCTTTCCCCTCTCTGCCCGTCTTAGCCCTTTTCCGTCCGTCTTTGCCCTTGTCCGCTCCTCTTTGCCCTTGTCCCGTATTCTCCAACCTCGTCCAGTCCTCTTTCTGCTTTTCCCGTATTCTCCGCCGTTGTCAGCCCCTCTTTGCACTTGTCCGCCCCTCTTTGCACTTGTCCGCCCCTCTTTGCCCTTCTCCCGTATTCTCTGCCCTCGTCCGCCCCCCTTTGCCCTCGTCCGCCCCCCTTTGCCCTCGTCCGCCCCCCTTTGCCCTCGTCCGCCCCCCTTTGCCCTCGTCCGCCCCCCTTTGCCCTCGTCCGCCCCCCTTTGCCCTCGTCCGCCCCCCTTTGCCCTCGTCCGCCCCCCTTTGCCCTCGTCCGCCCCCCTTTGCCCTCGTCCGCCCCCCTTTGCCCTCGTCCGCCCCCCTTTGCCCTCGTCCGCCCCTCTTTGCCCTCGTCCCGTATTCTCCGCCCTTGTCCCCCCCTCTTTGCCCTTGTCCCGTATTCTCTGCCTTTGTCTGCCCCTCTTTGCACTTGTCCCGTATTCTCCGCACTTCTCCGCCCCTCTCTGCCCTTGTCCGCCCCTCTCTGCCCTTGTCCGCCCCTCTCTGCCCTTGTCCGCCCCTCTCTGCCCTTGTCCGCCCCTCTCTGCCCTTGTCCGCACCTCTCTGCCCTTGTCCGCACCTCTCTGCTCTTGTCCGCACCTCTCTGCCCTTGTCCGCACCTCTCTGCCCTTGTCCGCCCCTCTTTGCCCTTGTCCGCCCCTCTTTGCCCTTGTCCGCCCCTCTTTGCCCTTGTCCGCCCCTCTTTGCCCTTGTCCGCCCCTCTTTGCCCTTGTCCGCCCCTCTTTGCCCTTGTCCGCCCCTCTTTGCCCTTGTCCGCCCCTCTTTTACTTTGTCCGCCCCTCTTTTACTTTGTCCGCCCCTCTTTTACTTTGTCCGCCCTTCTTTGCCCTTATCCGCCCCTCTTTGCCCTTGTCCGCCCCTCTTTGCCCTTGTCCGCCCCTCTTTGCCCTTGTCCGCCCCTCTTTGCCCTTGTCCGCCCCTCTTTGCCCTTGTCCGCCCCTCTTTGCCCTTGTCCGCCCCTCTTTGCCCTTGTCCGCCCCTCTTTGCCCTTGTCCGCCCCTCTTTGCCCTTGTCCGCCCCTCTTTGCCCTTGTCCGCCCCTCTTTGCCCTTGTCCCGTATTCTCTGCACTTGTACGCCCCACTTTGCCCTTGTCCGCCCCTTTTTGCCCTTTTCCTGTATTCTCCACACTTGTCCGCCCCTCTTTGCCCTTGTCCACCCCTCTTTGCCCTTGTCCCACCCTCTTTGCCCTTGTCCCGTATTCTCCGCGCTTGTCCGCCACTCTTTGCCCTTGTCCCGTATTCTCCGCACTTGTCCGTCCCTCTTTGCCCTTGTCCGCCACTCTTTGCCCTTGTCCCGTATTCTCCGCACTTGTCCGCCCCCCTTTGCCCTCGTCCGCCCCCCTTTGCCCTCGTCCGCCCCCCTTTGCCCTCGTCCGCCCCCCTTTGCCCTCGTCCGCCCCCCTTTGCCCTCGTCCGCCCCCCTTTGCCCTCGTCCGCCCCTCTTTGCCCTCGTCCGCCCCTCTTTGCACTCGTCCGCCCCTCTTTGCCCTCGTCCACCCCTCTTTCCCTTGTCCCGTATTCTCTGCCTTTGTCTGCCCCTCTTTGCCCTTGTCCCGTATTCTCCGCACTTCTCCGCCCCTCTTTGCTCTTGTCCGCACCTCTCTGCCCTTGTCCGCCCCTCTTTGCCCTTGTCCGCCCCTCTTTGCCCTTGTCCGCCCCTCTTTGCCCTTGTCCGCCCCTCTTTTACTTTGTCCGCCCCTCTTTTACTTTGTCCGCCCCTCTTTTACTTTGTCCGCCCCTCTTTTACTTTGTCCGCCCTTCTTTGCCCTTATCCGCCTCTCTTTGCCCTTGTCCGCCCCTCTTTGCCCTTGTCCGCCCCTCTTTGCCCTTGTCCGCCCCTCTTTGCCCTTGTCCGCCCCTCTTTGCCCTTGTCCGCCCCTCTTTGCCCTTGTCCGCCCCTCTTTGCCCTTGTCCGCCCCTCTTTGCCCTTGTCCGCCCCTCTTTGCCCTTGTCCGCCCCTCTTTGCCCTTGTCCGCCCCTCTTTGCCCTTGTCCGCCCCTCTTTGCCCTTGTCCGCCCCTCTTTGCCCTTGTCCGCCCCTCTATGCTCTTGTCCGCCCCTCTTTGCACTTGTCCTGTATTTTCCGCACTTGTCCGCCCCTCTTTGCACTTGTCCCTTATTCTCCGCCCTTGTCCGACCCCCTTTGCCCTTGTCCGACCCCCTTTGCCCTTGTCCGACCCCCTTTGCCCTTGTCCGACCCCCTTTGCCCTTGTCCGCCCCTCTTTGCCCTTGTCCGCCCCTCTTTGAACTTTTCAGCCCCTCTTTACACTTGTCCGCCCCTCTTTACACTTGTCCGACCCTCTTTGCCCTTGTCCGACCCTCTTTGCCCTTGTCCGACCCACTTTGCCCTCGTCCCGTATTCTTCGCACTTGTCTGCCCCTCTTTGCACTTGTCCGCCACTATTTTCCTTTGTCCGCCCCTCTTTGCCCTTGTCCGCCCCTCTTTGCACTTTTCCCCTAGTCTCCGCACTTGTCCACTCCTCTTTGCCCTTGTTCGCCCCTCTTTGCCCTAATCCCGTAATCTCCGCAACTGTCCGACCCTCTTTGCCTTTGACCGCCCCTCTTTGCCCTTGTCCACCCCTCAATGCCCTTGTCCGCCCCTCTTTGCCTTTGTCTGGCTCTCTTTGCACTTGTCCGCCCCTCTTTGCACTTGTCCCGTATTCTACGCACTTCTCCGCCTCTCTTTGCCCTTGTCCACCCCTCTTTCCCTTGTCTGCCCCTCTTTGAACTTCTCCGCCCCTCTTTGCAATTCTCAGCCCGTCTTTGCCATTGTACGCCCCTCTTTGCCCTTGTACACCCCTCTTAGCTCTTGTCCACTCCTCTTTGCCCTTTTCCGCTCCTCTTTGCCCTTTTCAGCCCTTCTTTGCCATTGTCCACCCTCTTTGCCCTTGTCCGCCCCTCTTTGCCCTTGTCCGCCCCTCTTTGCCCTTGTCCGCCCCTCTTTGCCCTTGTCCGCCCCTCTTTGCCCTTGTCCGCCCCTCTTTGCCCTTGTCCGCCCCTCTTTGCCCTTGTCCGCCCCTCTTTGCCCTTGTCCGCCCCTCTTTGCCCTTGTCCGCCCCTCTTTGCCCTTGTCCGCCTCTCTATGCTCTTGTCCGCCCCTCTTTGCACTTGTCCTGTATTTTCCGCACTTGTCCGCCCCTCTTTGCACTTGTCCCTTATTCTCCGCCCTTGTCCTACCCTCTTTGCCCTTGTCCGACCCTCTTTGCCCTTGTCCGAACCTCTTTGCACTTGTCTGCCCCTCTTTGCCCTTGACCCGTGTTCTCCGCCTTTGTCCACCATTCTTTTCACTTGTCCCGTGTTCTCTTCACTTGTCCGCCCCTTTTTGCCCTTTTCCCGTACTCTCCGATCTTGTCCGCCCCTCTTTGCCCTTGTCCGCCCCTCTATGCTCTTGTCCGCCCCTCTTTGCCCTTGTACGCCCCTCTTTTCTCTTGTCCGCCCCTCTTTCCTCTTGTCGGCCCCTCTTTGCCCTTGTCCGCCCCTCTTTGCCCTTGTCCGCCCCTCTTTGCCCTTGTCCGCCCTCTTTGCCCTTGTCCGCCCCTCTATGCTCTTGTCCGCCCCTCTTTGCACTTGTCCTGTATTTTCCGCACTTGTCCGCCCCTCTTTGCACTTGTCCCTTATTCTCCGCCCTTGTCCGCCCCTCTTTGCCCTTGTCCGACCCCCTTTGCCCTTGTCCGACCCCCTTTGCCCTTGTCCGACCCCCTTTGCCCTTGTCCGACCCCCTTTGCCCTTGTCCGACCCCCTTTGCTCTTGTCCGCCACTCTTTGACCTTGTCCGCCACTCTTTCCCCTTGTCCACTAGTCTTTGCCCTTGTCCACCCCTCTTTGCCCTTGTCCCGTGTTCTCCACACTTGTCTGACCCTCTTTGCACTTGTCCCGTGTTCTCCGCACTTTTCCAACCCTCTTTGCCCTTGTACGCCCTTCTTTGCCCCTGTCTGACCCTCTTTGCAATTGTCCGCCCCTCTTTGCCCTTGTCCGCACCTCTTTGCATTTGTCCTTTATACTCCGCAGTTGTCCGCCCCTCTTTGCCCTTCTCCGCCCCTCTTTGCCCTTCTCCGCCCCTCTTTGCCCTTCTCCGCCCCTCTTTGCCCTTCTCCGCCCCTCTTTGCCCTTCTCCGCCCCTCTTTGCCCTTCTCCGCCCCTCTTTGCCCTTCTCCGCCCCTCTTTGCCCTTCTCCGCCCCTCTTTGCCCTTCTCCGCCCCTCTTTGCCCTTCTCCGCCCCTCTTTGCCCTTCTCCGCCCCTCTTTGCCCTTCTCCGCCCCTCTTTGCCCTTCTCCGCCCCTCTTTGCCCTTGTCCGCCCCTCTTTGCCCTTGTCCGCCCCTCTTTGCCCTTGTCCGCCCCTCTTTGCCCTTGTCCGCCCCTCTTTGCCCTTGTCCGCCCCTCTTTGCCCTTGTCCGCCCCTCTTTGCCCTTGTCCGCCCCTCTTTGCCCTTCTCCGCCCCTCTTTGCCCTTCTCCGCCCCTCTTTGCCCTTCTCCGCCCCTCTTTGCCCTTCTCCGCCCCTCTTTGCCCTTGTCCCGTATTCTCCGGTCTTGTCTGCTCCTCCTTTCCCTTGTCCCGTATTTTCCGCACTTGTCTGCCCCTCTTTGCCATTGTCCGGCCGTCTTTGCACTTGTCCGCACTTCTTTCCCCTTCTCCGCCCGTTTTAGCCCTTTTCCGCCTGTCTTTGCCCTTGTCCGCTCCTCTTTGCACTTGTCCTGTATTCTCCAAACTTGTCCACTCCTCTTTCTGCTTTTCCCATATTCTCCGCCCTTCTCAGCCCCTCTTTGCACTTGTCCGCCACTCTTTGCCCTTCTCCCTTATTCTCTGCTCTTCTCCGCTGCTCTTTGCCCTTCTCCGCTGCTCTTTGCCCTTCTCCGCTGCTCTTTGCCCTTCTCCGCTGCTCTTTGCCCTTCTCCGCTTCTCTTTGCCATTCTCCGACCCTCTATGCCCTTCTCCGACCCTCTATGCCCTTCTCCGACCCTCTATGCCCTTCTCCGACCCTCTATGCCCTTTTTCGCCCCTCTTTGCCCTTCTCGCCCCTCTTTGCCCTTCTCGCCCCTCTTTGCCCTTCTCGCCCCTCTTTGCCCTTCTCGCCCCTCTTTGCCCTTCTCGCCCCTCTTTGCCCTTCTCGCCCCTCTTTGCCCTTCACGCCCCTCTTTGCCCTTCTCGCCCCTCTTTGCCCTTGTCCGCCCCTCTTTGCCCTTGTCCGCCCCTCTTTGCCCTTGTCCGCCCCTCTTTGCCCTTGTCCGCCCCTCTTTGCCCTTGTCCGCCCCTCTTTGCCCTTGTCCGCCCCTCTTTGCCCTTGTCCGCCCCTCTTTGCCCTTGTCCGCCCCTCTTTGCCCTTGTCCGCCCCTCTTTGCTCTTGTCCGCCCCTCTTTGCCCTTGTCCCGTGTTCTCCACACTTGTCTGCCCCTCTTTGCCCTTATCCCGTGTTCTCCACACTTGTCCGCTCCTCTTTGCCCTTGTCCGCCCCTCTTTGCCCTTGTCCGCCCCTCTTTCCCTTGTCCCGTATTCTCCGCCCTTGTCCCCCCCTCTTTGCCCTTGTCCCGTATTCTCTGCCTTTGTCTGCCCTTCTTTGCACTTGTCCCGTATTCTCCGCACTTCTCCGAATCTCTTTGCTCTTATCCACCCCTCTTAGCCCTTGTCCGCACCTCTTTGCCCTTGTCAACCCCTCTTTGCTCTTGTCCGCCCCTCTTTGCCATTGTCCGCCCCTCTTTGCCATTGTCCGCCCCTCTTTGCCCTTGTCCGCCCCTCTTTGCCCTTGTCCGCCCCTCTTTGCAATTGTCTGCGTCTCTTTGCCCTTGTCTGCCCCTCTTTGCACATGTCCGCCCCTCTTTGACTTTTTCCGCCCTTCTTTGCCCTTATCCACCACCCTTTGCCCTTGTCCGCCCCTCTTTGCCCTTGTCCGCCCCTCTTTGCCCTTGTCCGCCCCTCTTTGCCCTTGTCCGCCCCTCTTTGCCCTTGTCCGCCCCTCTTTGCCCTTGTCCGCCCCTCTTTGCCCTTGTCCGCCCCTCTTTGCCCTTGTCCGCCCCTCTTTGCCCTTGTCCGCCCCTCTTTGCCCTTGTCCGCCCCTCTTTGCCCTCGTCCCGTATTATACGCACTTGTCCGCCCTTCTTTGCCCTTGTCCGACACTATTTGCCTCTGTCTGCCCCTCTTTGCACTTATCCACCCCTCTTTGCACTTTTCCCCTAGTCTACGCTCTTGTCCGCCCCTCTTTGCCCTTGTCTGCCCCTCTTTGAGCTTGTCTGCCCCTCTTTGCCCTTGTCCGCCCCTCTTTGACTTTCTCCGCACTTCTTTGCCATTGTCCCGTATTCTCCGCCCTTGTCCGCCCCTCTTTGCACTTGTCCGCCCCTCTTTGCCCTTGTCTGCCCCTCTTTGCCCTAATCCCGTATTCTCCGCAATTGTCCGACCCTCTTTGCCCTTGACCGCCCCTCTTTGCACTTGTCCACACCTCTATTCCCTTGTCCGCCCCTCTTTGCCCTTGTCTGGCCCTCTTTGCCCTTGTCCGCCCCTCTTTGCACTTGTCCAGTATTCTACGCACCTCTCCGCCTCTCTTTGCCCTTGTCCACACCTCTTTACCTTGTCTTCCCCTGTTTGTACTTCTCCGCCCCTCTTTGCACTTCTCCGCCCCTCTTTGCACTTCTCCGCCCCTCTTTGCACTTCTCCGCCCCTCTTTGCACTTCTCCGCCCCTCTGTGCCCTTGTCCGCCCTCTTTGCCCTTGTCCGCCCCTGTCTGCACTTTTCCGCCCCTCTTTGCCCGATGTCCACACCTCTTTCCCTTGTCCTCCCCTGTTTGCACTTGTCCTCCCCTCTTTGCACTTCTCCACCCCTCTTTGCACTTCTCTGCCCATCTTTGCCATTTTCCGCCCCTCTTTGCCCTTGTCTGCTCCTCTTTTCAATTGTCCACCCCTCTTTGCAATTGTCCACCCCTCTTTGCAATTGTCCGCTCCTCTTTGCAATTGTCCGCCCATCTTTGCCCTTGTCCGCCCTCTTTGCCCTTGTCCGCCCTCTTTGCCCTTGTCCGCCCTCTTTGCCCTTGTCCGCCCTCTTTGCCCTTGTCCGCCCCTCTTTCCCCTTGTCCACCCCTCTTTGCCCTTGTCTCGTATTCTCCGAAATTTTCCGCCCGTCTTTGCCCTTGTCCGCCCGTCTTTGCCCTTGTCCGCCCGTCTTTGCCCTTGTCCGCCCGTCTTTGCCCTTGTCCGCCCGTCTTTGCCCTTGTCCGCCCGTCTTTGCCCTTGTCCGCCCCTCTTTGCCCTTGTCCAACCCTCTTTGCCCTTGTCCAACCCTCTTTGCCCTTGTCCGCCCGTCTTTGCACTCGTCCGTTATTCTCCGCACTTGTCCTTCCCTCTTTGCACTTCTCCGCCCCTCTTTGGCTTTGTCCGCCCCTCTTTGCCCTTTTCCGCTCCTCTTAGCACTTGTCCCGTATTCTCCGCCATTCTCCTCCCCTCTTTGCCCTTGTCCGGCCTTCTTTGTACTTGTCCGCCCCTCTTTGCCCTTGTATCGTATTCTCAGAAATTCTCTGCATGTCTTTGCACTTTTCCACCCATCTTTGCACTTGTCCGCCCCTCTTTGCACTTGTCCGCCCCTCTTTGCCCTTGTCCGCCCCTCTTTGCCCTAATCCCGTATTCTCCGCATTTGTCCGACTCTCTTTGCCCTTGACCGCCCCTCTTTGCCCTTGTCCACACCTATATGCCCTTGTCCTCCCCTCTTTGCCCTTTTCAGGTATTCTCTGAAATTCTCCGCCCGTCTTTGCACTTTTTCGCCCATCTTTGCTGTTCTCCGCCCCTCTTTGCCCTTCTCCACCCGTCTTTGCCTTTGTCCGCCCCTCTTTGCCTTTGTCCGCCCCTCTTTACACTTGTCCGCCCCTCTTTACACTTGTCCGCCCCTCTTTGCCCTTGTCCGACCCTCTTTGCCCTCGTCCCGTATTATATGCACTTCTCCGCCCCTCTTTGCCCTTGTCCGCCCCTATCTGCCTTTGTCTGTCCCACGTTGCCCTTGTACACCCCTCTTTGCACTTTTCCCCTAGTCTCTGCACTTGTCCGCCCCTCTTTGCCCTTGTCCGCCCCTCTTTGCCCTTGTCCGCCCCTCTTTGCCCTTGTCCGCCCCTCTTTGCCCTTGTCCGCCCCTCTTTGCCCTTGTCCGCCCCTCTTTGCCCTTGTCCGCCCCTCTATGCCATTGTCTGCCCCTCTTTGCCCTTGTCCTTTATCTCTGCCCTTGTCCGCTCCTCTTTGCACTTGTCCCATATTCTCTGCACTTGTCCGCCCTTCCTTGCCCTTGTCCGCCCCTGTTTGCACTTGTCCGCCTCTCTTTGACCTTGTCCACCCCTCTTTGCCCTTGTCCGTCCCTCTTTCACCTTGTCCCGTATTCTCCACATTTCTCCGCCCCTCTTTGCCCTTTTCTGCCCCTCTTTGTCCTTGTCCGCCCTTCTTTGCCCTTGTCCCGTATTCTCAGCACTCGTCCGCCCCTCTTTGCCCTCGTCCGTCCCTCTTTGCCCTCGTCCGCCCCTCTTTGCCCTCGTCCACCCCTCTTTGCCCTCGTCCGCCCCTCTTTGCCCTCGTCCGCCCCTCTTTGCCCTCGTCCGCCCCTCTTTGCCCTCGTCCGCCCCTCTTTGCCCTCGTCCGCCCCTCTTTGCCCTCGTCCGCCCCTCTTTGCCCTTGTCCTTTATCTCTGCCCTTGTCCGCTCCTCTTTGCACTTGTCCCTTATTCTCCGCACTTGTCCGCCCCTCCTTGCCCTTGTCCGCCCCTCTTTGCACTTGTCCGCCTCTCTTTGCACTTGTCCGCCTCTCTTTGCCCTTGTCCGTCCCTCTTTCACCTTTTCCCGTGTTCTCCACATTTCTCCGCCCCTCTTTGCCCTTTTCTGCCCCTCTTTGTCCTTGTCCGCCCTTCTTTGCCCTTGTCCCGTATTCTCAGCGCTTGTCGGCCCCTCTTTGCCCTTGTCCACCCCTCTTTGCCCTTGTCCGCCCGTCTTTGCCCTCGTCCGGTATTCTCCGCACTTGTCCGCCCCTCTTTGCACTTTTCCGCCCCTCTTTGCCCTAATCCCGTATTCTCCGTATTTGTCCGACTCTCTTTGCCCTTGACCGCCCCTCTTTGCCCTTGTCCACACCTATATGCCCTTGTCCGCACCTCTTTGCCCTTTTCAGGTATTCTCTGAAATTCTCCGCCCGTCTTTGCACTTTTCCACCCATCTTTGCTGTTCTCCGCCCCTCTTTGCCCTTCTCCACCCGTCTTTGCCTTTGTCCGCCCCTCTTTACACTTGTCCGCCCCTCTTTACACTTGTCCGCCCCTCTTTACACTTGTCCGACCCTCTTTGCCCTTGTCCGACCCTCTTTGCCCTCGTCCCGTATTATACGCACTTCTCCGCCCCTCTTTGCCCTTGTCCGCCCCTATCTGCCTTTGTCTGCCCCTCGTTGCCCTTGTACACCCCTCTTTGCACTTTTCCCCTAGTCTCTGCACTTGTCCTCTCCTCTTTTCCCTTGTCCGCCCCTCTTTGCACTTGTCCGCCCCTCTTTGCACTTGTCCGCCCCTCTTTGCACTTGTCCGCCCCTCTTTGCACTTGTCCGCCCCTCTTTGCACTTGTCTGCCCCTAATTGCCCTTGTCCGCCCCTCTTTGCCTTTCTCCGCCCCTGTTTTCCTTTGTCCCGTATTCTCCGCCCTTACCGCCCCTCTTTGCACTTGTCCGACACTCTTTGCTCTTTTCCGCCCCTCTTTGCCCTTGTCCGCCCCTCTTTGCCCTTGTCCCGTGTTCTCCGCCAATTGTCCGCCCCTCTTTGAATTTGTCCCGTATTTTCCGCACTTGTCCGCCCCTCTTTGCCCTTGTCCGCCCCTCTATGCCATTGTCTGCCCCTCTTTGCCCTTGTCCTGTATCTCCGCCCTTGTCCGCTCGTCTTTGCACTTGTCCCATATTCTCCGCACTTGTCCGCCCCTCTTTGCACTTGTCCGCCTCTCTTTGACCTTGTCCACCCCTCTTTGCCCTTGTCCGTCCCTCTTTCACCTTGTCCCGTGTTCTCCACATTTCTCCGCCCCTGTTTGCACTTTTCTGCCCCTCTTTGTCCTTGTCCGCCCTTCTTTGCCCTTGTCCCGTATTCTCAGCACTTGTCGGCCCCTCCTTACCCTTGTCCCCCCCTCTTTGCCCTTGTCCGCCCATCTTTGCCCTCGTCCGGTATTCTCCGCAGTTGTCCGCCCCTCTTTGCCCTTGTCCGCCCCTCTTTGCCCTTGTCCGCCCCTCTTTGCCCTTGTCCTCCCCTCTTTGCCCTTGTCCGCCCCTCTTTGCCCTTGTCCGCCCCTCTTTGCCCTTGTCCGCCCCTCTTTGCCCTTGTCCGCACATCTTTGCCCTTGTCCGACCCTCTTTGAACCTGTCCCGTGTTCTCCTCCCTTCTCCGCCCCTCTTTGCTCTTGTCTGTACACCTTTGCCCTTGTCCGACACTCTTTGCACTTGTCCGCCCATATTTGCCCTTGTACGCCCCTCTTTGCCCTGGTCTGCCTCTCTTTGCCCTTGTCCGAACCTCTTGGCCCTTGTCCGCCCGTCTTTGCCCTTGTCCGCCCCTCTTTGCCCTTGTCCGCCCCTCTTTGCCCTTGTCCGCCCCTCTTTGCCCTTGTCTGCCCCTCTTTGCCCTTGTCCCCTAGTCTTTGCCCTTGTCCGCCCCTCTTTACCCTTGTCCCGTGTTCTCCGCACTTGTCCGACACTCTTTGCCCTTGTCCCGTGTTACCCCCACTTTTCCAACCCTCTTTGCTCTTGTCCGCCCCTCTTTGCCCTTGTCCGCCCCTCTTTGCCCTTGTCCGCCCCTCTTTGCCCTTGTCCGCCCCTCTTTGCCCTTTTCCGCCCCTCTTTGCCCTTTTCCGACCCTCTTTGCCCTTGTCCCGTATTCTCCGTAATTCTCGGCAACTCTTTCCACTTTTCCGCTGCTTTTTGCCCTTGTCCCGTATTCTCCGCACTTCTCCGCCCCTCTTTGCCCTTGTCCACCCCTCTTTGCCCTTGTCCACCCCTCTTTGCCCTTGTCCGCCCCTCTTTTCCCTTGTCCCGTATTCGTCGCAATTCTCCGCCCCTTCTTTTCTCTTGTCCAGACCTCTTTGCCCTTGTCCCCTCATCTTTGCCTTTTCTGCCCCTCTTTGCCCTTGTCCGCCCCTCTTTGCCCTTGTCCGCCCCTCTTTGCCCTTGTCCGCCCCTCTTTGCCCTTGTCCGCCCCTCTTTGCCCTTTTCCGCCCCTCTTTGCCCTTTTCCGCCCCTCTTTGCCCTTTTCCGCCCCTCTTTGCCCTTTTCCGCCCCTCTTTGCCCTTTTCCGCCCATATTTGCCCTTGTCCGCCCCTCTTTGCCATTGTCCCGTATTCTCACCATATCTCCGTCCTCTTTGCCCTTGTCTGGCCCTCTTTGCCCTTGTCCGCCCATCTTTGCCTTTCTCCGCCCGTCTTTGCCCTTGTCCGCCCCTCTTTGCCCTAGTCTACCCCTCTTTTCCCTTGTCCGCCTTTCTTTGCCATTGTCCCATAGTCTCCGCACTTCTGCGTCCCTCTTTTCCCTTGTCCGCCCTTCTTTGCACTTGTCCCATATTCTCCGCAAATGTTCGCCCCTCTTTGCCCTTTTCCCGTATTCTCTGCCCTTCTCCGCCCCTCTTTGCCCTTCTCCGCCCCTCTTTGCCCTTCTCCGCCCCTCTTTGCCCTTCTCCGCCCCTCTTTGCCCTTCTCCGCCCCTCTTTGCCCTTCTCCGCCCCTCTTTGCCCTTCTCCGCCCCTCTTTGCCCTTCTCCGCCCCTCTTTGCCCTTCTCCGCCCCTCTTTGCCCTTCTCCGCCCCTCTTTGCCCTTCTCCGCCCCTCTTTGCCCTTCTCCGCCCCTCTTTGCCCTTCTCCGCCCCTCTTTGCCCTTCTCCGCCCCTTTTTGCCTTTTTCTGCCCCTCTTTGCCCTCGTCCGCCCCTCTTAGCCCTTGTCCCGTATTCTCCGCTCTTGTCTGCCCCTCTTTGCCCTTGTCCGCCCCTCTTTGCCCTTGTCCGACCCTCTTTTAACGTGTCCCGTATTCTCCAGAATTCTCCGCCCCTCTTTGCCCTTGTCTGCCCCTCTTTGCCCTTGTCCCTTATTCTCCGCAATTCTCTGTCACTCTTTGCCCTTGTCCGCCCCTCTCTGCCCTTGTCAGCCCCTCTTTGCCCTTGTCCGCACCTCTATCCCCTTGTCCGCCCTCTCTTTCCCCTTCTCCCGTATTCTGCGAAATTCTCTGCCCTTCTTTGAACCTGTCCGCCCTTCTTTGCCCTTGTCCGACCCTCTTTTCCCTTGTCTGCCCATCTTTGTCCTTGTCCGCCCCTCTTTGCCCTTATACGCCCCCTTTTCCCTTGTCCACCCCTCTTTGCCCTTGTCCATACATCATTGCCCTTGTCCGCCCCTCTTTGCCCTTGTCCGCCCCTCTTTGAACTTGTCCCGTATTCTCCGCACTTCTCCGCACCGCTTGCCGTTGTCCGCCCCTCTTTGCCCTCGTCCCGTATTCTCCGCCCCTCTTTGTACTTTTCCATCCGTCTTTGCCCTTGTCCGACCCTCTTTCCCTCGTCCGCCCCTCTTTTTCCTTGTCGCACTTCTTTGCCCTTATCCGACCCTCTTTGCCCTTTTCCCGTATTCTCCGTAATTCGCCGTCACTCTTTGCCCTTGTCCGCCTGTCTTTGCCTTTGTCCGCCTGTCTTTGCCCTTGTCCGCCCCTCTTTGACCTTTTCCGCCCCTCTTTGCCCTTCTCCCGTATTCTCCGGAATCTTCCGCCCATTTTTTGCCCTTGTCAGCCCCTCTTTGCCCTTGTCAGCCCCTCTTTGCCCTTGTCCGTCCCTCTTTGGCCTTGTCCTCCCCTCTTTGCCCTTATACACCCACTTTGTGATTGTCCGCCCCTCTTTGCCCTTTTCCAAACCTCTTTGCACTTTTCCAAACCTCTTTGCCTTTATAAGCCCCTCTTTGCCTTTATACGCCCCTCTTTGCCTTTATACGCCCCTCTTTGCCCTTGTCCGCCCCTCTTTGCCCTTGTCCGCCCCCCTTTGCACATGTCCGCCCCTCTTTGCCCTTATACGCCCCCTTTGCCTTTGTCCGCCCCTCTTTGCCCTTGTCCAAACCTCTTTGTCCTTGTCCGCCCTTCTTTGCCATTGTCTCACCTTCTTTGCCATTATACACCCCCTTTGCCCTTGTCCGCTCCTCTTTGCCTTTCTCCGCCCCTCTTTGCCCTTGTCCGCCCCTCCTTGCACTTGTCCCGTATTCTCCGCACTTCTCCGAACCGCTGGCTGTTGTCTACCCCTCTTTGCCCTTGTCTCGTATTCTCCGCCCCTCTTTGCCCTTGTCCGCCCCTCTTTGCCCTTGTCCGCCCCTCTTTGCCCTTGTCCGCCCCTCTTTGCCCTTGTCCGCCCCTCTTTGCCCTTGTCCGCCCCTCTTTGCCCTTGTCCGCCCCTCTTTGCCCTTGTCCGCCCCTCTTTGCCCTTGTCTGCCCCTCTTTGCCCTTGTCCGCCCCTGTTTGCATTTTTTCGCCCCCCTTTGCACTTGTCCCGTGTTCTCCGCACTTGTCTGCCCCTCTTTGCCCTTGTCCACCCTTCTTTGCCCTTCTCCGCCCCTCTTTGCACTTCTCCGACCCTCTTTGCCCTTGTCCGCCACTTATTGCCCTTGTCCGACACTCTTCGCCCTTCTCCGACCCTCTTTGCCTTTGTCCCTTATTTTCCGCACTTCTCCGCCCCTCTTTTCTCTTCTCCGCCCCTCTATGACCTTGTCCGCCTCTCTTTGCCGTTGTCCTCTCCTCTTTTCCCTTGTCCGCCCCTCTTTGCACTTTTCCGACCCTCTTTGCACTTGTCCGCAACTCTTTGCCCCTGTCCTGTATTCTCTGCCCTTCTCCGCCCCTCTTTTCCCTTGTCCAACCCTCTTTGCAATTGTCCGTCCCTCTTTGCCCTTGTCCCGTATTCTCTGCACTTGCCCGCCCCTCTTTGCCCTTGTCCGCCCCTCTTTGCCCTTGTCCCGTGTTCTCCGCCAATTGTCCGCCCCTCTTTGAATTTGTCCCGTATTTTCCGCACTTGTCCGCCCCTCTTTGCCCTTGTCCGCCCCTCTATGCCATTGTCTGCCCCTCTTTGCCCTTGTCCTTTATCTCCGCCCTTGTCCGCTCGTCTTTGCACTTGTCCCATATTCTCCGCACTTGTCCGCCCCTCCTTGCCCTTGTCCGCCCCTCTTTGCACTTGTCCGCCTCTCTTTGACCTTGTCCACCCCTCTTTGCACTTGTCCGCCTCTCTTTGACCTTGTCCACCCCTCTTTGCCCTTGTCCGTCCCTCTTTCACCTTTTCCCGTGTTCTCCACATTTCTCCGCCCCTCTTTGCCCTTTTCTGCCCCTCTTTGTCCTTGTCCGCCCTTCTTTGCCCTTGTCCCGTATTCTCAGCGCTTGTCGGCCCCTCTTTGCCCTTGTCCACCCCTCTTTGCCCTTGTCCGCCCGTCTTTGCCCTCGTCCGGTATTCTCCGCACTTGTCCGCCCCTCTTTGCACTTGTCCGCCCCTCTTTGCACTTGTCCGCCCCTCTTTGCACTTGTCCGCCCCTCTTTGCACTTGTCCGACCCTCTTTGCCCTAATCCCGTATTCTCCGTATTTGTCCGACTCTCTTTGCCCTTGACCGCCCCTCTTTGCCCTTGTCCACACCTATATGCCCTTGTCCGCACCTCTTTGCCCTTTTCAGGTATTCTCTGAAATTCTCCGCCCGTCTTTGCACTTTTCCGCCCATCTTTGCTGTTCTCCGCCCCTCTTTGCCCTTCTCCACCCGTCTTTGCCTTTGTCCGCCCCTCTTTACACTTGTCCGCCCCTCTTTACACTTGTCCGCCCCTCTTTGCCCTTGTCCGACCCTCTTTGCCCTCGTCCCGTATTATACGCACTTCTCCGCCCCTCTTTGCCCTTGTCCGCCCCTATCTGCCTTTGTCTGCCCCTCGTTGCCCTTGTACACCCCTCTTTGCACTTTTCCCCTAGTCTCTGCACTTGTCCTCTCCTCTTTTCCCTTGTCCGCCCCTCTTTGCACTTGTCCGCCCCTCTTTGCACTTGTCCGCCCCTCTTTGCACTTGTCCGCCCCTCTTTGCACTTGTCCGCCCCTCTTTGCACTTGTCCGCCCCTCTTTGCCCTTGTCTGCCCCTAATTGCCCTTGTCCGCCCCTCTTTGCCTTTCTCCGCCCCTGTTTTCCTTTGTCCCGTATTCTCCGCCCTTACCGCCCCTCTTTGCACTTGTCCGACACTCTATGCTCTTTTCCGCCCCTCTTTGCCCTTGTCTGCCCCTCTTTGCCCTTGTCCCGTGTTCTCCGCCAATTGTCCGCCCCTCTTTGAATTTGTCCCGTATTTTCCGCACTTGTCCGCCCCTCTTTGCCCTTGTCCGCCCCTCTTTGCCCTTGTCCGCCCCTCTTTGCCCTCGTCCCGTATTATACGCACTTGTCCGCCCTTCTTTGCCCTTGTCCGACACTATTTGCCTCTGTCTGCCCCTCTTTGCACTTATCCACCCCTCTTTGCACTTTTCCCCTAGTCTACGCTCTTGTCCGCCCCTCTTTGCCCTTGTCCGCCCCTCTTTGAGCTTGTCTGCCCCTCTTTGCCCTTGTCCGCCCCTCTTTGACTTTCTCCGCACTTCTTTGCCATTGTCCCGTATTCTCCGCCCTTGTCCGCCCCTCTTTGCACTTGTCCGCCCCTCTTTGCCCTTGTCTGCCCCTCTTTGCCCTAATCCCGTATTCTCCGCAATTGTCCGACCCTCTTTGCCCTTGACCGCCCCTCTTTGCACTTGTCCACACCTCTATTCCCTTGTCCGCCCCTCTTTGCCCTTGTCTGGCCCTCTTTGCCCTTGTCCGCCCCTCTTTGCACTTGTCCAGTATTCTACGCACCTCTCCGCCTCTCTTTGCCCTTGTCCACACCTCTTTACCTTGTCTTCCCCTGTTTGCACTTCTCCGCCCCTCTTTGCACTTCTCCGCCCCTCTTTGCACTTCTCCGCCCCTCTTTGCTATTGTCAGCCCCTCTGTGCCCTTGTCCGCCCTCTTTGCCCTTGTCCGCCCCTGTCTGCACTTTTCCGCCCCTCTTTGCCCGATGTCCACATCTCTTTCCCTTGTCCGCCCCTGTTTGCACTTGTCCTCCCCTCTTTGCACTTCTCCACCCCTCTTTGCACTTCTCTGCCCATCTTTGCCATTTTCCGCCCCTCTTTGCCCTTGTCCGCCCCTCTTTGCAATTGTCCGCCCCTCTTTGCAATTGTCCGCCCCTCTTTGCAATTGTCCGCCCCTCTTTGCAATTGTCCGCCCATCTTTGCCCTTGTCCGCCCTCTTTGCCCTTGTCCGCCCTCTTTGCCCTTGTCCGCCCTCTTTGCCCTTGTCCGCCCTCTTTGCCCTTGTCCGCCCTCTTTGCCCTTGTCCACCCCTCTTTGCCCTTGTCCACCCCTCTTTGCCCTTGTCTCGTATTCTCCGAAATTTTCCGCCCGTCTTTGCCCTTGTCCGCCCGTCTTTGCCCTTGTCCGCCCGTCTTTGCCCTTGTCCGCCCGTCTTTGCCCTTTTCCGCCCGTCTTTGCCCTTGTCCGCCCCTCTTTGCCCTTGTCCGCCCCTCTTTGCCCTTGTCCGCCCGTCTTTGCCCTTGTCCTACCCTCTTTGCCCTTGTCCGCCCGTCTTTGCACTCGTCCGGTATTCTCCGCACTTGTCCTTCCCTCTTTGCACTTCTCCGCCCCTCTTTGGCTTTGTCCGCCCCTCTTTGCCCTTTTCCGCACCTCTTTGCCCTTTTCCGCTCCTCTTAGCACTTGTCCCGTATTCTCCGCAATTCTCCTCCCCTCTTTGCCCTTGTCCGGCCTTCTTTGTACTTGTCCGCCCCTCTTTGCCCTTGTATCGTATTCTCAGAAATTCTCTGCATGTCTTTGCACTTGTCCGCCCCTCTTTGCACTTGTCCGCCCCTCTTTGCACTTGTCCGCCCCTCTTTGCCCTTGTCCGCCCCTCTTTGCCCTAATCCCGTATTCTCCGCATTTGTCCGACTCTCTTTGCCCTTGACCGCCCCTCTTTGCCCTTGTCCACACCTATATGCCCTTGTCCTCCCCTCTTTGCCCTTTTCAGGTATTCTCTGAAATTCTCCGCCCGTCTTTGCACTTTTTCGCCCATCTTTGCTGTTCTCCGCCCCTCTTTGCCCTTCTCCACCCGTCTTTGCCTTTGTCCGCCCCTCTTTACACTTGTCCGCCCCTCTTTGCCCTTGTCCGACCCTCTTTGCCCTCGTCCCGTATTATATGCACTTCTCTGCCCCTCTTTGCCCTTGTCCGCCCCTATCTGCCTTTGTCTGCCCCTCGTTGCCCTTGTACACCCCTCTTTGCACTTTTCCCCTAGTCTCTGCACTTGTCTGCCCCTCTTTGCCCTTGTCCTTTATCTCCGCCCTTGTCCGCTCCTCTTTGCACTTGTCCCATATTCTCCGCACTTGTCCGCCCTTCCTTGCCCTTGTCCGCCCCTGTTTGCACTTGTCCGCCTCTCTTTGACCTTGTCCACCCCTCTTTGCCCTTGTCCGTCCCTCTTTCACCTTGTCCCGTATTCTCCACATTTCTCCGCCCCTCTTTGCCCTTTTCTGCCCCTCTTTGTCCTTGTCCGCCCTTCTTTGCCCTTGTCCCGTATTCTCAGCACTTGTCCGCCCCTCTTTGCCCTCGTCCGCCCCTCTTTGCCCTCGTCCGCCCCTCTTTGCCCTCGTCCGCCCCTCTTTGCCCTCGTCCGCCCCTCTTTGCCCTCGTCCGCCCCTCTTTGCCCTCGTCCGCCCCTCTTTGCCCTCGTCCGCCCCTCTTTGCCCTCGTCCGCCCCTCTTTGCCCTCGTCCGCCCCTCTATGCCATTGTCTGCCCCTCTTTGCCCTTGTCCTTTATCTCCGCCCTTGTCCGCTCCTCTTTGCACTTGTCCCTTATTCTCCGCACTTGTCCGCCCCTCCTTGCCCTTGTCCGCCCCTCTTTGCACTTGTCCGCCTCTCTTTGACCTTTTCCACCCCTCTTTGCCCTTGTCCGTCCCTCTTTCACCTTTTCCCGTGTTCTCCACATTTCTCCGCCCCTCTTTGCCCTTTTCTGCCCCTCTTTGTCCTTGTCCGCCCTTCTTTGCCCTTGTCCCGTATTCTCAGCGCTTGTCGGCCCCTCTTTGCCCTTGTCCACCCCTCTTTGCCCTTGTCCGCCCGTCTTTGCCCTCGTCCGGTATTCTCCGCACTTGTCCGCCCCTCTTTGCACTTGTCCGCCCCTCTTTGCACTTGTCCGCCCCTCTTATCCTTTTTCCGCCCCTCTTTGCCCTAATCCCGTATTCTCCGTATTTGTCCGACTCTCTTTGCCCTTGACCGCCCCTCTTTGCCCTTGTCCACACCTATATGCCCTTGTCCGCACCTCTTTGCCCTTTTCAGGTATTCTCTGAAATTCTCCGCCCGTCTTTGCACTTTTCCACCCATCTTTGCTGTTCTCCGCCCCTCTTTGCCCTTCTCCACCCGTCTTTGCCTTTGTCCGCCCCTCTTTACACTTGTCCGCCCCTCTTTGCCCTTGTCCGACCCTCTTTGCCCTCGTCCCGTATTATACGCACTTCTCCGCCCCTCTTTGCCCTTGTCCGCCCCTATCTGCCTTTGTCTGCCCCTCGTTGCCCTTGTACACCCCTCTTTGCACTTTTCCCCTAGTCTCTGCACTTGTCCTCTCCTCTTTTCCCTTGTCCGCCCCTCTTTGCACTTGTCCGCCCCTCTTTGCACTTGTCCGCCCCTCTTTGCACTTGTCCGCCCCTCTTTGCACTTGTCCGCCCCTCTTTGCACTTGTCCGCCCCTCTTTGCACTTGTCCGCCACTCTTTGCACTTGTCCGCCCCTCTTTGCACTTGTCTGCCCCTAATTGCCCTTGTCCGCCCCTCTTTGCCTTTCTCCGCCCCTGTTTTCCTTTGTCCCGTATTCTCCGCCCTTACCGCCCCTCTTTGCACTTGTCCGACACTCTTTGCTCTTTTCCGCCCCTCTTTGCCCTTGTCCGCCCCTCTTTGCCCTTGTCCCGTGTTCTCCGCCAATTGTCCGCCCCTCTTTGAATTTGTCCCGTATTTTCCGCACTTGTCCGCCCCTCTTTGCCCTTGTCCGCCCCTCTATGCCATTGTCTGCCCCTCTTTGCCCTTGTCCTGTATCTCCGCCCTTGTCCGCTCGTCTTTGCACTTGTCCCATATTCTCCGCACTTGTCCGCCCCTCTTTGCACTTGTCCGCCTCTCTTTGACCTTGTCCACCCCTCTTTGCCCTTGTCCGTCCCTCTTTCACCTTGTCCCGTGTTCTCCACATTTCTCCGCCCCTGTTTGCCCTTTTCTGCCCCTCTTTGTCCTTGTCCGCCCTTCTTTGCCCTTGTCCCGTATTCTCAGCACTAGTCGGCCCCTCCTTACCCTTGTCCGCCCCTCTTTGCCCTTGTCCGCCCCTCTTTGCCCTTGTCCGCCCCTCTTTGCCCTTGTCCGCCCCTCTTTGCCCTTTTCCGACCCTCTTTGCCCTTGTCCCGTATTCTCCGTAATTCTCGGCAACTCTTTCCACTTTTCCGCTGCTTTTTGCCCTTGTCCCGTATTCTCCGCACTTCTCCGCCCCTCTTTGCCCTTGTCCACCCCTCTTTGCCCTTGTCCGCCCCTCTTTTCCCTTGTCCCGTATTCGTCGCAATTCTCCGCCCCTTCTTTTCTCTTGTCCAGACCTCTTTGCCCTTGTCCCCTCATCTTTGCCTTTTCTGCCCCTCTTTGCCCTTGTCCGCCCCTCTTTGCCCTTGTCCGCCCCTCTTTGCCCTTGTCCGCCCCTCTTTGCCCTTGTCCGCCCCTCTTTGCCCTTTTCCGCCCCTCTTTGCCCTTTTCCGCCCCTCTTTGCCCTTTTCCGCCCCTCTTTGCCCTTTTCCGCCCCTCTTTGCCCTTTTCCGCCCCTCTTTGCCCTTTTCCGCCCATATTTGCCCTTGTCCGCCCCTCTTTGCCATTGTCCCGTATTCTCACCATATCTCCGTCCTCTTTGCCCTTGTCTAGCCCTCTTTGCCCTTGTCCGCCCATCTTTGCCTTTCTCCGCCCGTCTTTGCCCTTGTCCGCCCCTCTTTGCCCTAGTCTACCCCTCTTTTCCCTTGTCCGCCTTTCTTTGCCATTGTCCCATAGTCTCCGCACTTCTGCGTCCCTCTTTTCCCTTGTCCGCCCTTCTTTGCACTTGTCCCATATTCTCCGCAAATGTTCGCCCCTCTTTGCCCTTTTCCCGTATTCTCTGCACTTCTCCGCCCCTCTTTGCCCTTCTCCGCCCCTCTTTGCCCTTCTCCGCCCCTCTTTGCCCTTCTCCGCCCCTCTTTGCCCTTCTCCGCCCCTCTTTGCCCTTCTCCGCCCCTCTTTGCCCTTCTCCGCCCCTCTTTGCCCTTCTCCGCCCCTCTTTGCCCTTCTCCGCCCCTCTTTGCCTTTTTCTGCCCCTCTTTGCCCTCGTCCGCCCCTCTTAGCCCTTGTCCCGTATTCTCCGCCCTTGTCCGCCCCTCTTTGCCCTTGTCCGCCCCTCTTTGCCCTTGTCTGCCCCTCTTTGCCCTTGTCCCTTATTCTCCGCAATTCTCCGTCACTCTTTGCCCTTGTCCGCCCCTCTCTGCCCTTGTCAGCCCCTCTTTGCCCTTGTCCGCACCTCTATCCCCTTGTCCGCCCTCTCTTTCCCCTTCTCCCGTATTCTGCGAAATTCTCTGCCCTTCTTTGAACCTGTCCGCCCTTCTTTGCCCTTGTCCGACCCTCTTTTCCCTTGTCTGCCCATCTTTGTCCTTGTCCGCCCCTCTTTGCCCTTATACGCCCCCTTTTCCCTTGTCCACCCCTCTTTGCCCTTGTCCATACCTCATTGCCCTTGTCCGCCCCTCTTTGACATTTTCCGCCCCTCTTTGCCCTTCTCCCGTATTCTCCGGAATCTTCCGCCCATTTTTTGCCCTTGTCAGCCCCTCTTTGCCCTTGTCAGCCCCTCTTTGCCCTTGTCCGTCCCTCTTTGGCCTTGTCCTCCCCTCTTTGCCCTTATACACCCACTTTGTGATTGTCCGCCCCTCTTTGCCCTTTTCCAAACCTCTTTGCACTTTTCCAAACCTCTTTGCCTTTATAAGCCCCTCTTTGCCTTTATACGCCCCTCTTTGCCTTTATACGCCCCTCTTTGCCTTTATACGCCCCTCTTTGCCCTTGTCCGCCCCTCTTTGCCCTTGTCCGCCCCCCTTTGCACATGTCCGCCCCTCTTTGCCCTTATACGCCCCCTTTGCCTTTGTCCGCCCCTCTTTGCCTTTGTCCAAACCTCTTTGTCCTTGTCCGCCCTTCTTTGCCATTGTCTCACCTTCTTTGCCATTATACACCCCCTTTGCCCTTGTCCGCTCCTCTTTGCCTTTCTCCGCCCCTCTTTGCCCTTGTCCGCCCCTCCTTGCACTTGTCCCGTATTCTCCGCACTTCTCCGAACCGCTGGCTGTTGTCTACCCCTCTTTGCCCTTGTCTCGTATTCTCCGCCCCTCTTTGCCCTTGTCCGCCCCTCTTTGCCCTTGTCCGCCCCTCTTTGCCCTTGTCCGCCCCTCTTTGCCCTTGTCCGCCCCTCTTTGCCCTTGTCCGCCCCTCTTTGCCCTTGTCCGCCCCTCTTTGCCCTTGTCCGCCCCTCTTTGCCCTTGTCCGCCCCTCTTTGCCCTTGTCCGCCCCTGTTTGCATTTTTTCGCCCCCCTTTGCACTTGTCCCGTGTTCTCCGCACTTGTCTGCCCCTCTTTGCCCTTGTCCACCCTTCTTTGCCCTTATCCGCCCCTCTTTGCCCTGGTCTGACACTCTTTGCACTTTTCTGCCCCTCTTTGCAATTCTCCGCCCCTCTTTGCACTTCTCCGACCCTCTTTGCCCTTGTCCGCCACTTATTGCCCTTGTCCGACACTCTTCGCCCTTCTCCGACCCTCTTTGCCTTTGTCCCTTATTTTCCGCACTTCTCCGCCCCTCTTTTCTCTTCTCCGCCCCTCTATGACCTTGTCCGCCTCTCTTTGCCGTTGTCCTCTCCTCTTTTCCCTTGTCCGCCCCTCTTTGCACTTTTCCGACCCTCTTTGCACTTGTCCGCAACTCTTTGCCCCTGTCCTGTATTCTCTGCCCTTCTCCGCCCCTCTTTTCCCTTGTCCAACCCTCTTTGCAATTGTCCGTCCCTCTTTGCCCTTGTCCCGTATTCTCTGCACTTGCCCGCCCCTCTTTGCCCTTGTCCGCCCCTCTTTGCCCTTGTCCCGTGTTCTCCGCCAATTGTCCGCCCCTCTTTGAATTTGTCCCGTATTTTCCGCACTTGTCCGCCCCTCTTTGCCCTTGTCCGCCCCTCTATGCCATTGTCTGCCCCTCTTTGCCCTTGTCCTTTATCTCCGCTCTTGTCCGCTCGTCTTTGCACTTGTCCCATATTCTCCGCACTTGTCCGCCCCTCCTTGCCCTTGTCCGCCCCTCTTTGCACTTGTCCGCCTCTCTTTGACCTTGTCCACCCCTCTTTGCACTTGTCCGCCTCTCTTTGACCTTGTCCACCCCTCTTTGCCCTTGTCCGTCCCTCTTTCACCTTTTCCCGTGTTCTCCACATTTCTCCGCCCCTCTTTGCCCTTTTCTGCCCCTCTTTGTCCTTGTCCGCCCTTCTTTGCCCTTGTCCCGTATTCTCAGCGCTTGTCGGCCCCTCTTTGCCCTTGTCCACCCCTCTTTGCCCTTGTCCGCCCGTCTTTGCCCTCGTCCGGTATTCTCCGCACTTGTCCGCCCCTCTTTGCACTTGTCCGCCCCTCTTTGCACTTGTCCGCCCCTCTTTGCACTTGTCCGCCCCTCTTTGCCCTTGTCCGCCCCTCTTTGCCCTAATCCCGTATTCTCCGTATTTGTCCGACTCTCTTTGCCCTTGACCGCCCCTCTTTGCCCTTGTCCACACCTATATGCCCTTGTCCGCACCTCTTTGCCCTTTTCAGGTATTCTCTGAAATTCTCCGCCCGTCTTTGCACTTTTCCGCCCATCTTTGCTGTTCTCCGCCCCTCTTTGCCCTTCTCCACCCGTCTTTGCCTTTGTCCGCCCCTCTTTACACTTGTCCGCTCCTCTTTGCCCTTTTCCGACCCTCTTTGCCCTCGTCCCGTATTATACGCACTTCTCCGCCCCTCTTTGCCCTTGTCCGCCCCTATCTGCCTTTGTCTGCCCCTCGTTGCCCTTGTACACCCCTCTTTGCACTTTTCCCCTAGTCTCTGCACTTGTCCTCTCCTCTTTGCACTTGTCCGCCCCTCTTTGCACTTGTCCGCCCCTCTTTGCACTTGTCCGCACCTCTTTGCACTTGTCCGCCCCTCTTTGCACTTGTCCGCCCCTCTTTGCACTTGTCTGCCCCTAATTGCCCTTGTCCGCCCCTCTTTGCCTTTCTCCGCCCCTGTTTTCCTTTGTCCCATATTCTCCGCCCTTACCGCCCCTCTTTGCACTTGTCCGACACTCTTTGCTCTTTTCCGCCCCTCTTTGCCCTTGTCCGCCCCTCTTTGCCCTTGTCCCGTGTTCTCCGCCAATTGTCCGCCCCTCTTTGAATTTGTCCCGTATTTTCCGCACTTGTCCGCCCCTCTTTGCCCTTGTCCGCCCCTCTATGCCATTGTCTGCCCCTCTTTGCCCTTGTCCTGTATCTCCGCCCTTGTCCGCTCGTCTTTGCACTTGTCCCATATTCTCCGCACTTGTCCGCCCCTCCTTGCCCTTGTCCGCCCCTCTTTGCACTTGTCCGCCTCTCTTTGACCTTGTCCACCCCTCTTTGCCCTTGTCCGTCCCTCTTTCACCTTGTCCCGTGTTCTCCACATTTCTCCGCCGCTCTTTGCCCTTTTCTGCCCCTCTTTGTCCTTGTCCGCCCTTCTTTGCCCTTGTCCCGTATTCTCAGCACTTGTCGGCCCCTCCTTACCCTTGTCCCCCCCTCTTTGCCCTTGTCCGCCCATCTTTGCCCTCGTCCGGTATTCTCCGCAGTTGTCCGCCCCTCTTTGCCCTTGTCCGCCCCTCTTTGCCCTTGTCCGCCCCTCTTTGCCCTTGTCCGCCCCTCTTTGCCCTTGTCCGCCCCTCTTTGCCCTTGTCCGCCCCTCTTTGCCCTTGTCCGACCCTCTTTAAACCTGTCCCGTGTTCTCCTCCCTTCTCCGCCCCTCTTTGCTCTTGTCTGCACACCTTTGCCCTTGTCCGACACTCTTTGCACTTGTCCGCCCATATTTGCCCTTGTACGCCCCTCTTTGCCCTGGTCTGCCTCTCTTTGCCCTTGTCCGAACCTCTTGGCCCTTGTCCTCCCGTCTTTGCCATTTCCGCCCCTCTTTGCCATTGTCCGCCCCTCTTTGCCCTTGTCCGCCCCTCTTTGCCCTTGTCCGCCCCTCTTTGCCCTTGTCCGCCCCTCTTTACCCTTGTCCCGTGTTCTCCGCACTTGTCCGACACTCTTTGCCCTTGTCCCGTGTTACCCCCACTTTTCCAACCCTCTTTGCTCTTGTCCGCCCCTCTTTGCCCTTGTCCGCCCCTCTTTGCCCTTGTCCGCCCCTCTTTGCCCTTTTCCGCCCCTCTTTGCCCTTTTCCGCCCCTCTTTGCCCTTTTCCGACCCTCTTTGCCCTTGTCCCGTATTCTCCGTAATTCTCGGCAACTCTTTCCACTTTTCCGCTGCTTTTTGCCCTTGTCCCGTATTCTCCGCACTTCTCCGCCCCTCTTTGCCCTTGTCCACCCCTCTTTGCCCTTGTCCGCCCCTCTTTTCCCTTGTCCCGTATTCGTCGCAATTCTCCGCCCCTTCTTTTCTCTTGTCCAGACCTCTTTGCCCTTGTCCCCTCATCTTTGCCTTTTCTGCCCCTCTTTGCCCTTGTCCGCCCCTCTTTGCCCTTTTCCGCCCCTCTTTGCCCTTTTCCGCCCCTCTTTGCCCTTTTCCGCCCCTCTTTGCCCTTTTCCGCCCCTCTTTGCCCTTTTCCGCCCCTCTTTGCCCTTTTCCGCCCCTCTTTGCCCTTTTCCGCCCCTCTTTGCCCTTTTCCGCCCCTCTTTGCCCTTTTCCGCCCCTCTTTGCCCTTGTCCGCCCCTCTTTGCCATTGTCCGCCCCTCTATGCCATTGTCCCGTATTCTCACCATATCTCCGTCCTCTTTGCACTTGTCTGGCCCTCTTTGCCCTTGTCCGCCCATCTTTGCCTTTCTCCGCCCGTCTTTGCCCTTGTCCGCCCCTCTTTGCCCTAGTCTACCCCTCTTTGCCCTAGTCTACCCCTCTTTGCCCTTGTCTGCCCCTCTTTGCCCTTGTCCCTTATTCTCCGCAATTCTCCGTCACTCTTTGCCCTTGTCCGCCCCTCTCTGCCCTTGTCAGCCCCTCTTTGCCCTTGTCCGCACCTCTATCCCCTTGTCCGCCCTCTCTTTCCCCTTCTCCCGTATTCTGCGAAATTCTCTGCCCTTCTTTGAACCTGTCCGCCCTTCTTTGCCCTTGTCCGACCCTCTTTTCCCTTGTCTGCCCATCTTTGTCCTTGTCCGCCCCTCTTTGCCCTTATACGCCCCCTTTTCCCTTGTCCACCCCTCTTTGCCCTTGTCCATACCTCATTGCCCTTGTCCGCCCCTCTTTGCCCTTGTCCGCCCCTCTTTGAACTTGTCCCGTATTCTTCGCACTTCTCCGCACCGCTTGCCGTTGTCCGCCCCTCTTTGCCCTCGTCCCGTATTCTCCGCCCCTCTTTGTACTTTTCCATCCGTCTTTGCCCTTGTCCGACCCTCTTTCCCTCGTCCGCCCCTCTTTTTCCTTGTCGCACTTCTTTGCCCTTATCCGACCCTCTTTGCCCTTTTCCCGTATTCTCCGTAATTCGCCGTCACTCTTTGCCCTTGTCCGCCTGTCTTTGCCTTTGTCCGCCTGTCTTTGCCCTTGTCCGCCCCTCTTTGACCTTTTCCGCCCCTCTTTGCCCTTCTCCCGTATTCTCCGGAATCTTCCGCCCATTTTTTGCCCTTGTCAGCCCCTCTTTGCCCTTGTCAGCCCCTCTTTGCTCTTGTCCGTCCCTCTTTGGCCTTGTCCTCCCCTCTTTGCCCTTATACACCCACTTTGTGATTGTCCGCCCCTCTTTGCCCTTTTCCAAACCTCTTTGCACTTTTCCAAACCTCTTTGCCTTTATACGCCCCTCTTTGCCTTTATACGCCCCTCTTTGCCCTTGTCCGCCCCCCTTTGCACATGTCCGCCCCTCTTTGCCCTTATACGCCCCCTTTGCCTTTCTCCGCCCCTCTTTGCCCTTGTCCGCCCCTCCTTGCACTTGTCCCGTATTCTCCGCACTTCTCCGAACCGCTGGCTGTTGTCTACCCCTCTTTGCCCTTGTCTCGTATTCTCCGCCCCTCTTTGCCCTTGTCCGCCCCTCTTTGCCCTTGTCCGCCTCTCTTTGCCCTTGTCCGCCCCTCTTTGCCCTTGTCTGTCCCTCTTTGCCCTTGTCTGCCCCTCTTTGCCCTTGTCCGCCCCTGTTTGCATTTTTTCGCCCCCCTTTGCACTTGTCCCGTGTTCTCCGCACTTGTCTGCCCCTCTTTGCCCTTGTCCACCCTTCTTTGCCCTTGTCCGCCCCTCTTTGCCCTAGTCTGACACTCTTTGCACTTTTCTGCCCCTCTTTGCAATTCTCCGCCCCTCTTTGCACTTCTCCGACCCTCTTTGCCCTTGTCCGCCACTTATTGCCCTTGTCCGACACTCTTCGCCCTTCTCCGACCCTCTTTGCCTTTGTCCCTTATTTTCCGCACTTCTCCGCCCCTCTTTTCTCTTCTCCGCCCCTCTATGACCTTGTCCGCCTCTCTTTGCCGTTGTCCTCTCCTCTTTTCCCTTGTCCGCCCCTCTTTGCACTTTTCCGACCCTCTTTGCACTTGTCCGCAACTCTTTGCCCCTGTCCTGTATTCTCTGCCCTTCTCCGCCCCTCTTTTCCCTTGTCCAACCCTCTTTGCAATTGTCCGTCCCTCTTTGCCCTTGTCCCGTATTCTCTGCACTTGCCCGCCCCTCTTTGCCCTTGTCCGCCCCTCTTTGCCCTTGTCCCGTGTTCTCCGCCAATTGTCCGCCCCTCTTTGAATTTGTCCCGTATTTTCCGCACTTGTCCGCCCCTCTTTGCCCTTGTCCGCCCCTCTATGCCATTGTCTGCCCCTCTTTGCCCTTGTCCTTTATCTCCGCCCTTGTCCGATCGTCTTTGCACTTGTCCCATATTCTCCGCACTTGTCCGCCCCTCTTTGCACTTGTCCGTCCCTCTTTCACCTTGTCCCGTGTTCTCCACATTTCTCCGCCCCTCTTTGCCCTTTTCTGCCCCTCTTTGTCCTTGTCCGCCCTTCTTTGCCCTTGTCCCGTATTCTCAGCACTTGTCGGCCCTTCCTTGCCCTTGTCCACCCCTCTTTGCCCTTGTCCGCCCGTCTTTGCTCTCGTCCGGTATTCTCCGCAGTTGTCCGCCCCTCTTTGCCCTTGTCCGCCCCTCTTTGCCCTTGTCCGCCCCTCTTTGCCCTTGTCCGCCCCTCTTTGCCCTTCTCCGCCCCTCTTTGCCCTTCTCCGCCCCTCTTTGCCCTTCTCCGCCCCTCTTTGCCCTTCTCCGCCCCTCTTTAAACTTGTGCACCCCTCTTTGCCCTTGTCCGCCCCTCTTTGCCCTTGTCCGCCCCTCTTTGCCCTTGTCCGACCCTCTTTGAACCTGTCCTGTGTTCTCCGCCCTTCTCCGCCCCTCTTTGCTCTTGTCTGCACACCTTTGCCCTTGTCCGACACTCTTTGCACTTGTCCGCCCATATTTGCCATTGTACGCCCCTCTTTGCCCTGGTCTGCCTCTCTTTGCCCTTGTCCGAACCTCTTGGCCCTTGTCCGCCCGTCTTTGCCATTTCCGCCCCTCTTTGCCCTTGTCCGCCCCTCTTTGCCCTTGTCCGCCCCTCTTTGCCCTTGTCCGCCCCTCTTTGCCCTTGTCCGCCCCTCTTTGCCCTTGTCCCGTGTTCTCCGCACTTGTCCGACACTCTTTGCCCTTGTCCCGTGTTCTCCGCACTTTTCCAACCCTCTTTGCCCTTGTCCGGCCCTCTTTGCCCTTGTCCGGCCCTCTTTGCCCTTGTCCGGCCCTCTTTGCCCTTGTCCGCCCCTCTTTGCCCTTTTCCGCCCCTCTTTGCCCTTGTCCCGTATTCTCCGTAATTCTCGGCAACTCTTTCCACTTTTCCGCTGCTTTTTGCCCTTGTCCCGTATTCTCCGCACTTCTCCGCCCCTCTTTGCCCTTGTCCACCCCTCTTTGCCCTTGTCCGCCCCTCTTTTCCCTTGTCCCGTATTCGTCGCAATTCTCCGCCCCTTCTTTTCTCTTGTCCAGACCTCTTTGCCCTTGTCCCCTCATCTTTGCCCTTGTCCGCCCCTCTTTGCCCTTGTCCGCCCCTCTTTGCCCTTGTCCGCCCCTCTTTGCCCTTGTCCACCCCTCTTTGCCCTTGTCCGCCCCTCTTTGCCCTTGTCCGCCCCTCTTTGCCCTTTTCCGCCCATATTTGCCCTTGTCCGCCCCTCTTTGCCATTGTCCCGTATTCTCACCATATCTCCGTCCTCTTTGCCCTTGTCTGGCCCTCTTTGCCCTTGTCCGCCCATCTTTGCCTTTCTCCGCCCGTCTTTGCCCTTGTCCGCCCCTCTTTGCCCTAGTCTACCCCTCTTTTCCCTTGTCCGCCTTTCTTTGCCATTGTCCCATAGTCTCCGCACTTCTGCGTCCCTCTTTTCCCTTGTCCGCCCCTCTTTGCACTTGTCCCATATTCTCCGCAAATGTCCGCCCCTCTTTGCCCTTCTCCGCCCCTCTTTGCCCTTCTCCGCCCCTCTTTGCCCTTCTCCGCCCCTCTTTGCCCTTCTCCGCCCCTCTTTGCCCTTCTCCGCCCCTCTTTGCCCTTCTCCGCCCCTCTTTGCCCTTCTCCGCCCCTCTTTGCCCTTCTCCGCCCCTCTTTGCCCTTCTCCGCCCCTCTTTGCCCTTCTCCGCCCCTCTTTGCCCTTCTCCGCCCCTCTTTGCCCTTCTCCGCCCCTCTTTGCCCTTCTCCGCCCCTCTTTGCCCTTCTCCGCCCCTCTTTGCCCTTCTCCGCCCCTCTTTGCCCTTCTCCGCCCCTCTTTGCCCTTCTCCGCCCCTCTTTGCCCTTCTCCGCCCCTCTTTGCCCTTCTCCGCCCCTCTTTGCCCTTCTCCGCCCCTCTTTGCCCTTCTCCGCCCCTCTTTGCCCTCGTCCGCCCCTCTTTGCCCTCGTCCGCCCCTCTTAGCCCTTGTCCCGTATTCTCCGCCCTTGTCCGCCCCTCTTTGCCCTTGTCCGCCCCTCTTTGCCCTTGTCCGACCCTCTTTGCCCTTGTCCGACCCTCTTTTAACGTGTCCCGTATTCTCCAGAATTCTCCGCCCCTCTTTGCCCTTGTCTGCCCCTCTTTGCCCTTGTCCCTTATTCTCCGCAATTCTCCGTCACTCTTTGCCCTTGTCCGCCCCTCTCTGCCCTTGTCAGCCCCTCTTTGCCCTTGTCCGCACCTCTATCCCCTTGTCCGCCCTCTCTTTCCCCTTCTCCCGTATTCTGCGAAATTCTCTGCCCTTCTTTGAACCTGTCCGCCCTTCTTTGCCCTTGTCCGACCCTCTTTTCCCTTGTCTGCCCATCTTTGTCCTTGTCCGCCCCTCTTTGCCCTTATACGCCCCCTTTTCCCTTGTCCACCCCTCTTTGCCCTTGTCCATACCTCATTGCCCTTGTCCGCCCCTCTTTGCCCTTTTCCGCCCATCTTTGAACTTGTCCCGTATTCTCCGCACTTCTCCGCACCGCTTGCCATTGTCCGCCCCTCTTTGCCCTCGTCCCGTATTCTCCGCCCCTCTTTGTACTTTTCCATCCGTCTTTGCCCTTGTCCGACCCTCTTTCCCTCGTCCGCCCCTCTTTTTCCTTGTCGCACTTCTTTGCCCTTATCCGACCCTCTTTGCCCTTTTCCCGTATTCTCCGTAATTCGCCGTCACTCTTTGCCCTTGTCCGCCTGTCTTTGCCTTTGTCCGCCTGTCTTTGCCCTTGTCCGCCCCTCTTTGACATTTTCCGCCCCTCTTTGCCCTTCTCCCGTATTCTCCGGAATCTTCCGCCCATTTTTTGCCCTTGTCAGCCCCTCTTTGCCCTTGTCAGCCCCTCTTTGCCCTTGTCCGTCCCTCTTTGGCCTTGTCCTCCCCTCTTTGCCCTTATACACCCACTTTGTGATTGTCCGCCCCTCTTTGCCCTTTTCCAAACCTCTTTGCCTTTATACGCCCCTCTTTGCCTTTATACGCCCCTCTTTGCCCTTGTCCGCCCCTCTTTGCCCTTCTCCGCCCCTCTTTGCCCTTGACCGACCCTCTTTGCCCTTGTCCACGCCCCTTTGCCCTTGTCCCGTATTCTCCGCCCTTGTCCACCCCTCTTTTCCCTTGTCCCGTATTCTGCGACCTTGTCCGCCCCTTTTTGCCCCTGTCCCGTATTCCCCAATCTTGTCCGCACCTCTTTGTCCGTTACCATTATTCTCCGAACTTCTCTGCCCGTCTTTGCCCTTGTCCGCCCCTCTTTGCCATTGTCCTCCCGTCTTTGCCCTAGTCCTACCCTCTTTTCCATTGTCCGCCCGTCTTTTCCATTGTCCGCCCGTCTTTGCCTTTGTCCGCCCCTCTTTGCCCTGGTCCGCCCCTCTTTGCTGTTTCCGACCCTCTCTGCCCTTTTCCGCCCTTCTTTGCTCTTGTCTACCCCTCTTTGAACTTGTCCACTCCTCTTTGCCTTTCTCCACCCCTCTTTGCCATTCTCCACCCGTCTTTGCCCTTGTCCCGTATTCTCCTCAATTCTCCGCCCCTCTTTGCCCTTGTCCGCCCCTCTTTGCCCTTGTCCACCCCTCTTTGCCCTTGTCTGCCCCTCTTTGCCCTTGTCCGCCCCTGTTTGCATTTTTTCGCCCCCCTTTGCCCTTGTCCCGTGTTCTCCGCACTTGTCTGCCCCTCTTTGCCCTTGTCCACCCTTCTTTGCCCTTGTCCGCCCCTCTTTGCCCTGGTCTGACACTCTTTGCAATTCTCCGCCCCTCTTTGCACTTCTCCGACCCTCTTTGCCCTTGTCCGCCACTTATTGCCCTTGTCCGACACTCTTCGCCCTTCTCCGACCCTCTTTGCCTTTGTCCCTTATTTTCCGCACTTCTCCGCCCCTCTTTTCTCTTCTCCGCCCCTCTATGACCTTGTCCGCCTCTCTTTGCCGTTGTCCTCTGCTCTTTTCCCTTGTCCGCCACTCTTTCCTCTTCTCCGCCCCTCTTTGCCCTTCTCCGCCCCTCTTTGCCCTTCTCCGCCCCTCTTTGCCCTTGACCGACCCTCTTTGCCCTTGTCCACGCCCCTTTGCCCTTGTCCCGTATTCTCCGCCCTTGTCCACCCCTCTTTTCCCTTGTCCCGTATTCTGCGACCTTGTCCGCCACTTTTTGCCCCTGTCCCGTATTCCCCAATCTTGTCCGCACCTCTTTGCCCTTTACCATTATTCTCCGAACTTCTCTGCCCCTCTTTGCCCTTGTCCGCCCCTCTTTGCCCTTGTCCGCCCCTCTTTGCCCTTGTCCGCCCCTCTTTGCTCTTCTCCGCCCCTCTATGCACTTCTCCTCCCCTCTTTCCCCTTGTCCACACCTCTTTGCCCTTGTCTGACCCTCTTTGCACTTGTCCGCCCCTCTTTACATTTCTCCGCTCCTCTTTGCCCTTGTCCGTCCCTCTTTGCCCTTGTCCCGTATTCTCAGCAATTCTCCGCCCCTCTATGTACTTGTCCGTCCCTCTTTGCCCTTGTCCGCCCCTCTTTGCCCTTCTCCGCCCCTCTTTAAACTTGTGCACCCCTCTTTGCCCTTGTCCGCCCCTCTTTGCCCTTGTCCGCACATCTTTGCCCTTGTCCGACCCTCTTTGAACCTGTCCCGTGTTCTCCGCCCTTCTCCGCCCCTCTTTGCTCTTGTATGCACACCTTTGCCCTTGTCCGACACTCTTTGCACTTGTCCGCCCATATTTGCCCTTGTACGCCCCTCTTTGCCCTGGTCTGCCTCTCTTTGCCCTTGTCCGAACCTCTTGGCCCTTGTCCGCCCGTCTTTGCCATTTCCGCCCCTCTTTGCCCTTGTCCACCCTTCTTTGCCCTTGTCCGCTCCTTTTTCCTCTTGTCCGCCCCTTTTTCCCCTTGTCCGCCGCTCTTTGCCCTTTTCTGCGCCTCTTTATCCTTGTCCGTCCCTCTTTGCCCTTGTCCGCCACTCTTTGCCCTTGTCCGCACCTCTTTCCCCTTGTCCGCCCCTCTTTGCCCTTGTCCGCCCCTCTTTGCCCTTGTCCGCCCCTCTTTGCCCTTGTCCGCCCCTCTTTGCCTTTGTGCGCCCCTCTTTGACCTTGTCCCGTACTCTCCGCACTTCTCTGCCCCTCTTTGCCCTTGTCCGCCCCTCTTTGCCCTTGTCCGCCCCTCTTTGCCCTTGTCCGCCCCTCTTTGCTCTTCTCCGCCCCTCTATGCACTTCTCCTCCCCTCTTTCCCCTTGTCCACACCTCTTTGCCCTTGTCTGACACTCTTTGCACTTGTCCGCCCCTCTTTACATTTCTCCGCTCCTCTTTGCCCTTGTCCGTCCCTCTTTGCCCTTGTCCCGTATTCTCAGCAATTCTCCGCCCCTCTATGTACTTGTCCGTCCCTCTTTGCCCTTGTCCGCCCCTCTTTGCCCTTCTCCGCCCCTCTTTAAACTTGTGCACCCCTCTTTGCCCTTGTCCGCCCCTCTTTGCCCTTGTCCGCACATCTTTGCCCTTGTCCGACCCTCTTTGAACCTGTCCCGTGTTCTCCGCCCTTCTCCGCCCCTCTTTGCTCTTGTATGCACACCTTTGCCCTTGTCCGACACTCTTTGCACTTGTCCGCCCATATTTGCCCTTGTACGCCCCTCTTTGCCCTGGTCTGCCTCTCTTTGCCCTTGTCCGAACCTCTTGGCCCTTGTCCGCCCGTCTTTGCCATTTCCGCCCCTCTTTGCCCTTGTCCACCCTTCTTTGCCCTTGTCCGCTCCTTTTTCCTCTTGTCCGCCCCTTTTTCCCCTTGTCCGCCGCTCTTTGCCCTTTTCTGCGCCTCTTTATCCTTGTCCGTCCCTCTTTGCCCTTGTCCGCCACTCTTTGCCCTTGTCCGCACCTCTTTCCCCTTGTCCGCCCCTCTTTGCCCTTGTCCGCCCCTCTTTGCCCTTGTCCGCCCCTCTTTGCCCTTGTCCGCCCCTCTTTGCCTTTGTGCGCCCCTCTTTGACCTTGTCCCGTACTCTCCGCACTTCTCTGCCCCTCTTTGCCCTTGTCCGCCCCTCTTTGCCCTTGTCCGCCCCTCTTTGCCCTTGTCCGCCCCTCTTTGCCCTTGTCCGCCCCTCTTTGCCCTAGTCCGCCCGTCTTTGCCCTTGTCCGCCCGTCTTTGCCCTAGTCCGCCCGTCTTTGCCCTAGTCCGCCCGTCTTTGCCCTAGTCCGCCCCTCTTTGCCCTAGTCCGCCCCTCTTTGCCCTAGTCCGCCCGTCTTTGCCCTAGTCCGCCCCTCTTTGCCCTAGTCCGCCCGTCTTTTCCATTGTCCGCCCGTCTTTGCCTTTGTCCGCCCCTCTTTGCCCTGGTCCGCCCCTCTTTGCTGTTTCCGACCCTCTCTGCCCTTTTCCGCCCTTCTTTGCTCTTGTCTACCCCTCTTTGAACTTGTCCACTCCTCTTTGCCTTTCTCCACCCCTCTTTGCCATTCTCCGCCCGTCTTTGCCCTTGTCCCGTATTCTCCTCAATTCTCCGCCCGTCTTTTCCCTTGTCCGCCCCTCTTTGCCCTTGTCTGACCCTCTTTGCCCTTGTCCTGTATTCTCCGCAATTCTCCATCACTCTTTGCACTTGTCTGCCCGTCTTTGCCCTTGGCCGCCCATCTTTTCCCTTGTCCACCCGTCTTTCCCCTTGTCCGCCCCTCTTTGAACTTGTCCGCCCGTCTTTGCCCTTATCCGCCCCTCTTTGCCCTTGTCCCGTATTCTCTGTACTTGTCCGTCACTCTTTGCCATTGTCAGCTCGTCCTTTCACTTGTCCGCCCCTCTTTGCTCTTGTCCGTCCTTCTTTGCCCTTGTCCGTCCTTCTTTGTCCTTGTCCGCCCCTCTTTGCCCTTTTCCGCCCCTCTTTGTGCTTCTCCGCCCCTCTTTGCTCTTGTCCGCACACCTTTGCCATTTTTCCGCCCCTCTTTGCACTTGTCCGACCCTCTTTACATTTGTCCGACCCTCTTTGACCCTTTCCCTTGTTCTCTGCCTTTGTCCGCATCTCTTTACCCTTGTCCGACCCTCTTTGCGCTTGTCCGCCCCTATTTGCACTTGTCCACCCCTCTTTACCATGGTCCGCTCCTCTTTGCACTTCTCCGCCCCTTTTTGCCCTTGTCCGCCCCTCTTTGCCCTGGTCCACACCTCATTACACTTGTCCGCCCCTCTTTGCCCTTTTGCGCCCCTCTTTGCCATTGTCCCACATTGTCCACCCTTCTCCCCCCCTCTTTGCCCTTTTCCAGTATTCTATGCACTTGTCCCCCCATCATTGCCCTTGTAGGCCCCTCCTTGCTCTTGTCCGACCCTCTTTGCCCTTGTACGCCCCTCTTTGCCCTTGTCCGCCCCTCTTTGAACTCATCTGCCCCTCTTTGCCCTTGTCCGCCCCTCTTTGCACTTTTCCTCCCCTCTTTGCCCTTGTCCACCCCTCTTTGCACTTGTCCGCCCCTCTTTGCGCTTTTCCTCCCCTCTTATCCCTTGTCCGCCCCTCTTATCCCTTGTCCGCCCCTCTTATCACTTGTCCACCCCTCTTTGCCTTTGTCCTCCCATCCTTACCCTTGTCCGAACCTCTTTGCACTTGTGCGACCCTTTTTGCCCTTGTCCACCCCTCTTTGCCCTTGTTTGTCCCTCTTTGCCGTTGTCTGCCCCTCTTTGCCCTTGTCCAGTATTCTCCGCACTTCTCCGCCCCTCTTTGCTCTTGCCCGCACCTCTTTGCCTTTGTCCGAGCCTCTTTGCCCTTGTCCGCCCGTCATTGCCCTTTTCCGCCCGTCTTCTTCCTTGTCCGCCCCTCTTTGCTCTTGTCCGACCCTCTTTGCTCTTGTCCGACCCTCTTTGCTCTTGTCCGACCCTCTTTGCTCTTGTCCGACCCTCTTTGCTCTTGTTCGACCCTCTTTGCCCTTGTCCGCCCCTCTTTGCCCTTGTCCGTCCCTCTTTGCTATTTTCCGCCCCTGTTTGTCCTTTGTCCGCCCCTGTTTGTCCTTTGTCCGCCCCTGTTTGTCCTTTGTCCGCCCGTCTTTGCCCTTGTGCACTTGTCCCGTGTTCTCCGCACTTGTCCACCTTTCTTTTCCCTTCTCCCGTATTCTCCGCCCTTCTCTGCCCCTTTTTGCCCTTGTCCCATATTCTCCAACCTTCTCCGACCCTCTTTGCACTTGTCCCGTATTCTCCGCAATTACCCGCCCCTCTTTGACCTTGTCACGTATTCTCCTCACTTCTCCGCCCCTCTTTGCTCTTGTCCGCCCCTCTTTGCCCTTGTCCGCCCCTCTTTGCCCTTGTCCGCCCCTCTTTGCCCTTGTCCGCCCCTCTTTGCCCTTGTCCGCCCCTCTTTGCCCTTGTCTGCCCCTCTTTGCCTTTGTCCCGTATTCTCCGCACTTCTCCGCCCCTCTTTCACCTTGTCCGCCCCTCTTTGCACTTGTCCGCTCCTCTTTGCCCTTGTGCTGATTTTTCCGCACTTCTCCGCGCCTCTTAACACTTGTCCGCCCTTCTTTGCCCTTGTCCGCCAATCTTTGCCCTTGTCCGCCCCTCCTTACCCTTCTCCGACCCTCTTTGATCTTGTCCGCCCCTCTTTGCCCCTGTCCAGTATTTTCTGCACTTCTCCGCCCCTCTTTGCCCTTGTCCGCCCCTCTTTGCACTTTTCCGCTCCTCTTTGCCCTTGTCCAACCCTCTCTGCCCTTGTCCGACCCTCTTTGCTCTTGTCCACACGTCTTTGCTCTTCTCCCCACCTCTTTGTCCTTGTCCCGTATTCTACGCAATTCTCCGCCCCTCTTTGCCCTTCTCCGCCCCTCTTTGCCCTTCTCCGCCCCTCTTTGCCCTTGTCCGCCCCTCTTTGAAGTTTTCCGACCCTCTTTCCCTTGTCCGCCGCTCTTTGCCCTTGTCCACCCCTCTTTGCTGTTGTCCACCTTTCTTTACCCTTGTCCCGTAATCTCCGCACTTCTCTGCCCCTCTTTGCCCTTCTCCCGTATTCTACGCAGTTCTTAGCCACTCTTTGACCTTGTCCCGTATTCTCCTCACTTCTCCGCCCCTCTTTGCTATTTTCCAAACCGTTTTGCCCTTGTCCGCCCCTCTTGGCACTTATCCGGACTTCTTTGCCCTTGTCCGCCCCTCTTAGCACTTGTTCGGACCTCTTTCCCTTTGTCCGGCCCTCTTTGCCCTTGTCCGGCCCTCTTTGCCCTTGTCCGCCCCTCTTTGCCCTTGTCCGCCCCTCTTTGCCCTTGTCCGCCCCTCTTTGCCCTTGTCCGTCCCTCTTTGCCCTTGTTCCATATTCTCCGAAGTTTCCACCCCTCTTTGCCCTTGTCCGCGGCTCTTTGACCTTGTCCACCCCTCTTTGCATTGTCCGCCCCTATTTGCCGTTGTCCCATGTTCTTTGCACTTCTCCGCCGCTCTTTGCCCTTCTCCTGTATTCTCCACCCTAGTCCATCCCTCTTTGACCTTTTCCGCCCCTCTTTGCCCTTGTACGACCCTCTTTGCACTTGTCTGCCTGTCTTTGCCCTTTTCCGCCCCTCTTTGCCCTTGTCCCATATTCTCCGCAATTCTCCACCACTCTTTGCCCTTGTCCGCCCTTATTTGCCATTCTCCACCCCTCTTTGCACTTATCCACCCCTCTTTGCCCTTGTCCACCACTCTTTGCCCTTGTCCACCCCTTTTTGCCCTTGTCCGCCCCTCTTTGCCCTTGTCCGCCCCTATTTGCCATTGTCCACCCCTCTTTACCCTTGTCCCGTATTCTCCGCACTTCTCTGCCCCTCTTTGCCCTTCTCCGGTATTCTCCGCAGTTCAAAGCCACTCTTTGACCTTGTCGCGTATTCTCCGCACTTCTCCGCCCCTCTTTGCTATTTTCCAAAACTTTTTGCCCTTGTCCGCCCCTCTTTGCCCTTGTCCGCCCCTCTTTGCCCTTGTCCGCCCCTCTTTGCCCTTGTCCGCCCCTCTATGCACTTGTCCGCCCCTCTTTGCACTTGTCCGCCCCTCTTTGCACTTGTCCGCCCCTCTTTGCACTTGTCCGCCCCTCTTTGCACTTGTCCGACCCTCTTTGCACTTGTCCGACCCTCTTTGCCCTTGTCCCATATTCTCCGCCCTGGTCCGCCCCTCTTTGCCTTTGTCCGCCCCTCTTTGCCTTTGTCCGCCCCTCTTTGCCTTTGTCCGCCCCTCTTTGCCCTTGTCCGCCCCTCTTTGCCCTTGTCCACCCCACTCTGCCCTTGTCCGACACTCTTTGCTCTTGTCCACCCTTCTTTGCACTTGTCCGCAACTCTTTCTCCTTGTCCTGTATTCTCCGCACTTCTCCGCACCTCTTTGCCCTTGTCCGCCCCTCTTTGCCCTTGTCCCATGTTCTCCACAATTGTCCGCCCCTCTGTGCCCTTGTCCCCCCCTCTTTGCTCTTGTCTGCCCCTCTTTGCCATTGTCCATCCCTCTTTGCCCTTGTCCGCCCCTCTTTCCACTTGTCCATCCCTCTTTGCCCTTGTCCGCCCCTCTTTGCCCTTGTCCGCCCCTCTTTGCCCTTGTCCGCCCCTCTTTGCCCTTGTCCGCCCCTCTTTGCCCTTGTCCGCCCCTCTTTGCCCTTGTCCGCCCCTCTTTCCACTTGTCCATCCCTCTTTGTCCTTGTCCGCCCCTCTTTGCCCTTCTCCGCCCCTCTTTGCCCTTCTCCGCCCCTCTTTGCCCTTCTCCGCCCCTTTTTGCACTAGTCCGCCCCTCTTTGCTCTTTGTCCGCCCCTCTTTGCCCTTCTCCGCAACTCTTTGCCCTTCTCCGCAACTCTTTGCCCTTCTCCGCAACTCTTTGCCCTTCTCCGCAACTCTTTGCCCTTCTCCGCAACTCTTTGCCCTTGTCCCGTATTCTCCGCAATTGTCCGCCCCTATTTGCCCTTGTCGGACCATCTTTGCACTTGTCCGCCCCTCTTTGCCATTGTCCTCCATTCTTTGCCCTTGTCTGCCCCACTTTGACCTTGTCTGCCCCTCTTTGACCTTGTCTGCCCCTCTTTGACCTTGTCTGCCCCTCTTTGACATTGTCTGCCCCTCCTTGCCATTGTCCGCTCCTCGTTTCCCTTGTCGGGACCTCTTTGCCCTTGCCCGCCCCTCTTTGCAATTGTCCACCCCTCTTTGCCCTTGTCCACAGCTCTTTGATCTTGTCTACCCCTCTTTGCCCTTGTCCAACCTCTTTGCAATTCTCACCCCCTCTATGACCTTGTCCGACACTTTTTGCCCTTGTCGGCCTCTATTTACACTTGTCCCACCCTCTTTGCTCTTGTGCCGTATTTTCCGCACTTCTCCGCCCCTTCTTTGCCCTTGTCCGACCCTTTTTGCTCTTGTCCACCCGTCTTTGCTCTTCTCCGCACCTCTTTCTCCTTGTCCTGTATTCTCCGCACTTCTCCGCCCCCCTTTGCCCTTGTCGGCCCCTCTTTGCCCTTGTCAAGTATTGTCCACAATTGTCCGCCCCTCTGTGCCCTTGTCCATCCCTCTTTGCCCTTCACCGCCCCTCTTTCCCCTTGTCCGTCCCTCTTTGCCATTGTCCGACCCTCTTTGCCCCTGTCCCCTATTCTCCTCACTTCTCCGCCCCTCTTTGCCCTTGTCCGCCCCTCTTTGCCCTTGTCCGCCCCTCTTTGCCCTTGTCCGCCCCTCTTTGCCCTGGTCCGCCCCTCTTTGCCCTGGTCCGACCCTCTTTGCCCTGGTCCGACCCTCTTTGCCCTGGTCCGACCCTCTTTGCCCTGGTCCGACCCTCTTTGCCCTGGTCCGACCCTCTTTGGACTTCTCCGCCCGTCTTTGGACTTGTCCGCCCGTCTTTTCCCGTGTCCGCCCCTTTTTGCTCTAGTCCGCCCCTCTTTACTCTTGTCCGCCCCTCTTTGCCCTTGTCAGCTCCTCTTTGAACTTGTCCCATATTCTCCACACTTCTCCGCCCCCTTTCTCTTGTCCTGTATTCTCTGCACTTGTCCGCCCCACTTTAACCTTGTCCTCCCCTCTTTGCCCTTGTCCGCCCCTCTTTGCCCTTGCCCGTATTCTCTGCACTTCTCCGACACTTTTTGCCTGTCCGCCCCTCTTTGCCCTTGTCCGCCACTCTTTGCCCTTTTGCGCCCCTCTTTGCACTTGTGCGCCCCTCTCTCCACTTCTCCTCCCCAGTTTGCCCTTCTCCGCCCCTCTTTGCACTTGTGGGCCCTTCTTTACACTTGTCCCTTGTTCTCCGCCCTTGTCCGCCCCTCTTAGCCCTTGTCCGCCCCTCTTTGCACTTCTCAACCCCTCTTTGCACTTCTCTGCCCCTCTTTGCCCTTGTCCGCCCCTATTTGCCCTTGTCCGCCACTTTTTGCCCTTGTCCACCCTCTTTGCACTTGTCCGCCCCTCTTTGCACTTGTCCCATATTCTCGGCACTTCTCCGCCCCTCTCTTCCCTTGTCCCGTATTCTCCGCAATTCTCCGCCCCTCTTTGCACTTGTCCGCCCCTCTTTGCACTTGTCCGCCCCTCATTGCACTTGTCCGCCCCTCCTTGCACTTGTCTGCTCCTCTTTATATTTCTCCGCCCGTCTTTGCCCTTGTCCGACCCTCTTTGCACTTGTCCGCCCCTCTCTGCCCTTGTCCGACCCTGTTTGCTCTTGTCCACCCGTCTTTTCACTTGTCCGCACCGCGTTGTCCTTGTCCCGTATTTTCCGCACTTCTCCGACCCTCTTTGCCCTTGTCCGCCCCTCTTTGCCCTTCTCCCGTATTCTCCGCACTTGTCCGCAACTCTTTGCCATTGTCCTCCCCTCTTTTCCCTTGTCCACAACTCTTTGCCCTTGTCCCGTGTTCGTCGCACTTCTCCGCCCCTTCTTTGCCACTCTCCGTCCTTCTTTGCCCTTGTCCTCTCCTCTTTCGCCTTTTCTGCCCCTCTTTGCACTTGTCCGCCCCTCTTTGCCCTTTTCCGCCCCTTTTCGCCCTTGTCCAACCCTCTTTACCTTAGTCCGCCCCTCTTTACCCTTGTCCCATTTTCTCTGCACTTCTCCGCCCCTCTTTGCCCTTGTCCGCTCTTCTTTGCCCTTTTCCGGTATTATGCGCACTTCTCCACCCCTCTTTTCCCTTGTCTGCACCTCTTTGCCCTTGTCCGCCCCTCTTTGCCCTTGTCCTCCTCTCTTTGCACTTGTCCGACCCTCTTTGCACTTGTCCGCCCCTGTTCGCCCTTTTCCGCCCCTCTTTGCCCTTGTGGGTCCCTCTTTACCCTTCTCCGACCCTCTTTGCCCGTCTCTGCCATCTTTGATCTGGTCCGCCCCTCTTTGCCCTTGTCCCGTGTTCTCCGCCCCTCTTTGCCCTTTTCCACCCCACTTTGCAATTGTCCGCCCCACTTTGCCGTTTTCCCGTATTCTCTGCACTTCTCCGCACCTCTTTGCCCTTGTCCGACCCTTTTGCCCTTGTCCGCCCCACTTTGCCCTTGTCCGCCCCTCTTTGCCCTTGTCCGCCCCTCTTTGCCCTTGTCCGCCCCTCTTTGCCCTTGTCCGCCCCTCTTTGCCCTTGTCCGCCCCTCTTTGCCCTTGTCCGCCCCTCTTTGCCCTTGTCCGCCCCTCTTTGCCCTTGTCCGCCCCTCTTTGCCCTTGTCCGCCCCTCTTTGCCCTTGTCCGCCCCTCTTTGCCCTTGTCCCGTATTCTCCGCACTTCTCTGCCCCTCTTTGCCGTTCTCCGCCGCACTTTGACCTTGTCCACCCCACTTTCCCCTTGTCCCATATTCTCCGCAATTCTCCACACCTCTTTGCCGTTGTCCGCCCTCTTTGCACTTGTCCCGTATTCTCCACACTTGTCCGCACCTCTTTACCCTTGTCAGCCACTCTTTGCCCTTGTCTGCCCCTCTTTGACCTTGTCCGCCACTCTTTGCCGTTTTACTGTATTTACCGCACTTGTCCGCCCCTCTTTGCTCTTGTCCCGTATTCTCCGCACTTCTCCGCCCTCTTTGCCCGTTTCCGCACTTCTTAGCCCTTGTCCGCCCCTCTTTGCACTTGTCCGTCCCTCTTTCCCTTGTCCGTCCCTCTTTGTCCTTGTCCGGCCCTCTTTGCCTTTGTCCACCCCTCTTTGCCCTTGTCCACCCCTTTTTCACCTTGTACCGTATTCTCCGCAATTCTCTGCCCCTCTTTGTCCTTGTCCCGTATTCTCCGCAGTTCTAAACGGCTCTTTGAACTTGTCCCATATTACCCGCACTTGTCCGCCCCTCTTTGCCCTTTTCCGCCCCTCTTTGCACTTGTCCGCCCCTCTTTGCCCTTGTCCGACCCTCTTTGCCTTTGTCCCGTATTCTCCACCTTAGTCCGCCCCTCTTTGCCCTTGTCCGCCACTCTTTGCCGTTTTACCGTATTTACCGCACTTGTCCGCCCCTCTTTGCTCTTGTCCCGTATTCTCCGCACTTCTCCGCCCTCTTTGCCCCTTTCCGAACCTCTTAGCCCTTGTCCGCCCCTCTTTGCACTTGTCTGCCCCTCTTTCCCTTGTCCGTCCCTCTTTGTCCTTGTCCGCCCCTCTTTGCCTTTGTCCACCCTTCTTTGCCCTTGTCCACCCCTTTTTCACCTTGTCCCGTATTCTCCGCATTCTCTGCCCCTCTTTGTCCTTGTCCCGTATTCTCCGCATTCTCTGCCCCTCTTTGTCCTTGTCCCGTATTCTCCGCAGTTCTAAACTACTCTTTGACCTTGTCCCATATTATCCGCACTTGTCCGCCCCTCTTTGCCCTTTTCCGCCCCTCTTTCCACTTGTCCGCCCCTCTTTGCACTTGTCCGCCCCTCTTTGCCCTTGTCCGACCCTCTTTGCCTTTGTCCCGTATTCTCCACCTTATTCCGCCCCTCTTTGCCCTTGTCCGCCCCTCTTTGCCCTTGTCCGCACCGCTATGAACTTGTCTAACCCTCTTTGCCCTTGTCCACCCTCTTTGCCATTGTCCGCCCCTCTATGCCCTTATCCGACCCTCCTTGCCCTTGTCCACCCCTATTTATCCTTGTCCCCCGCTCTTTGCCCTTGTGCCGTCTTTTACGCACTTATCGGCCCCTCTTTGCCCTTGTCCGCTTTCTTTGCCCTTGTTGGCCCTCTTTGCCCTTGACCCCACCTCCTTGCCCTTCTCCGAACCTCTTTGCCCTTGTCCAGTATTTTCCGCATTCTCCTCCCCTCTCTGCCCTTGTCCGACCCTCTTTGCTCTTGTCCACCCGTCTTTGCTCTTCTCCGCACCTCTTTGTCCTTGTGCCGTATTCTCCGCAATTCTCCGCTCCTCTTTGCCCTTGTCCCATAGTCTCCACAATTGTCCGCCCCTCTGTTCCCTTGTCCGCCCTTCTTTGCTCTTGCCCGCCCCTCTTTGCCCTTGTCCATCCCTCTTTCCCTTTGTCCGCCCCTCTTTGCCCTTGTCCGACCCTCTTTGCCCTTGTCCGACCCTCTTTGCCCTTGTCCGTCCCTCTTTGCCCTTGTCCGTCCCTCTTTGCCTTGTGCGCTCCTCTTTGCAATTTTCCGCCCCTTTTTACACTACTCCGCCCCTCTTTACCCTTGTCCGCTTTTTGCCCTTGTCCGGTCCTCTTTGAACTTGTCCCATATTCTCCACACTTCTCCGCCCCCTTTGCCCTTGTCACGTATTCTCTGCACTTGTCCACGCCTCTTTGCCCTTGTCCACGCCTCTTTGCCCTTGTGCGCCCCTCTTTGCCCTTGTGCGCCCCTCTTTGCCCTTGTGCGCCCCTCTTTGCCCTTGTGCGCCCCTCTTTGCCCTTGTGCGCCCCTCTTTGCCCTTCTCCGCTCCTTTTTGCTCTTCTCTGGCCCTCTTTGCTCTTCTCTGGCCCTCTTTGACCTTGTCAGCCCCTCTTTGCCCTTGTCCCGTATTCTCCATCCCTCTATGCGCTTGTCCGCCCCTCTTTGTCCTTTTCCACCCCTCTTTGCCCCATCTGCCCCACTTTGCCCTTGTCCCATGTTCTCTGCATTTCTCCGCCCCTCTTTGCCCTTGTCCGCTCCTCTTTGCACTTGTCCCGTATTCTCCGCACTTCTCTGCCGCTTTTTGCCCTTTTTGGCCCCTCTTTGCTCTTCTCTGCCCCTCTATGCCCTTGTCCGCCCCTCTTTGCCCTTATCCGACCCTCTTTACACCTGCCCCCCCTCTCTGTGCCCTTGTGACTTCTTTTCCGCACTTCTCTGCCCCTCTTTGCCCTTGTCCGCCCTTCTTTGCAGTTGTCCGCCCCTCTTTGCCCTTGTCCGCCCCTCTTTGCCCTTGTCCGCCCGTCTTTTCCCTTGTCCGACACTTTTTGCACTAGTCCGCCCCCCCTTTACACTTGTCCACCCCTCATTTCCCTTGTCCGCTCCTCTTTGACCTTGTCCCATATTCTGCACACTTCTCCACCCCCTTTGCCCTTGTCCGCCCCTCTTTGCCCTTGTCCGCCTCTCTTTCGCTTGTCCGCCCCTCTTTGCACTTGTCCGCCCCTCTTTGCACTTGTCCGCCTTTCCTTGCCCTGGTCCGCCTTTCCTTGCCCTTGTCCGCCCGTCTTTGCCCTTGTCCGCCCGTCTTTTCCCTTGTCAGCCCTTCTATGCCCTTGTCCGCCCCTCTATGCCCTTGTCCGCCCCTCTTTACCCTTCTACCCCCCTCTTTGCCCTTGTGCCGTATTTTCCGCACTTCTCCGCCCCTCTTTGCCCTTGTCTGCCCTTCTTTGCCCTTGTCTGCCCTTCTTTGCCCTTGTCCCCCCCTTTGCCCTTGCCATGTATTCTCCGCAATCCTCCGACCCTTTTTGCCTGTCCGCTGCTCTTTGCCCTTGTCCACTCCTCTTTGCCATTGTCCACACCTCTTTAAACTTCTCCGCCCCTCTTTGCCCTTCTCCGCACCTCTTTGCCCTTGTCCAGTATTCTCCGCACAGCTCCGCCCCTTCATTGCACTTGTCCGCCCTTTTTGCCCTTGTCCCACCCTCTTTGCACCTGTCCGACCCTGTTTGCCCTTATCCGCACCTCTTTACTTTGTCCGACCCTCTTTGCCCTTGTACATCACTCTTTGCCCTGGTCCTCCTCTCTTTCCCCTTCTCCGTCCCTCTTTGCCCTTGTCCACCCCTCTTTGCCCTTGTCCCGTATTCTCCGCACTTCTCCGCCCCTCTTTGCCCTTCTCCGCCCCTCTTTGCCCTTCTCCGCCCCTCTTTGCCCTTCTCCGCCCCTCTTTGCCCTTCTCCGCCCCTCTTTGCCCTTCTCCGCCCCTCTTTGCCCTTCTCCGCCCCTCTTTGCCCTTCTCCGCCCCTCTTTGCCCTTCTCCGCCCCTCTTTGCCCTTCTCCGCCCCTCTTTGCCCTTGTCCGCCCCTATTTCCCCTTGTCCGCCCCTCTTTACCCTTGTCGCGTATTCTCCGCACTTCTCCGCCCCTCTTTGCCCTTGTCCGCCCCTCTTTGCCCTTGTCCGCCCCTCTTTGCCCTTGTCCGCCCCTATTTGCCCTTGTCCGCCCCTCTTTCCCTTGTCCGCTCGTCTTTGCAATTTTCCGCCCGTTTTTGCACTACTTCGCCCCTCTTTACACTTGTCCGCTCCTCTTTGCCCTTGTCCGGTCCTCTTTGAACTTGTCCCATATTCTCCACACTTCTCCGCCCCCTTTGCCCTTGTCACGTATTCTCTGCACTTGTCCGCCCCTCTTTACCCTTGTCCTCCACTCTTTGCGCTTGTCCACGCCTCTTTGCCCTTGTGCGCCCCTCTTTGCCCTTGTGCACCCCTCTTTGCCCTTCTCCGCTCCTCCTTGCCCTTCTCTGGCCCTCTTTGACCTTGTCAGCCCCTCTTTGCCCTTCTCTGGCCCTCTTTGACCTTGTCAGCCCCTCTTTGCCCTTGTCCCGTATTCTCCGTCCCTCTATGCGCTTGTCCACCCCTCTTTGCCCTTGTCCACCCCTCTTTGCCCCATCTGCCCCACTTTGACCTTGTCCCATGTTCTCTGCACTTCTCCGCCCCTCTTTGCCCTTGTCCGCTCCTCTTTGCCCTTGTCCCGTATTCTCCGCACTTCTCTGCCCCTTTTTGCCCTTTTTGGCCCCTCTTTGCCCTTGTCCGCCCTTCTTTGCAGTTGTCCGACCCTCTTTGCCCTTGTCCCGTATTCTCCGCCCTGGTCCGCACCTCTTTGCCCTTGTCCGCACCTCTTTGCACTTGTCCGCCCCTCTTTACCTTAGTCCGCCCCTGTTTGCCCTTGTCCCGTATTCTCCGCACTTCTCCGCACCTCTTTGCCCTTGTCTGACACTCTTTGCCCTTGTCTGACCCTTTTGCCCTTGTCCAAACCTCTTTGCACTTGTCCGCCTGTCTTTGCCCTTTTCCGCCCCTACTTGCCATTCTCCGCCCCTATTTCCCCTTGTCCTCTCCTCTTTGGACTTGTCCCGTATTCTACGCACTTGTCCTCCCCTCTTTGCCCTTCTCCGCCCTTCTTTGCACTTGTCTGCCCCTCTTTGCCCTTGTCCGCCCCTCTTTGCCCTTGTCCGCCCCTCTTTGCCCTTGTCCGCCCCTCTTTGCCCTTATCTGCCCCTCTTTGCACTTGGAACGTATTCTCCGCACTTCTCCGCACTCTTTGACCTTGTCCGACCCTCTTTGCCCTTTTCCGCCCCTCTTTGCACTTGGAACGTATTCTCCGCACTTTTCCGCCCCTCTTTGCCCTTGTCCCGTATTCTCCGCACTTCTCTGCCCCTCTTTGCCCTTCTCCGCCCCACTTTGAACTTGTCCACCCCACTTTCCCCTTGTTCCATATTCTCCGCAATTCTCCACACCTCTTTGCCCTTGTCCGCCCCTTTTTGCATTTGTCCCGTATTCTCCACACTTGTCCGCACCTCTTTTCCCTTGTCCGCACCTCTTTTCCCTTGTCCGCCCCTCTTTGCCCTTGTCAGCCCCTCTTTGCCCTTGTCAGCCCCTCTTTGCCCTTGTCTGCCCCTCTTTGCCCTTGTCTGCCCCTCTTTGCCCTTGTCTGCCCGTCTTTGCCCTTGTCCGCCACTCTTTGCCCTTTTCCCGTATTCGCCGCACTTGTCCGCCCCTCTTTACTCTTGTCCCGTATTCTCCGCACTTCTCCGCCCCTCTTTGCCCTTGTCTGCACCTCTTAGCCCTTGTCCGCCCCTCTTTGCACTTGTCTGCCCCTCTTTGCCTTTGTCTGCCCCTCTTTGCCTTTGTCCGCCCCTCTTTCCCTTTGTCCGCCCCTCTTTGCCTTTGTCCGCCCCTCTTTGCCCTTGTCCGCCCCTCTTTGCCCTTGTCCGCCCCTCTTTGCCCTTGTCCGCCCCTCTTTGCCCTTGTCCGCCCCTCTTTGCCCTTGTCCACCCCTTTTTCCCCTTGTCCCGTATTCTCCGCAATTCTCTGCCCCTCTTTGCCCTTGTCCCGTATTCTCCGCAGTTCTAAACAACTCTTTGACCTTGTCCCGTATTCTCCGCACTTGTCCGCCCCTCTTTGACATTTTCCACCACTCTTTGCCCTTGTCCGCCCCTCTTTGCCCTTTTCCGCCCCTCTTTGCACTTGTCCGCCCCTCTTTGCCGTTGTCCGCCCCTCTTTGCTGTTGTCCGGCCCTCTTTGCCGTTGTCCACCCCTCTTTGATCATGTCCCGTGTTCTCTGCAATTCTCCGACCCTCTTTGCCCTTGTCTGACCCTCTTTGCCCTTGTCCGACCCTCTTTACCCTTGTTCAAAACTCTTCGCCCTTCTCCGCCCCTCTTTTCCTTAATCCTCCCCTCTTTGCCCTTGTCCGCATCTCTTTGCTCTTGTCCGCCCCTCTTTGCACTTGTCCGACCCCCTTTGCCCTTGTCTGCCCCTCTTTGCCATTGTCCGCCCCTCTTTGACCTTGTCCCGTATTCTCCGCAATACTCCGCCCCTCTTTTCCCTTGTCCTGTATTCTCCGCACTTCTAGGCACCTCTTAGCCCTTGTCTGACCCTCTTTACGCTTGTCCGACCCTTTTGCCCTTGTCCAAACCTCTTTGCGCTTGTTCGCCCCTCTTTGCGCTTGTTCGCCCCTCTTTGCGCTTGTTCGCCCCTCTTTGCCCTTGTCCGCCCCTCTTTGCCCTTGTCCGCCCTTCTTTGCCCTTGTCCCGTATTCTCCGCACTTCTCCGACCCTCTTTGTCCTCGTTCCGTATTCTCCGCAGTTTCCACCCCTCTTTGCCCTTGTCCGCGGCTCTTTGACATTGTCCACCCGTCTTTGCCCTTGTCCACCCCTCTTTGCCGTTGTCCCATGTTCTTTGCACTTCTCCGACACTCTTTGCTCTTCTCCTGTATTCTCCACCCTACTCCCCCCCTCTTTGAACTTCTCCGCCCCTCTTTGCCATTGTCCGCCACTCTTTGACCTTGTCCCGTATTCTCCGCAATTCTCCGCCCCTCTTTGCCCTTTTCCCATATTCTCCGCACTTCTCCGCCCATCTTTGCCCTTGTCTGTCCATTTTTTCCCCTTGTCCGCCCCTCTTTGCCCTTCTCCGACCCTCTTTGCACTTGTCCGCCCGTCTTTGCCCTTTTCCGCCACTCTTTGCACTTTTCCACCCCTCTTTGCCCTTGTGCGCCCCTCTTTGCCATTCTCTGGCCCTCTTTGCCCTTGTCAGACCCTCTTTGCCCTTGTCAGACCCTCTTTGCCCTTGTCCCGTATTCTCCGCCCCTCTTTGCCCTCGTCCGCCCCTCTTTGCACTTCTCTGCCCCACTATGCCCTTGTCCCATGTTCTCTGCACTTCTCCTCCCCTCTTTGCCCTTGTCCACCACTCTTTGCCCTTGTCCGCTCTTCTTTGCACTTGTCCGACACTCTTTGCACTTGTCCGAACCTCTTTGCCCTTTTCCGACCCTCTTTACCCTTGTGCGCCCCTCTTTGCCCTTCTCCGAACCTCTTTGACCTTCTCCTCCCCTCTTTGAGCTTGTCCGCCCCTCTTTGCACTTGTCCCGTATTTTCCGCCCCTCTTTGATCTTGTCCGCCCCTCTTTGCCCTTCTCCCGTATTCTCCGCTCTTGTCCCCCCCTCTTTGCCCTTGTCCCCCCCTCTTTGCCCTTGTCCCCCCCTCTTTGCCCTTGTCCCCCCCTCTTTACTCTTGTCCCCCCCTCTTTGCCCTTGTCCGCCCCTCTTTGCCCTTGTCCCGTGTTCTCCGCACTTCTCCGCCCCTTCTTTGCCCTTGTCCTCTCCTCTTTGCCCTTGTCCGCCCCTCTTTGCACTTGTCCACCCCTCTTTGACCTTATACGACCCCTTTGCCCTTGTCCGCCCCTCTTTGCCCTTGTCCGCCCCTCTTTGCCCTTTTCCAGCCCTCTTTGCCCTTGTCTGCCCCTCTTTGCACTTGTCCCGTATTCTCCGCCCTTGTCTACCCTTCTTTTCCCTTATCCCGTATTCTCCGCACTCCTCCGCCCCTCTTTGCCCTTTTCCGCCCCTCTTTGCCTTTGTCAGACCCTCTTTGCCTTTGTCCGCCCCTCTTTGCCTTTGTCCCGTATTCTCCGCACTTCTCCGCCCCTCTTTGCCCTGGTCCGCCCCTCTTTGCCCTTGTCCGTTCCTCTTTGGCCTTGTCCCATATTCTCCGCACTTCTCCCCCACTCTTTGCCCTTGTCCCCTATTCTCCGCACTTCTCCACCAATCTTTCCCCTTGTCCCGTATTCTCCGCAATTGTCCGCCTATTTTTGCCCTTGTCGGAACCTCTTTGCTCTTGTCCGCCCCTCTTTCCACTTGTCCGCCCCTCTTTCCCCTTGTCCCGTATTCAGCGAAATTCTCCGCCCCTTCTTTGACACTGTCCGCCCTTCTTTGCCTTTTTCTGACCCTCTTTGCAGTTGTCTGCCCCTCTTTGCCCTTTTCCGTCCCTCTTTGCCCTTATACGCCCCCTTTGCCTTTGTCCGCCCCTCTTTGCCCTTGTCCATCCCTCTTTGCATTTGTCCGCCCCTCTTTGCACTTGTCCGCTCCTCTTTGCCCTTGTCCGCTCCTCTTTGCCCTTCTCCGCCCCTCTTTGCCCTTCTCCGCCCCTCTTTGCCCTTCTCCGCCCCTCTTTGCCCTTCTCCGCCCCTCTTTGCCCTTCTCCGCCCCTCTTTGCCCTTCTCCGCCCCTCTTTGCCCTTCTCCGCCCTTCTTTGCCCTTGTCTGCCCCTCTTTTTCCTTGTCGCACTTCTTTGCCCTTATCCGCCCCTCTTTGCCCTTTTCCCGTATTCTCCGTAATTCGCCGTCACTCTTTGCCCTTGTCCGCCCGTCTTTGCCCTTGTCCGCCCGTCTTTGCCCTTATACACCCCCTTTGTGCTTGTCCGCACCTCTTGGCCCTTGTCCGCACCTCTTTGCCCTTTTACACCCCTCTTTGCTCTTCTCCGCCCCTCTTTCCCCTTTTACGCCCTTCTTTGCCATTTTCCGACCCTCTTTGCCTTTGTCCGACCCGCTGTGCCTTTGTCCGCCCCTCTTTGCCCTTGTCCGCCCCTCTTTGCCCTTGTCCGCCCCTCTTTGCCCTTTTCCGACCCTCTTTGCCCTTTTCCGACCCTCTTTGCCCTTTTCCGACCCTCTTTGCCTTTGTCCGACCCTCTTTGCCCTTGTCCTGTATTCTCCGCACTTCTCCGCACCGCTTGCCCTTGTCCGCCCCTCTTTGCCCTTGTCCCGTATTTTCCGCCCCTCTTTGCCCTTTTCTGCCCCTCTTTGCCGTTGTCCGCCCCTCTTTGCACTTTTCCGCCCCTCTTTGCACTTTTCCGCCCCCCTTTGCAATTGTCCGACCCTCTTTCACCTGGTCCACTCCTCTTTACCCTTGTCCGCCTCTCTTTGCCCTTGTCCGCCCGTCGTTGCCCTTGTCCAACTGTCTTTGACCTTGTCCCGTATTCTCTGCAATTCTCCGCCCCTCTTTGCCCTTGTCCACCACTCTTTGCTCTTGTCCGCCCGTCTTTGTCCTTGTCCGCCCCTCTTTGCCCTTGTCCGCCCCTCTTTGAACTTGTCGCGTATTCTCCGGAATTCTCCGCCCCTATTTGCCCTTGTCTGCCCCTCTTTGTACTTGTCCCTTATTCTCTGCAATTCTCCGCCCCTCTTTGCCCTTGTCCGCCCCTCTTTGCCCTTGTCCGCCCCTCTTTGCCCTTGTCCGCCCCTCTTTGCCCTTGTCCGCCCCTCTTTGCCCTTGTCCGCCCCTCTTTGCCCTTGTCCGCCCCTCTTAGCCCTTGTCCGCCCCTCTTTGCCCTTGTCCGCCCCTCTTTGCCCTTGTCCGCCCCTCTTTGCCCTTGTCCGCCCCTCTTTCCACTTGTCCGCCCCTCTTTCCCCTTGTCCCGTATTCTGCGAACTTCTCCGCCCCTTCTTTGGCCCTGTCCGCCCTTCTTTGCCTTTGTCCGACCCTCTCTGCACTTGTCTGCCCCTCTTTGCCCTTGTCCGCCCCTCTTTGCCCTTATACGCCCCTTTGCCTTTGTCCGCCCCTCTTTGACCTTGTCCGCCCCTCTTTGCCCTTATACACCCTCTTTGTGCTTGTCCGCACCTCTTTGCCCTTGTCCGCCCCTCTTTGCCCTTTTACAACCCTCTTTGCCCTTTTACAACCCTCTTTGCCCTTTTACAACCCTCTTTGCCCTTATACGCCCCTCTTTGACCTTATACGCCCCTCTTTGCCCTTGTCCGTTCCTCTTTGGCTTGTCCCATATTCTCCGCACTTCTCCCCCACTCTTTGCCCTTGTCCCCTATTCTCCGCAATTGTCCGCCCCAATTTGCCCTTGTCCGTCCCTCTTTGCCCTTATACGCCCCCTTTGCCTTTGTCCGCCCCTCTTTGCCCTTGTCCGCTCCTCTTTGCCCTTGTCCGCTCCTCTTTGCCCTTGTCCGCCCCTCTTTGCCCTCTTCCGCCCCTCTTTGAACTTGTTGCGTATTCTCCGGAATTCTCCGCCCCTATTTGCCCTTGTCTGCCCCTCTTTGCCCTTGTCCCTTATTCTCCACAATTCTCCGTCACTCTTTGCCCTTGTCCGCCCCTCTTTGCCCTTGTCCGCCCCTCTTTGCCCTTGTCCGCCCCTCTTTGCCCTTGTCCGCCCCTCTTTGCCCTTGTCTGCCCCTCTTTCCACTTGTCCGCCCCTCTTTCCCGTTGTCCCGTATTCTGCGAACTTCTCCGCCCCTTCTTTGACCCTGTCCGCCCCTCTTTGCCCTTGTCCGCCCCTCTTTGCCCTTGTCCGCCCCTCTTTGCCCTTATACGCCCCCTTTGCCTTTGTCCGCCCCTCTTTGCCCTTGTCCATCCCTCTTTGCCCTTGTCCGCCCCTCTTTGCCCTTGTCCGCCCCTCTTTGTCCTTGTCCGCCCCTCTTTGCCCTTATACACCCTCTTTGTGCTTGTCCGCACCTCTTTGCCCTTGTCCGCACCTCTTTGCCCTTTTACAACCCTCTTTGCCCTTCTCCGCCCCTCTTTGCCCTTGTCCGCCCCTCTTTGCCCTTGTCCGACCCTCTTTGCCCTTGTCCGCCCCTCTTTGCCCTTGTCTGCCCCTCTTTTTCCTTGTCGCACTTCTTTGCCCTTATCCGCCCCTCTTTGCCCTTTTCCCGTATTCTCCGTAATTCGCCGTCACTCTTTGCCCTTGTCCGCCCGTCTTTGCCCTTATACACCCCCTTAGTGCTTGTCCGCACCTCTTTGCCCTTGTCCGCACCTCTTTGCCCTTTTACAGCCCTGTTTGCTCTTCTCCGCCCTTCTTTGCCCTTTTACGCCCTTCTTTGCCCTTTTACGCCCTTCTTTGCCCTTGTCCGCCCCTCTTTGCCCTTGTCCGCCCCTCTTTGCCCTTGTCCGCCCCTCTTTGCCCTTGTCCGCCCCTCTTTGCCCTTGTCCGCCCCTATTTGCCCTTGTCTGCCCCTCTTTGCCCTTGTCCCTTATTCTCCACAATTCTCCGTCACTCTTTGCCCTTGTCCGCCCCTCTTTGCCCTTGTCCGCCCCTCTTTGCCCTTGTCCGCCCCTCTTTGCCCTTGTCCGCCCCTCTTTGCCCTTGTCCGCCCCTCTTTGCCCTTGTCCGCCCCTCTTTGAACTTGTTGCGTATTCTCCGGAATTCTCCGCCCCTATTTGCCCTTGTCTTCCCCTCTTTGCCCTTGTCCCTTATTCTCCACAATTCTCCGTCACTCTTTGCCCTTGTCCGCCCCTCTTTGCCCTTGTCCGCCCCTCTTTGCTCTTGTCCGCCCCTCTTTGCCCTTGTCCGCCCCTCTTTGCCCTTGTCCGCCCCTCTTTTTGCGCTTGTCCGCCCCTCTTTGCCCTTGTCCGCCCCTCTTTGCCCTTGTCCGCCCCTCTTTGCCCTTGTCCGCCCCTCTTTGCCCTTGTCCGCCCCTCTTTGCCCTTGTCCGCCCCTCTTTGCCCTTGTCCGCCCCTCTTTGCCCTTGTCCGCCCCTCTTTCCACTTTTCCGCCCCTCTTTCCACTTGTCCGCCCCTCTTTCCCCTTGTCCCGTATTCTGGGAACTTCTCCGCCCCTTCTTTGACCCTGTCCGCCCTTCTTTGCCTTTGTCCGACCCTCTTTGCCCTTGTCCGCCCCTCTTTGCCCTTATACGCCCCCTTTGCCCTTGTCCCATATTCTCCGCACTTCTCCGCACCGCTTGCCCTTGTCCGCCCCTCTTTGCCCTTGTCCCATATTTTCCGCCCCTCTTTGCCCTTTTCCGCCCCTCTTTGCCCTTGTCCGCCCCTGTTTGCCCTTGTCCCGTATTCTCTGCAATTCTCCGCCCCTCTTTGACATTGTCCCGTATTCTCCACACTTCAACACCCCTCTTTGCCTTTTTCCGCCCCTCTTTGCCCTCTTCCAACCCTCTTTTCCCTTGTCCACCCCTCTTTTTACTTGTCGCCCCTCTTTGCCCTTTTCCGCATCTCTTTTCACTTGTCGCCCTTCTTTGCCCTTGTCCGACCCTCTTTGCCCTTTTCTGACCTTCTTTCCCCTGTTCTGTACCGCTTTGTCCTTGTCCCTATTTCTCCGCCCTTGTCTGCACCTCTTTGCCATGTCCGCCCTTCTTTGCCCTTGTCCGCCCTTCTTTGCCCTTGTCCGCCATTCTTTGCCCTTGTCCGCCCCTCTTTGCCCTTGTCCGCCCCTCTTTGACCTTGTCCCGTATTCTCTGAACTTCTCCGCCCCTCTTAGCACTTGTCCGAACCTCTTTGCCCTTTTCCGCCCCTCCTTCTCTTGTCCGCCCCTCTTTGCCCTTGTCCACCCCTCTTTGCCATTGTCCGCGCCTCTTTGCCCTTGTCTGCTCGTCTTTGAACTTGTCCGCCCATCTTGGCCCTTGTCCGCCCCCCTTTACACTTGTCCCATATTCTCCGAACTTCTCCGCCCCTTCTTTGACCCTGTCCGCCCTTCTTTGCACTTGTCCGACCCTCTTTGCCCTTGTCCGACCCTCTTTGACACTGTCCCGTATTCTCCACCCTTCTCCGCCCTTCCTTACCCTTGTCCGACCCTCTTTGCCCTTGTCCAACCCTATTTGTCCTTGTCCGCCCGTCTTTGCCCTTGTCTGCACCTCTTTGCACTTGTCCGCCCCTCTTTGCCTTTGTCCGCCCATCTTTGCACTTTTCCGCCCCTCTTTGCAATTCTCCGACCCTCTTTCACCTGGTCCACACCTCTTTACCCTTGTCAGCCCCTCTTTGCCCTTGTCAGCCCCTCTTTGCCCTTGTCAGCCCCTCTTTGCCCTTGTCAGCCCCTCTTTGCCCTTGTGCGCCCCTCTTTGCCCTTATACGCCCCCTTTGCCCTTGTCCGCCCCTCTTTGCCCTTGTCCATCCCTCTTTGCCCTTGTCTGCCCCTCTTTGCCCTTGTCTAACCTTCTTTGCCCTTATACGCCCCCCTTTGCCCTTGTCCGCTCCTCTTTGCCCTTCTCCGCCCCTCTTTGCCCTTGTCCCGTATTAACCGTACTTCTCCGTCACTCTTTGCCATTGTCCGCCCGTCCTTTCCCTTGTCCGCCCGTCTTTGCCCTTGTCCACCCCTATTTGCCCTTGTCCCGTATTCTCCGCAATTCTCCGCCCCTCTTTGCCCTTGTCCGCCCCTCTTTGCTCTGGTCCGTCCCTCTTTGCCCTTTTTTGCCCCTCTTTGCCCTTGTCCATTATTTTCAGCACTTGTCCGCCCCTCTTTGCCCTTGTCCGCCCTTCTTTGCCCTTGTCCGCCCGTCTTTGCCCTTGTCCGCCCGTCTTTGCCCTTGTCCGCCCCTCTTTGCCCTTGTCCGCCCCTCTTTGCCCTTGTCCGCCCCTCTTTGCCCTTGTCCGCCCCTCTTTGATCCTTTCCCTTGTTCTCCGCCTTTGTCCGCACCTCTTTACTCTTGTCCGACCCTCTTTGCACTTGTCCGCCCCTAATTGCCCTTGTCCGCCCCTCTTTAATCTGGTCCGCCCCTCTTTGCACTTGTCCGACCCTCTTTGCTTTTCTCCGCTCCTCTTTGCACTTCTCCGCCCCTTTTTGCCCTTGTCTGCCCCTCTTTGCCTTGGTCCACACCTCCTTACACTTGTCCTCCACTCTTTGCCCTTGTGCGCCCCTCTTTGCCCTTGCCCGCCCGTCTTTGCCCTTGTCCTATATTCTCTGCATTTCTCCGCCACTCTTTGCCCTTGTCCGACACTCTTTGCACTTGTCCGCACCTCTTTGCACTTGTCCTAACCTCTTTGCACTTGTGCGCCCCTCTTTGCCCTTGTCCGCCCCTCTTTGCTATTGTCCCACATTGTCCACACTTCTCCGCCCCTCTTTGCTCTTGTCCCGTATTCTCCGCAATTCTCCGCCACTCTTTACCCTTTTCCCGTATTCTAAGCACTTGTTCGCCCCTCATTGCTCTTGTAGGCCCCTCTTTGTTCTTGTCCGACCCTCTTTGCCCTTGTCCGCCCCTCTTTGACCTTATCTGCCCCTCTTTGCCCTTGTCCGCACCTCTTTGCACTTTTCGTCCCCTCTTTGCCCTTGTCCACCCCTCTTTGCCCTTGTCTGCACCTCTTTGCGCTTCTCCGCCCCTCTTTGCCCTTGTCCGACACTCTTTGCCCTTGTCCCGTATTCTCCGCACTTCTCCGACCCTTTTTGCACTTCTCCGCACCTCTTTGCCCTTGTCCGCCCCTCTTTGCTCTTCTCCGCGCCTATTTGCACTTGTCCACACATCTTTGCCCTTGTCCAGTATTCTCCGCACTTCTCTGCCCCTTCTTTGCCCTTGTCTGCCCCTCTTTGCCCTCTCCGTCCCTGTTTGCACTTGTCCAGTATTCTCAGCAATTCTCCGACCCTCTATGCCCTTGTCCGTCCCTATTTGCTCTTGTCTGCCCCTCTTTGCCCTTTTCCGCCCCTCTTTGCCCTTTTCCGCCCCTCTTTGCCCTTTTCCGCCCCTCTTTGCCCTTTTCCGCCCCTCTTTGCCCTTTTCCGCCCCTCTTTGCCCTTGTCCGCCCCTCTTTGCCCTTGTCCGCCCCTCTTTGCCCTTGTCCGCCCCTCTTTGCACTTGTCCGACCCTCTTTGACCCTGTCCCGTGTTCTCCGCCCTTCTCCGCCCCTCTTTGCACTTGTCCGCACACCTTTGCCCTTGTCCGACACTTTTTGCACTTGTCCGCCCATATTTGCGCTTGTCCGCCCCTCTTTGCCCTGGTCCGCCTTTCTTTGCCCCTGTCCAGCCCTCTTGGCCCCTGTCCGGCCCTCTTGGCCCTTGTCCGCCCCTCTTTGCCATTTCCGACCCTCTTTGATCTTGTCCACCCCTCTTTGACCTTGTCTGACCCTCTTTGCCTTTGTCCGCCATTCTTTGCACTTGTCCCGTATTTTCCGCACTTCTCCGCCCCTCTTTGAACTTGTCCGTCCCCCTTTGCCCTTGTCCGTCCCTCTTTGCCCTTGTCAGCCCCTCTTTGCCCTTCTCCGCCCCTCTTTGCCCTTCTCCGCCCCTCTTTGCCCTTCTCTGCCCCTCTTTGCCCTTCTCCGCCCCTCTTTGCCCTTCTCCGCCCCTCTTTGCCCTTCTCCGCCCCTCTTTGCCCTTCTCCGCCCCTCTTTGCCCTTGTCCCGTATTCTCCTCAATTCTCCGCTCCTCTTTTAACTTGTCCGCCCCTCTTTGCTCTTGTCCCGTATTCTCCGTACTTCTCCGTCACTCTTTGCCCTCGTCCGCCCCTCTTTGCCGTTGTCCGCCCCTCTTTGCCGTTGTCCGCCCCTCTTTGCCGTTGTCCGCCCCTCTTTGCCGTTGTCCGCCCCTCTTTGCCCTTGTCCGCCCCTCTTTGCGCTTGTCCCGTATTCTCCGCGTTTCTCCGACCCTCTTTACCCTTGTCCTCACCTCTTTACCCTTGTCCGACCCTCTTTGCGCTTGTCCGCCCCTATTTGCACTTGTCCACCCCTCGTTACCCTGGTCCGCTCCTCTTTGCACTTCTCCGCCCCTTTTTGCCCTTGTCCGCCCCTCTTTGCCCTGGTCCACACCTCCTTACACTTGTCCGCATCTCTTTGCCCTTTTGCGCCCCTCTTTGCCATTGTCCCACATTGTCCACCCTTCTCCGCCCCTCTTTACCCTTTTCCAGTATTCTATGCACTTGTCCCCCCCTCATTGCCCTTGTAGGCCCCTCTTTGCTCTTGTCCGACCCTCTTTGCCCTTGTACGCCCCTCTTTGCCCTTGTCCGCCACTCTTTGAACTCATCTGCCCCGCTTTGCCCTTGTCCGCCACTCTTTGCACTTTTCCTCCCCTCTTTGCACTTGTCCGCCCCTCTTTGCGCTTTTCCGCCCCTCTTATCCCTTGTCCGCCCCTCTTATCCCTTGTCCGCCCCTCTTATCCCTTGTCCGCCCCTCTTATCCCTTGTCCGCCCCTCTTTGCCCTTGTCCTACCCTCTTTGCCCTTGTCCTACCCTCCTTGCCCTTGTCGGAACCTCTTTGCACTTGTGCGACACTTTTTGCCCTTGTCCACCCCTCTTTGCCCTTGTTTGTCCCTCTTTGCCGTTGTCCACCATTCTTTGCCCTTGTCCGACCCGCTTTGCCCTTGTCCCGTTTTCTTTGCAATTCTCCGCCCCTCTTTGCACTTGTCCGCCCCTCTTTGAACTTGTCGCGTATTCTCCGGAATTCGCCGCCCCTATTTGCCCTTGTCTGCCCCTCTTTGTCCTTGTCCCTTATTCTCCGCAATTCTCCGCCCCTCTTTGCCCTTGTCCGCCCCTCTTTGCCCTTGTCCGCCCCTCTTTGCCCTTGTCCGCCCCTCTTTGCCCTTGTCCGCCCCTCTTTGCCCTTTTCCGCCCCTCTTTCCACTTGTCCGCCCCTCTTTCCACTTGTCCGCCCCTCTTTCCACTTGTCCCGTATTCTGCGAACTTCTCCGCCCCTTCTTTGGCCCTGTCCACCCTTCTTTGCCTTTGTCCGACCCTCTCTGCACTTGTCTGCCCCTCTTTGCCCTTGTCCGCCCCTCTTTGCCCTTATACGCCCCTTTGCCTTTGTCCGCCCCTCTTTGACCTTGTCCGCCCCTCTTTGCCCTTATACACCCTCTTTGTGCTTGTCCGCACCTCTTTGCCCTTGTCCGCCCCTCTTTGCCCTTTTACAACCCTCTTTGCCCTTATACGCCCCTCTTTGCCCTTATACGCCCCTCTTGGCCCTTGTCCGTTCCTCTTTGGCTTGTCCCATATTCTCTGCACTTCTCCCCCACTCTTTGCCCTTGTCCCCTATTCTCCGCAATTGTCCGCCCCTATTTGCCCTTGTCCGTCCCTCTTTGCCCTTATACGCCCCCTTTGCCTTTGTCCGCCCCTCTTTGCCCTTGTCCGCCCCTCTTTGCCCTTGTCCGCTCCTCTTTGCCCTTGTCCGCTCCTCTTTGCCCTTGTCCGCCCCTCTTTGCCCTCGTCCGCCCCTCTTTGAACTTGTTGCGTATTCTCCGGAATTCTCCGCCCCTATTTGCCCTTGTCTGCCCCTCTTTGCCCTTGTCCCTTATTCTCCACAATTCTCCGCCCCTCTTTGCCCTTGTCCGCCCCTCTTTGCCCTTGTCCGCCCCTCTTTGCCCTTGTCCGCCCCTCTTTGCCCTTGTCCGCCCCTCTTTCCACTTGTCCGCCCCTCTTTCCCGTTGTCCCGTATTCTGCGAACTTCTCCGCCCCTTCTTTGACCCTGTCCGCCCTTCTTTGCCTTTGTCCGCCCCTCTTTGCCCTTGTCCGCCCCTCTTTGCCCTTGTCCGCCCCTCTTTGCCCTTATACGCCCCCTTTGCCCTTGTCCGCCCCTCTTTGCCCTTGTCCATCCCTCTTTGCCCTTGTCCGCCCCTCTTTGTCCTTGTCCGCCCCTCTTTGCCCTTATACACCCTCTTTGTGCTTGTCCGCACCTCTTTGCCCTTGTCCGCACCTCTTTGCCCTTTTACAACCCTCTTTGCCCTTTTACAACCCTCTTTGCCCTTCTCCGCCCCTCTTTGCCCTTGTCCGACCCTCTTTGCCCTTGTCCGACCCTCTTTGCCCTTGTCCGCCCCTCTTTGCCCTTGTCCGCCCCTCTTTGCCCTTGTCTGCCCCTCTTTTTCCTTGTCGCACTTCTTTGCCCTTATCCGCCCCTCTTTGCCCTTTTCCCGTATTCTCCGTAATTCGCCGTCACTCTTTGCCCCTGTCCGCCCGTCTTTGCCCTTATACACCCCCTTTGTGCTTGTCCGCACCTCTTTGCCCTTGTCCGCACCTCTTTGCCCTTTTACACCCCTGTTTGCTCTTCTCCGCCCCTCTTTGCCCTTTTACGCCCTTCTTTGCCCTTGTCCGCCCCTCTTTGCCCTTGTCCAACCCGCTGTGCCCTTGTCCGCCCCTCTTTGTCCTTTTCCGACCCTCTTTGCCCTTTTCCGTCCCTCTTTGCCTTTGTCCGCCCCTCTTTGCCCTTGTCCTGTATTCTCCGCACTTCTCCGCACCGCTTGCCCTTGTCCGCCCCTCTTTGCCCTTGTCCCGTATTTTCCGCCCCTCTTTGCACTTTTCTGCCCCTCTTTGCCGTTGTCCGCCACTCTTTGCACTTTTCCGCCCCCCTTTGCAATTGTCCGACCCTCTTTCACCTGGTCCAATCCTCTTTACCCTTGTCCGCCCCTCTTTGCCCTTGTCCGCCCGTCGTTGCCCTTGTCCAACTCTCTTTGCCCTTGTCCCGTATTCTCTGCAATTCTCCGCCCCTCTTTGCCCTTGTCCACCACTCTTTGCTCTTGTCCGCCCGTCTTTGTCCTTGTCCGCCCCTCTTTGCCCTTGTCCACCCCTCTTTGCACTTGTCCGCCCCTCTTTGAACTTGTCGCGTATTCTCCGGAATTCTCCGCCCCTATTTGCCCTTGTCTGCCCCTCTTTGCCCTTGTCCCTTATTCTCCGCAATTCTCCGCCCCTCTTTGCCCTTGTCCGCCCCTCTTTGCCCTTGTCCGCCCCTCTTTGCCCTTGTCCGCCCCTCTTTGCCCTTGTCCGCCCCTCTTTCCTCTTGTCCCGTATTCAGCGAAATTCTCCGCCCCTTCTTTGACCCTGTCCGCCCTTCTTTGCCTTTTTCCGACCCTCTTTGCAGTTGTCTGCCCCTCTTTGCCCTTGTCCGTCCCTCTTTGCCCTTATACGCCCCCTTTGCCTTTGTCCGCCCCTCTTTGCCCTTGTCCATCCCTCTTTGCCCTTGTCCGCCCCTCTTTGCCCTTGTCCGCCCCTCTTTGCCCTTGTCCGCCCCTCTTTGCCCTTGTCCGCCCCTCTTTGCCCTTGTCCGCCCCTCTTTGCCCTTGTCCGCCCCTCTTTGCCCTTGTCCCGTATTCTCCGTAATTCGCCGTCACTCTTTGCCCTTGTCCGCCCGTCTTTGCCCTTGTCCGCCCGTCTCTGCCCTTGTTCGCCCGTCTTTGCCCTTATACACCCCCTTTGTGCTTGTCCGCACCTCTTTGCACTTGTCAGCACCTCTTTGCCCTTTTACACCCCTCTTTGCTCTTCTCCGCCCCTCTTTGCCCTTATATGCCCTTCTTTGCCCTTGTCCGCCCCTCTTTGCCCTTGTTCAACCCGCTGTGCCCTTGTCCGCCCCTCTTTGCCCTTTTCCGACCCTCTTTGCCCTTTTCCGACCCTCTTTGCCCTTTTCCGACCCTCTTTGCCTTTGTCCGCCCCTCTTTGCCCTTGTCCTGTATTCTCCGCTCTTCTCCGCACCGCTTGCCCTTGTCCGACCCTCTTTGCCCTTGTCCCGTATTTTCTGCCCCTCTTTGCCCTTGTCCGCCCCTCTTTGCACTTTTCCGCCCCCCTTTGCAATTGTCCGACCCTCTTTCACCTGGTCCACTCCTCTTTACCCTTGTCCGCCCCTCTTTGCCCTTGTCCGCCCGTCGTTGCCCTTGTCCAACTCTCTTTGCCCTTGTCCCGTATTCTCTGCAATTCTCCGCCCCTCTTTGCCCTTGTCCGCCCCTCTTTGTCCTTGTCCGCCCCTCTTTGTCCTTGTCCGCCCGTCTTTGTCCTTGTCCGCCCCTCTTTGCCCTTGTCCACCCCTCTTTGCCCTTGTCCGCCCCTCTTTGAACTTGTTGCGTATTCTCCGGAATTCTCCGCCCCTATTTGCACTTGTCTGCCCCTCTTTGCCCTTGTCCCTTATTCTCCACAATTCTCCGCCCCTCTTTGCCCTTGTCCGCCCCTCTTTGCCCTTGTCCGCCCCTCTTTGCCCTTGTCCGCCCCTCTTTGCCCTTGTCCGCCCCTCTTTGCCCTTGTCCGCCCCTCTTTGCCCTTGTCCGCCCCTCTTTGCCCTTGTCCGCCCCTCTTTGCCCTTGTCCGCCCCTCTTTCCACTTGTCCGCCCCTCTTTCCACTTGTCCGCCCCTCTTTCCCCTTGTCCCGTATTCTGCGAACTTCTCCGCCCCTTCTTTGACCCTGTCCGCCCTTCTTTGCCTTTGTCCGACCCTCTTTGCCCTTGTCCGCCCCTCTTTGCCCTTGTCCGCCCCTCTTTGCCCTTATACACCCCCTTTGCCTTTGTCCGCCCCTCTTTGCCCTTGTCCGCCCCTCTTTGTCCTTGTCCGCCCCTCTTTGCCCTTATACACCCTCTTTGCCCTTGTCCGCACCTCTTTGCCCTTGTCCGCACCTCTTTGCCCTTGTCCGCACCTCTTTGCCCTTTTACAACCCTCTTTGTCCTTCTCCGCCCCTCTTTGCCCTTATACGCCCTTCTTTGCCCTTGTCCGCCCCTCTTTGCCCTTGTGCATCCCGCTGTGCCCTTGTCCGCCCCTCTTTGCCCTTGTCCGCCCCTCTTTGCCCTTGTCCGCCCCTCTTTGCCCTTGTCCGCCCCTCTTTGCCCTTGTCCGCCCCTCTTTGCCCTTGTCCGCCCCTCTTTGCCCTTGTCCGCCCCTCTTTGCCCTTGTCCCATATTCTCCGCACTTCTCCGCACCGCTTGCCCTTGTCCGCCCCTCTTTGCCCTTGTCCCATATTTTCCGCCCCTCTTTGCCCTTTTCCGCCCCTCTTTGCCCTTGTCCGCCCCTGTTTGCCCTTGTCCCGTATTCTCTGCAATTCTCCGCCCCTCTTTGACATTGTCCCATATTCTCCACACTTCAACACCCCTCTTTGCCTTTTTCCGCCCCTCTTTGCCCTCTTCCAACCCTCTTTTCCCTTGTCCGCCCCTCTTTTTACTTGTCGCCCCTCTTTGCCCTTTTCCGCATCTCTTTTCACTTGTCGCCCTTCTTTGCCCTTGTCCGACCCTCTTTGCCCTTTTCTGACCTTCTTTCCCCTGTTCTGTACCGCTTTGTCCTTGTCCCTATTTCTCCGCCCTTGTCTGCACCTCTTTGCCATGTCCGCCCTTCTTTGCCCTTGTCCGCCCTTCTTTGCCCTTGTCCGCCATTCTTTGCCTTTGTCCACTCCTCTTTGCCCTTGTCCGCCCCTCTTTGACCTTGTCCCGTATTCTCTGAACTTCTCCGCCCCTCTTAGCGCTTGTCCGAACTTCTTTGCCCTTTTCCGCCCCTCCTTCTCTTGTCCGCCCCTCTTTGCCCTTGTCCACCCCTCTTTGCCTTTGTCCGCGCCTCTTTGCCCTTTTCTGCTCGTCTTTGAACTTGTCCGCCCATCTTGGCCCTTGTCCGCCCCCCTTTACACTTGTCCCATATTCTCCGAACTTCTCCGCCCCTTCTTTGACCCTGTCCGCCCTTCTTTGCACTTGTCCGACCCTCTTTGCCCTTGTCCGACCCTCTTTGACACTGTCCCGTATTCTCCACCCTTCTCTGCCCTTCCTTACCCTTGTCCGACCCTCTTTGCCCTTGTCCAACCCTATTTGTCCTTGTCCGCCCGTCTTTGCCCTTGTCTGCACCTCTTTGCACTTGTCCGCCCCTCTTTGCCTTTGTCCGCCCATCTTTGCACTTTTCCGCCCCTCTTTGCAATTCTCCGACCCTCTTTCACCTGGTCCACACCTCTTTACCCTTGTCAGCCCCTCTTTACCCTTGTCAGCCCCTCTTTGCCCTTGTCAGCCCCTCTTTGCCCTTGTGCGCCCCTCTTTGCCCTTATACGCCCCCTTTCACCTTGTCCGCCCCTCTTTGCCCTGGTCCATCCCTCTTTGCCCTTGTCTGCCCCTCTTTGCCCTTGTCTAACCTTCTTTGCCCTTATACGCCCCCTTTGCCCTTGTCCGCTCCTCTTTGCCCTTCTCCGCCCCTCTTTGCCCTTGTCCCGTATTAACCGTACTTCTCCGTCACTCTTTGCCATTGTCCGCCCGTCCTTTCCCTTGTCCGCCCGTCTTTGCCCTTGTCCACCCCTCTTTGCCCTTGTCCCGTATTCTCCGCAATTCTCCGCCCCTCTTTGCCCTTGTCCGCCCCTCTTTGCTCTGGTCCGTCCCTCTTTGCCCTCTTTTGCCCCTCTTTGCCCTTGTCCAGTATTTTCAGCACTTGTCCACCCCTCTTTGCCCTTGTCCGCCCCTCTTTGCCCTTGTCCGCCCGTCTTTGCCCTTGTCCGCCCCTCTTTGCCCTTGTCCGCCCCTCTTTGCCCTTGTCCGCCCCTCTTTGATCCTTTCCCTTGTTCTCTGCCTTTGTCCGCACCTCTTTACTCTTGTCCGACCCTCTTTGCACTTGTCCGCCCCTAATTGCCCTTGTCCGCCCCTCTTTAATCTGGTCCGCCCCTCTTTGCACTTGTCCGACCCTCTTTGCTTTTCTCCGCTCCTCTTTGCACTTCTCCGCCCCTTTTTGCCCTTGTCTGCCCCTCTTTGCCTTGGTCCACACCTCCTTACACTTGTCCTCCACTCTTTGCCCTTGTGCGCCCCTCTTTGCCCTTGCCCGCCCGTCTTTGCCCTTGTCCTATATTCTCTGCATTTCTCCGCCACTCTTTGCCCTTGTCCGACACTCTTTGCACTTGTCCGCACCTCTTTGCACTTGTCCTAACCTCTTTGCACTTGTGCGCCCCTCTTTGCCCTTGTCCGCCCCTCTTTGCTATTGTCCCACATTGTCCACACTTCTCCGCCCCTCTTTGCTCTTGTCCCGTATTCTCCGCAATTCTCCGCCACTCTTTACCCTTTTCCCGTATTCTAAGCCCTTGTTCGCCCCTCATTGCTCTTGTAGGCCCCTCTTTGTTCTTGTCCGACCCTCTTTGCCCTTGTCCGCCCCTCTTTGACCTTATCTGCCCCTCTTTGCCCTTGTCCGCACCTCTTTGCACTTTTCGTCCCCTCTTTGTCCTTGTCCACCCCTCTTTGCCCTTGTCTGCACCTCTTTGCGCTTCTCCGCCCCTCTTTGCCCTTGTCCGACACTCTTTGCCCTTGTCCCGTATTCTCCGCACTTCTCCGTCCCATTTTGCCGTTGTCCGCCACTCTTTGCCCTTGTCCCGTATTCTCCGCACTTCTCCGACCCTTTTTGCACTTCTCCGCACCTCTTTGCCCTTGTCCGCCCCTCTTTGCTCTTCTCCGCGCCTATTTGCACTTGTCCACACATCTTTGCCCTTGTCCAGTATTCTCCGCACTTCTCTGCCCCTTCTTTGCCCTTGTCTGCCCCTCTTTGCCCTCTCCGTCCCTGTTTGCACTTGTCCAGTATTCTCAGCAATTCTCCGACCCTCTATGCCCTTGTCCGTCCCTATTTGCTCTTGTCTGCCCCTCTTTGCCCTTTTCCGCCCCTCTTTGCCCTTTTCCGCCCCTCTTTGCCCTTGTCCGCCCCTCTTTGCCCTTGTCCGCCCCTCTTTGCCCTTGTCCGCCCCTCTTTGCCCTTGTCCGACCCTCTTTGACCCTGTCCCGTGTTCTCCGCCCTTCTCCGCCCCTCTTTGCACTTGTCTGCACACCTTTGCCCTTGTCCGACACTTTTTGCACTTGTCCGCCCATATTTGCGCTTGTCCGCCCCTCTTTGCCCTGGTCCGCCTCTCTTGGCCCCTGTCCGGCCCTCTTGGCCCCTGTCCGGCCCTCTTGGCCCTTGTCCGCCCCTCTTTGCCATTTCCGACCCTCTTTGATCTTGTCCGCCCCTCTTTGAACTTGTCTGACCCTCTTTGCCTTTGTCCGCCATTCTTTGCACTTGTCCCGTATTTTCCGCACTTCTCCGCCCCTCTTTGAACTTGTCCGTCCCCCTTTGCCCTTGTCCGTCCCCCTTTGCCCTTGTCAGCCCCTCTTTGCCATTGTCCGCCCCTCTTTGCCCTTCTCCGCCCCTCTTTGCCCTTCTCCGCCCCTCTTTGCCCTTCTCCGCCCCTCTTTGCCCTTGTCCCGTATTCTCCTCAATTCTCCGCCCCTCTTTTAACTTGTCCGCCCTTCTTTGCTCTTGTCCCGTATTCTCCGTACTTCTCCGTCACTCTTTGCCATTGTCCGTCCGTCCTTTGCCTTGTCCGACCCTCTTTGCCCTCGTCCGCCCCTTTTTGCCCTCGTCCCCCCTCTTTGCCGTTGTCCGTCCCTCTTTGCCTTTGTCCGTCCCTCTTTGCCCTTGTCCGCCCCTCTTTGCGCTTGTCCCGTATTCTCCGCGTTTCTCCGACCCTCTTTACCCTTGTCCTCACCTCTTTACCCTTGTCCGACCCTCTTTGCACTTGTCCGCTCCTATTTGCACTTGTCCACCCCTCGTTACCCTGGTCCGCTCCTCTTTGCACTTCTCCGCCCCTTTTTGCCCTTGTCCGCCCCTCTTTGCCCTGGTCCACACCTCCTTACACTTGTCTGCATCTCTTCGCCCTTTTGCGCCCCTCTTTGCCATTGTCCCACATTGTCCACCCTTCTCCGCCCCTCTTTACCCTTTTCCAGTATTCTATGCACTTGTCCCCCCCTCATTGCCCTTGTAGGCCCCTCTTTGCTCTTGTCCGACCCTCTTTGCCCTTGTACGCCCCTCTTTGCCCTTGTCCGCCACTCTTTGAACTCATCTGCCCCGCTTTGCCCTTGTCCGCCACTCTTTGCACTTTTCCTCCCCTCTTTGCACTTGTCCGCCCCTCTTTGCGCTTGTCTGCCCCTCTTATCCCTTGTCCGCCCCTCTTATCCCTTGTCCGCCCCTCTTTGCCCTTGTCCTCCCCTCCTTGCCCTTGTCGGAACCTCTTTGCACTTGTGCGACACTTTTTGCCCTTGTCCACCCCTCTTTGCCCTTGTTTGTTCCTCTTTGCCGTTGTCCGTCCCTCTTTGCCCTTGTCCCGTATTCTCTGCACTTGCCCTCCCCTCTATGCCCTTGTCCACCCCTCTTTGCCCTTGTCTGCACCTCTTTGCACTTGTCTGCCCCTCTTTGCACTTGTCTGCCCCTCTTTGCACTTGTCCGCCCCTCTTTGCCCTTGACCGACCCTCTTTGCCCTTGACCGACCCTCTTTGCCCTTGACCGACCCTCTTTGCCCTTGACCGACCCTCTTTGCCCTTGTCCACACCACTTTGCCCTTGTCCCGTATTCTCCGCCCTTGTCCACCCCTCTTTTCCCTTGTCCCGTATTCTGCGACCTTGTCCGCCCCTTTTTGACCCTGTCCCGTATTCTCCAAGCTTGTCCGCACCTCTTTGCCCTTTTCCCTTATTCTCCGCACTTCTCCGCCCCTCTTTGCCCTTGTCCGCCCCTCCTTGCTCTTCTCCGCCCCTCTTTGCTCTTCTCCGCCCCTCTTTGCTCTTCTCCGCCCCTCTTTGCACTTCTCCGCCCCTCTTTGTCCTTGTCCGACCCTCTTTGCCCTTGTCCGCACATCTTTGCCCTTGTCCGACCCTCTTTGACCCTGTCCCGTGTTCTCCGCCCTTTTCCGCCCCTCTTTGCTCTTGTCCGCACACCTTTGCCCTTGTCCGACACTCTTTGCACTTGTCCGACCATATTTGCCCTTGTACGCCTTTCTTTGCCCTGGTCTGCCTCTCTTTGCCCTTGTCCGACCCTCTTGGCCCTTGTCCGCCCATCTTTGCCATTTCGGTCCCCCTTTGCCCTTGTCCGCCCGTCTATGCCCTTGTCCTCCCCTCTTTGCCCTTGTCCGCCCCTCTTTGCCCTTGTCCGCCCCTCTTTGCACTTTTCCGCTCCTTTTTCCCCTTGTCCGCCCCTTTTTCCCCTTGTCCGCCACTCTTTGCCCTTGTCCGCCCCTCTTTGCCCTTGTCCGCCCCTCTTTGCCCTTGTCCGCCCCTCTTTGCCCTTGTCCGCCCCTCTTTGCCCTTGTCCGCCCCTCTTTGCCTTTGTGCGCCCCTCTTTGACCTTGTCCCGTACTCTCCGCACTTCTCCGCCCCTCTTTGCACTTGTCTGACCCCCTTTGCCCTTGTCCGACCGTGTTTGCCCTTGTCCGCCCCTCTTTGCCCTAGTCCGCCCGTCTTTGCCATTGTCCGCCCGTCTTTGCCCTTGTCTGCTCCTGTTTGCCCTTGTCCGTCTCTCTTTGCCCTTGTCCTTTGTTCTCCACACTTCTCTGAGACTTTTTGCCCTTGTCCGCCTCTCTTTCCCCTTGTCCGCCCCGCTTTGCACTTGTCCACACATCTTTGCCCTTGTCCAGTATTCTCCGCACTTCTCCGCCCCTTCTTTGCCCTTCTCCACCCCTCTTTGCCCTTGTCCGCCCCTCTTTGCACTTGTTCGTCGCTGTTTGCCCTTGTCCGACCCTCTTTGCCCTTGTCCGACCCTCTTTGCCCTTGTCCGACCCTCTTTGCCCTTGTCCGACCCTCTTTGCCCTTATCTGCCCCTCTTTGCCCTTATCTGCCCCTCTTTGCCCTTGTCCCATATTCTATGCTTTTCTCCGCCCCTCTTTGCACTTGTTCGCCCCTATTTGCCCTTGTCCGCCCCTGTTTGCACTTTTCCGCACCCCTTTGTACTTGTCCCGTATTCTCCGCACTTTTCTGCCCCTCTTTTCCCTTGTCCACCCTTCTTTGCCCTTGTCCGCCCCTCTTTGCCCTGGTCCTACGCTCTTTGCTCTTGTCCGCCCCTCTTTGCCCTGGTCTGACACTCTTTGCACTTGTCCGCACCTCTTTCCCCTTGTCCGCCCCTCTTTGCCCTTGTCCCGTATTCTCCGCACTTCTTTGCCCCTCTTTGCCCTTGTCCCGTATTCTCTGCACTTCTCCGCCCCTCTTTGCCCTTTTCCGTCTCTCTTTGCCCTTGTCCGACCCTCTTTGCCTTTGTCCGCCCCTCTTTGCCTTTGTCCAACCCTCTTTGCCCTTGTCTGACCCTCTTTGCCCTTGTCTGACCCTCTTTGCCCTTGTCTGACCCTCTTTGCCCTTGTCTGACCCTCTTTGCCCTTGTCCGCCCCTCTTTGCCCTTGTCCCCACCTCTATGCCATTGTCCGCCCCTCTTTGTCATTTTCCGACCATCTTTGATCTTGTCCCGTATTCTCCGCCCTTGTCTGACACTCTTTACCCTTCTCCGACCTTCTTAGCACTTCTCTGCCCCTATTTGTGCATGTCCGAACCTCTTTGCCCTTGTCCGCCCCTCTTTGTACTTGTCCCATTTTTTCCGCGCTTCTCCGCCCCTCTATGCTTTATCTGCCCCTCTTTGCCCTTCTCCGCCCCTCTTTGCCCTTGTCCCGTATTCTCCTCAATTCTCCGCCCCTCTTTTCGCTTGTCCGCCCCTCTTTGCACTTGTCCCGTTTTCTCCGTACTTCTCCGTCACTCTTTGCAATTGTCCGCCCGTCATTTCCCTTGTCCGACCCTCTTTGCCTTGGTCCCCCCCTTTTTGCCCTTGTCCGCCCCTCTTTGCCGTTGTCCGTCCCTCTTTGCCCTTGTCCGTCCCTCTTTGCCCTTGTCAGCCCCTCTTTGCACTTGTCCGCCCATCCTTGCCCCTGCCATCCCCTCTTTGCCCTTGTCTGATCCTGTTTGCCCTTGTCCGTCTCTCTTTGCCCTTGTCCCGAATTCTCCGCACTTCTCCGACCCTTTTTGCCCTTGTCCGCCTCTCTTTGCCCTTTTCCGCCCCTCTTTGCTCTTCTCCGCTCCTCTTTGCACTTGTCCACACATCTTTGCCCTAGTCCAGTATTCTCCGCACTTCTCCGCCCCTTCTTTGCCCTTCTCCGCCCCTTCTTTGCCCTTCTCCGCCCCTCTTTGCCCTTCTCCGCCCCTCTTTGCCCTTCTCCGCCCCTCTTTGCCCTTCTCCGCCCCTCTTTGCACTTGTTCGTCCCTCTTTGCCCTTGTCCGACCCTCTTTGCCCTTGTCCGACCCTCTTTGCCCTTGTCCGACCCTCTTTGCCCTTGTCCGACCCTCTTTGCCCTTGTCAGACCCTCTTTGCCCTTATCTGCCCCTCTTTGCCCTTGTCCGCCTTTCTTAGCCCTTTTCCACGCCCTTTGCCCTTGTCTACCCCTCTTTGCAGTTGTGTGCCCCTCTTTGCACTTTTGCGCCCCTCTTTGGCCTTGTGCGCCCCTCTTTCCCTTTGTCCGACCCTCTTTGCCCTTGTCCGCCCCTCTTTGCCCTTGTCCTTTATTCTACCAACTTCTCCGCACCTCTTTGCCCTTGTCCGCCCCTCTTTGCCCTTGTCCGCCCCTCTTTGCCCTTGTCCACCATTCTTTGCCCTTGTCCGACCCGCTTTGCCCTTGTCCCGTTTTCTTTGCAATTCTCCGCCCCTCTTTGCACTTGTCCGCCCCTATTTGCCCTTGTCCGCCCCTGTTTGCACTTTTCCGCCCCCCTTTGCACTTGTCCCGTATTCTCCGCACTTGTCTGCCCCTCTTTGCCCTTGTCCACCCTTCTTTCCCCTTGTCCGCCACTCTTTGCCCTTGTCCCGTATTCTCCGCACTTCTTAGCCCCTCTTTGCCCTTGTCCCGTATTCTCCGCACTTCTCCGCCCCTCTTTGCCCTTGTCCGTCCCTCTTTGCCCTTGTCCGACCCTCTTTGCCCTTGTCTGCCCCTCTTTGCCTTTTTCCAACCCTCTTTCCCCTTGTCTGACACTCTTTCCCTTGTCTGACGCTCTTTCCCTTGTCTGACGCTCTTTCCCTTGTCTGACGCTCTTTCCCTTGTCTGACGCTCTTTCCCTTGTCTGACGCTCTTTCCCTTGTCTGACACTCTTTCCCTTGTCTGACACTCTTTCCCTTGTCTGACACTCTTTCCCTTGTCTGACACTCTTTGCCCTTGTCTGACACTCTTTGCTCTTGTCCGCCCCTCTTTGCCCTTGTCCCCCCCCATGCCATTGTCCGCCCCTCTTTGTCCTTTTCCAGCCATCTTTGATCTTGTCCCGTGTTCTCCGCCCTTGTCTGACACTCTTTACAATTCTCCACCCCTCTTAGCACTTCTCCGCCCCTATTTGCCCTTGTCCGAACCTCTTTGCCCTTGTCCACCCCTCTTTGCACTTTTCCGCCCCTTATTGCCCTTGTCCGACACTCTTTGCACTTCTCCGACCCTCTTTGCACTTGTCCGCCACTTATTGCCCTTGTCCGACACTCTTCGCACTTCTCCGACCCTCTTTGCCTTTGTCCCTTATTTTCCGCACTTCTCCGCCCCACTTTCCTCTTCTCCGCCCCTCTATGACCTTGTCCGCCTCTCTTTGCCGTTGTCCTCTCCTCTTTTCCCTTGTCCGCCCCTCTTTGCACTTTTCCGACCCTCTTTGCACTTGTCCGCAACTCTTTGCCCCTGTCCTGTATTCTCTGCCCTTCTCCGCCCCTCTTTGCCCTTGTCCAACCCTCTTAGCACTTGTCCGTCCCTCTTTGCCCTTGTCCCGTATTCTCTGCACTTGCCCTACCCTCTATGCCCTTGTCCACACCTCTTTGCCCTTGACCGACCCTCTTTGCCCTTGTCCACACCTCTTTGCCCTTGTCCCGTATTCTCCGCCCTTGTCCACCCCTCTTTTCCCTTGTCCCGTATTCTGCGACCTTGTCCGCCCCTTATTGCCCCTGTCCTGTATTCTCCAAACTTGTCCGCACCTCATTGCCCTTTTCCCTTATTCTCCGCACTTCTCCGCCCCTCTTTGCCCTTGTCCGCCCCTCTTTGCCCTTCTTCGCCCCTCTTTGCACTTCTCCGCCCCTCTTTGCCTTTGTCCGACCCTCTTTGCCCTTGTCCGCACATCTTTGTCCTTGTCCGAACCTCTTTGACCCTGTCCCGTATTCTCCGCCCTTCTCCGCCCCTCTTTGCTCTTGTCCGCACACCTTTGCCCTTGTCCGACACTCTTTGCACTTGTCCGCCCATATTTGCCCTTGTCCGCCCCTCTTTGCCCTGGTCGGCCTCTCTTTGCCCTTGTCCGACCCTCTTGGCCCTTGTCCGTCCGTCTTTGCCATTTCCGCCCCTCTTTGCACTTGTCTGCCCCTCTTTGCCCTTGTCCGCCCGTCTTTGCCCTTGTCCGCCCGTCTTTGCCCTTGTCCGCCCCTCTTTGCCCTTGTCCGCCCCTCTTTGCTCTTCTCCGCCCCTCTTTGCACTTGTCCACACATCTTTGCCCTAGTCCAGTATTCTCCGCACTTCTCCGCCCCTTCTTTGCCCTTCTCCGGCACTCTTTGCCCTTCTCCGCCCCTCTTTGCACTTGTTCGTCCCTGTTTGCCCTTGTCTGACCCTCTTTGCCCTTGTCCGACCCTCTTTGCCCTTGTCAGACCCTCTTTGCCCTTGTCAGACCCTCTTTGCCCTTGTCAGACCCTCTTTGCCCTTGTCCGCCTTTCTTAGCCCTTTTCCACCCCCTTTGCCCTTGTCTACCCCTCTTTGCACTTTTGTGCCCCTCTTTGCCCTTCTCCGCCCCTCTTTGCCCTTGTCCGCCCCTCTTTGCCCTTGTCCGCCCCTCTTTGCCCTTGTCCGCCCCTCTTTGCCCTTGTCCTTTATTCTACCAACTTCTCCGCACCTCTTTGCCCTTGTCCGCCCCTCTTTGCCCTTGTCCACCATTCTTTGCCCTTGTCCGACCCGCTTTGCCCTTGTCCCGTTTTCTTTGCAATTCTCCGCCCCTCTTTGCACTTGTCCGCCCCTGTTTGCCCTTGTCCGCCCCTGTTTGCACTTATCCGCCCCCCTTTGCACTTGTCCCGTATTCTCCGCACTTGTCTGCCCCTCTTTGCCCTTGTCCGCCCCTCTTTGCCCTTGTCCGCCCCTCTTTGCCCTTGTCCGCCCATCTTTTCCCTTTTCCACCCGTCTTTCCCCTTGTCCTCCCCTCTTTGAACTTGTCCGCCCGTCTTTGCCCTTATCCGCCCCTCTTTGCCCTTGTCCCGTATTCTCCGTACTTCTCCGTCACTCTTTGCCATTGTCAGCCCGTCCTTTCACTTGTCCGCCCCTCTTTGCCCTTGTCCGCCCCTCTTTGCCCTTGTCCGCCCCTCTTTGCCCTTCTCCGCCCCTCTTTGCTCTTGTCCGCACACCTTTGCCATTTTTCCGCCCCTCTTTGCACTTGTCCGACCCTCTTTACATTTGTCCGACACTCTTTGACCCTTTCCCTTGTTCTCTGCCTTTGTCCGCATCTCTTTACCCTTGTCCGACCCTCTTTGCGCTTGTCCGCCCCTATTTGCACTTGTCCACCCCTCGTTACCCTGGTCCGCTCCTCTTTGCACTTCTCCGCCCCTTTTTGCCCTTGTCTGCCCCTCTTTGCCCTGGTCCACACCTCCTTACACTTGTCCGCATCTCTTTGCCCTTTTGCGCCCCTCTTTGCCATTGTCCCACATTGTCCACCCTTCTCCGCCCCTCTTTACCCTTTTCCAGTATTCTATGCACTTGTCCCCCCCTCATTGCTCTTGTCCGACCCTCTTTGCTCTTGTCCGACCCTCTTTCCCCTTGTACGCCCCTCTTTGCCCTTGTCCGCCCCTCTTTGAACTCATCTGCCCTGCTTTGCCCTTGTCCGCCCCTCTTTGCACTTTTCCTCCCCTCTTTGCCCTTGTCCACCCCTCTTTGCACTTGTCCGCCCCTCTTTGCGCTTTTCCGCCCCTCTTATCACTTGTCCGCCCCTCTTTGCCCTTGTCCTTCCCTCCTTGCCCTTGTCCTCCCCTCCTTGCCCTTGTCCGAACCTCTTTGCACTTGTGCGACACTTTTTGCCCTTGTCCACCCCTCTTTGCCCTTGTTTGTCCCTCTTTGCCGTTGTCCGTCCCTCTTTGCCCTTGTCCCGAATTCTCTGCACTTGCCCTCCCCTCTATGCCCTTGTCCACCCCTCTTTGCCTTGTCCGCCCCTCTTTGCCCTTGTCCGCCCCTCTTTGCCCTTCTCCGCCCCTCTTTGCCCTTCTCCGCCCCTCTTTGCCCTTCTCCGCCCCTCTTTGCACTTCTCCGCCCCTCTTTGCCCTTCTCCGCCCCTCTTTGCCCTTCTCCGCCCCTCTTTGCCCTTCTCCGCCCCTCTTTGCCCTTCTCCGCCCCTCTGTGCCCTTCTCCGCCCCTCTTTGCCCTTCTCCGCCCCTCTTTGCCCTTGACCGACCCTCTTTGCCCTTGTCCACACCTCTTTGCCCTTGTCCACACCTCTTTGCCCTTGTCCACACCTCTTTGCCCTTGTCCCGTATTCTCCTCCCTTGTCCACCCGTATTCTCCTCCCTTGTCCACCCCTCTTTTCCCGTGTCCCGTATTCTGCGACCTTGTCCGCCCCTTTTTGCCCCTGTCCCGTATTCTCCAATCTTGTCTGCACCTCTTTGCCCTTTTTCCCTTATTCTCCGCACTTCTCCGCCCCTCTTTGCCCTTGTCTGCCCCTCTTTGCCCTTGTCCGCCCCTCTTTGCTCTTCTCCGCCCCTCTTTGCACTTCTCCGCCCCTCTTTGCCCTTGTCCGACCCTCTTTGCCCTTGTCCGCACTTCTTTGCCCTTGTCCGACCCTCTTTGACCCTGTCCCGTGTTCTCCGCAGTTCTCCGCCCCTCTTTGCTCTTGTCCGCACACCTTTTCCCTTGTCCGACACTCTTTGCACTTGTGCGCCCCTCTTTGCCCTTGTCCGCCCCTCTTTGCCCTTGTCCGCCCCTCTTTGCCCTTGTCCGCCCCTCTTTGCCCTTGTCCGACCCTCTTGGCCCTTGTCCGACCCTCTTGGCCCTTGTCCGCCCCTCTTTGCCCTTGTCCGCCCCTCTTTGCCCTTGTCCGACCCTCTTTGCCCTTGTCCGCCCGTCTTTGCCCTTGTCCGCCCCTCTTTGCCCTTGTCCGCCCCTCTTTGGCCTTGTCCGCCCCTCTTTGCACTTTTCCGCTCCTTTTTCCCCTTGTCCGCCCCTTTTTCCCCTTGTCCGCCATTCTTTGCCCTTTTCTGCGCCTCTTTGCCCTTGTCCGCCCCTCTTTGCCCTTGTCCGCCACTCTTTGCCCTTGTCCGCCCCTCTTTGCCCTTGTCCGCCCCTCTTTGCCCTTGTCCGCCCCTCTTTGCCCTTGTCCGCCCCTCTTTGCCCTTGTCCGCCCCTCTTTGCCCTTGTCCGCCTCTCTTTGCCCTGGTCCGCACCTCTTTGCTATTTCCGACCCTCTCTGCCCTTTTCCGCCCTTCTTTGCTCTTGTTTACCCCTCTTTGAACTTGTCCACTCCTCTTTGCCTTTCTCCGCCCCTCTTTGCCATTCTCCGCCCGTCTTTGCCCTTGTCCTGTATTCTCCTCAATTCTCCGCCCCTCTTTGCCCTTGTCCGCCCCTCTTTGCCCTTGTCTGACCCTCTTTGCCCTTGTCCCGTATTCTCCGCAATTCTCCATCACTCTTTGCCCTTGTCCGCCCGTCTTTGCCCTTGGCCGCCCATCTTTTCCCTTGTCCAACCGTCTTTCCCCTTGTCCGCCCCTCTTTGAACTTGTCCGCCCGTCTTTGCCCTTATCCGCCCCTCTTTGCCCTTGTCCCGTATTCTCCGCACTTCTCCGTCACTCTTTGCCCTTGTCCGCCCCTCTTTGCCCTTGTCTGCCCCTCTTTGCCCTTGTCCGCCCCTCTTTGCCCTTGTCCGCCCCTCTTTGCCCTTGTCCGCCCCTCTTTGCCCTTGTCCGCCCCTCTTTGCCCTTGTCCGCCCCTCTTTGCCCTTCTACGCCCCTCTTTGCTCTTGTCCGCACACCTTTGCCATTTTTCCGCCCCTCTTTGCACTTGTCCGACCCTCTTTACATTTGTCCGACCCTCTTTGACCCTTTCCCTTGTTCTCTGCCTTTGTCCGCATCTCTTTACCCTTGTCCGCCCCTATTTGCACTTGTCCACCCCTCGTTACCCTGGTCCGCTCCTCTTTGCACTTCTCCGCCCCTTTTTGCCCTTGTCCGCCCCTCTTTGCCCTGGTCCACACCTCCTTACACTTGTCCGCATCTCTTTGCCCTTTTGCGCCCCTCTTTGCCATTGTCCCACATTGTCCACCCTTCTCCGCCCCTCTTTACCCTTTTCCAGTATTCTATGCACTTGTCCCCCCCTCATTGCCCTTGTAGGCCCCTCTTTGCTCTTGTCTGACCCTCTTTGCCCTTTTACGCCCCTCTTTGCCCTTGTCCGCCCCTCTTTGAACTCATCTGCGCCGCTTTGCACTTGTCCGCCCCTCTTTGCGCTTTTCCGCCCCTCTTATCCCTTGTCCGCCCCTCTTTGCCCTTGTCCTCCCCTCTTTGCACTTGTTTGTCCCTCTTTGCCGTTGTCCGTCCCGCTTTGCCCTTGTCCCGAATTCTCTGCACTTGCCCTCCCCTCTATGCCCTTGTCTGCCCCTCTTTGCCCTTCTCCGCCCCTCTTTGCCCTTCTCCGCCCCTCTTTGCCCTTGACCGACCCTCTTTGCCCTTGTCCAACACTCTTTTCCCTTGTCCCGTATTCTGCGACCTTGTCCGCCCCTTTTTGCCCCTGTCCCGTATTCTCCAAGCTTGTCCGGACCTCTTTGCCCTTTTCCCTTATTCTCCGCACTTCTCCGCCCCTCTTTGCCCTTGTCCGCCCCTCTTTGCCCTTGTCCGCCCCTCTTTGCTCTTCTCCGCCCCTCTTTGCACTTCTCCGCCCCTCTTTGCCCTTGTCCGACCCTCTTTGCCCTTGTCCACACATCTTTGCCCTTCTACGCCCCTCTTTGCTCTTGTCCGCACACCTTTGCCCTTGTCCGACACTCTTTGCCCTTGTCCGCCCCTCTTTGCCCTTGTCCGCCCCTCTTTGCACTGGTCTGCCCCTCTTTGCCCTTGTCTGCCCCTCTTTGCCCTTGTCTGCCCCTCTTTGCCCTTGTCTGCCCCTCTTTGCCCTTGTCCCGTATTCTCCGTACTTCTCCGTCACTCTTTGCCATTGTCAGCCCGTCCTTTCACTTGTCCGCCCCTCTTTGCCCTTGTCCGCCCCTCTTTGCCCTTCTCCGCCCCTCTTTGCCCTTCTCCGCCCCTCTTTGCTCTTGTCCGCACACCTTTGCCATTTTTCCGCCCCTCTTTGCACTTGTCCGACCCTCTTTACATTTGTCCGACCCTCTTTGACCCTTTCCCTTGTTCTCTGCCTTTGTCCGCATCTCTTTACCCTTGTCCGACCCTCTTTGCGCTTGTCCGCCCCTATTTGCACTTGTCCACCCCTCGTTACCCTGGTCCGCTCCTCTTTGCACTTCTCCGCCCCTTTTTGCCCTTGTCTGCCCCTCTTTGCCCTGGTCCACACCTCCTTACACTTGTCCGCATCTCTTTGCCCTTTTGCGCCCCTCTTTGCCATTGTCCCACATTGTCCACCCTTCTCCGCCCCTCTTTACCCTTTTCCAGTATTCTATGCACTTGTCCCCCCCTCATTGCTCTTGTCCGACCCTCTTTGCTCTTGTCCGACCCTCTTTCCCCTTTTACGCCCCTCTTTCCCCTTGTCCGCCCCTCTTTGAACTCATCTGCCCTGCTTTGCCCTTGTCCGCCCCTCTTTGCACTTTTCCTCCCCTCTTTGCCCTTGTCCACCCCTCTTTGCACTTGTCCGCCCCTCTTTGCGCTTTTCCACCCCTCTTATCCCTTGTCCGCCCCTCTTTGCCCTTGTCCTTCCCTCCTTGCCCTTGTCCTCCCCTCCTTGCCCTTGTCCGAACCTCTTTGCACTTGTGCGACACTTTTTGCCCTTGTCCACCCCTCTTTGCCCTTGTTTGTCCCTCTTTGCCGTTGTCCGTCCCTCTTTGCCCTTGTCCCGAATTCTCTGCACTTGCCCTCCCCTCTATGCCCTTGTCCACCCCTCTTTGCCTTGTCCGCCCCTCTTTGCCTTGTCCGCCCCTCTTTGCCCTTGTCCGCCCCTCTTTGCACTTCTCCGCCCCTCTTTGCCCTTCTCCGCCCCTCTTTGCCCCTCTTTGCCCTTCTCCGCCCCTCTTTGCCCTTCTCCGCCCCTCTTTGCCCTTCTCCGCCCCTCTTTGCCCTTCTCCGCCCCTCTTTGCCCTTCTCCGCCCCTCTTTGCCCTTCTCCGCCCCTCTTTGCCCTTGTCCACACCTCTTTGCCCTTGTCCACACCTCTTTGCCCTTGTCCCGTATTCTCCTCCCTTGTCCACCCGTATTCTCCTCCCTTGTCCACCCCTCTTTTCCCGTGTCCCGTATTCTGCGACCTTGTCCGCCCCTTTTTACCCCTGTCCCGTATTCTCCAATCTTGTCTGCACCTCTTTGCCCTTTTTCCCTTATTCTCCGCACTTCTCCGCCCCTCTTTGCCCTTGTCTGCCCCTCTTTGCCCTTGTCCGCCCCTCTTTGCTCTTCTCCGCCCCTCTTTGCACTTCTCCGCCCCTCTTTGCCCTTGTCCGAACCTCTTTGCCCTTGTCCGCACTTCTTTGCCCTTGTCCGACCCTCTTTGACCCTGTCCCGTGTTCTCCGCAGTTCTCCGCCCCTCTTTGCTCTTGTCCGCACACCTTTTCCCTTGTCCGACACTCTTTGCACTTGTGCGCCCCTCTTTGCCCTTGTCCGCCCCTCTTTGCCCTTGTCCGCCCCTCTTTGCCCTTGTCCGCCCCTCTTTGCCCTTGTCCGCCCCTCTTTGCCCTTGTCCGCCCCTCTTTGCCCTTGTCCGCCCCTCTTTGCCCTTGTCCGCCCCTCTTTGCACTTTTCCGCTCTTTTTTCCCCTTGTCCGCCCCTTTTTCCCCTTGTCCGCCACTCTTTGCCCTTTTCTGCGCCTCTTTATCCTTGTCCGCCCCTCTTTGCCCTTGTCCGCCCCTCTTTGCCCTTGTCCGCCACTCTTTGCCCTTGTCCGCCACTCTTTGCCCTTGTCCGCCACTCTTTGCCCTTGTCCGCACCTCTTTGCCCTTGTCCGCACCTCTTTGCCCTTGTCCGCACGTCTTTGCCCTTGTCCGCACGTCTTTGCCCTTGTCCGCACCTCTTTCCCCTTGTCCGCCCCTCTTTGCCCTTTTCCGCCCCTCTTTGACCTTGTCCCGTACTCTCCGCACTTCTCCGCCCCTCTTTGCACTTTTCTGACCTCTTTGCCCTTGTCCGCCCCTCTTTGCCCTTGTCCAACCCTCTTTGAACTTGTCCGTCCCTCTTTGCCCTTGTCCCGTATTCTCTGCACTTGCCCTCCCCTCTATGCCCTTGTCCACCCCTCTTTGCCCTTGTCCGCCCCTCTTTGCCCTTGTCCGCCCCTCTTTGCCCTTGTCCGCCCCTCTTTGCCCTTGTCCGCCCCTCTTTGCTCTTCTCCGCCCCTCTTTGCACTTCTCCGCCCCTCTTTGCCTTTGTCCGACATTCTTTGCCCTTGTCCGCACATCTTTGCCCTTGTCCGACCCTCTTTGACACTGTCCCGTGTTCTCCGCCCTTGTCCGCTCCTCTTTGCTCTTGTCCGCACACCTTTGCCCTTGTCCGACCCTCTTTGCACTTGTCCGCCCCTCTTTGCCCTTGTCCGACCCTCTTGGCCCTTGTCCGCCCCTCTTGGCCCTTGTCCGCCCCTCTTGGCCCTTGTCCGCCCCTCTTTGCCCTTGTCCGCCCGTCTTTGCCCTTGTCCGCCCCTCTTTGGCCTTGTCCGCCCCTCTTTGGCCTTGTCCGCCCCTCTTTGGCCTTGTCCGCCCCTCTTTGCACTTTTCCGCTCCTTTTTCCCCTTGTCCGCCCCTTTTTCCCCTTGTCCGCCCCTCTTTGCCCTTGTCCGCCACTCTTTGCCCTTGTCTGCACCTCTTTGCCCTTGTCCGCCCCTCTTTGCCCTTGTCCGCCCCTCTTTGCACTTCTCCGCCCCTCTTTGCCCTTCTCCGCCCCTCTTTGCCCTTCTCCGCCCCTCTTTGCCCTTCTCCGCCCCTCTTTGCCCTTCTCCGCCCCTCTTTGCCCTTCTCCGCCCCTCTTTGCCCTTCTCCGCCCCTCTTTGCCCTTCTCCGCCCCTCTTTGCCCTTCTCCGCCCCTCTTTGCCCTTCTCCGCCCCTCTTTGCCCTTCTCCGCCCCTCTTTGCCCTTCTCCGCCCCTCTTTGCCCTTCTCCGCCCCTCTTTGCCCTTCTCCGCCCCTCTTTGCCCTTCTCCGCCCCTCTTTGCCCTTGACCGACCCTCTTTGCCCTTGTCCACACCTCTTTGCCCTTGTCCCGTATTCTCCTCCCTTGTCCACCCGTATTCTCCTCCCTTGTCCACCCCTCTTTTCCCGTGTCCCGTATTCTGCGACCTTGTCCGCTCCTTTTTGCCCCTGTCCCGTATTCTCCAATCTTGTCTGCACCTCTTTGCCCTTTTTCCCTTATTCTCCGCACTTCTCCGCCCCTCTTTGCCCTTGTCTGCCCCTCTTTGCCCTTGTCCGCCCCTCTTTGCTCTTCTCCGCCCCTCTTTGCACTTCTCCGCCCCTCTTTGCCCTTGTCCGACCCTCTTTGCCCTTGTCCGCACTTCTTTGCCCTTGTCCGACCCTCTTTGACCCTGTCCCGTGTTCTCCGCAGTTCTCCGCCCCTCTTTGCTCTTGTCCGCACACCTTTTCCCTTGTCCGACACTCTTTGCCCTTGTCCGCCCCTCTTTGCCCTTGTCCGCCCCTCTTTGCCCTTGTCCGCCCCTCTTTGCCCTTGTCCGCCCCTCTTTGCCCTTGTCCGCCCCTCTTTGCCCTTGTCCGCCCCTCTTTGCACTTGTCCGCCCCTCTTTGCCCTTGTCCGCCCCTCTTTGCCCTTGTCCGCCCCTCTTTGCCCTTGTCCGCCCCTCTTTGCCCTTGTCCGCCCCTCTTTGCACTTTTCCGCACTTTTTTCCCCTTGTCCGCCCCTTTTTCCCCTTGTCCGCTACTCTTTGCCCTTTTCTGCGCCTCTTTATCCTTGTCCGCCCCTCTTTGCCCTTGTCCGCCACTCTTTGCCCTTGTCCGCCACTCTTTGCCCTTGTCCGCCACTCTTTGCCCTTGTCCGCCACTCTTTGCCCTTGTCCGCACCTCTTTGCCCTTGTCCTCACCTCTTTGCCCTTGTCCGCACGTCTTTGCCCTTGTCCGCACCTCTTTGCCCTTGTCCGCACCTCTTTCCCCTTGTCCGCCCCTCTTTGCCCTTGTCCCGTACTCTCCGCACTTCTCCGCCCCTCTTTGCACTTTTCTGACCTCTTTGCCCTTGTCCGCCCCTCTTTGCCCTTGTCCAACCCTCTTTGCACTTGTCCGTCCCTCTTTGCCCTTGTCCCGTATTCTCTGCACTTGCCCTCCCCTCTATGCCCTTGTCCACCCCTCTTTGCCCTTGTCCGCCCCTCTTTGCCCTTGTCCGCCCCTCTTTGCCCTTGTCCGCCCCTCTTTGCTCTTCTCCGCCCCTCTTTGCAATTCTCCGCCCCTCTTTGCCTTTGTCCGACATTCTTTGCCCTTGTCCGCACATCTTTGCCCTTGTCCGACCCTCTTTGACCCTGTCCCGTGTTCTCCGCCCTTGTCCGCTCCTCTTTGCTCTTGTCCGCACACCTTTGCCCTTGTCCGACCCTCTTTGCACTTGTCCGCCCCTCTTTGCTCTTGTCCGCCCCTCTTTACCCTTGTCCGACCCTATTGGCCCTTGTCCGACCCTCTTGGCCCTTGTCCGACCCTCTTGGCCCTTGTCCGCCTTTCTTTGCCCTTGTCCGCCCGTCTTTGCCCTTGTCCGCCCGTCTTTGCCCTTGTCCGCCCGTCTTTGCCCTTGTCCGCCCCTCTTTGCCCTTGTCCGCCCCTCTTTGGCCTTGTCCGCCCCTCTTTGCACTTTTCCGCTCCTTTTTCCCCTTGTCCGCCCCTTTTTCCCCTTGTCCGCCATTCTTTGCCCTTTTCTGCGCCTCTTTATCCTTGTCCGCCCCTCTTTGCCCTTGTCCGCCACTCTTTGCCCTTGTCTGCACCTCTTTGCCCTTGTCCGCCCCTCTTTGCCCTTGTCCGCCCCTCTTTGCCCTTGTCCGCCCCTCTTTGCCTTTGTGCGCCCCTCTTTGCCCTTGTCCGCCTCTCTTTGCCCTGGTCCGCCCCTCTTTGCTATTTCCGACCCTCTCTGCCCTTTTCCGCCCTTCTTTGCTCTTGTTTACCCCTCTTTGAACTTGTCCACTCCTCTTTGCCTTTCTCCGCCCCTCTTTGCCATTCTTCGCCCGTCTTTGCCCTTGTCCCGTATTCTCCTCAATTCTCCGCCCCTCTTTGCCCTTGTCCGCCCCTCTTTGCCCTTGTCTGACCCTCTTTGCACTTGTCCCGTATTCTCCGCAATTCTCCATCACTCTTTGCACTTGTCCGCCCGTCTTTGCCCTTATCCGCCCCTCTTTGCCCTTGTCCCGTGTTCTCCGCACTTCTCCGTCACTCTTTGCCCTTGTCCGCCCCTCTTTGCCCTTGTCCGCCCCTCTTTGCCCTTGTCCGCCCCTCTTTGCCCTTGTCCGCCCCTCTTTGCCCTTGTCCGCCCCTCTTTGCCCTTGTCCGCCCCTCTTTGCCCTTCTACGCCCCTCTTTGCTCTTGTCCGCACACCTTTGCCATTTTTCCGCCCCTCTTTGCACTTGTCCGACCCTCTTTACATTTGTCCGACCCTCTTTGACCCTTTCCCTTGTTCTCTGCCTTTGTCCGCATCTCTTTACCCTTGTCCGCCCCTATTTGCACTTGTCCACCCCTCGTTACCCTGGTCCGCTCCTCTTTGCACTTCTCCGCCCCTTTTTGCCCTTGTCCGCCCCTCTTTGCCCTGGTCCACACCTCCTTACACTTGTCCGCATCTCTTTGCCCTTTTGCGCCCCTCTTTGCCATTGTCCCACATTGTCCACCCTTCTCCGCCCCTCTTTACCCTTTTCCAGTATTCTATGCACTTGTCCCCCCCTCATTGCCCTTGTAGGCCCCTCTTTGCTCTTGTCTGACCCTCTTTGCCCTTTTACGCCCCTCTTTGCCCTTGTCCGCCCCTCTTTGAACTCATCTGCGCCGCTTTGCACTTGTCCGCCCCTCTTTGCGCTTTTCCGCCCCTCTTATCCCTTGTCCGCCCCTCTTTGCCCTTGTCCTCCCCTCTTTGCACTTGTTTGTCCCTCTTTGCCGTTGTCCGTCCCGCTTTGCCCTTGTCCCGAATTCTCTGCACTTGCCCTCCCCTCTATGCCCTTGTCTGCCCCTCTTTGCCCTTCTCCGCCCCTCTTTGCCCTTCTCCGCCCCTCTTTGCCCTTGACCGACCCTCTTTGCCCTTGTCCAACACTCTTTTCCCTTGTCCCGTATTCTGCGACCTTGTCCGCCCCTTTTTGCCCCTGTCCCGTATTCTCCAAGCTTGTCCGGACCTCTTTGCCCTTTTCCCTTATTCTCCGCACTTCTCCGCCCCTCTTTGCCCTTGTCCGCCCCTCTTTGCTCTTCTCCGCCCCTCTTTGCTCTTCTCCGCCCCTCTTTGCTCTTCTCCGCCCCTCTTTGCACTTCTCCGCCCCTCTTTGCCCTTGTCCGACACTCTTTGCCCTTGTCCACACATCTTTGCCCTTCTCCGCCCCTCTTTGCTCTTGTCCGCACACCTTTGCCCTTGTCCGACACTCTTTGCACTTGTCCGCCCCTCTTTGCCCTTGTCCGCCCCTCTTTGCACTGGTCTGCCCCTCTTTGCCCTTGTCTGCCCCTCTTTGCCCTTGTCTGCCCCTCTTTGCCCTTGTCCGCCCCTCTTTGCCCTTGTCCGCCCCTCTTTGCCCTTGTCTGCCCCTCTTTGCCCTTGTCCGCCCCTCTTTGCCCTTGTCCGCCCCTCTTTGCCCTTGTCCGCCCCTCTTTGCCCTTGTCCGCCCCTCTTTGCCCTTGTCCGCCCCTCTTTGCCCTTGTCCGCCCCTCTTTGCCCTTGTCCGCCCCTCTTTGCCCTTGTCCGCCCCTCTTTGCCTTTGTCCGCCCCTCTTTGCCCTTGTCCGCCCCTCTTTGCACTTTTCCGCTCCTTTTTCCCCTTGTCCGCCCCTTTTTCCCCTTGTCCGCCACTCTTTGCCCCTTTCTGCGCCTCTTTATCCTTGTCCGCCCCTCTTTGCCCTTTGTCCGCACCTCTTTCCCCTTCTCCGCCCCTCTTTGCCCTTGTCCGCCCCTCTTTGCCTTTGTGCGCCCCTCTTTGACGTTGTCCCGTACTCTCCGCACTTCTCCGCCCCTCTTTGCACTTGTTTGACCTCTTTGCCCTTGTCCGCACCTCTTTGCCCTTGTCCAACCCTCTTTGCACTTGTCCGTCCCTCTTTGCCCTTGTCCCGTATTCTCTGCACTTGCCCCCCCTCTATGCCCTTGTCCACCCCTCTTTGCCCTTGTCCGCACCTCTTTCCACTTCTCCGCCCCTCTGTGCCCTTGTCCGACCCTCTTTGCCCTTGTCCGCCCCTCTTTGCCCTTCTCCGCCTCTCTTTGCCTTTTCCGACCCTCTTTGCCCTTGTCCGCACATCTTTGCCCTTGTCCGACCCTCTTTGACCCTGTCCCGTGTTCTCCGCCCTTCTCCGCCCCTCTTTGCTCTTGTCCGCGCACCTTTGCCCTTGTCCGACACTCGTTGCAATTGTCCGCCCCTCTTTGCTCTTGTCCGCCCCTCTTTGCTCTTGTCCGCCCCTCTTTGCTCTTGTCCGCCCCTCTTTACCCTTGTCCCGTATTCTCCGTACATCTCCGTCACTCTTGCCATTGTCAGCCCGTCCTTTCACTTGTCCGCCCCTCTTTGCCCTTGTCCGCCCCTCTTTGCCCTTGTCCGCCCCTCTTTGCCCTTGTCCGCCCGTCTTTGCCCTTGTCTGCCCGTCCTTGCCCTTGTCCGCCCCTCTTTGCACTTGTCCGCCCCTCTTTGTCCTTGTCCACCCCTCTTTGCACTTTTCCGCTCCTTTTTCCCCTTGTCCGCCCCTTTTTCCCCTTGTCCGCCATTCTTTGCCCTTTTCTGCGCCTCTTTATCCTTGTCCGCCACTCTTTGCCCTTGTCTGCACCTCTTTGCCCTTGTCCGCCCCTCTTTGCCCTTGTCCGCCCCTCTTTGCCCTTGTCCGCCCCTCTTTGCCTTTGTGCGCCCCTCTTTGCCCTTGACCGACCCTCTTTGCCCTTGTCCAACACTCTTTTCCCTTGTCCCGTATTCTGCGACCTTGTCCGCCCCTTTTTGCCCCTGTCCCGTATTCTCCAAGCTTGTCCGGACCTCTTTGCCCTTTTCCCTTATTCTCCGCACTTCTCCGCCCCTCTTTGCCCTTGTCTGCCCCTCTTTGCCCTTGTCCGCCCCTCTTTGCTCTTCTTCGCCCCTCTTTGCACTTCTCCGCCCCTCTTTGCCCTTTTCCGACCCTCTTTGCCCTTGTCCACACATCTTTGCCCTTCTCCGCCCCTCTTTGCTCTTGTCCGCACACCTTTGCCCTTGTCCGCCCCTCTTTGCCCTTGTCCGCCCCTCTTTGCCCTTGTCCGCCCCTCTTTGCACTGGTCTGCCCCTCTTTGCCCTTGTCTGCCCCTCTTTGCCCTTGTCCGCCCCTCTTTGCCCTTGTCCGCCCCTCTTTGCCCTTGTCCGCCCCTCTTTGCCCTTGTCCGCCCCTCTTTGCCGTTGTCCGCCCCTCTTTGCCCTTGTCCGCCCCTCTTTGCCCTTGTCCGCCCCTCTTTGCCCTTGTCCGCCCCTCTTTGCCCTTGTCCGCCCCTCTTTGCCCTTGTCCGCCCCTCTTTGCCCTTGTCCGCCCCTCTTTGCCCTTGTCCGCCCCTCTTTGCCTTTGTCCGCCCCTCTTTGCCTTTGTCCGCCCCTCTTTGCCCTTGTCCGCCCCTCTTTGCACTTTTCCGCTCCTTTTTCCCCTTGTCCGCCCCTTTTTCCCCTTGTCCGCCACTCTTTGCCCCTTTCTGCGCCTCTTTATCCTTGTCCGCCCCTCTTTGCCCTTTGTCCGCACCTCTTTCCCCTTCTCCGCCCCTCTTTGCCCTTGTCCGCCCCTCTTTGCCTTTGTGCGCCCCTCTTTGACCTTGTCCCGTACTCTCCGCACTTCTCCGCCCCTCTTTGCACTTGTTTGACCTCTTTGCCCTTGTCCGCACCTCTTTCCACTTCTCCGCCCCTCTGTGCCCTTGTCCGACCCTCTTTGCCCTTGTCCGCCCCTCTTTGCCCTTCTCCGCCTCTCTTTGCCTTTTCCGACCCTCTTTGCCCTTGTCCGCACATCTTTGCCCTTGTCCGACCCTCTTTGACCCTGTCCCGTGTTCTCCGCCCTTCTCCGCCCCTCTTTGCTCTTGTCCGCACACCTTTGCCCTTGTCCGACACTCGTTGCAATTGTGCGCCCATATTTGCCCTTGTCCGCCCCTCTTTGCTCTTGTCCGCCCCTCTTTACCCTTGTCCGACCCTCTTTGCCCTTGTCCCGTATTCTCCGTACTTCTCCGTCACTCTTGCCATTGTCAGCCCGTCCTTTCACTTGTCCGCCCCTCTTTGCCCTTGTCCGCCCCTCTTTGCCCTTGTCCGCCCCTCTTTGCCCTTGTCCGACCCTCTTTGCCCTTGCCCGACCGTCTTTACATTTGTCCGACCCTCTTTGACCCTTTCCCTTGTTCTCTGCCTTTGTCCGCATCTCTTTACCCTTGTCCGACCCTCTTTGCGCTTGTCCGCCCCTATTTGCACTTGTCCACCCCTCGTTACCCTGGTCCGCTCCTCTTTGCACTTCTCCGCCCCTTTTTGCACTTGTCCGCCCCTCTTTGCCCTGGTCCACACCTCCTTACACTTGTCCGCATCTCTTTGCCCTTTTGCGCCCCTCATTGACATTGTCCCACATGTCCACCCTTCTCCACCCCTCTTTACCCTTTTCCAGTATTCTATGCACTTGTCCCCCTCTCATTGCTCTTGTCCGACCCTCTTTGCCCTTGTACGCCCCTCTTTGCCCTTGTCCGCCCCTCTTTGAACTCATCTGCCCCGCTTTGCCCTTGTCCGCCCCTCTTTGCACTTTTCCTCCCCTCTTTGCCCTTGTCCATCCCTCTTTGCACTTGTCCGCCCCTCTTTGCGCTTTTCCGCTCCACTTATCCCTTGTCCGCCCCTCTTTGCCCTTGTCCTCCCCTCCTTGCCCTTGTCCGAACCTCTTTGCACTTGTGCGACACTTTTTGCCCTTGTCCACCCCTCTTTGCTCTTGTTTATCCCTCTTTGCCCTTGTCCCGAATTCTCTGCACTTGCCCTCCCCTCTATGCCCTTGTCCACCCCTCCTTGCCCTTGTCCGCACCTCTTTGCCCTTATCCGCCACTCTTTCCACTTCTCCGCCCCTCTTTGCACTTGTCCGCCCCTCTTTGCCCTTCTCCGCCCCTCTTTGCCCTTGACCGACCCTCTTTGCCCTTGTCCACACCTCTTTGCCCTTGTCCCGTATTCTCCGCCCTTGTCCACCCCTCTTTTCCCTTGTCCCGTATTCTGCGACCTTGTCCGCCCCTTTTTGCCCGTCCCGTATTCTCCAATCTTGTCCGCACCTCTTTGCCCTTTTCCCATATTCTCCGCACTTCTCCGCCCCTCTTTGCCCTTGTCCGCCCCTCTTTGCCCTTGTCCGCACCTCTTTGCACTTCTCCGCCCCTCTTTGCCCTTGTCCGACACTCTTTGCCCTTGTTCGCACATCTTTGCCCTTGTCCGACCCTCTTTGACCCTGTCCCGTGTTCTCCGCCCTTCTCCGCCCCTCTTTGCTCTTGTCTGTACACCTTTGCTCTTGTCTGACACTCTTTGCCCTTGTCCGCCCCTCTTTGCCCTTGTCCGCCCCTCTTTGCCCTTGTCCGCCCCTCTTTGCCCTGGTCCGCCCCTCTTTGCCCTGGTCCGCCCCTCTTTGCCCTGGTCCGCCCCTCTTTGCCCTTGTCCGCCCCTCTTTGCCCTTGTCCGCCCCTCTTTGCCCTTGTCCGCCCCTCTTTGCCCTTGTCCGCCCCTCTTTGCCCTTGTCCGCCCCTCTTTGCCCTTGTCCGCCCCTCTTTGCCCTTGTCCGCCCCTCTTTGCCCTTGTCCGCCCCTCTTTGCCCTTGTCCGCCCCTCTTTGCCCTTGTCCGCCCCTCTTTGCCCTTGTCCGCCCCTCTTTGCCCTTGTCCGCCCCTCTTTGCCCTTGTCCGCCCCTCTTTGCACTTTTCCGCTTCTTTTTCCCCTTGTCCGCCCCTCTTTGCAATTTTCCTCTCCTTTTTCCCCTTGTCCGCCCCTTTTTCCACTTGTCCGCCACTCTTTGCCCTTTTCTGCGCCTCTTTGCCCTTGTCCGCCCCTCTTTGCCCTTGTCCGCCCCTCTTTGCCCTTGTCCGCCCCTCTTTGCCCTTGTCCGCCCCTCTTTGCCCTTGTCCGCCCCTCTTTGCCCTTGTCCGCCCCTCTTTGCCCTTGTCCGCCCCTCTTTGCCCTTGTCCGCCCCTCTTTGCCTTTGTGCGCCCCTCTTTGACCTTGTCCCGTACTCTCCGCTCTTCTCCGCCCCTCTTTGCACTTGTCTGACCTCTTTGCCCTTGTCCGCCCCTCTTTGCCCTTGTCCGCCCCTCTTTGCCCTTGTCCGCCCCTCTTTGCCCTTGTCCGCCCCTCTTTGCCCTTGTCCGCCCCTCTTTGCCCTTGTCCGCCCCTCTTTGCCCTTGTCCGCCCCTCTTTGCCCTTGTCCGCCCCTCTTTGCCCTAGTCCGCCCGTCTTTGCCCTTGTCCGCCCCTCTTTGCCCTTGTCCCGTATTCTCCTCAATTCTCCGCCCCTCTTTTCCCTTGTCCGCCCCTCTTTGCCCTTGTCTGACCCTCTTTGCCCTTGTCCCGTATTCTCCGCAATTCTCCATCACTCTTTGCACTTGTCCGCCCGTCTTTGCCCTTGGCCGCCCATCTTTTCCCTTGTCCACCCGTCTTTCCCCTTGTCCGCCCCTCTTTGAACTTGTCCGCCCGTCTTTGCCCTTTTCCGCCCCTCTTTGCCCTTGTCCCGTATTCTCCGTACTTCTCCGTCACTCTTTGCCATTGTCAGCCCGTCCTTTCACTTGTCCGCCCCTCTTTGACCGTTTCCCTTGTTCTCTGCCTTTGTCCGCATCTCTTTACCCTTGTCCGACCCTCTTTGCGCTTGTCCGCCCCTATTTGCACTTGTCCACCCCTCGTTACCCTGGTCCGCTCCTCTTTGCACTTCTCCGCCCCTTTTTGCCCTTGTCCACCCCTCTTTGCCCTGGTCCACACCTCCTTACACTTGTCCGCATCTCTTTGCCCTTTTGCGCCCCTCTTTGCCATTGTCCCACATTGTCCACCCTTCTCCGCCCCTCTTTACACTTTTCCACTATTCTATGCACTTGTCCCCCCCTCATTGCCCTTGTAGGCCCCTCTTTGCTCTTGTCTGACCCTCTTTGCCCTTGTACGCCCCTCTTTGCCCTTGTCCGCCCCTCTTTGAACTCATCTGCCCCGCTTTGCCCTTGTCCGCCCCTCTTTGCACTTTTCCTCCCCTCTTTGCACTTGTCCATCCCTCTTTGCACTTGTCCGCCCCTCTTTGCGCTTTTCCGCCCCTCTTATCCCTTGTCCGCCCCTCTTTGCCCTTGTCCTCCCCTCCTTGCCCTTGTCCGAACCTCTTTGCACTTGTGCGACACTTTTTGCCCTTGTCCACCCCTCTTTGCACTTGTTTGTCCCTCTTTGCCGTTGTCCGTCCCGCTTTGCCCTTGTCCCGAATTCTCTGCACTTGCCCTCCCCTCTATGCCCTTGTCCACCCATCTTTGCCCTTGTCCGCACCTCTTTGCCCTTATCTGCCACTCTTTCCACTTGTCCGCCCCTCTTTGCACTTGTCCGCCCCTCTTTGCCCTTGACCGACCCTCTTTGCCCTTGTCCACACCTCTTTGCCCTTGTCCCGTATTCTCCGCCCTTGTCCAACACTCTTTTCCCTTGTCCCGTATTCTGCGACCTTGTCCGCCCCTTTTTGCCCCTGTCCCGTATTCTCCAATCTTGTCCGCACCTCTTTGCCCTTTTCCCTTATTCTCCGCACTTCTCCGCCCCTCTTTGCCCTTGTCTGCCCCTCTTTGCCCTTGTCCGCCCCTCTTTGCTCTTCTCCGCCCCTCTTTGCACTTCTCCGCCCCTCTTTGCCCTTGTCCGACCCTCTTTGCCCTTGACCACACATCTTTGCACTTCTCCGCCCCTCTTTGCTCTTGTCCGCACACCTTTGACCTTGTCCGACACTCTTTGCCCTGGTCTGCCCCTCTTTGCCCTTGTCCGCCCCTCTTTGCCCTTGTCTGCCCCTCTTTGCCCTTGTCCGCCCCTCTTTGCCCTTGTCCGCCCCTCTTTGCCCTTGTCCGCCCCTCTTTGCCCTTGTCCGCCCCTCTTTGCCCTTGTCCGCCCCTCTTTGCCCTTGTCCGCCCCTCTTTGCCCTTCTCCGCCCCTCTTTGCCCTTCTCCGCCCCTCTTTGCCCTTGACCGACCCTCTTTGCCCTTGTCCACACCTCTTTGCCCTTGTCCCGTATTCTCCGCCCTTGTCCAACCCTCTTTTCCCTTGTCCCGTATTCTGCGACCTTGTCCGCCCCTTTTTGCCACTGTCCTGTATTCTCCAAACTTTTCCGCACCTCTTTGCCCTTTTCCCTTATTCTCCGCACTTCTCCGCCCCTCTTTGCCCTTGTCTGCCCCTCTTTGCCCTTGTCCGCCCCCTTTGCTCTTCTCCGCCCTCTTTGCTCTTCTCCGCCTCTCTTTGCACTTCTCCGCCCCTCTTTGCCCTTGTCTGACCCTCTTTGCCCTTGTCCGCACATCTTTGCCCTTGTCCGCCCCTCTTTGCTCTTGTCCGCCCATATTTTCCCTTGTCCGCCCCTCTTTGCCCTGGTCTGCCTCTCTTTGCCCTTGTCCGACCCTCTTGGCCCTTGTCCGCCCGTCTTTGCCATTTCCGCCCGTCTTTGCCATTTCCGCCCGTCTTTGCCCTTGTCCGCCCCTCTTTGCCCTTGTCCGCCCGTCTTTGCCCTTGTCCGCCCCTCTTTGCACTTTTCCGCTCCTTTTTCCCCTTGTCCGCCCCTTTTTCCCCTTGTCCGCCACTCTTTGCACTTTTCTGCGCTTCTTTATCCTTGTCCGCCCCTCTTTGCCCTTGTCCGCCCCTCTTTGCCCTTGTCCGCCCCTCTTTGCCCTTGTCCGCCCCTCTTTGCCCTTGTCCGCCCCTCTTTGACCTTGTCCCGTACTCTCCGCACTTCTCTGCCCCTCTTTGCCCTTGTCCGACCGTCTTTGCCCTTGTCCGCCCGTCTTTGCCCTTGTCCGCCCCTCTTTGCACTTTTCCGCTCCTTTTTCCCCTTGTCCGCCCCTTTTTCCCCTTGTCCGCCACTCTTTGCACTTTTCTGCGCTTCTTTATCCTTGTCCGCCCCTCTTTGCCCTTGTCTGCCCGTCTTTGCCCTTGTCCGCCCCTCTTTGCCCTTGTCCGCCCCTCTTTGCCCTTGTCCGCCCCTCTTTGACCTTGTCCCGTACTCTCCGCACTTCTCCGCCCCTCTTTGCTCTTGTCTGACCTCTTTGCCCTTGTCCGCCCCTCTTTGCCCTTGTCCGACTGTCTTTGCCCTTGTCCGCCCCTCTTTGCCCTAGTCCGCCCCTCTTTGCCCTAGTCCGCCCCTCTTTGCCCTAGTCCGCCCGTCTTTGCCATTGTACGCCAGTCTTTGCCCTTGTCCGCCCCTCTTTGCCCTTGTCCGCCCCTCTTTGCCCTTGTCCGCCCCTCTTTGCCCTTGTCCGCCTCTCTTTGCCCTGGTCCGCCCCTCTTTGCTGTTTCCGACCCTCTCTGCCCTTTTCCGCCCTTCTTTGCTCTTGTCTACCACTCTTTGAACTTGTCCACTCCTCTTTGCCTTTCTCCGCCCCTCTTTGCCATTCTCCGCCCGTCTTTGCCCTTGTCCCGTATTCTCCGCCCTTGTCCACCCCTCTTTTCCCTTGTCCCGTATTCTGCGACCTTGTCCGCCCCTTTTTCCCCCTGTCCTGTATTCTCCAAACTTGTCCGCACCTCTTTTCCCTTTTCCCTTATTCTCCGCACTTCTCCGCCCCTCTTTGCCCTTGTCCGCCACTCTTTGCCCTTGTCCGCCCCTCTTTGCCCTTGTCCGCCCCTCTTTGCTCTTCTCCGCCCCTCTTTGCCCTTGTCCGACCCTCTTTGCCCTTGTCCGCACATCTTTGCCCTTGTCCGACACTCTTTGACCCTGTCCCGTGTTCTCCGCCCTTCTCCGCCCCTCTTTGCTCTTGTCCGCACACCTTTGCCCTTGTCCGCCCCTCTTTGCCCTTGTCCGCCCCTCTTTGCCCTTGTCCACCCCTCTTTGCACTTTTCCGCTCCTTTTTCCCCTTGTCCGCCCCTTTTTCCCCTTGTCCGCCACTCTTTGCGCTTTTCTGCGCCTCTTTATCCTTGTCCGCCCCTCTTTGCCCTTGTCCCCCCCTCTTTGCCCTTGTCCGCCCCTCTTTGCCCTTGTCCTGTGTTCTCCGCACTTCTCCACCCCTTCTTTGCCACTGTCCACCCTTCTTTGCCCTTGTCCTCTCCTCTTTGCCCTTGTCCGCCCCTCTTTGCACTTGTTCAACCCTCTTTGACCGTATATGAGCCCTATGCCTTCGTCCGCCCCTCTTTGCCCTTGTCCGCCCCTATTTGCACTTCTCCGCCGCTCTTTGCCCTTGTCTGCCCCTCTTTGCCCTTGTCTGCCCCTCTTTGCCCTTCTCCGCCGCTCTTTGGCCTTTTCCGTGCCTCTTTGCCCTTGTCCGCCCCTCTTTGCCCTTGTCCGCCCCTCTTTGCCCTTGTCCGCCCCTCTTTGCCCTTGTCCGCCCCTCTTTGCCTTTGTGCGCCCCTCTTTGTCCTTGTCCCGTACTCTCCGCACTTCTCCGCCCCTCTTTGCACTTGTCTGACCTCTTTGCCCTTGTCCGCCCCTCTTTGCCCTTGTCCGACCGTCTTTGCCCTTGTCCGACCGTCTTTGCCCTTGTCCGCCCCTCTTTGCCCTAGTCCGCCCGTCTTTGCCATTGTCCGCCCCTCTTTGCCCTTGTCCGCCCCTCTTTGCCCTTGTCCGCCTCTCTTTGCCCTTGTCCGCCCCTCTTTGCCCTTTTCCGCCCCTCTTTGCCCTTTTCCGCCCCTCTTTGCTCTTGTCCGCACACCTTTGCCATTTTTCCGCCCCTCTTTGCACTTGTCCGACCCTCTTTACATTTGTCCGACCCTCTTTGACCCTTTCCCTTGTTCTCTGCCTTTGTCCGCATCTCTTTACCCTTGTCCGACCCTCTTTGCGCTTGTCCGCCCCTATTTGCACTTGTCCACCCCTCGTTACCCTGGTCCGCTCCTCTTTGCACTTCTCCGCCCCTTTTTGCCCTTGTCCGCCCCTCTTTGCCCTGGTCCACACCTCCTTACACTTGTCCGCGTCTCTTTGCCCTTGTGCGCCCATATTTCCCCTTGTCCGCCCCTCTTTGCCCTTGTCCACCCCACTCTGCCCTTGTCCGACCCTCTTTGCTCTTGTCCACCCTTCTTTGCTCTTGTCCGCAACTCTTTCTCCTTGTCCTGTATTCTCCGCTCTTCTCCGCACCTCTTTGCCCTTGACCGACCCTCTTTGCCCTTGTCCACACCTCTTTGCCCTTGTCCCGTATTCTCCGCCCTTGTCCACCACTCTTTTCCCTTGTCCCGTATTCTGCGACCTTGTCCGCCCCTTTTTGCCCCTGTCCCGTATTCTCCAAACTTGTCCGCACCTCTTTGCCCTTTTCCCTTATTCTCCGTACTTCTCCGCCCCTCTTTGCCCTTGTCCGCCTCTCTTTGCCCTTGTCCGCCCCTCTTTGCCCTTGTCCGCCCCTCTTTGCTCTTCTCCGCCCCTCATTGCACTTCTCCACCCCTCTTTGCCCTTTTCCGACCCTCTTTGCCCTTGTCCGCACATCTTTGCCCTTCTCCGCCCCTCTTTGCTCTTGTCCGCACGCCTTTGCCCTTGTCCGACACTCTTTGCACTTGTCCGCCCATATTTGCCCTTGTCCGACCCTCTTTGCCCTTGTCCGACCCTCTTTGCCCTGGTTTGCCCCTCTTTGCCCTGGTTTGCCCCTCTTTGCCCTGGTCTGCCCCTCTTTGCCCTTGTCTGCCCCTCTTTGCCCTTGTCTGCCCCTCTTTGCCCTTGTCCTCCCCTCTTTGCCCTTGTCCTCCCCTCTTTGCCCTTGTCCTCCCCTCTTTGCCCTTGTCCGCCCCTCTTTGCCCTTGTCCGCCCCTCTTTGCCCTTGTCCGCCCCTCTTTGCCCTTGTCCGCCCCTCTTTGCACTTTTCCGCTCCTTTTTCCCCTTGTCCGCCCGTTTTTCCCCTTGTCCGCCACTCTTTGCCCTTTTCTGCGCCTCTTTATCCTTGTCCGCCCCTCTTTGCCCTTGTCCGCCCCTCTTTGCCCTTGTCCGCCCCTCTTTGCCCTTGTCCGCCCCTCTTTGCCCTTGTCCGCCCCTCTTTGCCCTTTTCCGCCCCTCTTTGCCTTTGTGCGCCCCTCTTTGACCTTGTCCCGTATTCTCTGCACTTGCCCTCCCCTCTATGCCCTTGTCCACCCCTCTTTGCCCTTGTCCGCACCTCTTTCCATTTCTCCGCCCCTCTTTGCCCTTGTCCGCCCCTCTTTGCGCTTGTCCGACCCTCTTTGCGCTTGTCCGACCCTCTTTGCGCTTGTCTGCCCCTCTTTGCCCTTGTCCGCCCCTCTTTGCCCTTCTCCGCCCCTCTTTGCCCTTGACCGACCCTCTTTGCCCTTGTCCACACCTCTTTGCCCTTGTCCCGTATTCTCCGCCCTTGTCCACCCCTCTTTTCCCTTGTCCCGTATTCTGCGACCTTGTCCGCCCCTTTTTGCCCCTGTCCTGTATTCTCCAAACTTGTCCGCACCTCTTTGCCCTTTTCCCTTATTCTCCGCACTTCTCCGCCCCTCTTTGCCCTTGTCCGCCCCTCTTTGCCCTTGTCCGCCCCTCTTTGCCCTTGTCCGCCCCTCTTTGCCCTTGTCCGCCCCTCTTTGCCCTTTTCCGCCCCTCTTTGCACTTCTCCGCCCCTCTTTGCCCTTGTCCGACCCTCTTTGCCCTTGTCCGCACATCTTTGCCCTTGTCCGACCCTCTTTGACCCTGTCCCGTGTTCTCCGCCCTTCTCCGCCCCTCTTTGCTCTTATCCGCACACCTTTGCCCTTGTCCGACACTCTTTGCACTTGTCCGCCCATATTTGCCCTTGTCCGCCCCTCTTTGCCATGGTCTGCCTCTCTTTGCCCTTGTCCGACCCTCTTGGCCCTTGTCCGCCCGTCTTTGCCATTTCCGCCCCTCTTTGCCCTTGTCCGCCCGTCTTTGCCCTTGTCAGCCCCTCTTTGCCCTTGTCCGCCCCTCTTTGCACTTTTCCGCTCCTTTTTCCCCTTGTCCGCCCCTTTTTCCCCTTGTCCGCCACTCTTTGCACTTTTCTGCGCCTCTTTATCCTTGTCCGCCCCTCTTTGCCCTTGTCCGCCCCTCTTTGCCCTTGTCCGCCCCTCTTTGCCCTTGTCCGCCCCTCTTTGCCCTTGTCCGCCACTCTTTGCCCTTGTCCGCCCCTCTTTGCCCTTGTCCGCCCCTCTTTCCCCTTGTCCGCCCCTCTTTGCATTTGTGCGCCCCTCTTTGACCTTGTCCCGTACTCTCCGCACTTCTCCGCCCCTCTTTGCACTTGTCCGCCCGTCTTTGCCCTTGTCCGCCCCTCTTTGCACTAGTCCGCCCGTCTTTGCCCTTGTCCGCCCCTCTTTGCCCTGGTCCGCCTCTCTTTGCCCTGGTCCGCCCCTCTTTGCTGTTTCCGACCCTCTCTGCCCTTTTCCGCCCTTCTTTGCTCTTGTCTACCACTCTTTGAACTTGTCCACTCCTCTTTGCCTTTATCCGCCCCTCTTTGCCATTCTCCGCCCGTCTTTGCCCTTGTCCCGTATTCTCCTCAATTCTCTGCCCCTCTTTTCCCTTGTCCGCCCCTCTTTGCCCTTGTCTGACCCTCTTTGCCCTTGTCCCGTATTCTCCGCCCTTGTCCACCCTTCTTTTCCCTTGTCCCGTATTCTGCGACATTGTCTGCCCCTTTTTGCCCCTGTCCTGTATTCTCCAAACTTGTCCGCACCTCTTTGCCCTTTTCCCTTATTCTCCGCACTTCTCCGCCCCTCTTTGCCCTTGTCCGCCCCTCTTTGCCCTTGACCGCCCGTCTTTGCTCTTCTCCGCCCCTCTTTGCACTTCTCCGCCCCTCTTTGCCCTTGTCCGACCCTCTTTGCCCTTGTCCGCACATCTTTGCCCTTGTCCGCACATCTTTGCCCTTGTCCGACCCTCTTTGACCCTGTCCCGTGTTCTCCGCCCTTCTCCGCCCCTCTTTGCTCTTGTCCGCACACCTTTGCCCTTGTCCGACACTCTTTGCACTTGTCCGCCCATATTTGCCCTTGTCCGCCCCTCTTTGCCCTGGTCGGCCTCTCTTTGCCCTTGTCCGCCCGTCTTTGCCCTTGTCCGCCCGTCTTTGCCCTTGTCAGCCCCTCTTTGCCCTTGTCCGCCCCTCTTTGCCCTTGTCCGCCCCTCTTTGCCCTTGTCCGCCCCTCTTTGCCCTTGTCCGCCCCTTTTTGCACTTTTCTGGTCCTTTTTCCCCTTGTCCGCCCCTTTTTCCCCTTGTCCGCCACTCTTTGCCCTTTTCTGCGCCTCTTTGCCCTTGTCCGCCCCTCTTTGCCCTTGTCCGCCCCTCTTTGCCCTTGTCCGCCCCTCTTTGCCCTTGTCCGCCCCTCTTTGCCCTTGTCCGCCCCTCTTTGCCTTTGTGCGCCCCTCTTTGCCCTTGTCCGCCCCTCTTTGCCCTTGTCCGCTCCTCTTTGCCCTAGTCCGCCCCTCTTTGCCATTGTCCGCCCGTCTTTGCCCTTGTCCGCCCCTCTTTGCCCTTGTCCGCCCCTCTTTGCCCTTGTCCGCCCCTCTTTGCCCTTTTCCGCCTCTCTTTGCCCTGGTCCGCCGGTCTTTGCTGTTTCCGACCCTCTCTGCCCTTTTCCGCCCTTCTTTGCTCTTGTCTACCACTCTTTGAACTTGTCCACTCCTCTTTGCCTTTCTCCGCCCCTCTTTGCCATTCTACGCCCGTCTTTGCCCTTGTCCCGTATTCTCCTCAATTCTCCGCCCCTCTTTTCCCTTGTCCGCCCCTCTTTGCCCTTGTCTGACCCTCTTTGCCCTTGTCCCGTATTCTCCGCAGTTCTCCATCACTCTTTGCACTTGTCCGCCCATCTTTGCCCTTGGCCGCCCATCTTTTCCCTTGTCCACCCGTCTTTCCCCTTGTCCTCCCCTCTTTGAACTTGTCCGCCCGTCTTTGCCCTTATCCGCCCCTCTTTGCCCTTGTCCCGTATTCTCCGTAATTCTCCGTCACTCTTTGCCATTGTCAGCCCGTCCTTTCACTTGTCCGCCCCTCTTTGCCCTTGTCCGCCCCTCTTTGCCCTTTTCCGCCCCTCTTTGCCCTTTTCCGCCCCTCTTTGCTCTTGTCCGCACACCTTTGCCATTTTTCCGCCCCTCTTTGCACTTGTCCGACCCTCTTTACATTTGTCCGACCCTCTTTGACACTTTCCCTTGTTCTCTGCCTTTGTCCGCATCTCTTTACCCTTCTCCGACCCTCTTTGCGCTTGTCCGCCCCTATTTGCACTTGTCCACCCCTCGTTACCTTGGTCCGCTCCTCTTTGCACTTCTCCGCCCCTTTTTGCCCTTGTCCGCCCCTCTTTGCCCTGGTCCACACCTCCTTACACTTGTCCGCATCTCTTTGCCCTTGTCCGCCCCTCTTTGCCCTTGTCCACCCCACTCTGCCCTTGTCCGACCCTCTTTGCTCTTGTCCACCCTTCTTTGCTCTTGTCCGCAACTCTTTCTCCTTGTCCTGTATTCTCCGCTCTTCTCCGCCCCTCTTTGCCCTTTTCCGCCCCTCTTTGCCCTTTTCCGCCCCTCTTTGCCCTTGTCCGCCCCTCTTTGCCCTTGTCTGCCCCTCTTTGCCCTTGTCCCGTATTCTCTGCACTTCTCCGCCACTCTTTGCCCTAGTCCGCCCCTTTTTGCCCTTCTCCGCCCCTCTTTGCCCCTGTCCGCCCGTCTTTTCCATTTTCCGCCCCTTTTTGCACTAGTCCGTCCCTCTTTGCACTTTGTCCGCACCTCTTCGCTATTCTCCGCCCCTCTTTGCCCTTCTCCGCAACTCTTTGCCCTTCTCCGCAACTCTTTGCCCTTCTCCGCAACTCTTTGCCCTTGTCCCGTATTCTCCGCAATTGTCCGCCCCTATTTGCCCTTGTCGGACCCTCTTTGCACTTGTCCGCCCCTCTTTGCCATTGTCCTTCATTCTTTGCCCTTGTCCACCCCTCTTGGACCTTGTCCGCCCCTCTTTGACCTTGTCTGCCCCTCCTTGCCATTGTCCGCTCCTCGTTTCCCTTGTCCGAACCTCTTTGCCCTTGCCCGCCCCTCTTTGCCCTTGTCTCATATTTTCCGCCATTCTCCGCCAGTATTTGCCATTATCTGCCGGTTTTTTCCCCTTGTCCGCCCCTCTTTGCAATTGTCCACCCCTCTTTGCCCTTGTCCGCACCTCTTTGATCTTGTCTACCCCTCTTTGCCCTTGTCCAACCTCTTTGCAATTCTCCCCCCCTCTATGACTTTGTCCGACACTTTTTGCCCTTGTCCACCTCTATTTACACTTGTCCCACCCTCTTAGCCCTTGTGCCGTATTTTCCGCACTTCTCCGCCCCTTCTTTGCCCTTGTCCGACCCTCTTTGCTCTTGTCCACCCGTCTTTGCTCTTCTCCGCACCTCTTTCTCCTTGTAAAGTATTGTCCACAATTGTCCGCCCCTCTGTGCCCTTGTCCATCCCTCTTTGCCCTTGACCGCCCCTTTTTCCCCTTGTCCGTCCCTCTTTGCCGTTGTCCGACCCTCTTTGCCCCTGTCCCGTATTCTCCGCAATTCTCCGCCCCTCTTTGCCCTTGTCCGCCCCTCTTTGCCCTTGTCCGCATCTCTTTACCCTTGTCCGACCCTCTTTGCGCTTGTCCGCCCCTATTTGCACTTGTCCACCCCTCGTTACCTTGGTCCGCTCCTCTTTGCACTTCTCCGCCCCTTTTTGCCCTTGTCCGCCCCTCTTTGCCCTGGTCCACACCTCCTTACACTTGTCCGCATCTCTTTGCCCTTGTGCGCCCATCTTTCCCCTTGTCCGCCCCTCTTTGCCCTTGTCCACCCCACTCTGCCCTTGTCCGACCCTCTTTGCTCTTGTCCACCCTTCTTTGCTCTTGTCCGCAACTCTTTCTCCTTGTCCTGTATTCTCCGCTCTTCTCCGCACCTCTTTGCCCTTTTCCGCCCCTCTTTGCCCTTGTCCCGTGTTCTCCACAATTTTCCGCCCCTCTGTGCCCTTGTCTGCCCCTCTTTGCTCTTGTCTGCCCCTCTTTGCCATTGTCCATCCCTCTTTGCCCTTGTCCGCCCCTCTTTCCACTTGTCCATCCCTCTTTGCCCTTGTCCTCCCCTCTTTCCCTTGTCCGCCCCTCTTTGCCCTTGTCCGCCCCTCTTTGCCCTTGTCCGCCCCTCTTTGCCCTTGTCCGCCCCTCTTTGCCCTTGTCCGCCCCTCTTTGCCCTTGTCTGCCCCTCTTTGCCCTTGTCCCGTATTCTCTGCACTTCTCCGCCACTCTTTGCCCTAGTCTGCCCCTTTTTGCCCTTCTCCGCCCCTCTTTGCCCCTGTCCGCCCGTCTTTTCCATTTTCCGCCCCTTTTTGCACTAGTCCGTCCCTCTTTGCACTTTGTCCGCAACTCTTTGCCCTTCTCCGCAACTCTTTGCCATTCTCCGCCCCTCTTTGCCCTTCTCCGCAACTCTTTGCCCTTCTCCGCAACTCTTTGCCCTTGTCCCGTATTCTCCGCAATTGTCCGCCCCTATTTGCCCTTGTCGGACCCTCTTTGCACTTGTCCGCCCCTCTTTGCCATTGTCCTTCATTCTTTGCCCTTGTCCACCCCTCTTGGACCTTGTCCGCCCCTCTTTGACCTTGTCTGCCCCTCCTTGCCATTGTCCGCTCCTCGTTTCCCTTGTCCGAACCTCTTTGCCCTTGCCCGCCCCTCTTTGCCCTTGTCTCATATTTTCCGCCATTCTCCGCCAGTATTTGCCATTATCTGCCGGTTTTTTCCCCTTGTCCGCCCCTCTTTGCAATTGTCCACCCCTCTTTGCCCTTGTCCGCACCTCTTTGATCTTGTCTACCCCTCTTTGCCCTTGTCCAACCTCTTTGCAATTCTCCCCCCCTCTATGACTTTGTCCGACACTTTTTGCCCTTGTCCACCTCTATTTACACTTGTCCCACCCTCTTAGCCCTTGTGCCGTATTTTCCGCACTTCTCCGCCCCTTCTTTGCCCTTGTCCGACCCTCTTTGCTCTTGTCCACCCGTCTTTGCTCTTCTCCGCACCTCTTTCTCCTTGTAAAGTATTGTCCACAATTGTCCGCCCCTCTGTGCCCTTGTCCATCCCTCTTTGCCCTTGACCGCCCCTTTTTCCCCTTGTCCGTCCCTCTTTGCCGTTGTCCGACCCTCTTTGCCCCTGTCCCGTATTCTCCGCAATTCTCCGCCCCTCTTTGCCCTTGTCCGCCCCTCTTTGCCCTTGTCCGCATCTCTTTACCCTTGTCCGACCCTCTTTGCGCTTGTCCGCCCCTATTTGCACTTGTCCACCCCTCGTTACCTTGGTCCGCTCCTCTTTGCACTTCTCCGCCCCTTTTTGCCCTTGTCCGCCCCTCTTTGCCCTGGTCCACACCTCCTTACACTTGTCCGCATCTCTTTGCCCTTGTGCGCCCATCTTTCCCCTTGTCCGCCCCTCTTTGCCCTTGTCCACCCCACTCTGCCCTTGTCCGACCCTCTTTGCTCTTGTCCACCCTTCTTTGCTCTTGTCCGCAACTCTTTCTCCTTGTCCTGTATTCTCCGCTCTTCTCCGCACCTCTTTGCCCTTTTCCGCCCCTCTTTGCCCTTGTCCCGTGTTCTCCACAATTTTCCGCCCCTCTGTGCCCTTGTCTGCCCCTCTTTGCTCTTGTCTGCCCCTCTTTGCCATTGTCCATCCCTCTTTGCCCTTGTCCGCCCCTCTTTCCACTTGTCCATCCCTCTTTGCCCTTGTCCTCCCCTCTTTCCCTTGTCCGCCCCTCTTTCCCTTGTCCGCCCCTCTTTCCCTTGTCCGCCCCTCTTTGCCCTTGTCCGCCCCTCTTTGCCCTTGTCCGCCCCTCTTTGCCCTTGTCTGCCCCTCTTTGCCCTTGTCCCGTATTCTCTGCACTTCTCCGCCACTCTTTGCCCTAGTCCGCCCCTTTTTGCCCTTCTCCGCCCCTCTTTGCCCCTGTCCGCCCGTCTTTTCCATTTTCCGCCCCTTTTTGCACTAGTCCGTCCCTCTTTGCACTTTGTCCGCACCTCTTCGCTATTCTCCGCCCCTCTTTGCCCTTCTCCGCAACTCTTTGCCCTTCTCCGCAACTCTTTGCCCTTCTCCGCAACTCTTTGCCCTTGTCCCGTATTCTCCGCAATTGTCCGCCCCTATTTGCCCTTGTCGGACCCTCTTTGCACTTGTCCGCCCCTCTTTGCCATTGTCCTTCATTCTTTGCCCTTGTCCACCCCTCTTGGACCTTGTCCGCCCCTCTTTGACCTTGTCTGCCCCTCCTTGCCATTGTCCGCTCCTCGTTTCCCTTGTCCGAACCTCTTTGCCCTTGCCCGCCCCTCTTTGCCCTTGTCTCATATTTTCCGCCATTCTCCGCCAGTATTTGCCATTATCTGCCGGTTTTTTCCCCTTGTCCGCCCCTCTTTGCAATTGTCCACCCCTCTTTGCCCTTGTCCGCACCTCTTTGATCTTGTCTACCCCTCTTTGCCCTTGTCCAACCTCTTTGCAATTCTCCCCCCCTCTATGACTTTGTCCGACACTTTTTGCCCTTGTCCACCTCTATTTACACTTGTCCCACCCTCTTAGCCCTTGTGCCGTATTTTCCGCACTTCTCCGCCCCTTCTTTGCCCTTGTCCGACCCTCTTTGCTCTTGTCCACCCGTCTTTGCTCTTCTCCGCACCTCTTTCTCCTTGTAAAGTATTGTCCACAATTGTCCGCCCCTCTGTGCCCTTGTCCATCCCTCTTTGCCCTTGACCGCCCCTCTTTCCCCTTGTCCGTCCCTCTTTGCCGTTGTCCGACCCTCTTTGCCCCTGTCCCGTATTCTCCGCAATTCTCCGCCCCTCTTTGCCCTTGTCCGCCCCTCTTTGCCCTTGTCCGCACCTCTTTGCCCTTGTCCGCCCCTCTTTCCCTTGTCTGCCCCTCTTTGCACTTGTCCGCCCCTCTTTGCCCTGGTCCGAACCTCTTTCCACTTGTCCGCCCCTCTTTGCACTGGTCCGACCCTCTTTGCCCTTGTCTGCCCCTCTTTGCACTTGTCCGCCCGTCTTTTCCCGTGTCCGCCCCTTTTTGCTCTAGTCCGCCCCTCTTTACTCTTGTCCGCCCCTCTTTGCCCTTGTCAGCTCCTCTTTGAACTTGTCCCTTATTCTCCACACTTCTCCGCCCCCTTTCTCTTGTCCTGTATTCTCTGCACTTGTTCGCCCCACTTTAACCTTGTCCTCCCCTCTTTGCCCTTCTCCGCTGCTCTTTGCCCTTGTCCGCCGCTCTTTGCCCTTGTCCGCCGCTCTTTGCCCTTGCCCGCCCCTCTTTGCCCTTGCCCGTATTCTCTGCACTTCTCCGACACTTTTTGCCTGTCCGCCCCTCTTTGCCCTTGTCCGCCCCTCTTTGCACTTTTGCGAATCTCTTTGCACTTGTGCGCCCCTCTCTCCACTTCTCCTCCCCTGTTTGCCCTTGTCCGCCCCTCTTTGCCCTTCTCCCTTATTCTACTCACTTCTCCGCCCCTCTTTGCACTTGTGGGTCCTTCTTTACACTTGTCCCGTGTTCTCTGTCCTTGCCCGCCCCTCTTTGACCTTGCCCGCCCCTCTTTGTCCTTGCCCGCCCCTCTTTGCCCTTGTCCGCCCCTCTTTGCCCTTGTCCGCCCCTCTTTGCCCTTGTCCGCCCCTCTTTGCCCTTGTCCGCCCCTCTTTGCCCTTGTCCGCCCCTCTTTGCCCTTGTCCGCCCCTCTTTGCCTTTGTCCGGCCCTCTTTGCCTTTGTCCGCCCCTCTTTGCCCTTGTCCACCCTCTTTGCCCTTGTCCGCCCCTCTTTGCCCTTGTCTGCCCCTCTTTGCCCTTGTCCCGTATTCTCTGCACTTCTCCGCCACTCTTTGCCCTAGTCCGCCCCTTTTTGCCCTTCTCCGCCCCTCTTTGCCCCTGTCCGCCCGTCTTTTCCATTTTCCGCCCCTTTTTGCACTAGTCCGTCCCTCTTTGCACTTTGTCCGCACCTCTTCGCTATTCTCCGCCCCTCTTTGCCCTTCTCCGCAACTCTTTGCCCTTCTCCGCAACTCTTTGCCCTTGTCCCGTATTCTCCGCAATTGTCCGCCCCTATTTGCCCTTGTCGGACCCTCTTTGCACTTGTCCGCCCCTCTTTGCCATTGTCCTTCATTCTTTGCCCTTGTCCACCCCTCTTGGACCTTGTCCGCCCCTCTTTGACCTTGTCTGCCCCTCCTTGCCATTGTCCGCTCCTCGTTTCCCTTGTCCGAACCTCTTTGCCCTTGCCCGCCCCTCTTTGCCCTTGTCTCATATTTTCCGCCATTCTCCGCCAGTATTTGCCATTATCTGCCGGTTTTTTCCCCTTGTCCGCCCCTCTTTGCAATTGTCCACCCCTCTTTGCCCTTGTCCGCACCTCTTTGATCTTGTCTACCCCTCTTTGCCCTTGTCCAACCTCTTTGCAATTCTCCCCCCCTCTATGACTTTGTCCGACACTTTTTGCCCTTGTCCACCTCTATTTACACTTGTCCCACCCTCTTAGCCCTTGTGCCGTATTTTCCGCACTTCTCCGCCCCTTCTTTGCCCTTGTCCGACCCTCTTTGCTCTTGTCCACCCGTCTTTGCTCTTCTCCGCACCTCTTTCTCCTTGTAAAGTATTGTCCACAATTGTCCGCCCCTCTGTGCCCTTGTCCATCCCTCTTTGCCCTTGACCGCCCCTTTTTCCCCTTGTCCGTCCCTCTTTGCCGTTGTCCGACCCTCTTTGCCCCTGTCCCGTATTCTCCGCAATTCTCCGCCCCTCTTTGCCCTTGTCCGCCCCTCTTTGCCCTTGTCCGCATCTCTTTACCCTTGTCCGACCCTCTTTGCGCTTGTCCGCCCCTATTTGCACTTGTCCACCCCTCGTTACCTTGGTCCGCTCCTCTTTGCACTTCTCCGCCCCTTTTTGCCCTTGTCCGCCCCTCTTTGCCCTGGTCCACACCTCCTTACACTTGTCCGCATCTCTTTGCCCTTGTGCGCCCATCTTTCCCCTTGTCCGCCCCTCTTTGCCCTTGTCCACCCCACTCTGCCCTTGTCCGACCCTCTTTACTCTTGTCCACCCTTCTTTGCTCTTGTCCGCAACTCTTTCTCCTTGTCCTGTATTCTCCGCTCTTCTCCGCACCTCTTTGCCCTTTTCCGCCCCTCTTTGCCCTTGTCCCGTGTTCTCCACAATTTTCCGCCCCTCTGTGCCCTTGTCTGCCCCTCTTTGCTCTTGTCTGCCCCTCTTTGCCATTGTCCATCCCTCTTTGCCCTTGTCCGCCCCTCTTTCCACTTGTCCATCCCTCTTTGCCCTTGTCCTCCCCTCTTTCCCTTGTCCGCCCCTCTTTCCCTTGTCCGCCCCTCTTTGCCCTTGTCCGCCCCTCTTTGCCCTTGTCCGCCCCTCTTTGCCCTTGTCTGCCCCTCTTTGCCCTTGTCCCGTATTCTCTGCACTTCTCCGCCACTCTTTGCCCTAGTCTGCCCCTTTTTGCCCTTCTCCGCCCCTCTTTGCCCCTGTCCGCCCGTCTTTTCCATTTTCCGCCCCTTTTTGCACTAGTCCGTCCCTCTTTGCACTTTGTCCGCACCTCTTCGCTATTCTCCGCAACTCTTTGCCCTTCTCCGCAACTCTTTGCCCTTCTCCGCAACTCTTTGCCCTTCTCCGCAACTCTTTGCCCTTGTCCCGTATTCTCCGCAATTGTCCGCCCCTATTTGCCCTTGTCGGACCCTCTTTGCACTTGTCCGCCCCTCTTTGCCATTGTCCTTCATTCTTTGCCCTTGTCCACCCCTCTTGGACCTTGTCTGCCCCTCTTTGACCTTGTCTGCCCCTCCTTGCCATTGTCCGCTCCTCGTTTCCCTTGTCCGAACCTCTTTGCCCTTGCCCGCCCCTCTTTGCCCTTGTCTCATATTTTCCGCCATTCTCCGCCAGTATTTGCCATTATCTGCCGGTTTTTTCCCCTTGTCCGCCCCTCTTTGCAATTGTCCACCCCTCTTTGCCCTTGTCCGCACCTCTTTGATCTTGTCTACCCCTCTTTGCCCTTGTCCAACCTCTTTGCAATTCTCCCCCCCTCTATGACTTTGTCCGACACTTTTTGCCCTTGTCCACCTCTATTTACACTTGTCCCACCCTCTTAGCCCTTGTGCCGTATTTTCCGCACTTCTCCGCCCCTTCTTTGCCCTTGTCCGACCCTCTTTGCTCTTGTCCACCCGTCTTTGCTCTTCTCCGCACCTCTTTCTCCTTGTAAAGTATTGTCCACAATTGTCCGCCCCTCTGTGCCCTTGTCCATCCCTCTTTGCCCTTGACCGCCCCTTTTTCCCCTTGTCCGTCCCTCTTTGCCGTTGTCCGACCCTCTTTGCCCCTGTCCCGTATTCTCCGCAATTCTCCGCCCCTCTTTGCCCTTGTCCGCCCCTCTTTGCCCTTGTCCGCATCTCTTTACCCTTGTCCGACCCTCTTTGCGCTTGTCCGCCCCTATTTGCACTTGTCCACCCCTCGTTACCTTGGTCCGCTCCTCTTTGCACTTCTCCGCCCCTTTTTGCCCTTGTCCGCCCCTCTTTGCCCTGGTCCACACCTCCTTACACTTGTCCGCATCTCTTTGCCCTTGTGCGCCCATCTTTCCCCTTGTCCGCCCCTCTTTGCCCTTGTCCACCCCACTCTGCCCTTGTCCGACCCTCTTTGCTCTTGTCCACCCTTCTTTGCTCTTGTCCGCAACTCTTTCTCCTTGTCCTGTATTCTCCGCTCTTCTCCGCACCTCTTTGCCCTTTTCCGCCCCTCTTTGCCCTTGTCCCGTGTTCTCCACAATTTTCCGCCCCTCTGTGCTCTTGTCTGCCCCTCTTTGCTCTTGTCTGCCCCTCTTTGCCATTGTCCATCCCTCTTTGCCCTTGTCCGCCCCTCTTTCCACTTGTCCATCCCTCTTTGCCCTTGTCCTCCCCTCTTTCCCTTGTCCGCCCCTCTTTCCCTTGTCCGCCCCTCTTTCCCTTGTCCGCCCCTCTTTGCCCTTGTCCGCCCCTCTTTGCCCTTGTCTGCCCCTCTTTGCCCTTGTCCCGTATTCTCTGCACTTCTCCGCCACTCTTTGCCCTAGTCCGCCCCTTTTTGCCCTTCTCCGCCCCTCTTTGCCCCTGTCCGCCCGTCTTTTCCATTTTCCGCCCCTTTTTGCACTAGTCCGTCCCTCTTTGCACTTTGTCCGCACCTCTTCGCTATTCTCCGCCCCTCTTTGCCCTTCTCCGCAACTCTTTGCCCTTCTCCGCAACTCTTTGCCCTTCTCCGCAACTCTTTGCCCTTGTCCCGTATTCTCCGCAATTGTCCGCCCCTATTTGCCCTTGTCGGACCCTCTTTGCACTTGTCCGCCCCTCTTTGCCATTGTCCTTCATTCTTTGCCCTTGTCCACCCCTCTTGGACCTTGTCCGCCCCTCTTTGACCTTGTCTGCCCCTCCTTGCCATTGTCCGCTCCTCGTTTCCCTTGTCCGAACCTCTTTGCCCTTGCCCGCCCCTCTTTGCCCTTGTCTCATATTTTCCGCCATTCTCCGCCAGTATTTGCCATTATCTGCCGGTTTTTTCCCCTTGTCCGCCCCTCTTTGCAATTGTCCACCCCTCTTTGCCCTTGTCCGCACCTCTTTGATCTTGTCTACCCCTCTTTGCCCTTGTCCAACCTCTTTGCAATTCTCCCCCCCTCTATGACTTTGTCCGACACTTTTTGCCCTTGTCCACCTCTATTTACACTTGTCCCACCCTCTTAGCCCTTGTGCCGTATTTTCCGCACTTCTCCGCCCCTTCTTTGCCCTTGTCCGACCCTCTTTGCTCTTGTCCACCCGTCTTTGCTCTTCTCCGCACCTCTTTCTCCTTGTAAAGTATTGTCCACAATTGTCCGCCCCTCTGTGCCCTTGTCCATCCCTCTTTGCCCTTGACCGCCCCTCTTTCCCCTTGTCCGTCCCTCTTTGCCGTTGTCCGACCCTCTTTGCCCCTGTCCCGTATTCTCCGCAATTCTCCGCCCCTCTTTGCCCTTGTCCGCCCCTCTTTGCCCTTGTCCGCACCTCTTTGCCCTTGTCCGCCCCTCTTTCCCTTGTCTGCCCCTCTTTGCACTTGTCCGCCCCTCTTTGCCCTGGTCCGAACCTCTTTCCACTTGTCCGCCCCTCTTTGCACTGGTCCGACCCTCTTTGCCCTTGTCTGCCCCTCTTTGCACTTGTCCGCCCGTCTTTTCCCGTGTCCGCCCCTTTTTGCTCTAGTCCGCCCCTCTTTACTCTTGTCCGCCCCTCTTTGCCCTTGTCAGCTCCTCTTTGAACTTGTCCCTTATTCTCCACACTTCTCCGCCCCCTTTCTCTTGTCCTGTATTCTCTGCACTTGTTCGCCCCACTTTAACCTTGTCCTCCCCTCTTTGCCCTTCTCCGCCGCTCTTTGCCCTTCTCCGCCGCTCTTTGCCCTTGTCCGCCCCTTTTTGCCCTTGCCCGCCCCTCTTTGCCCTTGCCCGTATTCTCTGCACTTCTCCGACACTTTTTGCCTGTCCGCCCCTCTTTGCCCTTGTCCGCCCCTCTTTGCACTTTTGCGAATCTCTTTGCACTTGTGCGCCCCTCTCTCCACTTCTCCTCCCCTGTTTGCCCTTGTCCGCCCCTCTTTGCCCTTCTCCCTTATTCTACTCACTTCTCCGCCCCTCTTTGCACTTGTGGGTCCTTCTTTACACTTGTCCCGTGTTCTCTGTCCTTGCCCGCCCCTCTTTGACCTTGCCCGCCCCTCTTTGTCCTTGCCCGCCCCTCTTTGCCCTTGTCCGCCCCTCTTTGCCCTTGTCCGCCCCTCTTTGCCCTTGTCCGCCCCTCTTTGCCCTTGTCCGCCCCTCTTTGCATTTGTCCGCCCCTCTTTGCCTTTGTCCGCCCCTCTTTGCCCTTGTCCACCCTCTTTGCACTTGTCCGCCCCTCTTTGCACTTGTCCGCCCCTCTTTGCACTTGTCCTATATTCTCGGCACTTCTCCGCCCCTCTTTTCCCTTGTCCCATATTCTCCGCAATTCTCCACCCCTCTTTGCCCATGTCCGCCCCTCTTTGCACTTGTCCGCCCCTCATTGCACTTGTCCGCCCCTCCTTGCCCTTATCCACTCCTCTTTATATTTCTCCGCCCCTCTTTGCCCTTGTCCGACCCTCTTTGCACTTGTCCGCCCCTCTCTGCCCTTGTCCGACCCTGTTTGCTCTTGTCCACCCGTCTTTGCACTTGTCCGCACCGCGTTGTCCTTGTCCCGTATTTTCCGCTCTTCTCCGACCCTCTTTGCCCTTGTCCGCCCCTCTTTGCCCTTCTCCCGTATTCTCCGCACTTGTCCGCAACTCTTTGCCATTGTCCGCCCCTCTTTTCCCTTGTCCACCACTCTTTGCCCTTGTCCCGTGTTCGTCGCACTTCTCCGCCCCTTCTTTGCCACTCTCCTTCCTTCTTTGCCCTTGTCCTCTCCTCTTTGGCCTTGTCTGCCCCTCTTTGCACTTGTCCGCCCCTCTTTGCCCTTTTCCGCCCCTTTTCGCCCTTGTCCAACCCTCTTTGCCCTTGTCTGCCCCTCTTTGCACTTGTCCCGTGTTCTCCGCACTTGTCCACCCTTCTTTTCCCTTCTCCCGTATTCTCCGCCCTTCTCTGCCCCTTTTTGCCCTTGTCCCGTGTTCTCCAATCTTCTCCGACCCTCTTTGCCCTTGTCCCGTATTCTCCGCAATTATCCGCCCCTCTTTGACCTTGTCACGTATTCTCCGCACTTGTCCGCCCCTCTTTGCACTTGTCCGCCCCTCTTTGCCCTTGTCCGAACCTCTTTGCCCTTGTCTGCCCCTCTTTGCCTTTGTCCCGTATTGTCCGCACTTCTCCGCCCCTCTTTCGCCTAGTCCGCCCCTCTTTGCACTTGTCCGCTTCTCTTTGCCCTTGTGCTGTATTTTCCGCACTTATCCGCACCTCTTAACACTTGTCCGCCCTTCTTTGCCCTTGTCCGCCAATCTTTGCCCTTGTCCGACCCTCCTTGCCCGTCTCCGACCCTCTTTGATCTTGTCCGCCCTTCTTTGCCCTTGTCCAGTATTTTCAGCACTTCTCCGCCCCTCTTTGCCCTTGTCCGCCCCTCTTTGCCCTTGTCCGACCCTCTTTGTCCTTATCCAACACTCTCTGCCCTTATCCAACACTCTCTGCCTTTTTCCGACCCTCTTTGCCCTTGTCCACCCGTATTTGCTCTTCTCCGCACCTCTTTGTCCTTGTCCCGTATTCTCCGCAATTCTCCGCCCCTCTTTGCCCTTCTCCACACCTCTTTGCCCTTGTCCGCCCCTCTTTGCCCTTGTCCGCCCTTCTTTGCCATTGTCAACCTTTCTTTACCCTTGTCCCATATTCTCCGCACTTCTCTGCCCCTCTTTGACCTTCTCCCGTATTCTCCGCAGTTCTTAGCCACTCTTTGACCTTGTCCCGTATTCTCCTCACTTCTCCGCCCCTCTTTGCTATTTTCCAAACCGTTTTGCCCTTGTCCGCCCCTATTGGCACTTATCCGGCCTTCTTTGCCCTTGTCCGCCCCTCTTAGCACTTGTTCGCACCTCTTTCCCTTTGTCCGCCCCTCTTTGCATTGTCCGCCCCTCTTTGCACTTGTCCGCCCCTCTTTGCACTTGTCCGAAACTCTTTGCCCTTGTCCCGTATTCTCCGCCCTGGTCCGCCCCTTTTTGCACTTGTCCACCCCTCTTTGCCCTGGTCTGCCCCTCTTTGCCATTGTCCGCCACTCTTTGACCTTGTCCCTTATTCTCCGCAATTCTCCGGCCCTCTTTGCCCTTGTCCCGTATTCTCCGCCCTTGTCCACACCTCTTTACCCTTGTCCGCCCCTCTTTACCTTAGTCCGCCCCTCTTTGCCCTTGTCCCGTATTCTCCGCACTTCTCCGCACCTCTTTGCCCTTGTCTGATCCTCTTTGCCCTTGTCCGAACCTTTTGGCCTTGTCCGCCCCTCTTTGCCCTTGTCCGCCCCTCTTTGCTCTTGTCCGCCCCTCTTTGCCCTTGTCCGCCCCTCTTTGCCCTTGTCCGCCCCTCTTTGACCTTGTCTGCCCCTCTTTGCCCTTGTCTGCCCCTCTTTGCCCTTGTCTGCCCCTCTTTGCCCTTGTCCGCCCCTCTTTGCCCTTGTCCCGAATTCTCCGCACTTCTCCGACCCTCTTTGCCCTTGTTCCGTATTCTCCGCAGTTTCCACACCTCTTTGCCCTTGACCGCGGCTCTTTGACTTTGTCCGCCCCTCTTTGCCCTTGTCCGCCCCTCTTTGAACTTGGAACGTATTCTCCGCAATTCTCCGCCCCTCTTTGCCCTTTTCCCGTATTCTCCGCACTTGTCTGCCCCTCTTTGCCCTTCTCTGCCCCACTTTGACCTTGTCCACCCCACTTTCCCCTTGTCCCATATTCTCCGCAATTCTCCACACCTCTTTGCCCTTGTCCGCCCCTCTTTACACTTGTCCCGTATTCTCTACACTTGTCAGCCCCTCTTTGCCCTTGTCAGCCCCTCTTTGCCATTGTCATCCCCTCTTTGCCCTTGTCCGCCCCTCTTTGCCTTTCTTCCGTATTCGCCGCACTTGTCCGCCCCTCTTTGCTCTTGTCCCGTATTCTCCGCAATTCTCTGCCCCTCTTTGCCCTTGTCCCGTATTCTCCGCAGTTCTAAACGACTCTTTGACCTTGTCCCGTATTCTCCGCACTTGTCCGCCCTTCTTTGCCCTTTTCCACAACTCTTTGCCCTTGTCCGCCCCTCTTTACCCTTATCCACCCTTCTTTGCACTTGTCCGCCCCTCTTTGCACTTTTTCGCACCTCTTTGCCCTTGTCCGCCCCTCTTTGCCCTTGTCCGCCCCTCTTTGCCCTTTTCCGCTCCTCTTTCCACTTGTCCGCCCCTCTTTGCACTTCTCCGACCCTCTTTGCCGTTGTCCGCCCATCTTTGCCCTTGTCCCGTATTCTCCGCACTTCTCCGACCTTCTTTGCCCTTGTCTAACCCTCTTTGGCCTTCTCCGACCCTCTATACCCTTGTCCAAACCTTTTTGCCCTTGTCCGCCCCTCTTTGAACTTGTCCGCCCCTCTCTCCCTTGTCCGCCCCTCTCTCCCTTGTCCGCCCCTCCTTGCAATTCTCCGCCCCTCTTAGCCCTTATCCAACCCTCTTTACCCTTGTCCACCACTCTTTGCCCTTGTCCGCCCCTCTTTGCCCTTATCCGCCCCTCTTTGCACTTGGCACGTATTCTCCGCACTTCTCCGCACTCTTTGACCTTGTCCGCCCCTCTTTGCCCTTTTCCGCCCCTCTTTGCACTTGGAACGTATTCTCTGCACTTCTCCGCCCCTCTTTGCCCTTGTCCCGTATTCTCCGCACTTCTCTGCCCCTCTTTGCCCTTCTCCGCCCCACTTTGACCTTGTCCACCCCACTTTCCCCTTGTCCCATTTTCTCTGGAATTCTCCACGCCTCTTTGCCCTTGTCCGCTCCTCTTTGCACTTATCCCGTATTCTCCACACTTGTCCGCACCTCTTTACCCTTGTCCGCCCCTCTTTGCCTTTGTCAGCCCCTCTTTGCCCTTGTCTGCCCCTCTTTGCCCTTGTCTGCCACTCTTTGCCGTTTTACCGTATACACCGCACTTGTCCGCCCCTCTTTGCTCTTGTCCCGTATTCTCCGCACTTCTCCGCCCCTCTTTGCCCCTTTCCGCACCTCTTAGCCCTTGTCTGTCCCTCTTTGTACTTGTCCGTCCCTCTTTGCCATTGTCCACCCCTCTTTGCCCTTGTCCACCCCTTTTTCCCCTTGTCCCGAATTCTCCGCAATTCTCTGCCCCTCTTTGTCCTTGTCCCGTATTCTCCGCAGTTCTAAACGACTCTTTGACCTTGTCCCATATTCTCCGCACTTGTCGGCCCCTCTTTGCCCCTTTCCACCCCTCTTTGACCTTGTCCGCACCTCTTTACACTTATCCGCCCTTCTTTGCCCTTGTCCGCCCCTCTTTGCACTTGTTTGCATCCCTTTGCACTTGTCCGCCCCTCTTTGCCCTTGTGCGCCCCTCTTTGCCCTTGTCTGCCCCTCTTTGCCCTTGTCCGCCCCTCTTTGCCCTTGTCCGCCCCTCTTTGCCCTTTTCAGCCCCTCTTTGCACTTGTCCGCCCCTCTTTGCACTTGTCCGCCCCTCTTTGCACTTGTCCGCCCCTCTTTGCCGTTGTCCGCCCCTCTTTGCCGTTGTCCGCCCCTCTTTGCCCTTGTCCCGTATTCTCCGCAATTCTCCGACCCTCTTTGCCCTTGTCTGACCCTCTTTGCCCTTGTCCGACCCTCTTTACCCTTGTCTAAACCTCTTCGCCCTTATCCGCCCCTCTTTGCCGTAGTCATCCTCTCTTTGCCCTTGTCCGCCCCTCTTTGCACTTGTTCGCACCTCTTTCCCTTTGTCCGCCCCTCTTGGCATTGTCCGCCCGTCTTTGCCCTTGTCCGCCCCTCTTTGCCCTTGTCCGCCCCTCTTTGCACTTGTCCGCCCCTCTTTGCAATTGTCCGACCCTCTTTGCCCTTGTCCGCCCCTCTTTGCCCTTGTCCGCCCCTCTTTGCACTTGTCCGCCCCTCTTTGCAATTGTCCGCCCCTCTTAGCCCTTGTCCCGTATTCTCCGCCCTGGTCCGCACCTCTTTGCCCTTGTCCGCCCGTCTTTACCTTAGTCCGCCCTTCTTTTCCCTTGTCCCGTATTCTCCGCACTTCTCCGCACCTCTTTGCCCTTGTCTGACCCTCTTTGCGCTTGTCCGACCCTTTTGCTCTTGTCCAAACTTCTTCGCAGTTGTCCGCCCCTCTTTGCCCTTGTCCGCCCATCTTTGCGCTTGTCCGCCCCTCTTTGCCCTTGCCCACCCCTCTTTGCCATTGTCCGCCCCTCTTAGCCCTTGTCCCTTATTCTCCGCACTTCTCCGCCCCTCTTTGCCCTCGTTCCGTATTCTCCGCATTTTCCACCCCTCTTTGCCCTTGTCCGCGACTCTTTGATCTTGTCCACCCCTCTTTGCCCTTGTCCGCACCACTTTGCTGTTGTCCCATGTTCTTTGCACTTCTCCGACACTCTTTGCCCTTCTCCTTTATTCTCCACACTAGTCCGCCCCTCTTTGAACTTGTCCGCCCCTCTTTGCCCTTGTCCCGTATTCTCCGCAATTCTCCTCCCCTCTTTGCCCTTGTTCCGTATTCTCCGCACTTCTCCGCCCCTCTTTGCCCTCGTTCCGTATTCTCCGCATTTTCCACCCCTCTTTCCCATTGTCCGACCCACTTTGCCGTTGTCCCATGTTCTTTGCACTTCTCCGACACTCTTTGCCCTTCTCCTGTATTCTCCACCCTATTCCCCCCCTCTTTGACCTTCTTCGCCCCTCTTTGCCCTTGTACGCCCTTTTTACCATTGTCCCCCCTCTTTGACCTTGTCCCGTATTCTCCGCAATTCTCCGCCCCTCTTTGCCCTTGTACCGTATTCTCCGCACTTCTCCGCCCATCTTTGCCCTTGTCTGTCCATTTTTTCCCCTTGTCCGCCCCTCTTTGCCCTTCTCCGACCCTCTTTGCACTTGTCTGCCCGTCTTTGCCCTTTTCCGCCACTCTTTGCACTTCTCCACCCCTCTTTGCCCTTGTGCGCCCCTCTTTGCCCTTCTCTGCCCCTCTTTGCCCTTCTCTGCCCCTCTTTGCCCTTCTCTGCCCTCTTTGACCTTGTCAGACCCTCTTTGCCCTTGTCCGACCCTCTTTGCCCTTGTCCCGTATTCTCCTCCACTCTTTGCTCTCGTCCGCCCCTCTTTGCACTTGTCTGCCCCACTTTGCCCTTGTCCCATGTTCTCTGCACTTCTCCGCCCCTCTTTGCCCTTGTCCACCCCCTTTGCCCTTGTCCGCGCCTCTTTGCTCTTGTCCGAAACTCTTTGCACTTGTCCGCCCCTCTTTGCCCATTTCCGACGCTCTTTGCCCTTGTGCGCCCCTATTTGCCCTTCTCCGAACCTCTGTGACCTTCTCCTCCCCTCTTTGAGCTTGTCCGCCCCTCTTTGCTTTTGTCCCGTATTTTCCGCCCCTCTTTGCTCTTGCCGCCCCTCTTTGCCCTTCTCCCGTATTCTCCGCACTTGTCCCCCCCTCTTTGCCCTTGTCCCCCCCTCTTTGCCCTTGTCCCCCCCTCTTTGCCCTTGTCCGCCCCTCTTTGCCCTTGTCCTGTGTTCTCCGCACTTCTCCGCCCCTTCTTTGCCACTGTCCGCCCTTCTTTGCCCTTGTTCTCTCCTCTTTGCCCTTGTCCGCCCCTCTTTGCACTTGTTCACCCCTCTTTGACCTTATATGAGCCCTATGCCTTCGTCCGCCCCTCTTTGCCATTGTCCGCCCCTCTTTGCCCTTCTCCGCCGCTCTTTGGCCTTTTCTGCGCCTCTTTGCCCTTGTCCAACCCTCTTTGCCCTTGTCTGCCCCTCTTTGCCCTTGTCTGCCCCTGTTTGCCCTTTTCTGCCCCTCTTTGCCCTTGTCTGCCCCTCTTTGCGCTTGTCTGCCCCTCTTTGCCCTTGTCTGCCCCTCTTTGGCCTTTTCCGCGCCTCTTTGCCCTTGTCCGCCCCTCTTTGTCCTTGTCCGCCCCTCTTTGTCCTTGTCTGCCCCTCTTTGCCTTTGTGCGCCCCTCTTTGACCTTGTCCCGTACTCTCCGCACTTCTCCGCCCCTCTTTGCACTTGTCTGACCTCTTTGCCCTTGTCCGACCGTCTTTGCCCTTGTCCGCCCGTCTTTGCCCTAGTCCGCCCGTCTTTGCCATTGTCCGCCTCTCTTTGCCCTGGTCCGCCCCTCTTTGCTGTTTCCGACCCTCTCTGCCCTTTTCCGCCCTTCTTTGCTCTTGTCTACCACTCTTTGAACTTGTCCACTCCTCTTTGCCTTTCTCCGCCCCTCTTTGCCATTCTCCGCCCGTCTTTGCCCTTGTCCCGTATTCTCCTCAATTCTCCGCCCCTCTTTTCCCTTGTCCGCCCCTCTTTTCCCTTGTCCGCCCCTCTTTTCCCTTGTCCGCCCCTCTTTGCCCTTGTCTGACCCTCTTTGCCCTTGTCCCGTATTCTCCGCAATTCTCCATCACTCTTTGCACTTGTCCGCCCGTCTTTGCCCTTGGCCGCCCATCTTTTCCCTTGTCCACCCGTCTTTCCCCTTGTCCGCCCCTCTTTGAACTTGTCCGTCCGTCTTTGCCCTTATCCGCCCCTCTTTGCCCTTGTCCCGTATTCTCCGTACTTCTCCGTCACTCTTTGCCATTGTCAGCCCGTCCTTTCACTTGTCCACCCCTCTTTGCCCTTGTCCGCCCCTCTTTGCCTTTGTCCGCCCCTCTTTGCCTTTGTCCGCCCCTCTTTGCCCTTTTCCGCCCCTCTTTGCCCTTTTCCGCCCCTCTTTGCCCTTTTCCGCCCCTCTTTGCCGTTCTCCGCCCCTCTTTGCACTTGTCCGACCCTCTTTTCATTTGTCCGACCCTCTTTGACCCTTTCCCTTGTTCTCTGCCTTTGTCCGCATCTCTTTACCCTTGTCCGACCCTCTTTGCAATTCTCCGCCCCTTTTTGCCCTTGTCCGTCCCTCTTTGCCCTGGTTCACACCTCCTTACACTTGTCCGCATCTCTTTGCCCTTGTGCGCCCCTCTTTCCCCTTGTCCGCCCCTCTTTGCCCTTGTTCACCCCACTCTGCGCTTGTCCGACCCTCTTTGCTCTTGTCCACCCTTCTTTGCTCTTGTCTGCAAGTCTTTCTCCTTGTCCTGTATTCTCCGCTCTTCTCTGCCCCTCTTTGCCCTTGTCCGCCCCTCTTTGCCCTTGTCCGCCCCTCTTTGCCCTTGTCCGCCCCTCTTTGCCCTTGTCCGCCCCTCTTTGCACTTGTCCCGTATTCTCCGGATTTTCCACCCCTCTTTGCCCTTGTCCGTGGGTCTTTGATCTTGTCCAACCCTCTTTGCCCTTGTCTGCCCCTCTTTGCCGTTGTTCCGTATTCTCCGCAAGTCTCCGCACCTCTTTGCACTTGTCCGCCCCTATTTGCCATTCTCCGCCCCAATTTCCCCTTGTCCTCCCCTCTTTGCACTTGTTCCGCATTCTACGCCCTTGTCCTCCCCTCTTTGCCCTTGTCAGCCCTTCTTTGCCCTTGTCTGACCCTCTTTGCCTTGGTCCGCCCCTCTTTGCAATTCTCCGCCCCTCTTAGCCCTTATCCAACCCTCTTTACCCTTGTCCACCACTCTTTGCCCTTGTCCGCCCCTCTTTGCCCTTTTCCGCCCCTCTTTGCACTTGGAACGTATTCTCTGCACTTCTCCGCCCCTCTTTGCCCTTGTCCCGTATTCTCCGCACTTCTCTGCCCCTCTTTGCCCTTCTCCGCCCCACTTTGACCTTGTCCACCCCACTTTCCCCTTGTCCCATATTCTCCGGAATTCTCCACGCCTCTTTTCCCTTGTCCGCCCCTCTTTGCACTTGTCCCGTATTCTCCACACTTGTCCGCACCTCTTTACTCTTGTCCGCCCCTCTTTGCCTTTGTCAGCCCCTCTTTGCCCTTGTCTGCCCCTCTTTGCCCTTGTCCGCCACTCTTTGCCGTTTTACCGTATTTACCGCACTTGTCCGCCCCTCTTTGCTCTTGTCCCGTATTCTCCGCACTTCTCCGCCCCTCTTTGCCCCTTTCCGCACCTCTTAGCCCTTGTCCGCCCCTCTTTGCACTTGTCTGCCCTCTTTCCCTTGTCCGTCCCTCTTTGTCCTTGTCCGTCCCTCTTTGCCATTGTCCACCCCTCTTTGCCCTTGTCCACCCCTTTTTCCCCTTTTCCCGTATTCTCCGCAATTCTCTGCCCGTCTTTGTCCTTGTCCCGTATTCTCCGCAGTTCTAAACGACTCTTTGACCTTGTCCCATATTCTCCGCACTTGTCCGCCCCTCTTTGCCCCTTTCCACCCCTCTTTGCCCTTGTCCGCACCTCTTTACCCTTATCCGCCCTTCTTTGCCCTTGTCCGCCCCTCTTTGCACTTGTTTGCATCTCTTTGCCCTTGTCCGCCCCTCTTTGCCGTTGTCCGCCCCTCTTTGCCCTTGTCCCGTATTCTCCGCACTTCTCCGCCCCTCTTTGCCCTCGTTCCGTATTCTCCGCATTTTCCACCCCTCTTTGCCATTGTCCGACCCACTTTACCGTTGTCCCATGTTCTTTGCACTTCTCCGACACTCTTTGCCCTTCTCCTGTATTCTCCACCCTATTCCCCCCCTCTTTGACCTTCTCCGCTCCTCTTTGCCCTTGTACGCCCTTTTTGCCATTGTCCCCCCTCTTTGACCTTGTCCCGTATTCTCCGCAATTCTCCGCCCCTCTTTGCCCTTGTCCCGTATTCTCCGCAATTCTCCGCCAATCTTTGCCCTTGTCTGTCCATTTTTTCCCCTTGTCCGCCCCTCTTTGCCCTTCTCCGACCCTCTTTGCACTTGTCCGCCTGTCTTTGCACTTTTCCGCCACTCTTTGCACTTCTCCACCCCTCTTTGCCCTTGTGCGCCCCTCTTTGCACTTGTCTGCCCCACTTTGCCCTTGTCCCATGTTCTCTGCACTTCTCCGCCCCTCTTTGCCCTTGTCCACCCCCTTTGCCCTTGTCCGCGCCTCTTTGCACTTGTCCGAAACACTTTGCACTTGTCCGACCCTCTTTGCCCTTTTCCGACCCTCTTTGCCCTTGTGCGCCCCTATTTGCCCTTCTCCGAACCTCTTTGACCTTCTCCTCCCCTCTTTGAGCTTTTCCGCCCCTCTTTGCTCTTGTCCCGTATTTTCCGCCCCTCTTTGCTCTTGTCCGCCCCTCTTTGCCCTTCTCCCGTATTCTCCGCACTTGTCCGCCCCTCTTTGCCCTTGTCCGCGACTCTTTGATCTTGTCCACCCCTCTTTGCCCTTGTCCGCACCACTTTGCTGTTGTCCCATGTTCTTTGCACTTCTCCGACACTCTTTGCCCTTCTCCTGTATTCTCCACACTAGTCCGCCCCTCTTTGAACTTGTCCACCCCTCTTTGCCCTTGTCCCGTATTCTCCGCAATTCTCCGCCCCTCTTTGCCCTCGTTCCGTATTCTCCGCATTTTCCGCCCCTCTTTGCCATTGTCCGACCCACTTTACTGTTGTCCCATGTTCTTTGCACTTCTCCGACACTCTTTGCCCTTCTCCTGTATTCTCCACCCTATTCCCCCCCTCTTTGACCTTCTCCGCCCCTCTTTGCCCTTGTACGCCCTTTTTGCCATTGTCCCCCCTCTTTGACCTTGTCCCGTATTCTCCGCAATTCTCCGCCCCTCTTTGCCCTTGTCCCGTATTCTCCGCAATTCTCTGCCAATCTTTGCCCTTGTCTGTCCATTTTTTCCCCTTGTCCGCCCATCTTTGCGCTTGCCGCCCCTCTTTGCCCTTGCCCACCCCTCTTTGCCATTGTCCGCCCCTCTTAGCCCTTGTCCCTTATTCTGCGCTTTTCTCCGCCCCTCTTTGCCCTCGTTCCGTATTCTCCGCATTTTCCACCCCTCTTTGCCCTTTTCCGCCCCTCTTTGCCCTTTTCCGCCCCTCTTTGCCGTTCTCCGCCCCTCTTTGCACTTGTCCGACCCTCTTTTCATTTGTCCGACCCTCTTTGACCCTTTCCCTTGTTCTCTGCCTTTGTCCGCATCTCTTTACCCTTGTCCGACCCTCTTTGCAATTCTCCGCCCCTTTTTGCACTTGTCCGTCCCTCTTTGCCCTGGTTCACACCTCCTTACACTTGTCCGCATCTCTTTGCCCTTGTGCGCCCCTCTTTCCCCTTGTCCGCCCCTCTTTGCCCTTGTTCACCCCACTCTGCGCTTGTCCGACCCTCTTTGCTCTTGTCCACCCTTCTTTGCTCTTGTCTGCAAGTCTTTCTCCTTGTCCTGTATTCTCCGCTCTTCTCCGCCCCTCTTTGCCCTTGTCCGCCCCTCTTTGCCCTTGTCCGCCCCTCTTTGCCCTTGTCCGCCCCTCTTTGCCCTTGTCCGCCCCTCTTTGCCCTTGTCCGCCCCTCTTTGCACTTGTCCCGTATTCTCCGGATTTTCCACCCCTCTTTGCCCTTGTCCGTGGGTCTTTGATCTTGTCCAACCCTCTTTGCCCTTGTCTGCCCCTCTTTGCCGTTGTTCCGTATTCTCCGCAAGTCTCCGCACCTCTTTGCACTTGTCCGCCCCTATTTGCCATTCTCCGCCCCAATTTCCCCTTGTCCTCCCCTCTTTGCACTTGTTCCGCATTCTACGCCCTTGTCCTCCCCTCTTTGCCCTTGTCAGCCCTTCTTTGCCCTTGTCTGACCCTCTTTGCCTTGGTCCGCCCCTCTTTGCAATTCTCCGCCCCTCTTAGCCCTTATCCAACCCTCTTTACCCTTGTCCACCACTCTTTGCCCTTGTCCGCCCCTCTTTGCCCTTTTCCGCCCCTCTTTGCACTTGGAACGTATTCTCTGCACTTCTCCGCCCCTCTTTGCCCTTGTCCCGTATTCTCCGCACTTCTCTGCCCCTCTTTGCCCTTCTCCGCCCCACTTTGACCTTGTCCACCCCACTTTCCCCTTGTCCCATATTCTCCGGAATTCTCCACGCCTCTTTTCCCTTGTCCGCCCCTCTTTGCACTTGTCCCGTATTCTCCACACTTGTCCGCACCTCTTTACTCTTGTCCGCCCCTCTTTGCCTTTGTCAGCCCCTCTTTGCCCTTGTCTGCCCCTCTTTGCCCTTGTCCGCCACTCTTTGCCGTTTTACCGTATTTACCGCACTTGTCCGCCCCTCTTTGCTCTTGTCCCGTATTCTCCGCACTTCTCCGCCCCTCTTTGCCCCTTTCCGCACCTCTTAGCCCTTGTCCGCCCCTCTTTGCACTTGTCTGCCCTCTTTCCCTTGTCCGTCCCTCTTTGTCCTTGTCCGTCCCTCTTTGCCATTGTCCACCCCTCTTTGCCCTTGTCCACCCCTTTTTCCCCTTGTCCCGTATTCTCCGCAATTCTCTGCCCGTCTTTGTCCTTGTCCCGTATTCTCCGCAGTTCTAAACGACTCTTTGACCTTGTCCCATATTCTCCGCACTTGTCCGCCCCTCTTTGCCCCTTTCCACCCCTCTTTGCCCTTGTCCGCACCTCTTTACCCTTATCCGCCCTTCTTTGCCCTTGTCCGCCCCTCTTTGCACTTGTTTGCATCTCTTTGCCCTTGTCCGCCCCTCTTTGCCGTTGTCCGCCCCTCTTTGCCCTTGTCCCGTATTCTCCGCACTTCTCCGCCCCTCTTTGCCCTCGTTCCGTATTCTCCGCATTTTCCACCCCTCTTTGCCATTGTCCGACCCACTTTACCGTTGTCCCATGTTCTTTGCACTTCTCCGACACTCTTTGCCCTTCTCCTGTATTCTCCACCCTATTCCCCCCCTCTTTGACCTTCTCCGCTCCTCTTTGCCCTTGTACGCCCTTTTTGCCATTGTCCCCCCTCTTTGACCTTGTCCCGTATTCTCCGCAATTCTCCGCCCCTCTTTGCCCTTGTCCCGTATTCTCCGCAATTCTCCGCCAATCTTTGCCCTTGTCTGTCCATTTTTTCCCCTTGTCCGCCCCTCTTTGCCCTTCTCCGACCCTCTTTGCACTTGTCCGCCTGTCTTTGCACTTTTCCGCCACTCTTTGCACTTCTCCACCCCTCTTTGCCCTTGTGCGCCCCTCTTTGCACTTGTCTGCCCCACTTTGCCCTTGTCCCATGTTCTCTGCACTTCTCCGCCCCTCTTTGCCCTTGTCCACCCCCTTTGCCCTTGTCCGCGCCTCTTTGCACTTGTCCGAAACACTTTGCACTTGTCCGACCCTCTTTGCCCTTTTCCGACCCTCTTTGCCCTTGTGCGCCCCTATTTGCCCTTCTCCGAACCTCTTTGACCTTCTCCTCCCCTCTTTGAGCTTTTCCGCCCCTCTTTGCTCTTGTCCCGTATTTTCCGCCCCTCTTTGCTCTTGTCCGCCCCTCTTTGCCCTTCTCCCGTATTCTCCGCACTTGTCCGCCCCTCTTTGCCCTTGTCCGCGACTCTTTGATCTTGTCCACCCCTCTTTGCCCTTGTCCGCACCACTTTGCTGTTGTCCCATGTTCTTTGCACTTCTCCGACACTCTTTGCCCTTCTCCTGTATTCTCCACACTAGTCCGCCCCTCTTTGAACTTGTCCACCCCTCTTTGCCCTTGTCCCGTATTCTCCGCAATTCTCCGCCCCTCTTTGCCCTCGTTCCGTATTCTCCGCATTTTCCGCCCCTCTTTGCCATTGTCCGACCCACTTTACTGTTGTCCCATGTTCTTTGCACTTCTCCGACACTCTTTGCCCTTCTCCTGTATTCTCCACCCTATTCCCCCCCTCTTTGACCTTCTCCGCCCCTCTTTGCCCTTGTACGCCCTTTTTGCCATTGTCCCCCCTCTTTGACCTTGTCCCGTATTCTCCGCAATTCTCCGCCCCTCTTTGCCCTTGTCCCGTATTCTCCGCAATTCTCTGCCAATCTTTGCCCTTGTCTGTCCATTTTTTCCCCTTGTCCGCCCATCTTTGCGCTTGCCGCCCCTCTTTGCCCTTGCCCACCCCTCTTTGCCATTGTCCGCCCCTCTTAGCCCTTGTCCCTTATTCTGCGCTTTTCTCCGCCCCTCTTTGCCCTCGTTCCGTATTCTCCGCATTTTCCACCCCTCTTTGCCCTTGTCCGCGACTCTTTGATCTTGTCCACCCCTCTTTGCCCTTGTCCACCCCTTTTTCCACTTGTCCCGAATTCTCCGCAATTCTCTGCCCCTCTTTGTCCTTGTCCCGTATTCTCCGCAGTTCTAAACGACTCTTTGACCTTGTCCCATATTCTCCGCACTTGTCCGCCCCTCTTTGCCCCTTTCCACCCCTCTTTGCCCTTGTCCGCACCTCTTTACCCTTATCCGCCCTTCTTTGCCCTTGTCCGCCCCTCTTTGCACTTGTTTGCATCTCTTTGCCCTTGTCCGCCCCTCTTTGCCCTTGTCCGCCCCTCTTTGCCCTTGTCCGCCCCTCTTTGCCCTTTTCCGCCCCTCTTTGCACTTGTCTGCCCCTCTTTGCACTTGTCCGCCCCTCTTTGCCGTTGTCCGCCCCTCTTTGCCCTTGTCCCGTATTCTCCGCAATTCTCCGACCCTCTTTGCCCTTGTCTGACCCTCTTTGCCCTTGTCTGACCCTCTTTACCCTTGTCTAAACCTCTTCGCCCTTATCCGCCCCTCTGTGCCCTTGTCCCCCCCTCTTTGCCATTGTCCATCCCTCTTTGCCCTTGTCCGCCCCTCTTTCCAATTGTCCGCCCCTCTTTCCACTTGTCCGCCCCTCTTTGCCCTTGTCCGCCCCTCTTTGCCCTTGTCCGCCCCTCTTTGCCCTTGTCCGCCCCTCTTTGCCCTTGTCCTGTATTCTCCGCCCCAATTTGCCGTTGTCCGCCTCTCTTTGCCCTTGTCCGACCGTCTTTACAATTGTCCCATATTCTCCGCACCTCTCTGCTCCTCTTTGCCCTTGTCCCCTATTCTCCGCAATTCTCCGCACCTCTTTTCCCTTGTCCAACACTCTTTCAACTTGTCCCATGTTCTCTGCACTTCTCCAACCCTCTTTGCCATTGTCCGCCCCTCTTTTACCTTGTCCCGTATTCTGTGCCCTTATCCGCCCCTCTTTGCCCTTGTCCACACCTCTTTGCCCTTGTCCGCCCCTCTTTGCCCTTGTCCGCCCCTCTTTGCCCTTGTCCACACCTCTTTGCCCTTGTCCGCCCCCTTTGCCCCTATGCGCCCCTCTTTTCCCTTGTCCGCCCCTCTTTGCCCTTGTCCGCCCCTCTTTGCCCTTGTCCGCCACTCTTGGCCCTTGTGCACCCCTCTTTGAGCTTCTGCGCCCCTCTTTGCCCTTGTCCGCCCCTCTTTGCCCTTGTCCGCCCCTCTTTGCCCTTGTCCGCCCCTCTTTGCCCTTGTCCGCACCTCTTTGCGCTTGTCCCGTATTCTCCACACTTCTCTGAATCTCTTTGCCCTTGTCCGCCCCTCTTTGCCCTTGTCCGCCCCTCTTTGCCCTTGTCCGCCCCTCTTTGCTCTTGTCCGCACCTCTTTGCACTTGTCCCGTATTCTCCACACTTCTCTGAATCTCTTTGCCCTTCTCCGCCCTTTTGCCCTTGTCTGCCCCTATTTGCCCTTGCTCCGTATTCTCCGCCCCTCTTTGCCCTTCTCTGCCACTCTTTGCCCTTGTCCACACCTCTTTGTGCTTTTCCCGTGTTCTCCGCACTTCTCCGCTCCTCTTTGCACTTGTCCAGTATTCTCCGTACTTCTCCAACCCTCTTTGCCCTTGTCCGCCCCTCTTTGCCCTTGTCCCATGTTCTCCGCAATTGTCCGCTCCTCTGTGCCCTTGTCCGCACCTCTTTGCTCTTCTCTGCCCCTCTTTGCCCTTGTCCATCCCTCTTTGCCCTTTTCCGCCCTTCTTTCCCCTTGTCCGCCCCTCTTTTCCCTTGTCTGCCCCTTTTTGCACCAGTCCGCCCCTCTTTGCTCTTTGTTCGCCCCTCTTTGCCCTTTGTCCGCCCCTCTTTGCCCTTGTCTGCCCCTCTTTGCCCTTGTCCCGTATTCTCTGCACTTCTCCGCCACTCTTTGCCCTAGTCCGCCCCTCTTTGCACTTGTCCGCCCCTCTTTGCACTTGTCCGCCCCTCTTCGCCCTTTTCCGCCCTTCTTTGCCCTTGTGCGTCCCTCTTTACCCTTCTCCGACCCTCTTTGCCCGTCTCTGCCATCTTTGACCTGGTCCGCCCATCTTTGCCCTCGTCCCGTGTTCTCCACCCCTCTTTGCTCTTTTCCGCCCCACTTTGCAATTGTCCGCCCCACTTTGCCGTTTTCCCGTATTCTCCGCACTTCTCCGCCCCTCTTTGCCCATGTCCTCCCCTCTTTGCCCTTTTCCGCCCCTCTTTGAACTTGTCCGACGCTCTTTGCCCTTGTCCGACCCTCTTTGCCCTTGTCCCATATTCTCCGACCTGGTCCGCCCCTCTTTGCCCTTGTCCGCCCCTCTTTGCATTGTCCACCCCTCTTTGCACTTGTCCGTCCCTCTTTGGCCTTGTCCGCTCCTCTTTGCACTTGTCCACCCCTCTTTGCCCTTGTCCGACCCTCTTTGCCCTTGTCCCATATTCTCCGACCTGGTCCGCCCCTCTTTGCCCTTGTCCGCCCCTCTTTGCCCTTGTCCGCCCCTGTTTCCCATTGTCCACCCCTCTTTACCCTTGTCCCGTATTCTCCGCACTTCTCTGCCCCTGTTTGCCCTTCTCTGGTATTCTCCGCAGTTCTAAGACACTCTTTGACCTTGTCCCGTATTCTCCGCACTTCTCCGCCCCTCTTTGCTATTTTCCAAAACTTTTTGCCCTTGTCCGCCCCTCTTGGCCCTTATCCGGACTTCTTTGCCCTTGTCCGCCCCTCTTTGCACTTGTCCGACCCTCTTTGCCCTTGTCCCATATTCTCCGCCCTGGTCTGCCCCTCTTTGCCCTTGTCCGCCCCTCTTTGCCTTTGTCTGCCTCTCTTTGCCATTGTCCGCCCCTCTTTGACCTTGTCCCGTATTCTCCGCAATTCTCCGACATTCTTTGCCCTTGTCCCATATTCTCCACCCTGGTCCGCCCCTCTTTGCCCTTGTCCGCCCCTCTTTACCTTAGTCCGCCCCTCTTTGCCCTTGTCCGCCCCTCTTTGCCCTTGTCCGCCCCTCTTTGCCCTTGTCCCGTATTCTCCGGATTTTCCACCCCTCTTTGCCCTTGTCCGTGGCTCTTTGACCTTGTCCAACCCTCTTTGCCCTTGTCTGCCCCTCTTTGCTGTTGTTCCGTATTCTCCGCAATTCTCCGCACCTCTTTGCACTTGTCCGCCCCTATTTGCCATTCTCCGCCCCAATTTCCCCTTGTCCTCCCCTCTTTGCACTTGTCCCGTATTCTACGCCCTTGTCAGCCCTTCTTTGCCCTTGTCAGCCCTTCTTTGCCCTTGTCTGACCCTCTTTGCCCTGGTCCACCCCTCTTTGCACTTGTCCGCCCCTCTTTGCAATTCTCCGCCCCTCTTAGCCCTTATCCAATCCTCTTTACCCTTGTCCACCACTCTTTGCCCTTGTCCGCCCCTCTTTGCCCTTGTCCGCCCCTCTTTGCACTTGTCCCGTATTCTCCACACTTGTCCGCACCTCTTTACCCTTGTCCGCCCCTCTTTGCCTTTGTCAGCCCCCCTTTGCCCTTGTCTGCCCCTCTTTGCCCTTGTCTGCCACTCTTTGCCGTTTTACCGTATTTACCTCACTTGTCCGCCCCTCTTTGCTCTTGTCCCGTATTCTCCGCACTTCTCCGCCCCTCTTTGCCCCTTGTCCGCCCCTCTTTGCACTTGTCCGCCCCTCTTTGCACTTGTCTGCCCCTCTTTCCCTTGTCCGTCCCTCTTTGTCCTTGTCCGTCCCTCTTTGCCATTGTCCACCCCTCTTTGCCCTTGTCCACCCCTTTTTCCCCTTGTCCCGAATTCTCCGCAATTCTCTGCCCCTCTTTGTCCTTGTACCATATTCTCCGCAGTTCTAAACGACTCTTTGAACTTGTCCCATATTCTCCGCACTTGTCCGCCCCTCTTTGCCCCTTTCCACCCCTCTTTGCCCTTGTCCGCACCTCTTTACACTTATCCGCCCTTCTTTGCCCTTGTCCGCCCCTCTTTGCACTTGTTTGCATCTCTTTGCACTTGTTTGCATCTCTTTGCACTTGTCCGGCACTCTTTGCCCTTGTCCGCCCCTCTTTGCCCTTGTCCTCCCTTCTTTACCTTAGTCCGCCCTTCTTTTCCCTTGTCCCGTATTCTCCGCACTTCTCCGCACCTCTTTGCCCTTGTCTGACCCTCTTTGCGGTTGTCCAACCCTTTTGCTCTTGTCCAAACTTCTTCGCAGTTGTCCGCCCCTCTTTGCCCTTGTCCGCCCATCTTTGCGCTTGTCCGCCCCTCTTTGCCCTTGCCCACCCCTCTTTGCCATTGTCCGCCCCTCTTAGCCCTTGTCCCTTATTCTCCGCACTTCTCCGCTCCTCTTTGCCCTCGTTCCGTATTCTCCGCATTTTCCACCCGTCTTTGCCCTTGTCCGCGACTCTTTGATCTTGTCCACCCCTCTTTGCCCTTGTCCGCACCACTTTGCTGTTGTCCCATGTTCTTTGCACTTCTCCGACACTCTTTGCCCTTCTCCTGTATTCTCCACACTAGTCCGCCCCTCTTTGAACTTGTCCGCCGCTCTTTGCCCTTGTCCCGTATTCTCCGCAATTCTCCGCCCCTCTTTGCCCTTGTCCCGTATTCTCCGCACTTCTCCGCCCCTCTTTGCCCTCGTTCCGTATTCTCCGCATTTTCCACCCCTCTTTGCCATTGTCCGACCCACTTTGCCTTTGTCCCATGTTCTTTGCACTTCTCCGCCCCTCTTTGCCCTTCTCCTGAATTCTCCACCCTATTCCCCCCCTCTTTGACCTTCTCCGCCCCTCTTTGCCCTTGTACGCCCTTTTTGCCATTGTCCCCCCTCTTTGACCTTGTCCCGTATTCTCCGCAATTGTCCGCTCCTCTTTGCCCTTGTCCCGTATTCTCCGCACTTCTCCGCCCATTTTTGCCCTTGTCTGTCCATTTTTTCCCCTTGTCCGCCCCTCTTTGCCCTTCTCCGACCCTCTTTGCACTTGTCCGCCCGTCTTTGCCATTTTCCGCCACTCTTTGCTCTTCTCCAACCCTCTTTGCCCTTGTGCGCCCCTCTTTGCTCTTCTCTGCCCCTCTTTGCCCTTCTCTGGCCCTCTTTGACCTTGTCAGACCCTCTTTGCCCTTGTCCCGTATTCTCGTCCACTCTTTGCCCTCGTCCGCCCCTCTTTGCACTTGTCTGCCCCACTTTCCCTTGTCCCATGTTCTCTGCACTTCTCCGCCCCTCTTTGCCCTTGTCCACCCCCTTTGCCCTTGTCCGCGCCTCTTTCCTCTTGTCCGAAACACTTTGCACTTGTCCGCCCCTCTTTGCCCTTTTCCGACCCTCTTTGCCCTTGTGCGCCCCTATTTGCCCTTCTCCGAACCTCTTTGACCTTCTCCTCCCCTCTTTGAGCTTGTCCGCCCCTCTTTGCTCTTGTCCCGTATTTTCCGCCCCTCTTTTCTCTTGTCCGCCCCTCTTTGCCCTTCTCCCGTATTCTCCGCACTTGTCCGCCCCTCTTTTCCCTTGTCCCCCACTCTTTGCCCTTGTCCGCCCCTCTTTGCCCTTGTCCTGTGTTCTCCGCACTTCTCCGCCCCTTCTTTGCCACTGTCCGCCCTTCTTTGCCCTTGTCCTCTCCTCTTTGCCCTTGTCCGCCCCTCTTTGCACTTGTTCACCCCTCTTTGACCTTATATGAGCCTTATGCCTTCGTCCGCCCCTCTTTGCCCTTGTCCGCCCCTCTTTGCCCTTCTCCACCGCTCTTTGGCCTTTTCTGCGCCTCTTTGCCCTTGTCCAACCCTCTTTGCCCTTGTCTGACCCTCTTTGCCCTTGTCCGCCCCTCTTTGCCCTTGTCCGCCCCTCTTTGCCCTTGTCCGCCCCTCTTTGCCCTTGTCTGACCCTCTTTGCGCTTGTCCGACCCTTTTGCTCTTGTCCAAACTTCTTCGCAGTTGTCCGCCCCTCTTTGCCCTTGTACGCCCATCTTTGCGCTTGTCCGCCCCTCTTTTCCCTTGCCCACCCCTCTTTGCCATTGTCCGCCCCTCTTAGCCCTTGTCCCTTATTCTCCGCACTTCTCCGCCCCTCTTTGCCCTCGTTCCGTATTCTCCGCATTTTCCACCCCTCTTTGCCCTTGTCCGCGACTCTTTGATCTTGTCCACCCCTCTTTGCCCTTGTCCGCACCACTTTGCTGTTGTCCCATGTTCTTTACACTTCTCCGACACTCTTTGCCCTTCTCCTGTATTCTCCACACTAGTCCGCCCCTCTTTGAACTTGTCCGCCCCTCTTTGCCCTTGTCCCGTATTCTCCGCACTTCTCCGCCCCTCTTTGCCCTCGTTCCGTATTCTCCGCATTTTCCACCCCTCTTTGCCATTGTCCGACCCACTTTGCCGTTGTCCCATGTTCTTTGCACTTCTCCGTCACTCTTTGCCCTTCTCCTGTATTCTCCACCCTATTCCCCCCCTCTTTGACCTTCTCCGCCCCTCTTTGCCCTTGTATGCCCTTTTTGCCATTGTCCCCCCTCTTTGACCTTGTCCCGTATTCTCCGCAATTCTCCGCCCCTCTTTGCCCTTGTCCCGTATTCTCCGCACTTCTCCGCCCATCTTTGCCCTTGTCTGTCCATTTTTTCCCCTTGTCCGCCCCTCTTTGCCCTTCTCCGACCCTCTTTGCACTTGGCCGCCCGTCTTTGCCCTTTTCCGCCCGTCTTTGCCCTTTTCCGCCACTCTTTGCGCTTCTCCACCCCTCTTTGGCCTTGTGCGCCCCTCTTTGCCCTTCTTTGGCCCTCTTTGCCCTTCTCTGGCCGTCTTTGCCCTTGTCCGACCCTCTTTGCCCTTGTCCCGTATTCTCCTCCACTCTTTGCCCTCGTCCGCCCCTCTTTGCACTTGTCTGCCCCACTTTGCCCTTGTCCCATGTTCTCTGCACTTCTCCGCCCCTCTTTGCCCTTGTCCACCCCCTTTGCCCTTGTCCGCGCCTCTTTGCACTTGTCCGCCCCTCTTTGCTCTTGTCCGCCCCTCTTTGCCCTTGTCCGCCCCTCTTTGCCCTTGTCTGACCCTCTTTGCGCTTGTCCGACCCTTTTGCTCTTGTCCAAACTTCTTCGCAGTTGTCCGCCCCTCTTTGCCCTTGTCCGCCCATCTTTGCGCTTGTCCGCCCCTCTTTACCATTGCCCACCCCTCTTTGCCAATATCCGCCCCTCTTAGCCCTTGTCCCTTATTCTCCGCACTTCTCCGCCCCTCTTTGCCCTCGTTCCGTATTCTCCGCATTTTCCACCCGTCTTTGCCCTTGTCCGCGACTCTTTGATCTTGTCCACCCCCTTTGCCCTTGTCCGCACCACTTTGCTGTTGTCCCATGTTCTTTGCAATTCTCCACCACTCTTTGCCCTTCTCCTGTATTCTCCACACTAGTCCGCCCCTCTTTGAACTTGTCCGCCCCTCTTTGCCCTTGTCCCGTATTCTCCGCAATTCTCCGCCCCTCTTTGCCCTCGTTCCGTATTCTCCGCATTTTCCACCCCTCTTTCCCCTTGTCCGCCCCTCTTTGCCCTTGTCCGCCCCTCTTTGCCTTTGTGCGCCCCTCTTTGACCTTGTCCCGTACTCTCCGCACTTCTCCGCCCCTCTTTGCACTTGTCCGACCTCTTTGCCCTTGTCCGCCCCTCTTTGCCCTTGTCCGCCCCTCTTTGCCCTTGTCCGCCCCTCTTTGCCCTAGTCCGCCCCTCTTTGCCCTAGTCCGCCCCTCTTTGCCCTTGTCCGCCCCTCTTTGCCCTAGTCCGCCCGTCTTTGCCATTGTCCGCCCCTCTTTGCCCTTGTCCGCCCCTCTTTGCCCTTGTCCGCCCCTCTTTGCCCTTGTCCGCCTCTCTTTGCCCTGGTCCGCCGCTCTTTGCTGTTTCCGACCCTCTCTGCCCTTTTCTGCCCTTCTTTGCTCTTGTCTACCACTCTTTGAACTTGTCCACTCCTCTTTGTCTTTCTCCTCCCCTCTTTGCCATTCTCCGCCCCTCTTTGCCCTTGTCCCGTATTCTCCTCAATTCTCCGCCCCTCTTTTCCCTTGTCCGTCCCTCTTTCCCCTTGTCTGACCCTCTTTGCCCTTGTCCCGTATTCTCCGCAATTCTCCATCACTCTTTGCACTTGTCCGCCCGTCTTTGCCCTTGTCCGCCCATCTTTTCCCTTGTCCACCCGTCTTTCCCCTTGTCCGCCCCTCTTTGAACTTGTCCGCCCGTCTTTGCCCTTATCCGCCCCTCTTTGCCCTTGTCCCGTATTCTCCGTACTTCTCCGTCACTCTTTGCCATTGTCAGCCCGTCCTTTCACTTGTCCGCCCCTCTTTGCCCTTGTCCGCCCCTCTTTGCCCTTGTCCGCCCCTCTTTGCCCTTGTCCGCCCCTCTTTGCCCTTGTCCGCCCCTCTTTGCTCTTGTCCGCACACCTTTGCCATTTTTCCGCCCCTCTTTGCACTTGTCCGACCCTCTTTACATTTGTCCGACCCTCTTTGACCCTTTCCCTTGTTCTCTGCCTTTGTCCGCATCTCTTTACCCTTGTCCGACCCTCTTTGCGCTTGTCCGCCCCTATTTGCACTTGTCCACCCCCAGTTACCCTGGTCCGCTCCTCTTTGCACTTCTCCGCCCCTTTTTGCCCTTGTCCGCCCCTCTTTGCCCTGGTCCACACCTCCTTACACTTGTCCGCATCTCTTTGCCCTTGTGCGCCCCTCTTTCCCCTTTTCCGCCCCTCTTTGCCCTTGTCCACCCCACTCTGCCCTTGTCCGACCCTCTTTGCTCTTGTCCACCCTTCTTTGCTCTTGTCCGCAACTCTTTCTCCTTGTCCTGTATTCTCCGCTCTTCTCCGCACCTCTTTGCCCTTGTCCGCCCCTCTTTGCCCTTGTCCCGTGTTCTCCACAATTGTCCGCCCCTCTTTGCCATTGTCCATCCCTCTTTGCCCTTGTCCGCCCCTCTTTCCACTTGTCCGCCCCTCTTTCCACTTGTCCGCCCCTCTTTGCCCTTGTCCGCCCCTCATTGCCCTTGTCCGCCCCTCTTTGCCCTTGTCCGCCCCTCTTTGCCCTTGTCCGCCCCTCTTTGCCCTTGTCCGCCCCAATTTGCCGTTGTCCGCCCCTCTTTGCCCTTGTCCCGTATTCTCCGCCCCAATTTGCCGTTGTCCGCCCCTCTTTGCCCTTGTCCGACCGTCTTTGCAATTGTCCCATATTCTCCGCACCTCTCTGCCCCTCTTTGCCCTTGTCCCCTATTCTCCGCAATTCTCTGCCCCTCTTTGCCCTTGTCCGCGCCTCTTTGCCCTTGTCCGAACCTCTTTGCCAATGTCCGCACCTCTTTTCCCTTGTCCGACACTCTTTAAACTTGTCCCATGTTCTCTGCACTTCTCCAACCCTCTTTGCCCTTGTCCGACCCTCTTTTACCTTGTCCCGTATTCTGTGCCCTTATCCGCCCCTCTTTGCCCTTGTCCACACCTCTTTGCCCTTGTCCGCCCCTCTTTACCCTTGTCCGCCCCTCTTTACCCTTGTCCGTCCCTCTTTCCACTTGTCCGCCCCTCATTGCCCTTGTCCGCCCCTCTTTGCCCTTGTCCGCCCCTCTTTGCCCTTGTCCGCCCCTCTTTGCCCTTGTCCGCCCCAATTTGCCGTTGTCCGCCCCTCTTTGCCCTTGTCCCGTGTTCTCCACAATTGTCCGCCCCTCTTTGCCATTGTCCATCCCTCTTTGCCCTTGTCCGCCCCTCTTTGCCCTTGTCCGCCCCTCTTTGCCCTTGTCCCATATTCTCCGCAATTGTCCGCTCCTCTGTGCCCTTGTCCGCACCTCTTTGCTCTTCTCTGCCCCTCTTTGCCCTTGTCCATCCCTCTTTGCCCTTTTCCGCCCTTCTTTCCCCTTGTCCGCCCCTCTTTTCCCTTGTCTGCCCCTTTTTGCACCAGTCCGCCCCTCTTTGCCCTTTGTCCGCCCCTCTTTGCCCTTTGTCCGCCCCTCTTTGCCCTTGTCTGCCCCTCTTTGCCCTTGTCCCGTATTCTCTGCACTTCTCCGCCACTCTTTGCCCTAGTCCGCCCCTCTTCGCCCTTTTCCGCCCCTCTTTGCCCTTGTGCGTCCCTCTTTACCCTTCTCCGACCCTCTTTGCCCGTCTCTGCTATCTTTGACCTGGTCCGCCCATCTTTGCCCTCGTCCCGTGTTCTCCGCCCCTCTTTGCTCTTTTCCGCCCCACTTTGCAATTGTCCGCCCCACTTTGCCGTTTTCCCGTATTCTCCGCACTTCACCGCCCCTCTTTGCCCATGTCCTCCCCTCTTTGCCCTTTTCCGCCCCTCTTTGAACTTGTCCGACGCTCTTTCCCTTTGTCCGCCCCTCTTTGCATTGTCCACCCCTCTTTGCACTTCTCCGTCCCTCTTTGCACTTGTCCGTCCCTCTTTGCCCTTGTCCGCTCCTCTTTGCACTTGTCCGCCCCTCTTTGCCCTTGTCCGACCCTCTTTGCCCTTGTCCCATATTCTCCGACCTGGTCCGCCCCTCTTTGCCCTTGTCCGCCCCTCTTTGCCCTTGTCCGCCCCTATTTCCCATTGTCCACCCCTCTTTACCCTTGTCCCGTATTCTCCGCACTTCTCTGCCCCTGTTTGCCCTTCTCCGGTATTCTCCGCAGTTCTAAGCCACTCTTTGACCTTCTCCCGTATTCTCCGCACTTCTCCGCCCCTCTTTGCTATTTTCCAAAACTTTTTGCCCTTGTCCGCCCCTCTTGGCCTTTATCCGGCCTTCTTTGCCCTTGTCCGCCCCTCTTTGCTCTTGTCCGACCCTCTTTGCCCTTGTCCCATATTCTCCGCCCTGGTCTGCCCCTCTTTGCCCTTGTCCGCCCCTCTTTGCCTTTGTCTGCCTCTCTTTGCCATTGTCCGCCCCTCTTTGACCTTGTCCCGTATTCTCCGCAATTCTCCGACATTCTTTGCCCTTGTCCCATATTCTCCGCCCTGGTCCGCACCTCTTTGCCCTTGTCCGCTCCTCTTTACCTTAGTCCGCCCCTCTTTGCCCTTGTCCGCCCCTCTTTGCCCTTGTCCGCCCCTCTTTGCCCTTGTCCGCCCCTCTTTGCCCTTGTCCCGTATTCTCCGGATTTTCCACCCCTCTTTGCCCTTGTCCGTGGCTCTTTGACCTTGTCCAACCCTCTTTGCCCTTGTCTGCCCCTCTTTGCTCTTGTTCCGTATTCTCCGCAATTCTCCGCACCTCTTTGCACTTGTCCGCCCCTATTTGCCATTCTCCGCCCCAATTTCCCCTTGTCCTCCCCTCTTTGCACTTGTCCCGTATTCTACGCCCTTGTCAGCCCTTCTTTGCCCTTGTCAGCCGTTCTTTGCCCTTGTCTGACCCTCTTTGCCCTGGTCCACCCCTCTTTGCACTTGTCCGCCCCTCTTTGCAATTCTCCGCCCCTCTTAGCCCTTATCCAACCCTCTTTACCCTTGTCCACCACTCTTTGCCTTTGTCCGCCCTTCTTTGCCCTTGTCCGCCCCTCTTTGCACTTGTCCCGTATTCTCCACACTTGTCCGCGCCTCTTTACCCTTGTCCGCCCCTCTTTGCCTTTGTCAGCCGCTCTTTGCCCTTGTCTGCCCCTCTTTTCCCTTGTCTGCCACTCTTTGCCGTTTTACCGTATTTACCGCACTTGTCCGCCCCTCTTTGCTCTTGTCCCATATTCTCCGCACTTCTCCGACCCTCTTTGCCCCTTTCCGCACCTCTTAGCCCTTGTCCGCCCCTCTTTGCACTTGTCCGCCCCTCTTTGCACTTGTCTGCCCCTCTTTCCCTTGTCCGTCCCTCTTTGTCCTTGTCCGTCCCTCTTTGCCATTGTCCACCCCTCTTTGCCCTTGTCCACCCCTTTTTCCCCTTGTCCCGAATTCTCCGCAATTCTCTGCCCCTCTTTGTCCTTGTACCGTATTCTCCGCAGTTCTAAACGACTCTTTGACCTTGTCCCATACTCTCCGCACTTGTCCGCCCCTCTTTGCCCCTTTCCACCCCTCTTTGCCCTTGTCCGCACATCTTTACCCTTATCCGCCCTTCTTTGCCCTTGTCCGCCCCTCTTTGCACTTGTTTGCATCTCTTTGCCCTTGTCCGGCACTCTTTGCCCTTGTCCGCCCCTCTTGGCCCTTGTCCGCCCCTCTTTGCCCTTTTCCGCCACTATTTCCACATGTCCGCCCCTCTTTGCACTTGTCCGCCCCTCTTTGCCATTGTCTGCCCCTCTTTGCCCTTGTCCCGTATTCTCCGATCTTGTCCGCCCCTATTTGCCCTTCTCCGAACCTCTTTGGCCTTCTCCTCCCCTCTTTGCTCTTGTCCGCCCCTCTTTGCCCTTGTCAGCCCCTCTTTGCCCTGGTCTCGTGTTCTCCGCACTTCTCCGCCCCTTCTTTGCCACTGTCCGCCCTTCTTTGCCCTTGTCCTCTCCTCTTTGCCCTTGTCCGCCCCTCTTTGCACTTGTCCGCCCCTCTTTGACCTTATATGACCCCTTTTCTCTTGTCCGCCCCTCTTTGCTCTTGTCCGCCCCTCTTTGCCCTTCTCCGCCACTCTTTGCCCTTTTCCGCGCCTCTTTGCCCTTGTCCAACCCTCTGCCCTTGTCTGCCCCTCTTTGCACTTGTCCACCCCTCTTTGACCTTATACGACCCCTTTGCCTTCTTCCGCCCCTCTTTGCATTTGTCCGCCCCTCTTTGCCCTTTTCCGCGCCTCTTTGCCCTTGTCCAACCCTCTTTGCCCTTGTCTACCCCTCTTTGCACTTGTCCCGTATTCTCCGCCCTTGTCTACCATTCTTTTCCCTTATCCCGTATTCTCTGCCCTTCTCCGCCCCTTTTTGCCCTTGTCCCGTATTCTCCGCACTTTTCCGCCCCTCTTTGCCCTTGTCCACCCCTCTTTTCCCTTGTCCGACCCTCTTTGCCTTTGTCCGCCCCTCTTTGCCTTTGTCCCGTATTCTCCGCACTTCTCCGCCCCTCTTTGCCCTGGTCCGCCCCTCTTTGCCCTTGTCCATTCCTCTTTGAACTTGTCCCATAGTCTCCGCACTTCTCCACCCATCTTTCCCCTTGTCCCGTATTCTCCGCAATTGTCCGTACCTATTTGCCCTTGTCGGACCTTCTTTCCTCTTGTCCGCCCCTCTTTGACCTTGTGACGTGTTTTCAGCACTTCTCCGCCCCTCTTTGCACTTGTCCGCCTCTCTTTGCCCTTATCCGCACCTCTTTGCCCTTGTCCTCCCCTAATTGCCATTGTCCGCCCCTCCTTGCCCTTGTCCGAACCTCTTTGCACTTGCCCGCCTCTCTTTGCCCTTGTCCCATATTTTCCACCAGTCTTTACCATTATCCACCCATTTTTTCCCCTTGTCCGCCCCTCTTTGCCCTTGTCCACCCCTCTTTGTCCTTGTCCGCACCTCTATGAACTTGTCTAACCCTCTTTGCCCTTGTCCACACTCTTTGCCCTTGTCCGCCCCTCTATGCCCTTATCCGACCCTCCTTGCCCTTGTCCGCACCTATTTACCCTTGTCCCCACCTCTTTGCCCTTGTGCCGTATTTTCCGCACTTCTCGGCCCCTCTTTGCCCTTGTCCGCTTTCTTTGCCCTTGTCGGCCCTCTTTGCTCTTGTCCGCCCCTCTTTGCACTTGTGTGCCCCTCTTTGCCATTTTGCGCTCCTCTTTGCCCTTGTGCGCCCCTCTCACCCCTTCTCCGCCCCTTTTTCCACTTGTACGCTCCTCTTTGCCCTTCTCCCTTTTTCTACTCATTTCTCCGTCCCTCTTTGCCCTTGTCCGTCCCTCTTTGCCCTTGTCCGACCCTCTTTGCCCTTGTCCCGTATTATTCGCACTTCTCCGCCCCTCTTTGCCCTTGTCCACCCCTCTTTGCCCTTGTCCGCCCCTCTTTGCCCTTCTCCGCCCCTCTTTCCCTTGTCCACCCCTCTTTGCACTTCTCCGCCCCTCTTTGCCCTGGTCCGCCCCTCTTTTCATTTTTCCTTCCCTCTTTTCCCTTGTCCGCCAGTCTTTTCTCTTGTCCGCCCCTTTTTGCACTAGTCAACCCCTCTTTACCCTTGTCCGCCCCTCTTTGCCCTTGTCCGCCCCTCTTTGCACTTGTACGCCCCTCTTTGCACTAGTCTGACCCTCTTTGCACTTGTCCCGTATTCTCCGCCCTGGTCCGCCCCTCTTTGCCCTTGTCCGCCCCTCTTTGCACTTCTCCGACCCTCTTTACCTTAGTCCGCCCCTCTTTGCCCTTGTCCATCCCTCTTTGCTCTTGTCCGCCCCTCTTTCCCCTTGTCCATCCCTCTTTGCCCTTGCCCGCCCCTCTTTGAACTTGTCTGCCCCTCTTTTCCCTTGTCCGCCCCTCTTTGCCCTTCTCCGCCCCTGTTTGCCCTTGTCCACCCCTCTTTGCCCATGCGCCGTATTGTCAGCCCCTCTTAGCCCTTGTCCGCCCCTCTTTGCCCTTGTCCGCCATTCTTTGTCCTTGTCCGCCCCTCTTTTCCCTTGTCCGCCCCTCTTTGCACTTGTCCCGTATTTTCCGCACTTCTCTGCCCCTCTTTGCACTTGTCCGCCCTTCTTTGCCCTTGTCAGCCTCTCTTTGCCCTTGTCTGCCCCTCCTTGCCCTTCTCCGACTCTCTTTGCTTTTGTCCGCCCCTCTTTGCCCTTGTCCAGTATTTCCCGCACTTCTCCGCCCTCTTGTTGCCCTTGTCCGCCCCTCTTTGCCCTTGTCCGCCCCTCTTTGCCCTTGTCTGCCCCTCTTTGCCCTTGTCCACCCCTTTCTGTCCTTGTCCGACCCTCTTTGCTCTTGTCCACCTGTCTTTGCTCTTCTCTGCACCTCTTTGTCCTTGTCTCGTATTCTCTGCAATTCTCCGCCCCTCTTTGACCTTGTCCGCCCCTCTTTGCTGTTGTCCGCCCCTCTTTGCCCTTGTCTGCCCCTCTTTGCCCTTGTCCATCTCTCTTTGCCCTTGTCCGCCCCTCTTTGTACTTGTCCGTCCCTCTTTGCCGTTGTCCGCCCCTCTTTGCTCTTGTCCGCCCCCCTTTGCCCTTGTCGCCCCTCTTTGCCCTTCTCCGCCCCTCTGTCCCTTGTCCGCCCCTCTTTGCACTTGTCCGCCACTCTTTGCACTGGTCCGCCCATCTTTGCCCTTGTCCGCCCCTCTTTGCCCTTGTCCGCCCGTCTTTTCCTTTGTCCGCCCCTTTTTGAACTAGTCCGCCCCTCTTTACCCTTGTCCGCCCCTCTTTGCCCTTGTCCAATCCTCTTTGACCTTGTCCCATATTCTCCGCACCTCTCCGCCCCTCTTTGCCCTTGTCCCGTATTCTCCGCAATTCTCCGCCCCTCTTTCCCTTTGTCCGCCCCTCTTTGCCCTTGTCCCGTATTCTCCACACTTGTCCGCCCCTCTTTTCCCTTGTCCGCCCCTCTTTGCCTTTGTCCGCCCCTTTTTGCCCTTGTCCGCCCCTCTTTGCTTTTGTCCGCCCCTCTTTGCACTTGTCCCGTGTTCTCTGCCCTTGTCCGACCCTCTTTGCCCTTGTCCGCCCCTCTTTGCCCTTGTCCGCCCCTCTTTGCCCTTGTCTGACCCTCTTTGCGCTTGTCCGACCCTTTTGCTCTTGTCCAAACTTCTTCGCAGTTGTCCGCCCCTCTTTGCCCTTGTACGCCCATCTTTGCGCTTGTCCGCCCCTCTTTTCCCTTGCCCACCCCTCTTTGCCATTGTCCGCCCCTCTTAGCCCTTGTCCCTTATTCTCCGCACTTCTCCGCCCCTCTTTGCCCTCGTTCCGTATTCTCCGCATTTTCCACCCCTCTTTGCCCTTGTCCGCGACTCTTTGATCTTGTCCACCCCTCTTTGCTCTTGTCCGCACCACTTTGCTGTTGTCCCATGTTCTTTGCACTTCTCCGACACTCTTTGCCCTTCTCCTGTATTCTCCACACTAGTCCGCCCCTCTTTGAACTTGTCCGCCCCTCTTTGCCCTTGTCCCGTATTCTCCGCAATTCTCCGCCCCTCTTTGCCCTTGTCCCGTATTCTCCGCAATTCTCCGCCCCTCTTTGCCCTCGTTCCGTATTCTCCGCATTTTCCACCCCTCTTTGCCATTGTCCGACCCACTTTGCCGTTGTCCCATGTTCTTTGCACTTCTCCGTCACTCTTTGCCCTTCTCCTGTATTCTCCACCCTATTCCCCCCCTCTTTGACCTTCTCCGCCCCTCTTTGCCCTTGTACGCCCTTTTTGCCATTGTCCCCCCTCTTTGACCTTGTCCCGTATTCTCCGCAATTCTCCGCCCCTCTTTGCCCTTGTCCCGTATTCTCCGCACTTCTCCGCCCATCTTTGCCCTTGTCTGTCCATTTTTTCCCCTTGTCCGCCCCTCTTTGCCCTTCTCCGACCCTCTTTGCACTTGTCCGCCCGTCTTTGCCCTTTTCCGCCACTCTTTGCGCTTCTCCACCCCTCTTTGGCCTTGTGCGCCCCTCTTTGCCCTTCTTTGGCCCTCTTTGCCCTTCTCTGGCCGTCTTTGCCCTTGTCCGACCCTCTTTGCCCTTGTCCCGTATTCTCCTCCACTCTTTGCCCTCGTCCGCCCCTCTTTGCACTTGTCTGCCCCACTTTGCCCTTGTCCCATGTTCTCTGCACTTCTCCGCCCCTCTTTGCCCTTGTCCACCCCCTTTGCCCTTGTCCGCGCCTCTTTGCACTTGTCCGCCCCTCTTTGCTCTTGTCCGCCCCTCTTTGCCCTTGTCCGCCCCTCTTTGCCCTTGTCTGACCCTCTTTGCGCTTGTCCGACCCTTTTGCTCTTGTCCAAACTTCTTCGCAGTTGTCCGCCCCTCTTTGCCCTTGTCCGCCCATCTTTGCGCTTGTCCGCCCCTCTTTGCCCTTGCCCACCCCTCTTTGCCAATATCCGCCCCTCTTAGCCCTTGTCCCTTATTCTCCGCACTTCTCCGCCCCTCTTTGCCCTCGTTCCGTATTCTCCGCATTTTCCACCCGTCTTTGCCCTTGTCCGCGACTCTTTGATCTTGTCCACCCCTCTTTGCCCTTGTCCGCACCACTTTGCTGTTGTCCCATGTTCTTTGCAATTCTCCACCACTCTTTGCCCTTCTCCTGTATTCTCCACACTAGTCCGCCCCTCTTTGAACTTGTCCGCCCCTCTTTGCAATTGTCCCGTATTCTCCGCAATTCTCCGCCCCTCTTTGCCCTCGTTCCGTATTCTCCGCATTTTCCACCCCTCTTTCCCCTTGTCCGCCCCTCTTTGCCCTTGTCCGCCCCTCTTTGCCTTTGTGCGACCCTCTTTGACCTTGTCCCGTACTCTCCGCACTTCTCCGCCCCTCTTTGCACTTGTCTGACCTCTTTGCCCTTGTCCGCCCCTCTTTGCCCTAGTCCGCCCCTCTTTGCCCTAGTCCGCCCCTCTTTGCCCTTGTCCGCCCCTCTTTGCCCTAGTCCGCCCCTCTTTGCCCTTGTCCGCCCCTCTTTGCCCTTGTCCGCCCCTCTTTGCCCTTGTCCGCCCCTCTTTGCCCTTGTCCGCCTCTCTTTGCCCTGGTCCGCCGCTCTTTGCTGTTTCCGACCCTCTCTGCCCTTTTCCGCCCTTCTTTGCTCTTGTCTACCACTCTTTGAACTTGTCCACTCCTCTTTGTCTTTCTCCGCCCCTCTTTGCCATTCTCCGCCCCTCTTTGCCCTTGTCCCGTATTCTCCTCAATTCTCCGCCCCTCTTTTCCCTTGTCCGTCCCTCTTTCCCCTTGTCTGACCCTCTTTGCCCTTGTCCCGTATTCTCCGCAATTCTCCATCACTCTTTGCACTTGTCCGCCCGTCTTTGCCCTTGTCCGCCCATCTTTTCCCTTGTCCACCCGTCTTTCCCCTTGTCCGCCCCTCTTTGAACTTGTCCGCCCGTCTTTGCCCTTATCCGCCCCTCTTTGCCCTTGTCCCGTATTCTCCGTACTTCTCCGTCACTCTTTGCCATTGTCAGCCTGTCCTTTCACTTGTCCGCCCCTCTTTGCCCTTGTCCGCCCCTCTTTGCCCTTGTCCGCCCCTCTTTGCCCTTGTCCGCCCCTCTTTGCCCTTGTCCGCCCCTCTTTGCCCTTGTCCGCCCCTCTTTGCTCTTGTCCGCACACCTTTGCCATTTTTCCGCCCCTCTTTGCACTTGTCCGACCCTCTTTACATTTGTCCGACCCTCTTTGACCCTTTCCCTTGTTCTCTGCCTTTGTCCGCATCTCTTTACCCTTGTCCGACCCTCTTTGCGCTTGTCCGCCCGTATTTGCACTTGTCCACCCCCAGTTACCCTGGTCCGCTCCTCTTTGCACTTCTCCGCCCCTTTTTGCCCTTGTCCGCCCCTCTTTGCCCTGGTCCACACCTCCTTACACTTGTCCGCATCTCTTTGCCCTTGTGCGCCCCTCTTTCCCCTTGTCCGCCCCTCTTTGCCCTTGTCCACCCCACTCTGCCCTTGTCCGACCCTCTTTGCTCTTGTCCACCCTTCTTTGCTCTTGTCCGCAACTCTTTCTCCTTGTCCTGTATTCTCCGCTCTTCTCCGCACCTCTTTGCCCTTGTCCGCCCCTCTTTGCCCTTGTCCCGTGTTCTCCACAATTGTCCGCCCCTCTTTGCCATTGTCCATCCCTCTTTGCCCTTGTCCGCCCCTCTTTCCACTTGTCCGCCCCTCTTTCCACTTGTCCGCCCCTCTTTGCCCTTGTCCGCCCCTCTTTGCCCTTGTCCGCCCCTCATTGCCCTTGTCCGCCCCTCTTTGCCCTTGTCCGCCCCTCTTTGCCCTTGTCCGCCCCTCTTTGCCCTTGTCCGCCCCAATTTGCCGTTGTCCGCCCCTCTTTGCCCTTGTCCCGTATTCTCCGCCCCAATTTGCCGTTGTCCGCCCCTCTTTGCCCTTGTCCGACCGTCTTTGCAATTGTCCCATATTCTCCGCACCTCTCTGCCCCTCTTTGCCCTTGTCCCCTATTCTCCGCAATTCTCCGCCCCTCTTTGCCCTTGTCCGCGCCTCTTTGCCCTTGTCCGAACCTCTTTGCCAATGTCCGCACCTCTTTTCCCTTGTCCGACACTCTTTCAACTTGTCCCATGTTCTCTGCACTTCTCCAACCCTCTTTGCCCTTATCCGCCCCTCTTTGCCCTTGTCCACACCTCTTTGCCCTTGTCCACACCTCTTTGCCCTTTTCCGCCCCTCTTTACCCTTGTCCGCCCCTCTTTACCCTTGTCCGCCCCTCTTTGCCCTTGTCCACACCTCTTTGCCCTTGTCCGCCCCCTTTGCCCCTATGCGCCCCTCTTTTCCCTTGTCCGCCCCTCTTTGCCCTTGTCCGCCACTCTTGGCCCTTTTGCACCCCTCTTTGAGCTTGTGCGCCCCTTCTTTGCCCTTGTCCGCCCCTCTTTGCCCTTGTCCGCACCTCTTTGCACTTGTCCCGTATTCTCCACACTTCTCTGAATCTCTTTGCCCTTCTCCGCCCTTTTGCCCTTGTCCGCCCCTATTTGCCCTTGCTCCGTATTCTCCGCCCCTCTTTGCCCTTCTCTGCCACTCTTTGCCCTTGTCCACACCTCTTTGTGCTTTTCCCGTGTTCTCCGCACTTCTCCGCTCCTCTTTGCACTTGTCCAGTATTCTCCGTACTTCTCCAACCCTCTTTGCCCTTGTCCGCCCCTCTTTGCCCTTGTCCCATATTCTCCGCAATTGTCCGCTCCTCTGTGCCCTTGTCCGCACCTCTTTGCTCTTCTCTGCCCCTCTTTGCCCTTGTCCATCCCTCTTTGCCCTTTTCCGCCCTTCTTTCCCCTTGTCCGCCCCTCTTTTCCCTTGTCTGCCCCTTTTTGCACCAGTCCGCCCCTCTTTGCCCTTTGTTCGCCCCTCTTTGCCCTTTGTCCGCCCCTCTTTGCCCTTGTCTGCCCCTCTTTGCCCTTGTCCCGTATTCTCTGCACTTCTCCGCCACTCTTTGCCCTAGTCCGCCCCTCTTCGCCCTTTTCCGCCCCTCTTTGCCCTTGTGCGTCCCTCTTTACCCTTCTCCGACCCTCTTTGCCCGTCTCTGCCATCTTTGACCTGGTCCGCCCATCTTTGCCCTCGTCCCGTGTTCTCCGCCCCTCTTTGCTCTTTTCCGCCCCACTTTGCAATTGTCCGCCCCACTTTGCCGTTTTCCCGTATTCTCCGCACTTCTCCGCCCCTCTTTGCCCATGTCCTCCCCTCTTTGCCCTTTTCCGCCCCTCTTTGAACTTGTCCGACGCTCTTTCCCTTTGTCCGCCCCTCTTTGCATTGTCCACCCCTCTTTGCACTTCTCCGTCCCTCTTTGCACTTGTCCGTCCCTCTTTGCCCTTGTCCGCTCCTCTTTGCACTTGTCCGCCCCTCTTTGCCCTTGTCCGACCCTCTTTGCCCTTGTCCCATATTCTCCGACCTGGTCCGCCCCTCTTTGCCCTTGTCCGCCCCTCTTTGCCCTTGTCCGCCCCTATTTCCCATTGTCCACCCCTCTTTACCCTTGTCCCGTATTCTCCGCACTTCTCTGCCCCTGTTTGCCCTTCTCCGGTATTCTCCGCAGTTCTAAGCCACTCTTTGACCTTCTCCCGTATTCTCCGCACTTCTCCACCCCTCTTTGCTATTTTCCAAAACTTTTTGCCCTTGTCCGCCCCTCTTGGCCCTTATCCGGCCTTCTTTGCCCTTGTCCGCCCCTCTTTGCTCTTGTCCGACCCTCTTTGCCCTTGTCCCATATTCTCCGCCCTGGTCTGCCCCTCTTTGCCCTTGTCCGCCCCTCTTTGCCTTTGTCTGCCTCTCTTTGCCATTGTCCGCCCCTCTTTGACCTTGTCCCGTATTCTCCGCAATTCTCCGACATTCTTTGCCCTTGTCCCATATTCTCCGCCCTGGTCCACACCTCTTTGCCCTTGTCCGCTCCTCTTTACCTTAGTCCGCCCCTCTTTGCCCTTGTCCGCCCCTCTTTGCCCTTGTCCGCCCCTCTTTGCCCTTGTCCCGTATTCTCCGGATTTTCCACCCCTCTTTGCCCTTGTCCGTGGCTCTTTGACCTTGTCCAACCCTCTTTGCCCTTGTCTGCCCCTCTTTGCTCTTGTTCCGTATTCTCCGCAATTCTCCGCACCTCTTTGCACTTGTCCGCCCCTATTTGCCATTCTCCGCCCCAATTTCCCCTTGTCCTCCCCTCTTTGCACTTGTCCCGTATTCTACGCCCTTGTCAGCCCTTCTTTGCCCTTGTCAGCCGTTCTTTGCCCTTGTCTGACCCTCTTTGCCCTGGTCCACCCCTCTTTGCACTTGTCCGCCCCTCTTTGCAATTCTCCGCCCCTCTTAGCCCTTATCCAACCCTCTTTACCCTTGTCCACCACTCTTTGCCTTTGTCCGCCCTTCTTTGCCCTTGTCCGCCCCTCTTTGCACTTGTCCCGTATTCTCCACACTTGTCCGCACCTCTTTACCCTTGTCCGCCCCTCTTTGCCTTTGTCAGCCCCTCTTTGCCCTTGTCTGCCCCTCTTTTCCCTTGTCTGCCACTCTTTGCAGTTTTACCGTATTTACCGCACTTGTCCGCCCCTCTTTGCTCTTGTCCCGTATTCTCCGCACTTCTCCGACCCTCTTTGCCCCTTTCCGCACCTCTTAGCCCTTGTCCGCCCCTCTTTGCACTTGTCTGCCCCTCTTTCCCTTGTCCGTCCCTCTTTGTCCTTGTCCGTCCCTCTTTGCCATTGTCCACCCCTCTTTGCCCTTGTCCACCCCTTTTTCCCCTTGTCCCGAATTCTCCGCAATTCTCTGCCCCTCTTTGTCCTTGTACCGTATTCTCCGCAGTTCTAAACGACTCTTTGACCTTGTCCCATACTCTCCGCACTTGTCCGCCCCTCTTTGCCCCTTTCCACCCCTCTTTGCCCTTGTCCGCCCTTCTTTGCCCTTGTCCGCCCCTCTTTGCACTTGTTTGCATCTCTTTGCCCTTGTCCGGCACTCTTTGCCCTTGTCCGCCCCTCTTGGCCCTTGTCCGCCCCTCTTTGCCCTTTTCCGCCACTATTTCCACATGTCCGCCCCTCTTTGCACTTGTCCGCCCCTTTTTGCCATTGTCCGCCCCTCTTTGCCCTTGTCCCGTATTCTCCGATCTTGTCCGCCCCTATTTGCCCTTCTCCGAACCTCTTTGGCCTTCTCCTCCCCTCTTTGCTCTTGTCCGCCCCTCTTTGCCCTTGTCAGCCCCTCTTTGCCCTGGTCTCGTGTTCTCCGCACTTCTCCGCCCCTTCTTTGCCACTGTCCGCCCTTCTTTGCCCTTGTCCTCTCCTCTTTGCCCTTGTCCGCCCCTCTTTGCACTTGTCCGCCCCTCTTTGACCTTATATGACCCCTTTTCTCTTGTCCGCCCCTCTTTGCTCTTGTCCGCCCCTCTTTGCCCTTCTCCGCCACTCTTTGCCCTTTTCCGCGCCTCTTTGCCCTTGTCCAACCCTCTGCCCTTGTATGCCCCTCTTTGCACTTGTCCACCCCTCTTTGACCTTATACGACCCCTTTGCCTTCGTCCGCCCCTCTTTGCATTTGTCCGCCCCTCTTTGCCCTTTTCCGCGCCTCTTTGCCCTTGTCCAACCCTCTTTGCCCTTGTCTACCCCTCTTTGCACTTGTCCCGTATTCTCCGCCCTTGTCTACCATTCTTTTCCCTTATCCCGTATTCTCTGCCCTTCTCCGCCCCTTTTTGCCCTTGTCCCGTATTCTCCGCACTTTTCCGCCCCTCTTTGCCCTTGTCCGCCCCTCTTTTCCCTTGTCCGACCCTCTTTGCCTTTGTCCGCCCCTCTTTGCCTTTGTCCCGTATTCTCCGCACTTCTCCGCCCCTCTTTGCCCTGGTCCGCCCCTCTTTGCCCTTGTCCATTCCTCTTTGAACTTGTCCCATAGTCTCCGCACTTCTCCACCCATCTTTCCCCTTGTCCCGTATTCTCCGCAATTGTCCGTACCTATTTGCCCTTGTCGGACCCTCTTTCCTCTTGTCCGCCCCTCTTTGACCTTGTGACGTGTTTTCAGCACTTCTCCACCCCTCTTTGCACTTGTCCGCCTCTCTTTGCCCTTATCCGCACCTCTTTGCCCTTGTCCTCCCCTAATTGCCATTGTCCGCCCCTCCTTGCCCTTGTCCGAACCTCTTTGCACTTGCCCGCCTCTCTTTGCCCTTGTCCCATATTTTCCACCAGTCTTTACCATTATCCGCCCATTTTTTCCCCTTGTCCGCCCCTCTTTGCCCTTGTCCACCCCTCTTTGTCCTTGTCCGCACCTCTATGAACTTGTCTAACCCTCTTTGCCCTTGTCCACACTCTTTGCCCTTGTCCGCCCCTCTATGCCCTTATCCGACCCTCCTTGCCCTTGTCCGCACCTATTTACCCTTGTCCCCACCTCTTTGCCCTTGTGCCGTATTTTCCGCACTTCTCGGCCCCTCTTTGCCCTTGTCCGCTTTCTTTGCCCTTGTCGGCCCTCTTTGCTCTTGTCCGCCCCTCTTTGCACTTGTGTGCCCCTCTTTGCCATTTTGCGCTCCTCTTTGCCCTTGTGCGCCCCTCTCACCCCTTCTCCGCCCCTTTTTCCACTTGTACGCTCCTCTTTGCCCTTCTCCCTTTTTCTACTCATTTCTCCGCCCCTCTTTGCCCTTGTCCGTCCCTCTTTGCCCTTGTCCGACCCTCTTTGCCCTTGTCCCGTATTATTCGCACTTCTCCGCCCCTCTTTGCCCTTGTCCGCCCCTCTTTGCCCTTCTCCGCCCCTCTTTCCCTTGTCCACCCCTCTTTGCACTTCTCCGCCCCTCTTTGCCCTGGTCCGCCCCTCTTTTCATTTTTCCTTCCCTCTTTTCCCTTGTCCGCCAGTCTTTTCTCTTGTCCGCCCCTTTTTGCACTAGTCAACCCCTCTTTACCCTTGTCCGCCCCTCTTTGCCCTTGTCCGCCCCTCTTTGCACTTGTACGCCCCTCTTTGCACTAGTCTGACCCTCTTTGCACTTGTCCCGTATTCTCCGCCCTGGTCCGCCCCTCTTTGCCCTTGTCCGCTCCTCTTTGCACTTCTCCGACCCTCTTTACCTTAGTCCGCCCCTCTTTGCCCTTGTCCCGTATTCTCCGCACTTCTCCGCACCTCTTTTCCCTTGTCTGACCCTCTTTGCCCTTGTCCAAACCTCTTCGCAGTTGTTCGCCTTTCTTTGCCCTTGTCCGCCCCTCTTTGCGCTTGTCCGCCCCTCTTTGCGCTTGTCCGCTCCTCTTTGACCTTGTCCGACCCTCTTTGCCCTTGTCCTGTATTCTCCGCACTTGTCCGCCCCTCTTTGCCCTTGTCCGCCCCTCTTTGCCCTTGTCCCTTATTCTACGCACTTCTCCGCAACTCTTTGCACATGTCCGCCCCTCTTTGCCCATGTCCGCCCCTCTTTGCCCTTCTCCCATATTCTCCACACTTGTCCGCACCTCTTTGCCCTTGTCCGCACCTGTTTGCCCTTGTCCGCCCCCTTTTCCTCTGTCCGCCCCTCTTTGCCCTTGTCCACCCCTCTTTCCCCTTGTCCGCTACTCTTTGCACTTGTCCGCCCCTATTTGCCCTTGTGCGCCCCTCTTTGCGCTTCTGCGAACCTCTTTGCCCTTGTCCCGAATTCTCCACAATTGTCCGCCCCTCTGTGCCGTTGTCCATCCCTCTTTGCTCTTGTCCGCCCCTCTTTCCCCTTGTCCATCCCTCTTTGCCCTTGCCCGCCCCTCTTTGAACTTGTCTGCCCCTCTTTTCCCTTGTCCGCCCCTCTTTGCCCTTCTCCGCCCCTGTTTGCCCTTGTCCACCCCTCTTTGCCCTTGTCCGCCATTCTTTTCCCTTGTCCGCCCCTCTTTTCCCTTGTCCGCCCCTCTTTGCACTTGTCCCGTATTTTCCGCACTTCTCTGCCCCTCTTTGCACTTGTCCGCCCTTCTTTGCCCTTGTCAGCCTCTCTTTGCCCTTGTCTCCCCCTCCTTGCCCTTCTCCGACTCTCTTTGCTCTTGTACGCCCCTCTTTGCCCTTGTCCAGTATTTCCCGCACTTCTCCGCCCTCTTGTTGCCCTTGTCCGCCCCTCTTTGCCCTTGTCCGCCCCTCTTTGCCCTTGTCTGCCCCTCTTTGCCCTTGTCCACCCCTTTCTGTCCTTGTCCGACCCTCTTTGCTCTTGTCCACCCGTCTTTGCTCTTCTCTGCACCTCTTTGTCCTTGTCTCGTATTCTCTGCAATTCTCCGCCCCTCTTTGACCTTGTCCGCCCCTCTTTGCTGTTGTCCGCCCCTCTTTGCCCTTGTCTGCCCCTCTTTGCCCTTGTCCACCCCTTTCTGTCCTTGTCCGACCCTCTTTGCTCTTGTCCACCCGTCTTTGCTCTTCTCTGCACCTCTTTGTCCTTGTCTCGTATTCTCTGCAATTCTCCGGCCCTCTTTGCCCTTGTCCATCTCTCTTTGCCCTTGTCCGCCCCTCTTTGTACTTGTCCGTCCCTCTTTGCCGTTGTCCGCCCCTCTTTGCTCTTGTCCGCCCCCCTTTGCCCTTGTCGCCCCTCTTTGCCCTTCTCCGCCCCTCTGTCCCTTGTCCGCCCCTCTTTGCACTTGTCCGCCACTCTTTGCCCTGGTCCGCCCATCTTTGCCCTTGTCCGCCCCTCTTTGCCCTTGTCTGCCCGTCTTTTCCTTTGTCCGCCCCTTTTTGAACTAGTCCGCCCCTCTTTACCCTTGTCCGCCCCTCTTTGCACTTGTCCAATCCTCTTTGACCTTGTCCCATATTCTCCGCACCTCTCCGCCCCTCTTTGCCCTTGTCCCGTATTCTCCTCAATTCTCCGCCCCTCTTTCCCTTTGTCCGCCCCTCTTTGCCCTTGTCCCGTATTCTCCACACTTGTCCGCCCCTCTTTTCCCTTGTCCGCCCCTCTTTGCCCTTGTCCGCCCCTTTTTGCCCTTGTCCGCCCCTCTTTGCTTTTGTCCGCCCCTCTTTGCACTTGTCCCGTGTTCTCTGCCCTTGTCCGACCCTCTTTGCCCTTGTCCGCCCCGCTTTGCACTTATCCGCCCCTCTTTGCCCTTTCCCGCCACTTTTTGCCCTTCTCCGCCCCTCTTTGCCCTTGTCCGCCCCTCTTTGCCCTTGTCCTCCCCTCTTTGCCCTTGTCCGCCCCTCTTTACACTTCTCCCATATTCTCCGCACTTCTCCGCCCCTCTTTAAACTTGTCCCGTATTCACCGAACTTGTCTGCCCCTCTTTGCAGTTCTCCGCTCTTCTTAGCCCTTGTCCGCCCCTCTTTTCTCTTGTCCGCCCCTCTTTGCCCTTGTCTGCCCCTCTTTGCCCCTGTCCGCCCCTCTTTGCCCTTGTCCCATATTCTCCGTAGTTCTCCGCCTCTCTTTTCTCTTGTCCCGTTTTCTCCGCACTTCTCCACCTCTCTTTGCCCTTGTCCGCCCCTCTTTGCACTTGTCTGCCCCTCTTTGCACTTGTCTGCCCCTCATTGCCCTTGTCCGCCCCTCTTTGCACTTGTCCGCCCCTCTTTGCACTTGTCCGCCCCTCTTTGCCCTCGTCCGTCCCTCTTTGCCCTTGTCCGTCCCTCTTTCCCCTTGTCCGCCCCTCTTTGCCCTTGTCCGAGCCTCTTTGCAATTTTCCGCCCCTTTTTGCCCTTCTCCCGAATCCTTCGCACTTCTCCTCCCCTCTTTCCTCTTGTCCCATATTCTCCGCACTTGTCCGCCCCTCTTTGCAATTGTACGACCCTCTTTGCCCTTGTCCGCCCGTCTTTGCCCTTGTCCGCCAATCTTTTCTTGTCCGCCCCTCTTTGCCCTTGTCCCGTATTCTCCGCCACTCTTTCCACATGTCCGCCCCTCTTTGCTCTTGTCTGTCCTTCTTTTCCGTTTTCCGCCCCACTTTGTCCTTGTCCGCCCCACTTTGCACTTGTCCGCCCCTCTTTGCCCTTGTCCCGTATTCTCCGCAATTCTCCGCTACTCTTTGCACTTGTCCGCACGTCTTTGCCCTTGTCGGCACCTCTTTTCCCTTGTCCGCCACTCTTTACACTTGTCCCATGTTCTCTGCACTTCTTCAAACCTCTTTGCCCTTCTCTGCCCCTCTTTGCCCTTGTCCGCCCCTCTTTGCCCTTGTCCACACCTCTTTGCCCTTGTCCGTCCCTTTGCCCCTATCCGCCCCTCTTTGCCCTTGTCCGCCCCTCTTTTTCCTTGTCCGCCCCTCTTTGCCATTGTCCGACCATCTTTGATCTTGTCCCATATTCTCCGCCCTTGTCTGACACTCTTTGCCCTTGTCCGCCCCTCTTAGCACTTCTCCGCCCCTCTTTGCCCTTGTCCTAACCTCTTTGGCCTTATCCGCCCCTCTTGCACTTTTCCGCACCTCTTTGCCTTTGTCCGTATTCTCCGCATTTGTCTGCCCCTCTTTGCCCTTCTCCGCCCCTCTATGCCCTTGTCCGCCCCTCTTTGCCCTTTTCCCATATTCTCCGCACTTGTCCGCCCCTCTTTGCCTTGTCTGCCCCTCTTTGCGTTTGTGCCATAACTTCCGCACTTCTCCGCCCCTCTTTGCCCTTGTCCGCCCCTCTTTGCCTTTGTCCGACCCTCTTTGCCCTTGTCTCGTATTCTACGCACTTCTCCGTCCCTCTTTGCTCTTGTCCCGTATTTTCCGCACTTCTCCACACCTCTTTGCTATTGTCTGCTACTCTATACCCTTGTCCGCCCCTCCTTGCAATTCTCCGACCCTCTTTACACTTGTCCGCCCCCTATGCCCTTGTCCGCCCCTCTTTGCCCTTGTCCACCTCTCTTTGCCCTTGTCCGCCCCTCTTTGCCCTTATCTGCCACTCTTTGCACTTCTCCGCCCCTCTTTGCACTTGTCCGCCCCTCTTTGCCCTTGTCCGCCCCTCTTTGCACTTGTAACCTATTCTCCGCTCTTGTCCACCCCTCTTTTCCCTTGTCCCATATTCTCAGACCTTGTCCGCCCCTTTTTGCCCTTGTCCCGTATTCTCCAATCTTGTCCACACCTCTTTGCCCTTGTCCGCACCTCTTTTCCCTTGTCCGCCCCTCTTTGCTCTTGTCCGCCACTCTTTGCACTTGTCCGCCCCTCTTTACCCTTGTCCAACACTCTTTGCCCTTGTCTGACCCTCTTTGCCCTTGTCCGCCCCTCTTTACACTTGTCCGCACCTCTTTGTCCTTGTCCGACCCTCTTTACACTTCTTCGCCCCTCTTTGCCCTTGTCCGACCCTCTTTGCCCTTGTCTGACCCTCTTTGCCCTTGTCCCATATTCTCCGCACTTGTCTGACATTCTTTGCCCTTGTCCGCCGCTCTCTGTACTTCTCCGCCTCTCTTTTCCCTTGTCCGCCCCTCTTTGCCCTTGTCCGCCCCTCTTTGCCCTTGTCTGCCACTCTTTACTCTTGTCCGCTCCTCTTTGCCCTTGTTTCTGTATTCTCCGAAACCTTCTGCTCATCTTTGCACTTGTCCCGTATTGTCTCGACTTGTCCGCACCTCTTTGCCCTTGTCGGACCCTCTTTGCTCTTGTCCGATCCGTCTTTGCCCTTGTCCACCCCTCTTCGCCTTTGTCCGCCCCTCTTTTCCCTTGTCCGCCCCTCTTTGACCTTATCTGCCCCTCTTTGCCCTTGTCCGCCCCTGTTTGCACTTGTCTGCCCCTCTTTACACTTGTCCCCCCGTCTTTGACCTTGTGCCATATTTTCCGCACTTCTCCGCCCCTCTTTGCCCTTGTCCTCCCCTCTTTGCCCTTGTCCTCCCCTCTTTGCCCTTGTCCACCCCTCCTTGCCTGTGTCCAACCCTCTTTGCACTTGTCCGCCTCTCTTTGCACTTGTCCATCCCTCTTTTCCCTTGTCCGCCCCTGTTTGCACTTCTCCCACCCACTTTGCCCTTGTCCGCCCCCTTTGCCCTTTTCCTGAATTCTCTGCACTTGTCCGCCCCTCTTTGCCTTGTCTGCCCCTCTTTGCACTTGTCCGCCCCTCTTTACACTTGTCCCCACCTCTTTGCCCTTGTGCCATATTTTCCGCACTTCTCCGCCCCTCTTTGCCCTTGTCCGCCCCTCTTTGCCCTTGTCCACCCCTCCTTGCCAGTGTCCAACCCTCTTTGCACTTGTCCGCCCCTCTTTGCACTTGTCCACCCCTTTTTTCCCTTGTCCGCCCCTCTTTGCAGTTGTCCTACCCTCTTTGCCGTTGTCCGCCCCTCTTTGCTGTTGTCCCACATTGTCCACCCTTCTCCGCCCCTCTTTGCCCTTGTCCCGTATTCTCCACAATTCTCCGCCCCTCTTTGCTCTTTTCCCGTATTCTAAGCACTTGTCTGCCCCTCATTGCTCTTGTAGGCCCCTGTTTGCTCTTGTCCGCCCCACTTTGATCTTATCTGCCCCTCTTTGCTCTTGTCCGCCCCTCTTTGCACTTTTCGTCCCCTCTTTGCCCTTGTCCTCCCCTCTTTGCACTTGTCCTACCCTCTTTGCGCTTCTCCGACCCTCTTTGCCCTTGTCCGAAAATCTTTGCACTTCTCCCGTATTTTCGGCACTTGTCCGCCCCTCTTTGCCCTTGTCCTCCCCTCTTTGCCCTTGTCCTCCCCTCTTTGCACTTGTCCTACCCTCTTTGCCCTTTTCCGACCCTCTTGTCCCTTGTCCATCCCTCTTTGCACTTTCCCAACCCTCATTGCGCTTTTCCGCCCCTCTTGGCCCTTCTCCGCCCCTCTTTGCCCTTGTCCGCACCTCTTGGCCCTTCTCCGCCCCTCTTTGCCCTTGTCCGCACCTCTTTGCCCTTGTCCGCACCTCTTTGCCCTTGTCCACCCTTCTTTGCCCTTGTCCGACCCTCTTTGCAGTTGTCCGATTCTCTTTGCCCTTGTCCGAACCTCTTTGCCCTTGTCCCGTATTCTCCGCACTTGTCTGCCCCTATTTGCCCTCGTCTGCCCCTCTTTGCCCTTGTCCGACCCTCTTTGCCCTTGTCCGCAATTCTTTTCCCTTGTCCGACCCTCTTTGCCCTTGTCCACCCCTCTTTGAACCTGTCCCGTATTCTCCAGAATTCTCCGCCCCTCTTTGCCCTTGTCCGCTCCTCTTTGCCCTTGTCTGCCCCTCTTTGCCCTTGTCCCGTATTCTCCGCAATTCTCCTTCACTCTTTGCCCTTATCCTCCCGTCTTTGCAATTTTCCGCCCGTCTTTACCATTGTCCACCCGTCTTTGCCCTTGTCCACCCATCCATGACATTTGTCTGACCCTCTTTGCCCTTGTCCGCCTCTCTTTGCCCTTGTCCCGTTTTTTCCGCACTTCTCCGCCCCTCTATGCTTTTGTCCGCCCCTCTTTGCCCTAGTCCACCCCTCTTTGCTTTTTCCGCCCCTCTTTGCCCTTTTCCGCCCCTCTTTGCTCTTGTACGCACCTCTTTGCCCTTGTCCACTCCTCTTTGCCTTTCTCCGCCCCTCTTTGCACTTCTCTGCCCCTCTTTGCCCTTGTCCCGTATTCTCCTCAATTCTCCGCCCCTCTTTGCTCTTTTCCCGTATTCTAAGCACTTGTCTGCCCCTCATTGCTCTTGTAGGCCCCTGTTTGCTCTTGTCCGCCCCACTTTGACCTTATCTGCCCCTCTTTGCTCTTGTCCGCCCCTCTTTGCACTTTTCGTCCCCTCTTTGCCCTTGTCCACCCTTCTTTGCCCTTGTCTGCCCCTCTTTGCGCTTCTCCGCCCCTCTTTGCCCTTTTCCGCCCCTCTTTGCTCTTGTACGCACCTCTTTGCCCTTGTCCACTCCTTTTTGCCTTTCTCCGCCCCTCTTTGCACTTCTCTGCCCCTCTTTGCCCTTGTCCCGTATTCTCCTCAATTCTCCGCCCCTCTTTTCCCTTGTCCGCCCCTCTTTGCCCTTTTCTGACCCTCTTTGCCATTGTCCCGTATTAACCGTACTTCTCCGTCACTCTTTGCCATTGTCCGCCCGTCCTTTCCCTTGTCCGCCCTTCTTTGCCCTTGTCCACCCCTCTTTGCCCTTGTCCGCCCCTCTTTGCTCTTGTCCGTCTCTCTTTCCCCTTGTCCGCCCCTCTTTGCCCTTGTCCGCCCCTCTTTGCCCTTGTCCGCCCCTCTTTGCCCTTGTCCGCCCCTCTTTGCCCTTGTCCGCCCCTCTTTGCCCTTGTCCGCCCCTCTTTGCCCTTGTCCGCCCCTCTTTGCCCTTGTCCGCCCCTCTTTGCCCTTGTCCGCCCCTCTTTGCCCTTGTCCCATATTCTCTGCATTTCTCCGCCCCTCTTTGCACTTGTCCGACACTCTTTGTACTTGTCCGCACCTCTTTGCCCTTCTCCGAACATCTTTGCACCTGTCCGCCCGTCTTTGCCCTTCTCCGCCCCTCTTTGCAATTGTCCCACATTGTCCACACTTCTCCTCCCCTCTTTGCTCTTGTCCCGTATTCTCCGCAATTCTCCACCCCTCTTTACACTTTTCCCATGATCTAAGCACTTGTCCGCCCCTCATTGCTCTTGTAGGCCCCTCTATGCTCTTGTCCGACCCTCTTTGCCCTTGTCCACCCCTCTTTGCCCTTGTCCACCCCTCTTTGCCCTTGTCCGCCCCTCTTTGCACTTTTCGTCCCCTCTTTACACTTGTCCACGCCTCTTGGCGCTTGTCTGCCCCTCTTTGCGCTTCTCCGCCCCTCTTTGCCCTTCTCCGCCCCTCTTTGCCCTTGTCCACCCCTCTTTGCACTTTTCCTCCCCTTCTTTGCCCTTGTCCGCACCTCTTTGCCCTTCTCTGCCCCTCCTTGCCCTTGTCCGAACCTCTTTGCCCTTGTCCGACCCTCTTTGCACTTCTCCCGTATTTTCGGAATTTCTCCGCCCCTCTTTGCCATAGTCCGCCCCTCTTTGCCATAGTACGCCCCTTTTTGCCCTTGTCCGCCCCTCTTTGCCCTTGTCCGTCCCTCTTTGCCCTTGTCCACCCCTCTGTGCCCTTGTCCCTTATTCTCCGCACTTCTCTGCCCCTCTTTGCCCTTGTCCGCCCCTCTTTGCAATTGTCCGCCCGTCATTGCACTTGTCCGCCCGTCTTTTGCCTTGTCCGCCAATTTTGAACTTCTCCGCCCCTCTTTACACTTGTCCGACACTCTTTGAAATTTCCCGCCCCTCTTTGCCCTTGTCCGCCCCTCTTTGCCCTTTGTCCGCCCCTCTTTGCCCTTTGTCCGCCCCTCTTTGCCCTTTGTCCTCCCGTCTTTGCCCTTGTCCGCTCCTCCTTGCCCTTGTCCGCCCCTCTTTGCCCTTGACCACCCCTCTTTGTCCTTCTCCGCTCCTCTTAGCCCTTGTCTCGTATTCTCCACACTTCTCCCCACACTTTCCCCTTGTCCCGTATTCTCTGCATTTGTCTGCCCCTCCTTGCCCTTGCCATCCTCTCTTAACCCCTGTCCGCCCCTGTTTGCCCTTGTCCGCCCCTCTTTGCCCTTGTCAAGTATTCTCCACACTTCTCCGACCCTTTTTGCACTTGTCAGCCCCTCTTTGCACTTGTCCACACATCTTTGCCCTTATCCAGTATTCTCCGCACTTCTCCGCCCCTTCTTTGCCCTTGTCCGTCCCTCTTTGCCCTTGTCCATGCCTCTTTGCCCTTGTCCGCCCCTCTTTGCCCTTGTCCCGTATTCTCCGCACTTCTCCGCCTCTCTTTTCTCTTGTCCCGTTTTCTCCGCACTTCTCCACCTCTCTTTGCACTTGTCTGCCCCTCTTTGCACTTGTCCGCCCCTCTTTGCCCTTGTCCGCCCTTCTTTGCCCTTGTCCGCCCCTCTTTGCCCTTGTCCGCCCCTCTTTGCCCTCGTCCGTCCCTCTTTGCCCTCGTCCGTCCCTCTTTGCCCTCGTCCGTCCCTCTTTGCATTTGTCCAACCCTCTTTGCCCTTGTCCGTCCCTCTTTGCCCTTGTCCGAGCCTCTTTGCACTTGTCCGCCCCTTTTTGCCCTTCTCCCGAATTCTTCGCACTTCTCCTCCCCTCTTTCATCTTGTCCCATATTCTCCGCATTTCTCCGCCCCTCTTTGCTCTTGTCCCGTATTCTCCTCACTTCTCCGCCCCTCTTTGCCCTTGTCCGCCCGACTTTGCCCTTGTCCGCCCCTCTTTTCCCTTGTCCGCCCCTCTTTGCTATTGTCCGCCCCTCTTTGCCCTTGTCCGCCCCTCTTTGCCCTTGTCCGCCCCTCTTTGCCCTTGTCCGCCCCTCTTTGCCCTTGTCCGCCCCTCTTTGCTCTTGTCCGCCCCTCTTTGCCCTTGTCCGCCCTTCTTTGCCATTGTCCGCCCCTCTTTGGCCTTGTCCGCCCCTCTTTGACATTGTTCGCCACTCTTTGCCCTTCTCCGCTCCTCTTTGCCCTTGTCCACCCCTCTTTGCACTTGTCCCGTATTCTCCGCAATTCTCCGCCCCTATTTTCCCGTGTCCCGTATTCTCCACACTTCTCTGCCCCTCTTTGCCCTTGTCCCGTATTCTCCGCACTTCTCCGCCCCTTCTTTACCTTTGTCCACCCCTCTTTTCCCTTGTCCGCCCCTCTTTTCCCTTGTCCTCCCCCATTGCTCTTGTCTGCCCCTCTTTGCCCTTCTATGCCCCTTTTTTCCCTTGTCAGCCACTCTTTGCACTTGTCCGCCCCTCTTTGCTATTTTCCGCCCCTCTTTGCACTTGTGCGCCCCTCTTTGCCCTTCTCCACCCCTCTTTGCCCTTCTCCGCCCCTCTTTGACCTTGTCCGCCCCTCTTTGCCCTTGTCCCATATTCTCCGCCCCTCTTTGCCATTGTCCGCACCTCTTTGCCCTTGTCAGCCCCTCTTTGCCCTTGACCGCCCCACTTTGCACTTGTCCCGTATTCTCCGCACTTCTCCACACCTCTTTGCCCTTGTCCGCCCCTCTTTGCCCTTGTCCCGTATTCTCCGCACTTGTCCGCCCCTCTTTGCCCTTGTCCGCACCTCTTTACACTTGTCCGCCCCTCTTTGCAATTGTCTGAACCTCTTTAACCTTGTCTCGTATTCTCCGCACTTCTCCGCCCCTCTTTTCCCTTGTCCCGTATTCGCTGCCCTTGTCCGCCCCTCTTTGCTCTTCTCCGCCCCTCTTTGCCCTTGTCCACCCCTCTTGGCACTTGTCCGCCCCTCTTTGCCTTTGTCCGCACCTCTTTGCTCTTGTCCCCTATTATCCGCTCTTTTTCGACCCTCCTTGATCTTGTCCCTTATTCTCCGCACTTGTCTGCCCCTCTTTGCTCTTGTCCCCCCCTCTTTGCCTTTGTCCGCCCCTCTTTGCACTTTTCCGAAGCTCTTTGCCCTTGTCCGCCCCTCTTTCCCCTTGTCCCCCCCTCTTTGCACTTGTCCCGTATTCTCCGCACTTGTCCGCCCCTCTTTGCTCTTGTTCGCCCCTCTTTGCCCTTGTCCGCCCCTGTTTGCCGTTGTCCGCCCCTTTTTGCTCTTGTCCCGTATTCTCCGCAAATTTCCGCCCCACTTTACGCTTGTCCCGTATTCGCCGCACTTGTCCGCCCCTTTGTGCCCTTGCCCGCCCCTCTATGCCCTTGCCCGCCCCTCTATGCCCTTGTCCGCCCCTCTTTGCCCTTGTCCGCCCCTCTTTGCCCTGGTCCGCCCCTCTTTGCCCTGGTCCGCCCCTCTTTGCCCTGGTCCGCCCCTCTTTGCCCTGGTCCGCCCCTCTTTGCACTAGTCCGCCCCCTTTGCCCTTGTCTTCCCCTCTTTGTCCTTGTCCCGTATTCTCCGCACTTGTCCGCCCCTCTTTGCCCTTGTCCGCCCCTCTTTGACCTTGTCCGCCCCTTTTTCTCTTGTCCCGTATTCTCCACCCTTGTCCGCACCTCTTAGACTTTGTCCGCCCCTCTTTGCCCTTGTCCCCTTTTCTCCGCACTTTTCCGCCCCTCTTTTCCCTTGTCCGCCCCTCTTTGCCCTTTTCTGACCCTCTTTGCCCTTGTCCCGTATTCTCCGTCCTTGTCCATCCCTCTTTGCCCTTGTCCCGTATTCTCTGCACTTGTCCACCTCTCTTTGCAATTTTCCCGTATTCTCCGCACTTCTCCAAACTTCTTTGCTCTTGTCCGCCCATCTTTGCCCTACTCCGCCCCTCTTTGCCCTTGTCCGCCTCTCTTTGCCCTTGTCCCGTATTTTCCGCACTTGTCCGCACCTCTTTGCCCTTTTCTGACCCTCTTTGCCCTTGTACAGTATTCTCCTCACTTTTCTGCCCCTCTTTGCCCTTGTCCCGTATTCTCCGCACTTGTTCGCCCCATTTGCTCTTGTCCACACCTATTTGCCCTTGTCCGCCCCTCTTTGCTCTTGTCCCATATTCTCCGCCCTTGTCCGCCCCTCCGTGCCTTTGTCCGCCCCTCTGTGCCCTTGTCCGCCCCTCTGTGCCCTTGTCCGACCCTCTGTGCCCTTGTCCGCCCCCTTTGCCCTTGTCCGACCCTCTGTGCCCGTGTCCCGTATTCTTTGCAATTGTCCTCCCCTCTTTGCCCTTGTCCCGTATTCTCCGCACTTGTCTGCCCCTCTTAACCATTGTCCGGTATTCTCGTCAGTTGTCCGCCCCTCTTTCCATTTGTCCGCCCCTCTTTGCCCTTGTCCACCCCTCTTTGCCCTTGTCTGCCCCTCTTTGCCCTTGTCTGCCCCTCTTTGCCCTTGTCCGCCCCTCTTTGCCCTTCTCCCGTATTCTCCGCCCTTCTCCGCCCGTCGTAGCACTTGTCCCGTATTCTCCGCATTTTTCCGCCCCTCTTTGCCATTGTCCTGTATTCTCCGCACTTGTCTGCCCCTCTTAGCCATTGTCCGCCCCTCTTTGCTCTTGTCCCATATTCTCCGCCCTTGTCCGCCCCTCTGTGCCCTTGTCCGCCCCTCTGTGCCCTTGTCCGCCCCTCTTTGCCCTTGTCCGCCCCTCTTTGCCCTTGTCCGCCCCTCTTTGCCCTTGTCCGCCCCTCTTTGCCCTTGTCCGCCCCTCTTTGCCCTTGTCTGCCCCTCTTTGCCCTTGTCCGCCCCTCTTTGCCCTTGTCCGCAACTCTTTGCCCTTGTCCAGTATTCTCCGCACTTGTCCAACCCTCTTTGCTCTTCTCCCATATTCTCCGCACTTGTCCGCCCCTCTTGCACTTGTCCGCCCCTCTTTGCACTTGTCCGCCCCTCTTTGCCCTTGTCCACCCTTCTTTGCACTTGTCCCGTATTCTCCGCAATTGTCCGCCAATCTCTGCACTTCTCCCATATTCTCCACACTTGTCCGCCCCTCTTTGCCCTTGTCCAATATTCTCAGCAGTTGTCCGCCCCTCCTTGCGCTTGTCCACCCCTCTTTGCTCTTGTCCGCCTCTCTTTGCCCTTCTCCCGTATTCTCTGCACTTCTCTGCCCGTCGTAGCACTTGTCCCGTATTCTCCGCCTTTGTCAGCCCCTCTTTGCCCTTGTCCCGTATTCTCCGCTATTGTCTGCCCCTCTTTGCCCTTGTCCAATATTCTCAGCAGTTGTCCGCCCCTCCTTGCGCTTTTCCACCCCTCTTTGCTCTTGTCCGCCTCTCTTTGCCCTTGTCCGACTCTCTTTGCCCTTGTCCACACCTCTTTGCTCTTGTCCGACACTCCTTACCCTTGTCTGATCATCTTTGCACTTATCCCGTATTCTCCTCACATTTCCGTCCCTCTTTGCCCTTGTCCCGTATTCGCCGCACTTGTCCGCCCCTGTTTGCGCTTGTCCGAACCTCTTTGCCCTTGTCCGAACCTCTTTGCCCTTGTCCGAACCTCTTTGCCCTTGTCCGCCCCTCTTTGCCCTTGTCCGCCCCCTTTGCCCTTCTCCCGTATTCTCTGCCCTTCTCCGCCTGTCGTAGCACTTGTCCCGTATTCTCCGACTTTGTCCGCCCCTCTTTGCCCTTGTCCCGTATTCTCCGCTATTGTCTGCCCCTCTTTGCCCTTGTACAATATTCTCAGCAGTTGTCCGACCCTCCTTGCGCTTGTCCACCCCTCTTTGCCCTTGTCCGACCCTCTTTGCCCTTGTCCGACCCTCTTTGCCCTTGTCCGACCCTCTTTGCTATTGTCCGCCCCTCTTTGCCCTTGTCCGCCCCTCTTTGCCCTTGTCCGCCCCTCTTTGCCCTTGTCCGCCTCTCTTTGCACTTGTCCGCCTCTCTTTGCCCTTGTCCGCCTCTCTTTGCCCTTGTCCGCCTCTCTTTGCCCTTGTCCGCCTCTCTTTGCCCTTGTCCGCCTCTCTTTGCCCTTGTCCGCCTCTCTTTGCCCTTGTCCGCCTCTCTTTGCCCTTGTCCGCCTATTTTTGCCCTTGTCTGCCCCTCTTTACCCTGGTCCCATATTCTCGGCACTTTTCCGCCACTCTTATCTTTTGCCCCGCCTCTTTGCCATTCTCCGCCCCTCTTTGGCCTTCTCCCTTATTCTCCGCACTTGTCCACCCCTCTTTGCCTTTTCCGCCACTCTTTGCGCTTGTCCGCACATCTTTGCCCTTGTCCCGTATTCTCCGCACTTCTGAGCCACTCTTTCCCCTTGTCCCGTATTCTCCGCACTTCTAAGCCACTCTTTCCCCTTGTCCCGTAATCTCCACGCTTCTACGCCCCTCTTTGCCCATGTCCGCCCCTCTTTCCCCTTGTCCACCCCTCTTGGCCCTTTTGCGCCCCTCTTTGACCTTGTGAGCCACTCTTTGCACTTGTCCGCCTCTCTTTGCACTTTTCCGCCCCTCTTTCCAATTGTCCGCCCCTGTTTGCCTTTGTCCGCCCCTCTTTGCCCTTGTTTGCGCCTCTTTGCTGTTGTCCAACCCTCTTTGCCCTTGTCCGCCCCTCTTTGCCCTTGTCCCGTATTCTCCGCACTTCTAAGCCACTCTTTGCCATTGTCCTGTATTCTCGGCACTTCTAAGCCATTATCACCTTGTCCCGTAATCTCCGCAATTTTAAGCCACTCTTTGCCCATGTCCGACCCCTTTTGCCCTTGTCCAACCCTCTTTGCCCTTGTCCCATATTCTCCGCCCTTGTCTGCACCTCTTTGCCCTTGTCTCGTATTCTCTGCAATTTTCCACACTGCTTTTCCTTTGTCTGCAATTCTTTGCGCTTGTCCCTTGTTCTCCGCCCTTGTCCACCCCTCTTTGCCCTTGTCTGCCCCTCTTTGCCCTTGTCCGCCCCTCTTTGCCCTTGTCCGCCCCTCTTTGCCCTTGTCCGCCCCTCTTTGCCCTTGTCCGCCCCTCTTTGCCCTTGTCCGCCCCTCTTTGCCCTTGTCCGCCCCTCTTTGCCCTTGTCCGCCCCTCTTTGCCCTTGTCCGCCCCTCTTTGCCCTTGTCCCATATTCTCCGCACTTCTCCGCTCCTCGTTGCCCTTGTCCGACCCTCGTTGCCCTTGTCCACCCCTCTTTGCCCTTGTCCACTACTCTTTGCACTTGTCCCCTATTCTCCGCACTTCTCTGCCCCTCTTTTATCTTATCCCATATTCTCCGCACTTCTCCGCCCCTCTTTGCCATTGTCCTCCTCTCTTTGCTCTTCTCCGACCCTCTTTGTCCTTGTCTAACCCTCTTTGCCCTTGTCCCGTATTCTCCGCAATTTTCCGCCCCTCTTTGCCCTTGTTCACACCTCTTTGCCCTTGTCAGCCTCTCTTTGCACTTGTACCGTATTCTCCTCACTTGTCCGCTTCTCTTTGCCCTAGTCCGCCCCTCTTTGCCCTAGTCCGCCCCTCTTTGCCCTTGTCTGCCCCCCTTTGCCCTTGTCCGCCCCTCTTTGGCCTTGTCCCGTATTGTCCGCAATTCTCTGACCCTCTTTGCAATTGTCCGCCCCTCTTTGCCCTTGTCAGACTCTCTTTGCATTTGTCTGCCCTTCTTTGCACTTGTCCGCCCCTCTTTGCATTTGTCCGCCCCTCTTTGCCCTTGTCCCGTATTCTCCGCACTTGTTCGCCCCTCTTTCCCCTTGTCCGCCCCTCTTTCCCCTTGTCCACCCCTCTTTGCCCTTGTCCGCCCCTCTTTGCCCTTCTCCCTTATTCTCCGCCCTTGTCCGCCCCTCTTTGCACTTGTCCGCCCCTCTTTGCCCTTGTCCGCACCTCTTTGCCTTTCTCCGCCCCTCTTTGCACTTGTCCATCAATCTTTGCCCTTGTCCCGTATTCTCCGCACTTGTCCGCGCCTCTTTGCCCTTGTTCCGTATTCTCCGCACTTGTCCGCCCCTCTTTGCACTTGTCCGCCCGTCTTTGCCATTGTCCGCCCCTCTTTGCCCTTGTCCCGTATTCTCCGCACTTTTCCGCCCCTCTTTGACCTTGTCCGCCCCTCCTTGACCTTGTCTGCCACTCTTTGCATTTATCCGCCCCTCTTTGCCCTTGTCCGACCGTCTTTGAACTTGTCCGTCCCTCTTTGAACTTTTCTGCCCCTCTTTGAACTTGTCCCTTATTTTCGCACTTTTCTGCCCCTCTTTTCCCTTGTCCGCCCCTCTTTGCCCTTTTCATGTATTCTCCGCACTTGTCCGCCCCTCTTTGCAATTCTCCGCCTATTTTTGCCCTTGTCCGCCCCTCTTTGCCCTTATCCCGTATTCTCCGCAATTCTCCGCCCCTCTTTGCCCTTCTCCGCCCCTCTTTGCCCTTGTCTGCCCCTCTTTGTCATTGTCCGACTCTCTTTGGTCTTGTCCAATATTTTCCGCACTTGTCGGCCCCTCTTTGCCCTTGTCGGCCCCTCTTTGCCCTTGTCGGCCCCTCTTTGCTCTTGTCGGCACCTCTTTGCACTTGTCGCATATTCTCCACACTTGTCTGCCCCTCTTTGCCCTTGTCGGCCCCTCTTTGCCCTTGTCGGCCCCTCTTTGCTCTTGTCGGCACCTCTTTGCACTTGTCGCATATTCTCCACACTTGTCTGCCCCTCTTTGCCCTTGTCCGCCCCTCTTTGCCCTTGTCCGCCCCTCTTTGCCCTTGTCCGCCCCTCTTTGCCCTTGCCAAACCCTCTTTGCTTTTGTCCGCCCCTCTTTGCACTTGTCCGACCCTCTTTGCCCTTGTCCGCCCCTCTTTGCACTTGTCAGCCCCTCTTTGCCATTGTCCGCCTCTCTTTGTTCTTGTCCCGTATTCTTTGCTCTTGTCCGCTCATCTTTGCCCTTGTAAAACGTATTTGCCATTGTCCGCCCCTCTTTGCCCTTTTCCGCCCCCTTTGCCCTTCTCTGCACCTCTTTGACCTTGTCCGCCCCTCCTTGCCCTAGTCCCGTTTAATCGGCACTTGTCCGCCCCTCTTTGCCCTTGTCCGCCCCTCTTTGCCCTTGTCCGCCCCTCTTTGCCCTTGTCCGCCTCTCTTTGCCTTTGTCCCGTATTCTCCGCACTTGCCCGCCCCTCTTTGCCCTTGTCCGCCTCTCTTTGCCCTTGTCCGCCCCTCTTTGCATTTCTCCACCCCTCTTTGCCATTGTCCCGTGTTCTGCGCACTTGTCCGCCCCTCTTTGCCCTTGTCCGCACCTCTTTGCATTTTTCCGCACCTCTTTGCCTTTTTCCGCCCCTCTTTGCCATTTTCCGCCCCTCTTTGCCCTTGTCCGTCCCTCTTTGCCCTTGTCGGCCCCTCTTTGCCCTTCTCGGCCCCTGTTTGCCCTTGTCGGCCCCTCTTCGCCCTTGTCGGACCCTCTTCGCCCTTGTCGGACCCTCTTCGCCCTTGTCCGCCCGTCTTTGCCCTTGTCCTCCCCTCTTTGCCCTTGTCCCGTATTCTCCGCACTTGTCCGCCCCTCTTTGACCTTGTCCGCCCCTCTTTGACCTTCTCCGCTCCTCTTTGCCCTTGTCCGATCCTCTTTGTCCTTGTCCGCCCCTCTTTGTCCTTGTCAGCCCCTCTTTCCCTTGTCAGCCACTGTTTGCCATTTTCCGCCCCTTTTTGTACTTGTCCGCGTCTCTTTGCCCTTGTCCACCCCTCTTTGCCCTTGTCCGCCCCTGTTTGCCCTTGTCCACCCATCTTTGCAATTGTCCTGTATTCTCCAAACTTCTTCGCGCCTCCTTTATCTTGTCCCGGATTCTCCGCACTTCTCCGCCCCTCTTTGCTCTTTTCCGCCCCTCTTTGCCGTTGTCTGCCCCTCTTTGCACTTGTCCGCCCCGCTTTGCCCTTGTCAGACTCTCTTTGCTCTTGTCCGCCCCTCTTTGCCATTTTCCGCCTCTCGTTGCCTTGTCCGCCCCTCTTTGCCCTTGTCTGACCCTCTTTGCCCTTGTCCCGTATTCTCCGCACTTGTCCGCCCATCTCTGCACTTGTCCGCCCCTCTTTGCCCTTGTCCGCCCCTCTTTGCCCTTGTCCGTCCCTCTTTGCCCTTGTCCGCACGTCTTTGCACTTCTCCGCACGTCTTTGCACTTTTCTGCCCCTCTTTGCCCTTGTACCAGATTCTCCGCCCTTGTCCGCCCCTCTTTGCCCTTCTCTGCTCCTCTTTGCCCTTGTCCGCCCCTCTTTGCTCTTGTCCGCCCCTCTTTGCCCTTGTCCACCCCTCTTTGCCCTTGTCCGCCTCTCTTTGCCCTTGTCCGCCCCTCTTTGCCCTTGTCCGCCCCTCTTTGCCCTTGTCACTTATTCTCTGCACTTGTCCGCCCCTCTTTGCCCTTGTCTGCCCCTTTTTCCTCCTGTCCACCCCTTTTTGCCCTTGTCCAACCCTCTTTGCCCTTGTCCGCCCCATTTTGCCCTTGTCCATCCCTCTTTACACTTGTCCCGTATTCTACGCACTTCTCCGCCCCTCTTTGGCCTTGTCCGCCCCTCTTTGGCCTTGTCCGCCCCTCTTTGCACTTGTCAGCCCGTCTTTGCACTTTTCCGCCCCTCTTTGCCCTTGTCCACTCCTCTTTGCACTTGTCCACCCCTCTTTCCACTTGTCTGCCCCTCTTTGCCCTTGTCCCGTATTCTCCGCACTTGTCCGCCCATCTCTGCCCTTGTCCGCCCATCTCTGCCCTTGTCCGCCCATCTCTGCCCTTGTCCGCCCATCTTTGCCCTTGTCTGCCCCTCTTTGCCCTTGTCCACACCTCTTTGCCCTTGTCCGCCCCTATTTGCCCTTGTCCCATATTCTCCGCCCTTGTCCGCCCCTCTTTGCCCTTGTCCGCCCCTCTTTGCCCTTCTCCGCACGTCTTTGCACTTTTCCGCCCCTCTTTGCCCTTGTACCAGATTCTCCGCCCTTGTCCGCACCTCTTTGCCCTTCTCTGCTCCTCTTTGCTCTTGTCCGCCCCTCGTTGCTCTTGTCCGCCCCTCGTTGCCCTTGTCCGCCCCTCTTTGCCCTTGTCCGCCCCTCTTTGCCCTTGTCCGCCCCTCTTTGCCCTTGTCCGCCCCTCTTTGCCCTTGTCACTTATTCTCCGCACTTGTCCGACCCTCTTTGCCCTTGTGTGCCCCTCTTTCCTCCTGTCCACCCCTCTTTGCCCTTGTCCAACCCTCTTTGCCCTTGTCCGCCCCATTTTGCCCTTGACCATCCCTCTTTACACTTGTTCCGTATTCTACGTACTTCTCCGCCCCTCTTTGCTCTTTGTCCGCCCCTCTTTGCCCTTGTCCGCCCCTCTTTGCCCTTGTCCGCCCCTCTTTTCCCTTGTCCGCCCCTCTTTGCCCTTGTCCGCCCCTCTTTGCCCTTGTCCGCCCCTCTTTGCCCTTGTCCGCCCCTCTTTGCCCTTGTCCGCCCCTCTTTGCCCTTGTCAAACCCTCTTTGCCCTTGTCCCGTATTCTTCGCACTTCTCCGCCCCTCTTTGCCCTTGTCCGCTATTCTCCGCACTTGTCCGCCCCTCTTTGCCCTTGTCCGACCCTCTTTGCCCTTGTCCGCCCCTCTTTGCCCTTGTTCCGCATTCTCCGAATTTGTCCGAACCTCTTTCCACTTATCCGCCCCTCTTTGCCCTTGTCCGCCCCTCTTTGCACTTGTCAGCCCGTCTTTGCACTTTTCCGCCCCTCTTTTCCCTTATCTGCCCCTCTTTGCACTTGTCCGCCCCTCTTTGCTTTTGTCCGCCCCCTTTGCCCTTGTCTCGTATTCTCAGCACTTCTCCGCCCCTCTTTGCTCTTGTCCGCCCCTCTATGCCCTTGTCCACCCCTCTTTGCACTTGTCCGCCCCTCTTTGCCCTTGTCAGCCTCTCTTTGCACTTGTCTGCCCCTCTTTGCGCTTGTCCGCCCCTCTGTGCCCTTGTACTCCTCTCTTTACACTTGTCCGCCCCTATTTACCCTTGTCCATCAATCTTTGACCTTGTCCCCTATTCTCCACACTTGTCCGCCCATCTCTGCCCTTGTCTGCCCCTCTTTGCCTTTGTCCGCCCCTCTTTGCCATTGTCCTGTATTCTCCGCATTTGTCTGCCCCTCTTTGCCCTTGTCCCGGGTTGTCTGCACTTGTCCGCCCCTCTTTGCACTTGTCCGCCCCTCTTTGCACTTGTCCGCACCTCTTTGCACTTGTCCGCCCCTCTTTGCACTTGTCTGCCCCGCTTTGCACTTGTCCGCCCCGCTTTGCACTTGTCCGCCCCGCTTTGCACTTGTCCCCTAGTTTCCGCCCTTATCCGCCCCCCTTTGTCCTTGTCCGCCCCTATTTGCCCTTGTCCCATATTCTCCGCACTGGTCCGCCCCTCTTTGCCTTTTCCGCCCCTCTTTGCGCTTGTCTGCACCTGTTTGCGCTTGTGCTCCCCTCTTTGCCCTTGTGCCTTCTATTTGCCCTTGTCCGCCCCTCATTGCACTTTTCCGCCCCTCTTTGCCCTTCTCCGCCCATCTTTGACCTTGTCCCTTATTGTCCGCACTTGTCATCCCCTCTTTGCCCTTGTCCGACCCTCATTGTCCGCCCTTCTTTGCCTTTGTCCCGTATTCTCCGCAGTTTTCCTCCCCTCATTGAACTTGTCCGCCCCTCTTTGCCCTTGTCCCGTATTCTCCCCACTGCTCCAAACCTCTTTGCCCTTGTCCGACCCTCTTTGCCCTTGTCCGCCCCTCTTTTCCATTGTCCGCCTCTCTTTGGTCTTGTCCCATATAATCCGCCCTTGTCCGACACTTTTTGCCCTTGTCGGCCCCTCTTTGCCCTTGTCGGCCCCTCATTGCCCTTGCCCGCCCCTCTTTGCACTTGTCCAGTATTCTCCGCACTTCTCCGAACTTCTTTCCTCTTGTCCCGTATTCTCTGCACTTCTCCGTCCCTGTTTGCTCTTGTGCGACCCTCTGTGCCCTTGTCCAACCCTCTTAGCCCTTGTCCACTCCTCTTTGCCCTTGTCCTATATTCTCCGCACTTGTCCGCCCCTCTTTACACTTGTCGGCCCCTCTTTGCCCTTGCCCGCACCTCTTTGCCCTTGTCCCGTATTCTCCGCACTTTTCCGCCCCTCTTTGACCTTGTCCGCCCCTCCTTGCCCTTGTCTGCCACTCTTTGCATTTGTCCGCCCCTCTTTGCCCTTGTCCGACCGTCTTTGAACTTGTCCGTCCCTCTTTGAACTTTTCTGCCCCTCTTTGAACTTGTCCCTTATTTTCACACTTTTCTGCCCCTCTTTTCCCTTGTCCGCCCCTCTTTGCCCTTGTCATGTATTCTCCGCACTTGTCCGCCCCTCTTTGCAATTCTCCGCCTATTTTTGCCCTTGTCCGCCCCTCTTTGCCCTTATCCCGTATTCTCCGCAATTCTCCGCCCCTCTTTGCACTTCTCCGCCCCTCTTTGCCCTTGTCTGCCCCTCTTTGTCATTGTCCGACTCTCTTTGGTCTTGTCCAATATATTCCGCACTTGTCGGCCCCTCTTTGCCCTTGTCGGCCCCTCTTTGCCCTTGTCGGACCCTCTTTGCTCTTGTCGGCACCTCTTTGCACTTGTCGCATATTCTCCACACTTGTCTGCCCCTCTTTGCCCTTGTCGGCCCCTCTTTGCCCTTGTCGGCCCCTCTTTGCTCTTGTCGGCACCTCTTTGCACTTGTCGCATATTCTCCACACTTGTCTGCCCCTCTTTGCCCTTGTACGCCCCTCTTTGCCCTTGTCCGCCCCTCTTTGCCCTTGTCCGCCCCTCTTTGCCCTTGTCCAACCCTCTTTGCCCTTGTCCGCCCCTCTTTGCACTTGTCCGACCCTCTTTGCCCTTGTCCGCCCCTCTTTGCACTTGTCAGCCCCTCTTTGCCATTGTCCGCCTCTCTTTGTTCTTGTCCCATATTCTTTGCTCTTGTCCGCACATCTTTGCCCTTGTAAAACGTATTTGCCATTGTCCGCCCCTCTTTGCCCTTTTCCGCCCCCTTTGCCCTTCTCTGCACCTCTTTGACCTTGTCCCCCCCTCCTTGCCCTAGTCCCGTTTAATCGGCACTTGTCCGCCCCTCTTTGCCCTTGTCCGCCCCTCTTTGCCCTTGTCCGCCCCTCTTTGCCCTTGTCCGCCTCTCTTTGCCTTTGTCCCGTATTCTCCGCACTTGCCCGCCGCTCTTTGCCCTTGTCCGCCTCTCTTTGCCCTTGTCCGCCCCTCTTTGCATTTCTCAACCCCTCTTTGACATCGTCCCGTGTTCTGCGCACTTGTCCGCCCCTCTTTGCCCTTGTCCGCCCCTCTTTGCATTTTTCCGCCCCTCTTTGCATTTTTCCGCCCCTCTTTGCATTTTTCCGCACCTCTTTGCCTTTTTCCGCCCCTCTTTGCCTTTTTCCGCCCCTCTTTGCCCTTGTCCGTCCCTCTTTGCCCTTGTCGGCCCCTCTTTGCCCTTCTCGGCCCCTGTTTGCCCTTGTCGGCCCCTCTTCGCCCTTGTCGGCCCCTCTTCGCCCTTGTCGGCCCCTCTTTGCCCTTGTCGGCCCCTCTTTGCCGTTGTCCCGTATTCTCCGCAGTTGTCCGCCCCTCTTTGCCCTTGTCCGCCCGTCTTTGCCCTTGTCCTCCCCTCTTTGCCCTTGTCCCGTATTCTCCGCACTTGTCCGCCCCTCTTTGAACTTGTCCGCCCCTCTTTGACCTTCTCCGCTCCTCTTTGCCCTTGTCCGATCCTCTTTGCACTTGTCCGCCCCTCTTTGTCCTTGTCAGCCCCTCTTTCCCTTGTCAGCCACTGTTTGCCATTTTCCGCCCCTTTTTGTACTTGTCCGCGTCTCTTTGCCCTTGTCCACCCCTCTTTGCCCTTGTCCGCCCCTGTTTGCCCTTGTCCACCCATCTTTGCGATTGTCCTGTATTCTCCGAACCTTTTCGCGCCTCCTTTATCTTGTCCCGGATTCTCCGCACTTCTTTGCCCCTCTTTGCTCTTTTCCGCCCCTCTTTGCCGTTGTCCGCCCCTCTTTGCACTTGTCCGCCCCGCTTTGCCCTTGTCAGACTCTCTTTGCTCTTGTCCGCCCCTCTTTGCCATTTTCCGCCTCTCGTTGCCTTGTCCGCCCCTCTTTGCCCTTGTCTGACCCTCTTTGCCCTTGTCCCGTATTCTCCGCACTTGTCCGCCCATCTCTGCACTTGTCCGCCCCCCTTTGCCCTTCTCCGCCCCTCTTTGCCCTTGTCCGCCCCTCTTTGCACTTCTCCGCACGTCTTTGCACTTTTCCGCCCCTCTTTGCCCTTGTACCAGATTCTCCGCCCTTGTCCGCCCCTCTTTGCCCTTCTCTGCTCCTCTTTGCTCTTGTCCGCCCCTCTTTGCTCTTGTCCGCCCCTCTTTGCCCTTGTCCACCCCTCCTTGCCCTTGTCCGCCTCTCTTTGCCCTTGTCCGGCCCTCTTTGCCCTTGTACCAGATTCTCCGCCCTTGTCCGCCCCTCTTTGCCCTTCTCTGCTCCTCTTTGCTCTTGTCCGCCCCTCTTTGCTCTTGTCCGCCCCTCTTTGCCCTTGTCCACCCCTCCTTGCCCTTGTCCGCCTCTCTTTGCCCTTGTCCGCCCCTCTTTGCCCTTGTCCGCCCCTCTTTGCCCTTGTCACTTATTCTCCGCACTTGTCCGCCCCTCTTTGCCCTTGTCTGCCCCTTTTTCCTCCTGTCCACCCCTTTTTGCGCTTGTCCAACCCTCTTTGCCCTTGTCCGCCCCATTTTGCCCTTGTCCATCCCTCTTTACACTTGTCCCGTATTCTACGAACTTCTCCGCCCCTCTTTGGCCTTGTCCGCCCCTCTTTGCACTTGTCAGCCCGTCTTTGCACTTTTCCGCCCCTCTTTGCCCTTGTCCGCCCCTCTTTGCCCTTGTCCACCCCTCTTTGCCTTTGTCCGCCCCTCTTTGCCATTGTCCCGTATTCTCCGCACTTGTCTACCCTCTTTCCCTTGTCGGTACTTCTTTGCCGTTGTCCACTCCTCTTTGCACTTGTCCACCCCTCTTTCCACTTGTCTGCCCCTCTTTCCCTTGTCCCGTATTCTCCGCACTTGTCCGCCCATCTCTGCCCTTGTCCGCCCATCTTTGCCCTTGTCTGCCCCTCTTTGCCCTTGTCCACACCTCTTTGCACTTGTCCGCCCCTATTTGCCCTTGTCCCATATTCTCCGCCCTTGTCCGCCCCTCTTTGCCCTTGTCCGCCCCTCTTTGCCCTTCTCCGCACGTCTTTGCACTTTTCCGCCCCTCTTTGCTCTTGTCCGCCCCTCGTTGCTCTTGTCCGCCACTCGTTGCCCTTGTCCGCCCCTCTTTGCCCTTGTCCGCCCCTCTTTGCCCTTGTCCGCCCCTCTTTGCCCTTGTCCGCCCCTCTTTGCCCTTGTCACTTATTCTCCGCACTTGTCCGCCCCTCTTTGCCCTTGTGTGCCCCTCTTTCCTCCTGTCCACCCCTCTTTGCACTTGTCCAACCCTCTTTGCCCTTGTCCGCCCCATTTTGCCCTTGACCATCCCTCTTTACACTTGTCCCATATTCTACGTACTTCTCCGCCCCTCTTTGCCCTTGTCCGCCCCTCTTTGCCCTTGTCCGCCCCTCTTTGCCCTTGTCCGCCCCTCTTTGACCTTGTCAAACCCTCTTTGCACTTGTCCCGTGTTCTTCGCACTTCTCCGCCCCTCTTTGCCCTTGTCCGCTATTCTCCGCACTTGTCCGCCCCTCTTTGCCCTTGTCCGACCCTCTTTGCCCTTGTCCGCCCCTCTTTGCCCTTGTTCCGCATTCTCCGAATTTGTCCGAACCTCTTTCCACTTATCCACCCCTCTTTGCCCTTGTCCGCCCCGCTTTGCACTTGTCAGCCCGTCTTTGCACTTTTCCGCCCCTCTTTGCCCTTATCTGCCCCTCTTTGCACTTGTCCGCCCCTCTTTGCTTTTGTCCGCCCCCTTTGCCCTTGTCCCGTATTCTCAGCACTTCTCCGCCCCTCTTTGCTCTTGTCCGCCCCTCTATGCCATTGTCCGCCCCTCTTTGCCCTTGTCAGCCTCTCTTTGCACTTGTCTGCCCCTCTTTGCGCTTGTCCGCCCCTCTGTGCCCTTGTACTCCTCTCTTTACACTTGTCCGCCCCTATTTACCCTTGTCCATCAATCTTTGACCTTGTCCCCTATTCTCCACACTTGTCCGCCCATCTCTGCCCTTGTCTGCCCCTCTTTGCCTTTGTCCGCCCCTCTTTGCCATTGTCCTGTATTCTCCGCATTTGTCTGCCCCTCTTTGCCCTTGTCCCGGGTTGTCTGCACTTGTCCGCCCCTCTTTGCACTTGTCCGCCCCTCTTTGCACTTGTCCGCCCCTCTTTGCACTTGTCTGCCCCGCTTTGCACTTGTCCGCCCCGCTTTGCACTTGTCCGCCCCGCTTTGCACTTGTCCCCTATTTTCCGCCCTTATCCGCCCCCCTTTGTCCTTGTCCGCCCCTATTTGCCCTTGTCCCATATTCTCCGCACTGGTCCGCCCCTCTTTGCCTTTTCCGCCCCTCTTTGCGCTTGTCTGCACCTCTTTGCGCTTGTGCTCCCCTCTTTGCCCTTGTGCCTTCTATTTGCCCTTGTCCGCCCCTCATTGCACTTTTCTGCACCTCTTTGCCCTTGTCCCATATTCTCCGCAATTCTAAGACACTCTTTCCCCTTGTCCCGTATTTTCCGCACTTCTAAGCCACTCTTTCTCCTTGTCCCTTAATCTCTGCGCTTCTACGCCCCTCTTTGCCCATGTCCGCCCATCTTTGTCCTTGTGTGCCCCTCTTTGCCTTCTCCGCCCCTCTTTGCCCTTGTACGCCCCTCTTTGCCCTTGTACGCCCCTCTTTGCCCTTGTACGCCCCTCTTTGCCCTTGTACGCCCCTCTTTGCCCTCGTCCGACCCTCTTTGCCCTCGTCCGCCCCTCTTTGCCCTCGTCCGCCCCTCTTTGCCCTTGTCTGCCCCTCTTTGCCCTTGTCCGCCCCTCTTTGCCCTTGTCCGCCCCTCTTTGCCCTTGTCCGCCCCTCTTTGCCCTTGTCCGCCCCTCTTTGCCCTTGTCCCCCCCTCTTCGCCCTTGTGCGCCTTTCTTTGCCCTTTTCCGCCCCTCTTTGCCCTTTTCCGCCCCTCTTTGCCCTTGTCCCGTATTCTCCGCACTTGTCCGCCCATCTCTGCACTTGTCCGCCCCCCTTTGCCCTTCTCCGCCCCTCTTTGCCCTTGTCCGCCCCTCTTTGCACTTCTCCGCACGTCTTTGCACTTTTCCGCCCCTCTTTGCCCTTGTACCAGATTCTCCGCCCTTGTCCGCCCCTCTTTGCCCTTCTCTGCTCCTCTTTGCTCTTGTCCGCCCCTCTTTGCTCTTGTCCGCCCCTCTTTGCCCTTGTCCACCCCTCCTTGCCCTTGTCCGCCTCTCTTTGCCCTTGTCCGGCCCTCTTTGCCCTTGTACCAGATTCTCCGCCCTTGTCCGCCCCTCTTTGCCCTTCTCTGCTCCTCTTTGCTCTTGTCCGCCCCTCTTTGCTCTTGTCCGCCCCTCTTTGCCCTTGTCCACCCCTCCTTGCCCTTGTCCGCCTCTCTTTGCCCTTGTCCGCCCCTCTTTGCCCTTGTCCGCCCCTCTTTGCCCTTGTCACTTATTCTCCGCACTTGTCCGCCCCTCTTTGCCCTTGTCTGCCCCTTTTTCCTCCTGTCCACCCCTTTTTGCGCTTGTCCAACCCTCTTTGCCCTTGTCCGCCCCATTTTGCCCTTGTCCATCCCTCTTTACACTTGTCCCGTATTCTACGAACTTCTCCGCCCCTCTTTGGCCTTGTCCGCCCCTCTTTGCACTTGTCAGCCCGTCTTTGCACTTTTCCGCCCCTCTTTGCCCTTGTCCGCCCCTCTTTGCCCTTGTCCACCCCTCTTTGCCTTTGTCCGCCCCTCTTTGCCATTGTCCCGTATTCTCCGCACTTGTCTACCCTCTTTCCCTTGTCGGTACTTCTTTGCCGTTGTCCACTCCTCTTTGCACTTGTCCACCCCTCTTTCCACTTGTCTGCCCCTCTTTCCCTTGTCCCGTATTCTCCGCACTTGTCCGCCCATCTCTGCCCTTGTCCGCCCATCTTTGCCCTTGTCTGCCCCTCTTTGCCCTTGTCCACACCTCTTTGCACTTGTCCGCCCCTATTTGCCCTTGTCCCATATTCTCCGCCCTTGTCCGCCCCTCTTTGCCCTTGTCCGCCCCTCTTTGCCCTTCTCCGCACGTCTTTGCACTTTTCCGCCCCTCTTTGCTCTTGTCCGCCCCTCGTTGCTCTTGTCCGCCACTCGTTGCCCTTGTCCGCCCCTCTTTGCCCTTGTCCGCCCCTCTTTGCCCTTGTCCGCCCCTCTTTGCCCTTGTCCGCCCCTCTTTGCCCTTGTCACTTATTCTCCGCACTTGTCCGCCCCTCTTTGCCCTTGTGTGCCCCTCTTTCCTCCTGTCCACCCCTCTTTGCACTTGTCCAACCCTCTTTGCCCTTGTCCGCCCCATTTTGCCCTTGACCATCCCTCTTTACACTTGTCCCATATTCTACGTACTTCTCCGCCCCTCTTTGCCCTTGTCCGCCCCTCTTTGCCCTTGTCCGCCCCTCTTTGCCCTTGTCCGCCCCTCTTTGACCTTGTCAAACCCTCTTTGCACTTGTCCCGTGTTCTTCGCACTTCTCCGCCCCTCTTTGCCCTTGTCCGCTATTCTCCGCACTTGTCCGCCCCTCTTTGCCCTTGTCCGACCCTCTTTGCCCTTGTCCGCCCCTCTTTGCCCTTGTTCCGCATTCTCCGAATTTGTCCGAACCTCTTTCCACTTATCCACCCCTCTTTGCCCTTGTCCGCCCCTCTTTGCACTTGTCAGCCCGTCTTTGCACTTTTCCGCCCCTCTTTGCCCTTATCTGCCCCTCTTTGCACTTGTCCGCCCCTCTTTGCTTTTGTCCGCCCCCTTTGCCCTTGTCCCGTATTCTCAGCACTTCTCCGCCCCTCTTTGCTCTTGTCCGCCCCTCTATGCCATTGTCCGCCCCTCTTTGCCCTTGTCAGCCTCTCTTTGCACTTGTCTGCCCCTCTTTGCGCTTGTCCGCCCCTCTGTGCCCTTGTACTCCTCTCTTTACACTTGTCCGCGCCTATTTACCCTTGTCCATCAATCTTTGACCTTGTCCCCTATTCTCCACACTTGTCCGCCCATCTCTGCCCTTGTCTGCCCCTCTTTGCCTTTGTCCGCCCCTCTTTGCCATTGTCCTGTATTCTCCGCATTTGTCTGCCCCTCTTTGCCCTTGTCCCGGGTTGTCTGCACTTGTCCGCCCCTCTTTGCACTTGTCCGCCCCTCTTTGCACTTGTCCGCCCCTCTTTGCACTTGTCTGCCCCGCTTTGCACTTGTCCGCCCCGCTTTGCACTTGTCCGCCCCGCTTTGCACTTGTCCCCTATTTTCCGCCCTTATCCGCCCCCCTTTGTCCTTGTCCGCCCCTATTTGCCCTTGTCCCATATTCTCCGCACTGGTCCGCCCCTCTTTGCCTTTTCCGCCCCTCTTTGCGCTTGTCTGCACCTCTTTGCGCTTGTGCTCCCCTCTTTGCCCTTGTGCCTTCTATTTGCCCTTGTCCGCCCCTCATTGCACTTTTCTGCACCTCTTTGCCCTTGTCCCATATTCTCCGCAATTCTAAGACACTCTTTCCCCTTGTCCCGTATTTTCCGCACTTCTAAGCCACTCTTTCTCCTTGTCCCTTAATCTCTGCGCTTCTACGCCCCTCTTTGCCCATGTCCGCCCATCTTTGTCCTTGTGTGCCCCTCTTTGCCTTCTCCGCCCCTCTTTGCCCTTGTACGCCCCTCTTTGCCCTTGTACGCCCCTCTTTGCCCTTGTACGCCCCTCTTTGCCCTCGTCCGACCCTCTTTGCCCTCGTCCGCCCCTCTTTGCCCTCGTCCGCCCCTCTTTGCCCTTGTCTGCCCCTCTTTGCCCTTGTCCGCCCCTCTTTGCCCTTGTCCGCCCCTCTTTGCCCTTGTCCGCCCCTCTTTGCCCTTGTCCGCCCCTCTTTGCCCTTGTCCCCCCCTCTTCGCCCTTGTGCGCCTTTCTTTGCCCTTTTCCGCCCCTCTTTGCCCTTCTCCGCCCATCTTTGACCTTGTCCCTTATTGTCCGCACTTGTCATCCCCTCTTTGCCCTTGTCCGACCCTCCTTGTCCGCCCGTCTTTGCCTTTGTCCGCCCCCTCTTTGCCTTTGTCCCGTATTCTCCGCAGTTTTCCTCCCCTCATTGAACTTGTCCGCCCCTCTTTGCCCTTGTCCCGTATTCTCCCCACTGCTCCAAACCTCTTTGCACTTGTCCGACCCTCTTTGCCCTTGTCCGCCCCTCTTTTCCATTGTCCGCCTCTCTTTGGTCTTGTCCCATATAATCCGCCCTTGTCCGACACTTTTTGCCCTTGTCGGCCCCTCTTTGCCCTTGTCAGCCCCTCATTGCCCTTACCCGCACCTCTTTGCTCTTGTCCAGTATTCTCCGCACTTCTCCGAACTTCTTTCCTCTTGTCCCGTATTCTCTGCACTTCTCCGTCCCTGTTTGCTCTTGTGCGACCCTCTGTGCCCTTGTCCAACCCTCTTAGCCCTTGTCCACTCCTCTTTGCCCTTGTCCTATATTCTCCGCACTTGTCCGCCCCTCTTTACACTTGTCGGCCCCTCTTTGCCCTTGCCCGCACCTCTTTGAACTTGTCCGCCCCTATTTGCCCTTGTCCGCCCCTCTTTGCCATTGTCCTGTATTCTCCGCATTTGTCCGCCCCCTTTGCACTTGTACGCCCCTCTTTCCCCTTGTCCGCCCATCTTTGCCCTTGTCCGCCCCTCTTTGCCTTTGTCCGCCCCTCTTATCCCTTGTCCGCCCCTCTTTGCCTTTGTCCGCCCCTCTTTTCCCTTGTCCCTTATTCTCTGCCCTTGTCCGCTCCTCCTTGCCCTTGTACCGTATTCTCCGCACTTGTCCACCCCTCTTTGCCCTTGTCCTCCCCTCCTTGCGCTAGTCCGCCCCTCTTTGCAATTATCCGCCCCTATTTTCCCTTGTCCCGTATTCTCCGCACTTCTCCGCCACTCTTTGCCCTTGTCCGCCCCTCTTTGCCTTGTCCCGTATTCTCCGAACTTGTCCGAACCTCTTTCCACTTATCCGCCCCTCTTTGCACTTGTCCGCCCCTCTTTGTCCTTTTCGGCCCCTCTTTGCGCTTTTCCGCCCCGCTATGCCCTTGTCCACACTTCTTTGACCTTTTCCGCCCCTCTTTGCCCTTGTCCCATATTCTCCGCACTTGTCCGCCCATCTTTGCCCTTGTCCGCCCCTCTTTGCCCTTGTCCCTTATTCTCTGCCCTTGTCCGCTCCTCCTTACTCTTGTACCGTATTCTCCGCACTTGTCCGCCCCTCTTTGCCCTTGTCCGCCCCTCTTTGCCCTTGTCCGCCCCTCTTTGCCCTTGTCCGCCCCTCTTTACCCTTGTCCGCCCCTCTTTGCTCTTGTCCCGCATTCTCCGAACTTGTCCGAGCCTCTTTCTACTTATCCGCCCCTCTTTGCCCTTATCCGCCCCTCTTTGCCCTTGTCCGACCCTCTTTGCCCTTGTCCCGTATTCTCCGCCCTGGTCCGCCCCTCTTTGCCCTTATCCGCCCCTCTTTACACTTGTCCGCCCCTCTTTGCTTTTGTCCGCCTCTCTTTGCCCTTGTCCCGTATTCTCCGCACTTCTGCGCCCCTCTTTGCACTTGTCATCCCCTCTTTGCACTTGTCATCCCCTCTTTGCCCTTGTCCGCCCCTCTTTGCCCTTGTCCACCCCTATTTGCCATTGTCTGACCCTTTTTGCCATTGTCTGACAATCTTTGCACTTGTCCGCCCCTCTTTCACTTGACCGCCCATCTTTGCCTTTTTCCGCCCCTTTTTTCCCTTGTCCCGTATTGTCCGCACTTGTCTGCCCTCTTTCCCTTGTCGGTACTTCTTTGCCGTTGTCCACTCCTCTTTGCACTTGTCCACCCCTCTTTCCACTTGTCTGCCCCTCTTTCCCCTTGTCCCGTATTCTCCGCACTTGTCCGCCCATCTTTGCCCTTGTCCGCCCATCTTTGCCCTTGTCCGCCCATCTTTGCCCTTGTCTGCCCCTCTTTGCCCTTGTCCACACCTCTTTGCACTTGTCCGCCCCTATTTGCCCTTGTCCCATATTCTCCGCCCTTGTCCGCCCCTCTTTGCCCTTGTCCGCCCCTCTTTGCCCTTCTCCGCACGTCTTTGCACTTTTCCGCCCCTCTTTGCCCTTGTACCAGATTCTCCGCCCTTGTCCGCACCTCTTTGCCCTTCTCTGCTCCTTTTTGCTCTTGTCCGCCCGTCGTTGCTCTTGTCCGCCCCTCGTTGCCCTTGTCCGCCCCTCTTTGTCCTTGTCCTCCCCTCTTTGCCCTTGTCCGCCCCTCTTTGCCCTTGTCACTTATTCTCCGCACTTGTCCTCCCCTCTTTGCCCTTGTGTGCCCCTCTTTCATCCTGTCCACCCCTCTTTGCCCTTGTCCGCCCCTCTTTGCCCTTGTCCGCCCCTCTTTGCCCTTGTCCGCCCCTCTTTGCCCTTGTCCGCCCCTCTTTGACCTTGTCAAACCCTCTTTGCCCTTGTCCCGTATTCTTCGCACTTCTCCGCCCCTCTTTGCCCTTGTTCGCTATTCTCCGCCCTTGTCCTCCCCTCTTTGCCCTTGTCCGACCCTCTTTCACTTGACCGCCCATCTTTGCCTTTTTCCGCCCCTTTTTTCCCTTGTCCCGTATTGTCCGCACTTGTCTGCCCTCTTTCCCTTGTCGGTACTTCTTTGCCGTTGTCCACTCCTCTTTGCACTTGTCCACCCCTCTTTCCACTTGTCTGCCCCTCTTTGCCCTTGTCCCGTATTCTCCGCACTTGTCCGCCCATCTTTGCCCTTGTCCGCCCATCTTTGCCCTTGTCCGCCCATCTTTGCCCTTGTCTGCCCCTCTTTGCCCTTGTCCACTCCTCTTTGCACTTGTCCGCCCCTATTTGCCCTTGTCCCATATTCTCCGCCCTTGTCCGCCCCTCTTTGCCCTTGTCCGCCCCTCTTTGCCCTTCTCCGCACGTCTTTGCACTTTTCCGCCCCTCTTTGCCCTTGTACCAGATTCTCCGCCCTTGTCCGCACCTCTTTGCCCTTCTCTGCTCCTCTTTGCTCTTGTCCGCCCCTCGTTGCTCTTGTCCGCCCCTCGTTGCCCTTGTCCGCCCCTCTTTGCCCTTGTCCCTTATTCTCTGCCCTTGTCCGCTCCTCCTTACTCTTGTACCGTATTCTCCGCACTTGTCCGCCCCTCTTTGCCCTTGTCCGCCCCTCTTTGCCCTTGTCCGCCCCTCTTTGCCCTTGTCCGCCCCTCTTTACCCTTGTCCGCCCCTCTTTGCTCTTGTCCCGCATTCTCCGAACTTGTCCGAGCCTCTTTCTACTTATCCGCCCCTCTTTGCCCTTATCCGCCCCTCTTTGCCCTTGTCCGACCCTCTTTGCCCTTGTCCCGTATTCTCCGCCCTGGTCCGCCCCTCTTTGCCCTTATCCGCCCCTCTTTGCACTTGTCTGCCCCTCTTTGCTGGTTTCCGCCCCTATTTGCCCTTGTCCCGTATTCTCTGCACTTGTCCCCTCCTCTTTGCCCTTTTCCGCGCCCCTTCGCCCTTGTCCACAAATCTTTGCCCTTGTCCCCTATTCTCCGCATTTGTCCGCCCCTCTTTACACTTTTCCGACCCTCTTTTCCCTTGTCCGCGCCTCCTTGGTCTTTTCCCTTATTCTCAGCACTTGTCCGAACGTCTTTGCCCTTGTCCGACCCTCCTTGCCCTTGTCCACCCCTCTTTACTTTTGTCCGCCCCTCTTTGCCCTTGTCCGCCCCTCTTTGCCCTTGTCCGCCTCTCTTTGCCCTTGTCCGCCTCTCTTTGCCCTTGTCCGCCTCTCTTTGCCCTTGTCCGCCTCTCTTTGCCCTTGTCCGCCTCTCTTTGCCCTTGTCCGCCTCTCTTTGCCCTTGTCCGCCTCTCTTTGCCCTTGTCCGCCTCTCTTTGCCCTCGTCCCCACTTCTTTGTACTTGTCCGCACCACTGTGCCCTTGTCCCATATTCTCTGCTCTTCTCCGTCCCTCTTTGCCCTAGTCCCGTATTCTCCGCACTTGTCCACCCCTCTTTGCCCTTTTCCGACCCTCTTTGCACTTGTCCAAGCCTCTTTGCTCTTTTCCCGTATTCTCCGCACTTGTCTGCTCCTCTTTGCCCTTTTCAGCCCCTCTTTGCACTTGTCCACCCCTCTTTGCCCTTGTCCCGTATTCTCCGCTCTTGTCCGCCCCTCTTTGCCCTTGTCCGCCCCTCTTTGCCCTTGTCCGCCCCTCTTTGCCCTTGTCCGCCCCTCTTTGCCCTTGTCCGCCCCTCTTTGCCCTTGTCCGCCCCTCTTTGCCCTTGTCCGCCCCTCTTTGCCCTTGTCCGCCCCTCTTTGCCCTTGTCCGCCCCTCTTTGCCCTTGTCCGCCCCTCTTTGCCATTGTCTGCCCCTTCTTTTCCCTTGTCCGTCCCTCTTTGCCCTTGTCTGCCCTTCTTTGCCCTTGTCCGCCCTTCTTTGCCCTTGTCCGCCCCTCTGTGCCCTTGTCCCGTATTTTCTGTCCTTCTATGCCCCTCCTTGCCTTTGTCCCGTATTCTCCACACCTATCAGCCCCTTTTTGCACTTATCCACCCCTCTTTGCCCTTGTCCACCCCTCTTTGCTCTTGTCCCGTATTCTCCGCACTTGTCCGCCTCTCTTTTCACTTGTCCGTCCCTCTTTGCCCTTGTCCCGTATTCTCCGCACTTGTCCGCCCATCTTTGACCTTGTCCGACACTCTTTGATCTTGTCCACCACCTTTGACCTTGTCCGACCCTTTTTGCCTTTCGCTGTCCCTCTTTGTCCTTGTCCCGTATTCTCCGCACCTCTCCGACCCTCTTTGCACTTGTCCGACCCTCTTTGCCCTTGTCCCATATTCTCCGCACTTGTCCGCTCCTCTTTGCACTTGTCTGCCCCTCTTTGCTGTTTTCCGCCCCTATTTGCCCTTGTCCCGTATTCTCCGCACTTGTCCACTCCTCTTTGCCCTTGTCCGCCCCTTTTTGTCCTTTTCCGCGCCTCTTTGCCCTTGTCCACAAATCTTTGCCCTTGTCCCCTATTCTCAGCATTTGTCCGCCCCTCTTTACACTTTTCCGACCCTCTTTTCCCTTGTCCGCCCCTCCTTGCTCTTGTCCCTTATTCTCAGCACTTGTCCGACCCTCCTTGCCCTTGTCCACCCCTCTTTGCCCTTGTCCGCCCCTCTTTGCCCTTGTCCGCCCCTCTTTGCCCTTGTCCGCCCCTCTTTGCCCTTGTCCGCCCCTCTTTGCCCTTGTCCGCCCCTCTTTGCCCTTGTCCGCCCCACTTTGCCCTTGTCCGCCTCTCTTTGCCCTTGTCCGCCTCTCTTTGCCCTTGTCCGCCTCTCTTTGCCCTTGTCCGCCTCTCTTTGCCCTTGTCCGCCTCTCTTTGCCCTTGTCCGCCTCTCTTTGCCCTTGTCCGCCTCTCTTTGGCCTCGTCCCCACTTCTTTTTCCTTGTCCGCACCTCTGTGCCCTTGTCCCATATTCTCTGCTCTTCTCCGTCCCTCTTTGCCCTAGTCTCGTATTCTCCGCACTTGTCCGCCCCTCTTTGCCCTTTTCCGACCCTTTTTGCACTTGTCCACGCCTCTTTGCACTTTTCCCTTATTCTCCGCACTTGTCTGCTCCTCTTTGCCCTTTTCAGCCCCTCTTTGCACTTGTCCACCCCTCTTTGCCCTTGTCCCGTATTCTCCGCAATTGTCCGCCCCTCTTTGCCCTTGTCCGCCCCTCTTTGCACTTTTCCCGTATTCTCCGCACTCGTCCGATCGTCTTTGCCATTGTCCGCCCCTCTTTGCCCTTGTCCGCCCATCTTTGCAGTTCTCCAACCCTCTTTGAACTTGTCCGTCCGTATTTGCACTTGTCAACCCGTCTTTGCCCTTGTCCGGTATTCTCCGCCCCTCTTTGCCCTTGTCCGCCCCTCTTTGCCCTTGTCCGCCCCTCTTTGCCCTTGTCCGCCCCTTTTTGCCCTTGTCCGCTCAAATTTGCATTCGTCCGGTGTTCTCCGCATTTCTCCGCCCCTCTTTGCCCTTGTCCGCCCCTCTTTGCCCTTGTCCGCCCCTCTTTGCCCTTGTCCGCCCCTCTTTGCCCTTGTCCGCCCCTCTTTGCCATTTTCCGCCCCTCTTTGCCCTTGTCCGGTATTCTCCGCATTTCTGCATCCCTCTTTGCCATTGTCCGCCCTTCTTTGCACTTGTTAACCGTCTTTTTTCTTGTCCGCCCCTCTTTGCCCTTGTGCGCCGCTCTTTGCCCTTGTCCGCCCCTCTTTGCCCTTGTCCCGTGTTCTCCTCACTTGTCCGACCCTCTTTGCGTTTGTCCGCCCCTCTTTGCCCTTGTGCCATATTCTCCGCACTTCTCCGACCCTCTTTGCCCCTGTCCTGTATTCTCCGCCCTTCTCCGCCCCTCTTTGCACTTGTCTGCCCCTCTTTGCCCTTGTCTGACCCTCTTTGACTTTGTCCGCCCCTCTTAGCCCTTGTCACATATTCTCCGCACTTCTCCGCACCTCTTTGCACTTGGCCCGTATTCACCGCACTTCTCCGCCCCTCTTTGCCCTTGTCAGGCCCTATTTGGCCTTGTCTGCCCCTCTTTGAACTTGTCGGTCCCTTTTGCCCTTGTCCGCCCCTCTTGTCCCTTGTCTGCCCCTCTTAGACCCTGTCCGCCCCTCTTTGTCCTTGTCCCGTATTTTCCGCAATTCTCCGCCCCTCTTTGATCTTGTCTGCCCTTATTTGCCCTTGTCCGCCCCTCTTGCCCTTGTCCGACCCTCTTTGAGCTTGTCCGCCCCTCTTTGCCCTTTTCCGACCCTCTTTGCCCTTGTCCGCCCCTCTTTGACCCTGTCCCGTATTCTCCGCAGTTCTCCGCCCCTCTTGCCCTTGTCCGACCCTCTTTGAGCTTGTCCGCCCCTCTTCGCACTTGTCGGCCCCTCTTAGCCCTTGTCCGCTACTCTTAGCCCTTGTCCGACCCCCTTAGCCCTTGTCCGCCCCCCTTAGCCCTTGTCCGCCCCTCTTAGCCCTTGTCCGACCCTCTTAGCCCTTGTCCGACCCTCTTTGCCCTTGTCCGACCCTCTTTGCCCTTGTCCGACCCTCTTTGCCCTTGTCCCGTTTTCTCCGCAGTTCTACGCCTCTCTTTGTCCCTGTCCGACCCTCTTTGCCCTTGTCCTCCCCTCTTTCCCCTTGTCCACCCCTCTTTGCCCTTGTCCGACCCTCTTTGCACTTGTCCGCCCCCTCTTGCGCTTCTCCGACCCTCTTTGCCCTTGTCCACCCTTCTTTGCCCCTGTCCCGTATTCTCCGCTGTTCTCCGACCCTCTTTGTCCCTTTCCGCCCCTCTTTGCACTTGTCCACCCCTCTTTGCCCTTGTCCCGTATTCTCCGCACTTCTCCGCACCTCTTTGCAGTTTTCCCGTATTCTCCGCACTTCTCCGCCCCTATTTGCCCTTGTCACATCCTCTTTGCCCTTGTCACCTCCTCTTTGCCCTTGTCCGCCCCTCTTTGCCCTTGTCTGCCACTTTATGACCTTGTCTGTCCCTTTTCCCCTTGTCCACCCCTCTTTGCCCTTGTCCGCCCCTCTTTGCCCTTGTCCCCTATTCTCCGCACTTGTCCGCCCCTCTTTGCCTTTCTCCGCCCCTCTTTGCCTTTCTCCGCCCCTCTTTGCAATTGTCCGCCACTCTTTGCACTTGTCCGCACCTCTTTGCCCTTTTCCGGTATTCTACGCGCTTGTCCGCCCCTCTTTGCCCTTGTCCGCCTCTCTTTGCCCTTGTCCCGTATTCTCTGCCCTTGTCCAACCCTCTTTACACTTGTCCGCCCCTCTTTGCCCTTGTCCGCGCCTCTTTGCCCTTGTCCGCCCCTCTTTGCCCTTGTCCGCCCCTCTTTGCCCTTGTCCGCCCCTCTTTGCCCTTGTCCGCCCCTCTTTGCCCTTGTCCGCCCCTCTTTGCCCTTGTCCGCCCCTCTTTGCCCTTGTCCGCCTCTCTTTGCTCTTGTCCGCCCCTCTTTGCTCTTGTCCGCCCCCTTTGCCCTTTTCCGTCCCTCTTTGCCATTGTCTGCCCTTCTTTGCCCTTGTCTGCCCTTGTCCGCCCCTCTGTGCCCTTGTCCCATATTTTCTGTCCTTCTATGCCCCTCCTTGCCGTTGTCCCGTATTCTCCACACCTATCAGCCCCTTTTTGCACTTCTCCGCCCCTCTTTGCCCTTGTCCACCCCTCTTTGCTCTTGTCCCGTATTCTCCGCACTTGTCCGCCTCTCTTTTCCCTTGTCCGTCCCTCTTTGCCCTTGTCCCGTATTCTCCGCACTTGTCCGCCCATCTTTGACCTTGTCCGACACTCTTTTATCTTGTCCACCACCTTTGACCTTGTCCGACCATTTTTGCCCTTCGCTGTCCCTCTTTGTCCTTGTCCCGTATTCTCCGCACCTCTCCGACCCTCTTTGCACTTGTCCGACACTCTTTGCACTTGTCCGCCCCTCTTTGCCCTTGTCCCATATTCTCCGCACTTGTCCGCTCCTCTTTGCACTTGTCTGCCCCTCTTTGCTGTTTTCCGCCCCTATTTGCCCTTGTCCCATATTCTCCGCACTTGTCCGCCCCTTTTTGTCCTTTTCCGCGCCTCTTTGCTCTTGTCCACAAATCTTTGCCCTTGTCCCCTATTCTCAGCATTTGTCCGCCCCTCTTTACAATTTTCCGCCCCTCTTTTCCCTTGTCCGCCCCTCCTTGCTCTTGTCCCTTATTCTCAGCACTTGTCCGCCCCTCCTTGCCCTTGTCGAACCCTCTTTACTTTTGTCCGCCCCTCTTTGCCCTTGTCCGCCCCTCTTTGCCCTTGTCCGCCCCTCTTTGCCCTTGTCCGCCCCTCTTTGCCCTTGTCCGCCCCTCTTTGCCCTTGTCCGCCCCTCTTTGCCCTTGACCGCCCCCTTTGCCCTTGTCCGCCCCTCTTTGCCCTTGTCCGCCCCTCTTTGCCCTTGTCCGCCCCTCTTTGCCCTTGTCCGCCCCTCTTTGCCCTTGTCCGCCCCTCTTTGCCCTTCTCCCCTATTCTCCGAACTTGTCCGCCCCTCTTTGCACTTGTCCGCCCCTCTTTGCCCTTGTCCGCCCCTCTTTGCCCTTGTCCGCCCCTCTTTGCCCTTTTCCATCCCTCTTTGCCCTTGTCCGCCCCTCTTTGCCCTTGTCCGCCCCTCTTTGCCCTTGTCCGCCCCTCTTTGCCCTTTTCCGCCCCTCTTTGCCCTTTTCCGCCCCTCTTTGCCCTTGTCCGCCCCTCTTTGCCCTTCTCCCCTATTCTCCGAACTTGTCCGCCCCTCTTTGCACTTGTCCGCCCCTCTTTGCACTTGTCCGCCCCTCTTTGCACTTGTCAGCCCCTCTTTGCACTTGTCTGCCTCTCTTTCCCCTTGTCCCGTGTTCTCCACACTTCTCCACCCATCTTTGCTTTTGTCCGCCCCTCTTTGCCCTTCTCCGCCCCCTCTTTGCTCTTGTCCCTTATTCTCCGCTCTTGTCCGCCCCCCTTTGCTCTTGTCCGCCCCCCTTTGCTCTTGTCCGCCCCCCTTTGCTCTTGTCCGCCCCTCTTTGCTCTTGTCAGCCCCCTTTGCCCTTGTCCGTCCCTCTTTGCCCTTGTCTGCCCTTCTTTGCCCTTGTCCGCCCCTCTGTGCCCTTGTCCCGTATTTTCTGTCCTTCTATGCCCCTCCTTGCCGTTGTCCCGTATTCTCCACACCTATCAGCCCCTTTTTGCACTTATCCGCCCCTCTTTGCCCTTGTCCACCCCTCTTTGCTCTTGTCCCGTATTCTCCGCACTTGTCCGCCCATCTTTGCCCTTGTCCGCCCATCTTTGCCCTTGTCCGCCCATCTTTGCCCTTGTCTGCCCATCTTTGCCCTTGTCTGCCCCTCTTTGCACTTGTCCGCCCCTCTTTGCCCTTGTCCGCCCCTCTTTGACCTTGTCAAACCCTCTTTGCCCTTGTCCCGTATTCTTCGCACTTCTCCGCCCCTCTTTGCCCTTGTTCGCTATTCTCCGCCCTTGTCCGCCCCTCTTTGCCCTTGTCCGACCCTCTTTGCCCTTGTTCGCCCCTCTTTGCCCTTGTTCCGCATTCTCCGAATTTGTCCGAACCTCTTTCCACTTATCCGCCCCTCTTTGCCCTTGTCCGCCCCTCTTTGCACTTGTCAGCCCGTCTTTGCACTTTTCCGCCCCTCTTTGCCCTTATCTGCCCCTCTTTGCACTTGTCCGCCCCTCTTTGCTTTTGTCCGCCCCCTTTGCCCTTGTCCCGTATTCTCAGCACCTCTCCGCCCCTCTTTGCTCTTGTCCGCCCCTCTATGCCATTGTCCACCCCTCTTTGCACTTGTCCGCCCCTCTTTGCCCTTGTCAGCCTCTCTTTGCACTTGTCTGCCCCTCTTTGCGCTTGTCCGCCCCTCTGTGCCCTTGTACTCCTCTCTTTACACTTGTCCGCCCCTATTTACCCTTGTCCATCAATCTTTGACCTTGTCCCCTATTCTCCACACTTGTCCGCCCATCTCTGCCCTTGTCTGCCCCTCTTTGCCTTTGTCCGCCCCTCTTTGCCATTGTCCTGTATTCTCCGCATTTGTCTGCCCCTCTTTGCCCTTGTCCCGGGTTGTCTGCACTTGTCCGCCCCTCTTTGCACTTGTCCGCCCCGCTTTGCACTTGTCCGCCCCGCTTTGCACTTGTCCGCCCCGCTTTGCACTTGTCCGCCCCGCTTTGCACTTGTCCCCTATTTTCCGCCCTTATCCGCCCCCCTTTGTCCTTGTCCGCCCCTATTTGCCCTTGTCCCATATTCTCCGCACTGGTCCGCCCCTCTTTGCCTTTTCCGCCCCTCTTTGCGCTTGTCTGCACCTCTTTGCGCTTGTGCTCCCCTCTTTGCCCTTGTGCCTTCTATTTGCCCTTGTCCGCCCCTCATTGCACTTTTCTGCACCTCTTTGCCCTTGTCCCATATTCTCCGCAATTCTAAGACACTCTTTCCCCTTGTCCCGTATTTTCCGCACTTCTAAGCCACTCTTTCTCCTTGTCCCTTAATCTCTGCGCTTCTACGCCCCTCTTTGCCCATGTCCGCCCCTCTTTGGCCTTGTGTGCCCCTCTTTGCCTTCTCCGCCCCTCTTTGCCCTTGTACGCCCCTCTTTGCCCTCGTCCGCCCCTCTTTGCCCTCGTCCGCCCCTCTTTGCCCTTGTCCGCCCCTCTTTGCCCTTGTCCGCCCCTCTTTGCCCTTGTCCCTTATTCTCTGCCCTTGTCCGCTCCTCCTTACTCTTGTACCGTATTCTCCGCACTTGTCCGCCCCTCTTTGCCCTTGTCCGCCCCTCTTTGCCCTTGTCCGCCCCTCTTTGCCCTCGTCCGCCCCTCTTTGCCCTTGTCCGCCCCTCTTTGCCCTTGTCCCTTTTTCTCTGCCCTTGTCCGCTCCTCCTTACTCTTGTACCGTATTCTCCGCACTTGTCCGCCCCTCTTTGCCCTTGTCCGCCCCTCTTTGCCCTTGTCCGCCCCTCTTTGCCCTTGTCCGCCCCTCTTTGCCCTTGTCCGCCCCTCTTTACCCTTGTCCGCCCCTCTTTGCTCTTGTCCCGCATTCTCCGAACTTGTCCGAGCCTCTTTCTACTTATCCGCCCCTCTTTGCCCTTATCCGCCCCTCTTTGCCCTTGTCCGACCCTCTTTGCTTTTGTCCGCCTCTCTTTGCCCTTGTCCCGTATTCTCCGCACTTCTGCGCCCCTCTTTGCACTTGTCATCCCCTCTTTGCACTTGTCATCCCCTCTTTGCCCTTGTCCGCCCCTCTTTGCCCTTGTCCACCCCTATTTGCCATTGTCTGACCCTTTTTGCCATTGTCTGACCATCTTTGCACTTGTCCGCCCCTCTTTCACTTGACCGCCCATCTTTGCCTTTTTCCGCCCCTTTTTTCCCTTGTCCTGTATTGTCCGCACTTGTCTGCCCTCTTTCCCTTGTCGGTACTTCTTTGCCGTTGTCCACTCCTCTTTGCACTTGTCCACCCCTCTTTCCACTTGTCTGCCCCTCTTTGCCCTTGTCCCGTATTCTCCGCACTTGTCCGCCCATCTTTGCCCTTGTCCGCCCATCTTTGCCCTTGTCCGCCCCTCTTTGCCCTTGTCCACACCTCTTTGCACTTGTCCGCCCCTCTTTGCCCTTGTCCGCCCCTCTTTGACCTTGTCAAACCCTCTTTGCCCTTGTCCCGTATTCAACGCACTTCTCCGCCCCTCTTTGCCCTTGTTCGCTATTCTCCGCCCTTGTCCGCCCCTCTTTGCCCTTGTCCGACCCTCTTTGCCCTTGTCCGCCCCTCTTTGCCCTTGTTCCGCATTCTCCGAATTTGTCCGAACCTCTTTCCACTTATCCGCCCCTCTTTGCCCTTGTCCGCCCCTCTTTGCACTTGTCAGCCCGTCTTTGCACTTTTCCGCCCCTCTTTGCCCTTATCTGCCCCTCTTTGCACTTGTCCGCCCCTCTTTGCTTTTGTCCGCCCCCTTTGCCCTTGTCCCGTATTCTCAGCACCTCTCCGCCCCTCTTTGCTCTTGTCCGCCCCTCTATGCCATTGTCCACCCCTCTTTGCACTTGTCCGCCCCTCTTTGCCCTTGTCAGCCTCTCTTTGCACTTGTCTGCCCCTCTTTGCGCTTGTCCGCCCCTCTGTGCCCTTGTACTCCTCTCTTTACACTTGTCCGCCCCTATTTACCCTTGTCCATCAATCTTTGACCTTGTCCCCTATTCTCCACACTTGTCCGCCCATCTCTGCCCTTGTCTGCCCCTCTTTGCCTTTGTCCGCCCCTCTTTGCCATTGTCCTGTATTCTCCGCATTTGTCTGCCCCTCTTTGCCCTTGTCCCGGGTTGTCTGCACTTGTCCGCCCCTCTTTGCACTTGTCCGCCCCTCTTTGCACTTGTCCGCCCCGCTTTGCACTTGTCCGCCCCGCTTTGCACTTGTCCGCCCCGCTTTGCACTTGTCCCCTATTTTCCGCCCTTATCCGCCCCCCTTTGTCCTTGTCCGCCCCTATTTGCCCTTGTCCCATATTCTCCGCACTGGTCCGCCCCTCTTTGCCTTTTCTGCCCCTCTTTGCGCTTGTCTGCACCTCTTTGCGCTTGTGCTCCCCTCTTTGCCCTTGTGCCTTCTATTTGCCCTTGTCCGCCCCTCATTGCACTTTTCTGCACCTCTTTGCCCTTGTCCCATATTCTCCGCAATTCTAAGACACTCTTTCCCCTTGTCCCGTATTTTCCGCACTTCTAAGCCACTCTTTCTCCTTGTCCCTTAATCTCTGCGCTTCTACGCCCCTCTTTGCCCATGTCCGCCCCTCTTTGGCCTTGTGTGCCCCTCTTTGCCCTTGTACGCCCCTCTTTGCCCTTGTACGCCCCTCTTTGCCCTTGTACGCCCCTCTTTGCCCTCGTCCGCCCCTCTTTGCCCTCGTCCGCCCCTCTTTGCCCTCGTCCGCCCCTCTTTGCCCTCGTCCGCCCCTCTTTGCCCTTGTCCCCCCCTCTTCGCCCTTGTGCGCCTTTCTTTGCCCTTTTCCGCCCCTCTTTGCCCTTCTCCGCCCATCTTTGACCTTGTCCCTTATTGTCCGCACTTGTCATCCCCTCTTTGCCCTTGTCCGACCCTCCTTGTCCGCCCGTCTTTGCCTTTGTCCGCCCCCTCTTTGCCTTTGTCCCGTATTCTCCGCAGTTTTCCTCCCCTCATTGAACTTGTCCGCCCCTCTTTGCCCTTGTCCCGTATTCTCCCCACTGCTCCAAACCTCTTTGCCCTTGTCCGACCCTCTTTGCCCTTGTCCGCCCCTCTTTGCCCTTGTTCCGCATTTTCCGAATTTGTCCGACCCTCTTTCCACTTATCCGCCCCTCTTTGCCCTTGTCTGCCCCTCTTTGCACTTGTCAGCCCGTCTTTGCACTTTTCCGCCCCTCTTTGCCCTTATCTGCCCCTCTTTGCACTTGTCCGCCCCTCTTTGCTTTTGTCCGCCCCCTTTGCCCTTGTCCCGTATTCTCAGCACTTCTCCGCCCCTCTTTGCTCTTGTCCGCCCCTCTATACCCTTGTCCACCCCTCTTTGCACTTGTCCGCCCCTCTTTGCCCTTGTCAGCCTCTCTTTGCACTTGTCTGCCCCTCTTTGCGCTTGTCCGCCCCTCTGTGCCCTTGTACTACTCTCTTTACCCTTGTCCGCCCCTCTTTACCCTTGTCCATCAATCTTTGACCTTGTCGCCTATTCTCCACACTTGTCCGCCCATCTCTGCCCTTGTCTGCCCCTCTTTGCCTTTGTCCGCCCCTCTTTGCCATTGTCCTGTATTCTCCGCATTTGTCTGCCCCTCTTTGCGCTTGTACGCCCCTCTTTGCCCTTGTCCGCCCCTCTTTGCCCTTGTCCGACCCTCTTTGCCTTTGTCCGCCCCTCTTTTCCCTTGTCCGCCCCTCTTTGCCTTTGTCCGCCCCTCTTTTCCCTTGTCCCTTATTCTCTGCCCTTGTCCGCTCCTCCTTGCCCTTGTACCGTATTCTCCGCACTTGTCCACCCCTCTTTGCCCTTGTCCTCCCCTCTTTGCGCTAGTCCGCCCCTCTTTGCAATTATCCGCCCCTATTTCCCCTTGTCCCATATTCTCCGCCCTTGTCCGCCCCTCTTTGACCTTGTCCCGTATTCTCCGCACTTCTCCGCCACTCTTTGCCCTTGTCCGCTCCTCTTTGCCCTTGTCCGCCCCTCTTTGCCCTTGTCCCGTATTCTCCGCACTTCTGCGCCCCTCTTTGCCCTTATCCGCCCCTCTTTACACTTGTCCGCCCCTCTTTGCTTTTGTCCGCCCCTCTTTGCCCTTGTCCCGTATTCTCCGCACTTCTGCGCACCTCTTTGCACTTGTCCGCCCCTCTTTGCACTTGTCATCCCCTCTTTGCCCTTGTCCGCCCCTCTTTGCCCTTGTCCACCCCTATTTGCCATTGTCTGACCCTTTTTGCCATTGTCTGACCATCTTTGCACTTGTCCGCCCCTCTTTCACTTGACCGCCCATCTTTGCCTTTTTCCGCCCCTTTTTTCCCTTGTCCCGTGTTGTCAGCACTTGTCTGCCCTCTTTCCCTTGTCGGTACTTCTTTGCCGTTGTCCACTCCTCTTTGCCCTTTTCCGTCCCTCTTTGCCCTTGTCCGCCCCTCTTTGCTCCTGTCCGAACCCTCTTTGCCCTTGTCCACCCCTTTTTGCCCTTGTCCCGTATTCTCCGCACTTCTCCGCCCCTCTTTGCCCTTGTCCCGTATTCTCCGCAATTCTCCGCCCCCTTTGCCCTTGTCCGCCCCTCTTTGCCCTTGTCTGCCCCTCTTTGCCCTTGTCCGTTCCTCTTTGCACTTGTCCGCCCGTCTTTGCCCTTGTCCGCCCTTCCTTGCCCTTGTCCGCCCCTCATTGCACTTGTCCGCACCTCTTTGCCCTTGTCCCGTTTTCTCCGTACTTCTCAGCCCCTCTTTACACTTTTCCGCCCCTCTTTGCTCTTGTCCCCCCCTCTTTGCCCTTATCCGCCCCTCTTTTCACTTGTCCGCCCCTCTTTGCCTTTGTCCCGTATTCTCCGCAATTGTCTTCCCCTCTTTGCAGTTGTCCGCACCTCTTTGACCTTGTCCGCCCCTCTTTGCCCTTGTCCCGTGTTCTCCGCACTTTTCCGCCCATCTTTGCAGTTCTCCGCCCCTCTTTGCCTTTATCCAACCCTCTTTGCCCTTGTCCCATGTTTTCTGCAATTGTCTGCCCCTCTTTGCCCTTGTGCGCCACTCTTTGCCCTTGTCGGCCCCTATTTACCCTTGTACGCCACTCTTTGCCCTTCTCCGACCCTGTTTGCCCTTGACCGCACTTCTTTGCCCTTATCCGCCCCTCTTTGCCCTTGTCCGCCTCTCTTTCCCCTTGTCCCGTAGTCTCCGCACTTGTCCGACCCTCTTAGCCCTTGTCCGCCCCTCCTTGCCTTTGTCCGCCCCTCTTTGCCTTTGTCCGTCCCTCTTTGCCCTTGTCTGCTCCTTTTTGCCCTTGTCTGCTCCTTTTTGCCCTTGTCCGCTCCTTTTTGCCCTTGTCCGCCCCTCTTTGCCCTTGTCCGCCCCTCTTTGCCCTTGTCCGCCCCTCTTTGCCCTTGTCCGCCCCTCTTTGCACTTGTCCCGTGTTTTCTACACTTTCCTGCACCTCTTTGCCTTGTCCGCCTCTCTTGTACCTTCTCCGACCCCTTTTCCCTTTTGTGCACCTCTTTGCACTTGTCCGCCCCTCTTTGCACTTGTCCCGTGTTCTCCGCACTTGTCCGCCCCTCTTTGCCCTTGACCGCCCCCTTTGCCCTTGTCCGCCCCTATTTGCCCTTGTCCCATATTCTCCGCACTTGTCAGACCCTCTTTGCTCTTGTCCGCCCCTCTTTGCCTTTTTCCGCCCCTGTTTTACTTTGTCCGCCTCTCTTTGACCTTGTCCCGTATTCTTCGCCCTTGTCCGCCCCGCTTTCCAGTTGTCCGGCCCTCTTTGCCCTTGTCAGCCCCTCTTTGCCCTTGTCCACCCCTTTTTGCCCTTGTCCCGTATTCTCCGCACTTCACTGCCCCTCTTTGCCCTTGTCTCGTATTCTCCGCACTTCTCCGCCCCCTTTGCCCTTGTCCACCCCTTTTTTGCACTTTTCCGCCCCTCTTTCCACTTGTCCGCCCCTCCTTGCCCTTGTCCGCCCCTCCTTGCCCTTGTCCGCCCCTCTTTGCTCTTGTCCGCCCCTCTTTGCACTTGTCCGCCTCTCTTTGCCCATGTCCGCCCCTCTTTGCCCTTCCAGCCCCTCTTTGCTCTTGTCCATTAATCTTTGCCCTTGTCCTCTATTCTCCGCACTTGTCCGCCCCTCTTTGACCTTGTCCGCCCCTCTTTGACCTTGTCCGCCCCTATTTGCCCTTGTCCGCACTTCTTTGCCCTTGTCCCATATTCTCCGCAATTGTCCGACCCTCCTTGCCCTTGTCCACCCCTCCTTGCCCTTGTCCGCCTCTCTTTCCCTTTTTCCGCCCCTCTTTGCTTTTGTCCGCCCCTCTTTACCCTTGTCCGCCCCTCTTTGCCCTTGTCCGCCCCTCTTTGCCCTTGTCCACCCCTCTTTGTCCTAGTCCCGTATTCGCCGCCCTTGTCCGCCCCTCTTTGCTCTTGTCCCGTGTTTTCTGCTCTTATCTACACCACTTTGCCCTTGTCCGCCCCTCTTTGCCCTTGTCCGCCCCTCTTTGCCCTTGTCCGCCCCTCTTTGCCCTTGTCCGCCCCTCTTTGCCCTTGTCTGCCCCTCTTTGCCCTTGCCCGCCCCTCTTTGCCCTTGCCCTCCCCTCTTTCCCCTTGCCCGCCCCTCTTTGCCCTTTTCCGCCCCTCTTTGCCCTTGTCCGCCCCTCTTTGCTCTTGTCCCGTATTCTCCGCTCTTCTCAACACTTCTTTGCCCCTGTCCCGTATTCTCCACACTTGCCCGTCCGTCTTTGCCCTTGTCCTCCCCTCTTGCCTTTGTCCCATATTATTCGCATTTCTCCGACCCTCTTTGCTCTTGTCCCGTATTCTCTGTTCTTCTCCGTCCCTATTTGCAATTGTGCGACACTCTTTGCTTTGTCCACCCCTCTTTGCCCTTGTCCGCCCCTCTTTGCCCTTTTCCCGTATTCCCCGTACTTGTCTGCCCCTCTTTGCCCTTGTCCCGTATTCTCCGCACTTGTCCGCCCCTCTTTGCCCTTGTCCGCCACTCTTTGCCCTTGTCCACCCCACTTTCCACTTGTCTGCCCCTCTTTTCCCTTGTCCCATATTCTCCGCAATTATCCGCCCCTCTTTGCATTTGTCCGCCCCTCTTTGCCCTTGTCAGACTCTCTTTGTACTTGTCCGCCCCTCTTTGCACTTTTCCGCACCTCTGTGCCCTTGTCTGCTCCTATTTGCCCTTGTCCGCCCCTGTTTGCCCTTGTCCATAAATCTTTGCCCTTGTCCCCTATTCTGTGCACTTGTCCTCCCTTCTTTGCACTTGTCCTCCCCTCTTTACCCTTGTCTGCCTCTTTTTCCCCTTGTCCCGTACTCTCTGCAATTGTTCGACCCTCTTTGACCTTGTCCGCACCTCCTTGCCCTTGTCCGCCGCTCTTTACCTTTGTCCCTCCCCATTTGCCCTTGTCTGCCCCTTTTTGAGCATGTCCACCCCTCTTTGCACTTCTCCAGTATTCTCCGCACTTCTCCGCCCCTCTTTGCCCTTGTCCGCCCCCTTTGCACTTGTCCGAACCTATTTGCCCTTGTCCCATATTCTCCGCACTTGTCCGCCCCTCTTTGCACTTGTCCCGTGTTTTCTGCACTTTTCTGCCCCTCTTTGCCCTTGTCCGCCCCTCTTTGCCCTTGTCCACCCCTCTTTGCACTTCTCCAGTATTCTCCGCACTTCTCCGCCCCTCTTTGCCCATGTCTGCCCCTCTTTGCCGTTGTCCGCCCCTCTTTGCCCTTGTCCGGCCCTATTTGCCCTTGTCCCATATTCTCCGCACTTGTCCGCCCCTCTTTGCTCTTGTCCGAAACTCTTTGCCCTTGTCCCGTATTCTACGCAATTGTCCGCCCCTCTTTGCCCCTGTCCGCCCCTCTTTGCCCCTGTCCGCCCCTCTTTGCCCTTGTCCGCCCCTCTTTGCCCTTGTCCGCCACTCTTTGCCCTTGTCCGCCCCTCTTTGCCCTTGTCCGCCCCTCTTTGCCCTTGTCCGCCCCTCTTTGCACTTGTCCGCCCCTTTTTTGCTCTTGTCCGCTTCTCTTTGCCCTTATCCCATATTCTCCGCACTTCTCCGCCCCTCTTTGCCCTTGTCCGCCCCTCTTTGCCCTTGTCCGCCCCTCTTTGCCCTTGTCCGCCCCTCTTTGCCCTTGTCCGCCCCTCTTTGCCCTTGTCCGCCCCTCTTTTCCCTTTTCCCGTGTTCTCCGCAATTTTCCGCCCCTCCTTGCCCTTGTCCGCCCCTCCTTACCCTTGTCCGCCCCTCCTTACCCTTGTCCGCCCCTCTTTGCCCTTGTCTGCCCCTCTTTGCCCTTGTCCGCCACTCTTTGCCCTTGTCCCGTATTCTCCGCACTTGTCCGCACCTCTATGCCCTTGTTCGCCACTCCTTGCCCTTGTCCGCACCTCTTTGCCCTTGACTGCCCCTCTTTGCCCTTGTCCCGTATTCTCCACACTTCTCCACCCATATTTGCCCTAGTCCGCCCCTCTTTGCACTTCTCTGACCCTCTTTGCCCATGTCCAACACTCTTGACCCTTGTCCCGTATTCTCCGCACTTGCCTGACACTCTTTCCCCTTGTCTGCCCCTCTTTGCCCTTGTCCCGTATTCTCCGCACTTCTGCGCCCCTCTTTGCACTTGTCCGCCCCTCTTTGCACTTGTCATCCCCTCTTTGCCCTTGTCCGCCCCTCTTTGCCCTTGTCCACCCCTATTTGCCATTGTCTGACCCTTTTTGCCATTGTCTGACCATCTTTGCACTTGTCCGCCCCTCTTTCACTTGACCGCCCATCTTTGCCTTTTTCCGCCCCTTTTTTCCCTTGTCCCGTGTTGTCAGCACTTGTCTGCCCTCTTTCCCTTGTCGGTACTTCTTTGCCGTTGTCCACTCCTCTTTGCCCTTTTCCGTCCCTCTTTGCCCTTGTCCGCCCCTCTTTGCTCTTGTCCGAACCCTCTTTGCCCTTGTCCACCCCTTTTTGCCCTTGTCCCGTATTCTCCGCACTTCTCCGCCCCTCTTTGCCCTTGTCCCGTATTCTCCGCAATTCTTCGCCCCCTTTGCCCTTGTCCGCCCCTCTTTGCCCTTGTCTGCCCCTCTTTGCCCTTGTCCGTTCCTCTTTGCACTTGTCCTCCCGTCTTTGCCCTTGTCCGCCCTTCCTTGCCCTTGTCCGCCCCTCATTGCACTTGTCCGCACCTCTTTGCCCTTGTCCCGTTTTCTCCGTACTTCTCAGCCCCTCTTTACACTTTTCCGCCCCTCTTTGCTCTTGTCCCCCCCTCTTTGCCCTTATCCGCCCCTCTTTTCACTTGTCCGCCCCTCTTTGCCTTTGTCCCGTATTCTCCGCAATTGTCTTCCCCTCTTTGCCTTCTCCGACCCTCTTTGCAGTTGTCCGCACCTCTTTGACCTTGTCCGCCCCTCTTTGCCCTTGTCCCGTATTCTCCGCACTTTTCCGCCCATCTTTGCAGTTCTCCGCCCCTCTTTGCCTTTATCCAACCCTCTTTGCCCTTGTCCCATGTTTTCTGCACTTGTCTGCCCCTCTTTGCCCTTGTGCGCCACTCTTTGCCCTTGTCGGCCCCTATTTACCCTTGTACGCCCCTCTTTGCCCTTCTCCGACCCTGTTTGCCCTTGACCGCACTTCTTTGCCCTTATCCGCCCCTCTTTGCCCTTGTCCGCCTCTCTTTCCCCTTGTCCCGTAGTCTCCGCACTTGTCCGACCCTCTTAGCCCTTCTCCGCCCCTCCTTGCCTTTGTCCGCCCCTCTTTGCCTTTGTCCGTCCCTCTTTGCCCTTGTCTGCTCCTTTTTGCCCTTGTCCGCTCCTTTTTGCCCTTGTCCGCCCCTCTTTGCCCTTGTCCGCCCCTCTTTGCCCTTGTCCGCCCCTCTTTGCACTTGTCCCGTGTTTTCTACACTTTCCTGCACCTCTTTGCCTTGTCCGCCTCTCTTGGACCTTCTCCGACCCCTTTTCCCTTTTGTGCACCTCTTTGCACTTGTCCGCCCCTCTTTGCACTTGTCCCGTGTTCTCCGCACTTGTCCGCCCCTCTTTGCCCTTGACCGCCCCCTTTGCCCTTGTCCGCCCCTATTTGCCCTTGTCCCATATTCTCCGCACTTGTCAGACCCTCTTTGCTCTTGTCCGCCCCTCTTTGCCTTTTTCCGCCCCTGTTTTACTTTGTCCGCCTCTCTTTGACCTTGTCCCGTATTCTTCGCCCTTGTCCGCCCCGCTTTCCAGTTGTCCGGCCCTCTTTGCCCTTGTCAGCCCCTCTTTGCCCTTGTCCACCCCTTTTTGCCCTTGTCCCGTATTCTCCGCACTTCACCGCCCCTCTTTGCCCTTGTCTCGTATTCTCCGCACTTCTCCGCCCCCTTTGCCCTTGTCCACCCCTTTTTTGCACTTTTCCGCCCCTCTTTCCACTTGTCCGCCCCTCTTTGCTCTTGTCCGCCCCTCTTTGCTCTTGTCCGCCCCTCTTTGCTCTTGTCCGCCCCTCTTTGCACTTGTCCGCCTCTCTTTGCCCATGTCCGCCCCTCTTTGCACATATCTGCCCCTCTTTGCAATTGTCCGCCCCTCTTTGCCCTTCCAGCCCCTCTTTGCTCTTGTCCATTAATCTTTGCCCTTGTCCTCTATTCTCCGCACTTGTCCGCCCCTCTTTGACCTTGTCCGCCCCTCTTTGACCTTGTCCGCCCCTATTTGCCCTTGTCCGCACTTCTTTGCCCTTGTCCCATATTCTCCGCAATTGTCCAACCCTCCTTGCCCTTGTCCACCCCTCCTTGCCCTTGTCCGCCTCTCTTTCCCTTTGTCCGCCCCTCTTTGCTTTTGTCCGCCCCTCTTTACCCTTGTCCGCCCCTCTTTGCCCTTGTCCGCCCCTCTTTGCCCTTGTCCGCCCCTCTTTGCCCTTGTCCACCCCTCTTTGCCCTAGTCCCGTATTCGCCGCCCTTGTCCGCCCCTCTTTGCTCTTGTCCCGTGTTTTCTGCTCTTATCTACACCACTTTGCACTCGTCCGCCCCTCTTTGCCCTTGTCCGCCCCTCTTTGCCCTTGTCCGCCCCTCTTTGCCCTTGTCCGCCCCTCTTTGCCCTTGTCTGCCCCTCTTTGCCCTTGTCTTCCCCTCTTTGCCCTTGCCCGCCCCTCTTTGCCCTTGCCCGCCCCTCTTTGCCCTTGCCCGCCCCTCTTTGCCCTTTTCCGCCCCTCTTTGCCCTTGTCCGCCCCTCTTTGCTCTTGTCCCGTATTCTCCGCTCTTCTCAACACTTCTTTGCCCCTGTCCCGTATTCTCCACACTTGCCCGTCCGTCTTTGCCCTTGTCCTCCCCTCTTGCCTTTGTCCCATATTATTCGCATTTCTCCGACCCTCTTTGCTCTTGTCCCGTATTCTCTGTTCTTCTCCGTCCCTATTTGCAATTGTGCGACACTCTTTGCTTTGTCCACCCCTCTTTGCCCTTGTCCGCCCCTCTTTGCCCTTTTCCCGTATTCCCCGTACTTGTCTGCCCCTCTTTGCCCTTGTCCCGTATTCTCCGCACTTGTCCGCCCCTCTTTGCCCTTGTCCGCCACTCTTTGCCCTTGTCCACCCCACTTTCCACTTGTATGACCCTCTTTTCCCTTGTCCCATATTCTCCGCAATTATCCGCCCCTCTTTGCATTTGTCCGCCCCTCTTTGCCCTTGTCAGACTCTCTTTGTACTTGTCCGCCCCTCTTTGCACTTTTCCGCACCTCTGTGCCCTTGTCTGCTCCTATTTGCCCTTGTCCGCCCCTGTTTGCCCTTGTCCATAAATCTTTGCCCTTGTCCCCTATTCTGTGCACTTGTCCTCCCTTCTTTGCACTTGTCCTCCCCTCTTTACCCTTGTCTGCCTCTTTTTCCCCTTGTCCCGTACTCTCTGCAATTGTTCGACCCTCTTTGACCTTGTCCGCACCTCCTTGCCCTTGTCCGCCGCTCTTTACCTTTGTCCCTCCCCATTTGCCCTTGTCTGCCCCTTTTTGAGCATGTCCACCCCTCTTTGCACTTCTCCAGTATTCTCCGCACTTCTCCGCCCCTCTTTGCCCTTGTCCGCCCCCTTTGCACTTGTCCGAACCTATTTGCCCTTGTCCCATATTCTCCGCACTTGTCCGCCCCTCTTTGCACTTGTCCCGTGTTTTCTGCACTTTTCTGCCCCTCTTTGCCCTTGTCCGCCCCTCTTTGCCCTTGTCCACCCCTCTTTGCACTTCTCCAGTATTCTCCGCACTTCTCCGCCCCTCTTTGCCCATGTCTGCCCCTCTTTGCCGTTGTCCGCCCCTCTTTGCCCTTGTCCGGCCCTATTTGCCCTTGTCCCATATTCTCCGCACTTGTCCGCCCCTCTTTGCTCTTGTCCGAAACTCTTTGCCCTTGTCCCGTATTCTACGCAATTGTCCGCCCCTCTTTGCCCCTGTCCGCCCCTCTTTGCCCCTGTCCGCCCCTCTTTGCCCCTGTCCGCCCCTCTTTGCCCTTGTCCGCCCCTCTTTGCCCTTGTCCGCCCCTCTTTGCCCTTGTCCGCCCCTCTTTGCCCTTGTCCGCCCCTTTTTTGCTCTTGTCCGCTTCTCTTTGCCCTTATCCCATATTCTCCGCACTTCTCCGCCCCTCTTTGCCCTTGTCCGCCCCTCTTTGCCCTTGTCCGCCCCTCTTTGCCCTTGTCCGCCCCTCTTTTCCCTTTTCCCGTGTTCTCCGCAATTTTCCGCCCCTCCTTGCCCTTGTCCGCCCCTCCTTACCCTTGTCCGCCCCTCCTTACCCTTGTCCGCCCCTCCTTACCCTTGTCCGCCCCTCTTTGCCCTTGTCTGCCCCTCTTTGCCCTTGTCCGCCACTCTTTGCCCTTGTCCCGTATTCTCCGCAATTGTCCGCACCTCTATGCCCTTGTTCGCCACTCCTTGCCCTTGTCCGCACCTCTTTGCCCTTGACTGCCCCTCTTTGCCCTTGTCCCGTATTCTCCACACTTCTCCACCCATATTTGCCCTAGTCCGCCCCTCTTTGCCCTAGTCCGCCCCTCTTTGCACTTCTCTGACCCTCTTTGCCCATGTCCAACACTCTTGACCCTTGTCCCGTATTCTCCGCACTTGCCTGACACTCTTTCCCCTTGTCTGCCCCTCTTTGCCCTTGTCCGCCCTTCTTTGCTCTTGTCCGCCCCTCTTTGAACTTCTCCGCCTCTTTGCCTTTGACTGCCCCTGTTTGCCCTTGTCCGCCCGTATTTGCCCTTGTCCGCCCCTCTTTGCCCTTGTCCCACATTCTCCGCACTTGTCGGCCCCTCTTTGCCCTTTTCCGCCCCTCTTTGAACTTTTCCGCCCCTCTTTGCCCATGTCCGACCCTCTTTGCACTTGTCCACCCCTTTTTGACTTTGTTCCATATTCTCCGCACTTCTCCGCCCGTCTTTGCCCTTGTCTGCCCCTATTTGCCCTTATCCGCCCCTCTTTGCCCTTGTCCGCCCCTCTTTACCCTTGTCCGCCCCTCTTTGCCCTTGTCCGCCCCTCTTTGCCCTAGTCCCGTATTCGCCGCCCTTGTCCGCCCCTCTTTGCCCTTGTCCCGTGTTTTCTGCACTTATCTACACCACTTTGCACTTGTCCGCCCCTCTTTGCACTTGTCCCACATTCTCCGCACTTGTCGGCCCCTCTTTGCCCTTTTCCGCCCCTCTTTGCCCTTGTCCGCCCCTCTTTGCCCATGTCCGACCCTCTTTGCCCTTGTCCACCCCTTTTTGAATTTGTCCCATATTCTCCGCTCTTCTCCGCCCCTCTTTGCCCTTGTCTGCCCCTCTTTGCCCTTGTCCGCCCCTCTTTGCCCTTGTCCGCCCCTCTTTACCCTTGTCCGCCCCTCTTTGCCCTTGTCCACCCCTCTTTGCCCTAGTCCCGTATTCGCCGCCCTTGTCCGCCCCTCTTTGCACTTTTCCCGTGTTTTCTGCACTTATCTAGACCACTTTGCACTTGTCCGCCCCTCTTAGCCCTTGTCCGCCCTTCTTTGCACTTGTCCCTAATTCTCCACACTTGTCCGCCCCTCTTTGCCCTTGTCCGCCCCTCTTTGCCCTTGTCCGCCCCTCTTTGCCCTTGTCCGCCCCTCTTTGCCCTTGTCCGCCCATCTTTGCCCTTGTCCGACCATCTTTGCCCTTGTCTGCCCCTCTTTGCCCTTGCCCGCCCCTCTTTGCCCTTTTCCGCCCCTCTTTGCCCTTTTCCGCCCCTCTTTGCCCTTGTCCGCCCCTCTTTGCCCTTGTCCGCCCCTCTTTGCCCTTGTCCCGTATTCTCCACCCTTGCCCGTCCGTCTTTGCCCTTGTCCTCCCCTCTTACCTTTGTCCCATATTATTCGCACTTCTCCGACCCTCTTTGCTCTTGTCCCGTATTCTCTGTTCTTCTCCGTCCCTATTTGCAATTGTGCGACACTCTTTGCTTTGTCCACCCTTCTTTGCCCTTGTCCGCCCCTCTTTGCCCTTTTCCCGTATTCACCGTAATTGTCTGCCCCTCTTTGCCCTTGTCCCGTATTCTCCGCACTTGTCCGCCCCTCTTTGCCCTTTTCCGCCACTCTTTGCCCTTGTCCGCCCCACTTTCCACTTGTCTGCCCCTCTTTTCCCTTGTCCCATATTCTCCGCAATTTTCCAGCCCTCTTTGCATTTGTCCGCCCCTCTTTGCCCTTGTCAGACTCTCTTTGTACTTGTCCGCCCCTCTTTGCACTTTTCCGCACCTCTGTACCCTTGTCTGCCCCTATTTGCCCTTGTCCGCCCCTGTTTGCCCTTGTCCATCAATCTTTGCCCTTGTCCCCTATTCTCCGCACTTGTCCTCCCCTCTTTGCACTTGTCCTCCCCTCTTTACCCTTGTCTGCCTCTTTTTCCCCTTGTCCCGTACTCTCTGCAATTGTCCGACCCTCTTTGACCTTGTCCACCCATCCTTGCACTTGTCTGCCGCTCTTTACCTTTGTCTCTCTCCCTTTGCCCTTGTCCGCCCCTTTTTGAGCATGTCCACCCCTCTTTGCACTTCTCCAGTATTCTCCGCACTTCTCTGCCCCTCTTTGCCCTTGTCCGCCCCTCTTTGCACTTGTCCGACCCTATTTGCCCTTGTCCCATATTCTCCGCACTTGTCCGCCCCTCTTTGCACTTGTCCCGTGTTTTCTGCACTTTTCTGCCCCTCTTTGCCCTTGTCCGCCCCTCTTTGCCCTTGTCCGCCCCTCTTTGCCCTTGTCCGGCACTATTTGCCCTTGTCCCATATTCTCCGCACTTGTCCGCCCCTCTTTGCCCTTGTCCTTCCGTCTTTCCCCTTGTCCGACCCACTTTGCACTTTTCCGCCCCACTTTGCCCTTGTCCGCCCCTCTTTGCCCTTTTCCTCCCGTCTTTGCCCTTGCCCGCCCGTCTTTGCATTTGTCCGCCACTCTTTCCCTTGCCCGCCCCTCTTTACCCTTGTCTGACCCTCTTTGCCCTTGTCCCGTATTCTCGGCACTTGTCCGCCCCTCTTTGCCCTTGTCCGCCCCTTTTTGCCCTTGTCCGCCCCTCTTTGCCCTTGTCTGCCCCTCTTTGCCCTTGTCTGCCCCTCTTTGCCCTTGTCCGCCCCTCTTTGCCCTTGTCCGCCCCTCTTTGACCTTGTCCGCCCCTCTTTGCACTTGTCCGCACCTCTTTGCCCTTGTCTTCCTCTCTTTGCTCTTGTCCCATATTCTCCGCACTTGTCTGCCCCTCTTTGCCCTTGTCCGCCCCTCTTTGCCCTTGTCCCGTATTATCGGCAATTGTCCTCCCCTCTTTGCCCTTCTCCGGTCCTATTTGCTCTTGTCCGCCCCTCTTTGCCCTTGTCTGACCCTCTTAGCCCGTTTCCCATATTCTCCACAGTTCTCCGCCCCTCTTTGTCCTTGTCCCAACCTCTTTGAAATTCTACGCCCATCTTTGCTTTTGCCCGCCTCTCTTTGCTCTTGTCCGCCCCTCTTTGCCCTTGTCCGAAACTTTTTGCCCTTGTCCCGTATTCTACGCAATTGTCCGCCCCTCTTTGCCCCTGTCCGCCCCTCTTTGCCCCTGTCCGCCCCTCTTTGCCCCTGTCCGCCCCTCTTAGCCCCTGTCCGCCCCTCTTAGCCCTTGTCCGCCCCTCTTTGCCCTTGTCCGCCCCTCTTTGCCCTTGTCCGCCCCTCTTTGCACTTGCCCGCCCCTCTTTGCACTTGCCCGCTTCTCTTTGCCCTTATACCATATTCTCCGCACTTCTCCGCCCCTCTTTGCCCTTCTCCGCCCCTCTTTGCCCTTTTCCCGTGTTCTCCGCAATTTTCCGCCCCTCCTTGCCCTTGTCTGCCCCTCCTTGCCCTTGTCTGCCCCTCCTTGCCCTTGTCCGCCCCTCCTTGCCCTTGTCCGCCCCTCCTTGCCCTTGTCTTCCTCTCTTTGCTCTTGTCCCATATTCTCCGCACTTGTCTGCCCCTCTTTGCCCTTGTCCGCCCCTCTTTGCCCTTGTCCCGTATTATCGGCAATTGTCCTCCCCTCTTTGCCCTTCTCCGGTCCTATTTGCTCTTGTCCGCCCCTCTTTGCCCTTGTCTGACCCTCTTAGCCCGTTTCCCATATTCTCCACAGTTCTCCGCCCCTCTTTGTCCTTGTCCCAACCTCTTTGAAATTCTACGCCCATCTTTGCTTTTGCCCGCCTCTCTTTGCTCTTGTCCGCCCCTCTTTGCCCTTGTCCGAAACTTTTTGCCCTTGTCCCGTATTCTACGCAATTGTCCGCCCCTCTTTGCCCCTGTCCGCCCCTCTTTGCCCCTGTCCGCCCCTCTTTGCCCCTGTCCGCCCCTCTTTGCCCCTGTCCGCCCCTCTTAGCCCTTGTCCGCCCCTCTTTGCCCTTGTCCGCCCCTCTTTGCCCTTGTCCGCCCCTCTTTGCACTTGCCCGCCCCTCTTTGCACTTGCCCGCTTCTCTTTGCCCTTATACCATATTCTCCGCACTTCTCCGCCCCTCTTTGCCCTTCTCCGCCCCTCTTTGCCCTTTTCCCGTGTTCTCCGCAATTTTCCGCCCCTCCTTGCCCTTGTCCGCCCCTCCTTGCCCTTGTCTGCCCCTCCTTGCCCTTGTCTGCCCCTCCTTGCCCTTGTCCGCCCCTCCTTGCCCTTGTCCGCCCCTCCTTGCCCTTGTTCGCCCCTCTTTGCCCTTGTCCGCCCCTCTTTGCCCTTGTCTGCCCCTCTTTGCCCTTGTCCGCCGCTCTTTGCCCTTGTCCCGTATTCTCCGCACTTGTCCGCAACTCTATGCCCTTGTTCGCCACTCCTTGCCCTTGTCCACACCTCTTTGCCCTTGTCTGCCCCTCTTTGCCCTTGTCCCGTATTCTCCACACTTCTCCACCCATATTTGCCCTAGTCCGCCCCTCTTTGTCCTAGTCCGCCCCTCTTTGCCCTTCTCTGACCCTCTTTGCCCATGTCCAACCCTCTTGACTCTTGTCCCGTATTCTCCGCACTTGCCTGACACTCTTTCCCCTTGTCTGCCCCTCTTTGCCCTTGTCCGCCCTTCTTTGCTCTTGTCCGCCCCTCTTTGAACTTCTCCGCCTCTTTGCCTTTGACCGCCACTTTTTGCCCTTGTCCGCCTGTATTTGCCTTGTCCGCCCCTCTTTGCCCTTGTCCCACATTCTCCGCACTTGTCGGCCCCTCTTTGCCCTTTTCCGCCCCTCTTTGAACTTTTCCGCCCCTCTTTGCCCATGTCCGATCCTCTTTGCCCTTGTCCACCCCTTTTTGACTTTGTCCCATATTCTCCGCTCTTCTCCGCCCCTCTTTGCCCTTGTCTGCCCCTCTTTGCCCTTTTCCGCCCCTCTTTACCCTTGTCCGCCCCTCTTTGCCCTTGTCCACATCTCTTCGCCCTAGTCCCGTATTCGCCGCCCTTGTCCGCCCCTCTTTGCCCTTGTCCCGTGTTTTCTGCACTTATCTACACCACTTTGCACTTGTCCGCCCCTCTTAGCCCTTGTCCGCCCTTCTTTGCACTTGTCCCTAATTCTCCACACTTGTCCGCCCCTCTTTGCCCTTGTCCGCCCATCTTTGCCCTTGTCCACCCATCTTTGCCCTTGTCCGCCCATCTTTGCCCTTGTCTGCCCCTCTTTGCCCTTGCCCGCCCCTCTTTGCCCTTTTCCGAACCTCTTTGCCCTTGTCAGCCCCTCTTTGCCCTTGTCCGCCCCTCTTTGCCCTTGTCCCGTATTCTCCACCCTTGCCCGTCCGTCTTTGCCCTTGTCCTCCCCTCTTGCCTTTGTCCCATATTATTCGCACTTCTCCGACCCTCTTTGCTCTTGTTCCGTATTCTCTGTTCTTCTCCGTCCCTATTTGCAATTGTGCGACACTCTTTGCTTTGTCCACCCCTCTTTGCCCTTTTCCGCCCCTCTTTGCCCTTTTCCCGTATTCCCCGTACTTGTCTGCCCCTCTTTGCCCTTGTCCCGTATTCTCCGCCCTTGTCTGACCCTCTTTGCCCTTGTCCGCCACTCTTTGCCCTTGTCCGCCCCACTTTCCACTTGTCTGCCCCTCTTTTCCCTTGTCCCATATTCTCCGCAATTATCCGCCCCTCTTTGCATTTGTCCGCCCCTCTTTGCCCTTGTCAGACTCTCTTTGTACTTGTCCGCCCCTCTTTGCACTTTTCCGCACCTCTGTACCCTTGTCTGCCCCTATTTGCCCTTGTCCGCCCCTGTTTGCCCTTGTCCATCAATCTTTGCCCTTGTCCCCTATTCTCCGCACTTGTCCTCCCCTCTTTGCACTTGTCCTCCCCTCTTTACCCTTGTCTGCCTCTTTTTCCCCTTGTCCCGTACTCTCTGCAATTGTCCGAACCTCTTTGACCTTGTCCGCCCCTCCCTGCCCTTGTCCGCCGCTCTTTACCTTTGTCCCTCCCCCTTTGCCCTTGTCCGCCCCTTTTTGAGCATGTCCACCCCTCTTTGCACTTCTCCAGTATTCTCCGCATTTCTCCGCCCCTCTTTGCCCTTGTCCGCCCCTCTTTGCACTTGTCCGACCTTATTTGCCCTTGTCCCATATTCTCCGCACTTGTCCGCCCCTCTTTGCACTTGTCCCGTGTTTTCTGCACTTTTCTGCCCCTCTTTGCCCTTGTCCGCCCCTCTTTGCCCTTGTCCGCCCCTCTTTGCACTTCTCCAGTATTCTCCGCACTTCTCCGCCCCTCTTTGCCCTTGTCCGCCCCTCTTTACCCTTGTCTGACCCTCTTTGCCCTTGTCCCGTATTCTCCGCACTTGTCCGCCCCTCTTTGCCCTTGTCCGCCCCTCTTTGCCCTTGTCCGCCCCTCTTTGCCCTTGTCCGCCCCTCTTTGCACTTGTCCGCACCTCTTTGCCCTTGTCTTCCTCCCTTTGCTCTTGTCCCATATTCTCCGCACTTGTCCGCCCCTCTTTGCCCTTGTCCCGTATTATCGGCAATTGTCCTCCCCTCTTTGCCCTTCTCCGGTCCTATTTGCTCTTGTCCGCCCCTCTTTGCCCTTGTCTGACCCTCTTTGCCCTTTTCCCATATTCTCCACAGTTCTCCGCCCCTCTTTGTCCTTGTCCCACACTCTTTCAAATTCTGCGCCCATCTTTGCTTCTGCCCGCCTCTCTTTGCTCTTGTCCGCCCCTCTTTGCTCTTGTCCGAAACTCTTTGCCCTTGTCCCGTATTCTACGCAATTGTCCGCCCCTCTTTGCCCCTGTCCGCCCCTCTTTGCCCCTGTCCGCCTCTCTTTGCCCCTGTCCGCCTCTCTTTGCCCCTGTCCGCCCCTCTTTGCCCTTGTCCGCCCCTCTTTGCCCTTGTCCGCCCCTCTTTGCCCTTGTCCGCCCCTCTTTGCCTTTGTCCGCCCCTCTTTGCCCTTGTCCGCCCCTCTTTGCCCTTTTCCCGTGTTCTCCGCAATTTTCCGCCCCTCCTTGCCCTTGTCCGCCCCTCCTTGCCCTTGTCCGCCCCTCCTTGCCCTTTTCCGCCCCTCCTTGCCCTTGTCCGCCCCTCCTTACCCTTGTCCGCCCCTCCTTACCCTTGTTAGCCACTCCTTGCCCTTGTCTGACCCTCTTTGCCCATGTCCGACCCTCTTGACCCTTGTCCCGTATTCTCCGCACTTGCCTGACACTCTTTCCCCTTGTCTGCCCCTCTTTGCCCTTGTCCGCCCTTCTTTGCTGTTGTCCGCCCCTCTTTGCCCTTGTCCCGTATTCTCCGCCATTGTCCGCCCCTCTTTGCCCTTGTCCGCCCGTATTTGCCCCTGTCCTCCCCTCTTTTCCCTTGTCCCACATTCTCCGCACTTGTCGGCCCCTCTTTACCCTTTTCCGCCCCTCTTTGAACTTTTCCGCCCCTCTTTGCCCATGTCCGACCCTCTTTGCCCTTGTCCAACCCTTTTTGACTTTGTCCCATATTCTCCGCTCTTCTCTGCCCCTCTTTGCCCTTGTCTGCCCCTCTTTGCCCTTGTCCGCCCCTCTTTGCACTTGTTTGCCTCTCTTTGCCCTTGTCCGCCCCTGTTTGCTGTTGTCTGCCCCCTCTTTGCCCTTGTCCGCCCCTCTTTGCCCTTGTCCGCCCCTCTTTGCCATTGTCCATTAATCTTTTCCCTTGTCCCCTATTCTCCGCACTTGTCCTCCCCTCTTTGCTCTTGTCCGCCCCTCTTTAACCTTGTCCACCCCTCTTTGCCCTTGTCCGCCCCCCTTTGCACTTCTCCACCCCTCTTTGCCCTTGTCCCGTCTTCTCAGCACTTCTTCCCCCCTCTTTGCACTTGTCTGCCCCTCTTTTCCCTTGTCCACCCCTCTTTGCACTTGTCCGCCTTTATTTGCCCTTGTCCGCCCCTCTTTGCCCTTGTCCCATATTCTCCGCACTTGTCCGCCCCTCTTTGAACTTGTCCGCCACTCTTTGCCCTTGTCCCGTATTCTCCGCACTTGTCTGCCCCTCTTTTCCCTTGTCTGCCCCTTTTTGCCCTTGTCCGCCCCTCTTTGCCCTTGTCCCGTTTTCTCCAAACTTGTCCGCCATTATTTGCAATTGTCCGTAGTCTTTGCCCTTGTCCGCCCCTCTTTGCACTTGTCCGCCCCTCTTTGCACTTCTCCACCCCTCTTTGCCCTTGTCCCGTCTTCTCAGAACTTCTTCCCCCCTCTTTGCACTTGTGTGCCCCTCTTTTCCCTTGTCAACCCCTCTTTGCACTTGTCCGCCTTTATTTGCCCTTGTCCGCCCCTCTTTGCCCTTGTCCGACCCCCCTTTGCCCTTGTCAGCCCTCTTTGACCTTGTCCACCCCTCTTAGCCTTTCTCCGACACTCTTTTACCTTTTCCCATATTCTCCGCGCTTGTCCGCCCCTCTTTGATATTGTCCGCACCTCTTTGCCCTTTTCTGCCCCTCTTTGCAATTTTTCCGCCCCTCTTTGCACTTGTCCCCCCTCTTGGCCCTTGTCCGCCCTTCTTTGCCCTTGTCCGCCCCTCTTTGCCCTTGTCCGCCCCTCTTTGCCCTTGTCCTCTCCTCTTTGCACTTGTCCGCCCCTCTTTGCTCTTGTCCGCCCCTCTTTGCCCTTGTCCCGTATTCTCCGCCATTGTCCGCCCCTCTTTGCCCTTGTCCGCCCCTCTTTGCCCTTGTCCTCCCCTCTTTGCACTTGTCCGCCTCTCTTTGCCCTTGTCCGCCCCTCTTTGCCCTTGTCCCGTATTCTCCGCCATTGTCCACCCCTCTTTGCCCTTGTCCGCCCCTCTTTGCCATTGTCTGGCACTCTTTGCCATTCTCCACCCCACTTTGCCCTTGACCGGCCCACTTAGCCATTGTTCCGTATTCTCCTCACTTGTCCGCCCCTCTTTTCTCTTGTCCCATATTCTCCGCAGTTCTCCGCTCCTCTTTACACTTGTCTGCACCTCTTTGCCCTTGTTCGCCCCTCTTTGCCATTCTCCGCCCCTCTTTGCCCTTGTCCGACCCTCTTTTCCCTTGTCCGCCCCTCTTTGCCCTTCTCCGCCCCTCTTTGCAATTCTCTGACCCTGTTTGCCATTGTCTGATCCTCTTTGCACTTGTCCACCCCTCTTTGCCCTTGTCCTCCCCTCTTAGCCCTTGTCCTCCCCTCTTTGCCCTTGTCCTCCCCTCTTTGCCCTTGTCCGCCCCTCTTTGCCCTTGTCCGCCCCTCTTTGCCCTTGTCCGCCCCTCTTTGCCCTTGTCCGCCCCTCTTTGCACTTCTCCACCCCTCTTTGCCCTTGTCCGCCCTTCTTTGCCCTTGTCCGCCCCTCTTTGCCCTTGTCCCTTATTCTCCGCAATTCTCCGCCCCTCTTTGCCCTTGTCTGGTATTCTCCGCACTTCTCCACCCCTCTTTGCACTTTTCAGCCCGTCTTTGCCCTTGTCTGCCCGTCTTGGCACTTGTCCACCCGTCTTTGCCTATGTCCGCCCGTCCTTGCACTTTTCTGCCCATCTTTGCCCTTGTCCGACCATGTTTACCCCTTGTCCCGTATTCTCCGCACTTGTCCGCCCCTCTTTGCCCTTGTCCGCCCATCTTTGCCCTTGTCCGCCCCTCTTTGCCCTTGTTCCGTATTCTACGCACTTCTCCTCCCCTTCTTTGCACTTTTCCGCTCCTTTTCCCCTTGTCCGCCCGTCTATGCCCCTGTCCCGTATTCTCCGCACTTGTCCGACCCTCTTTGCCCTTGTCCTCCCCTCTTTGCCCTTGTCCCGTATTCTCCGCTCTTGTGAGCCCCTCTTTGCAGTTTTCCCGTATTCTCCGCCCTTATCCGCCCCTCTTTGTCCTTCTTCCGTATTCTCCAAAATTGTCCGCCCCTCTTTGCCTTTGTGCGTCCCTCTTTGCCCTTGTTCGCCCCTCTTTGCCCTTGTTCGCCCCTCTTTGCCCTTGTCCGCCCCTCTTTGCACTTGTCCGCTTCTCTTTGCCCTTATCCCATATTCTCTGCACTTCTCCGCCGGTCTTTGCCCTTGTCTGCCCCTCTTTGCCCTTGTCCGCCCCTCTTTGCCCTTGTCCGCCCCTCTTTGCCTTTTTCCCATGTTCTCCGCAATTTTCCGCCCCTCCTTGCCCTTGTCCGCCCCTCCTTGCCCTTGTCCGCCCCTCCTTGCCCTTGTCCGCCCCTCCTTGCCCTTGTCCGCCCCTCCTTGCCCTTGTCCGCCCCTCCTTACCCTTGTCCGCCCCTCCTTGCCCTTGTCCGCCCCTCTTTGCCCTTGTCTGCCCCTCTTTGCCCTTGTCCGCCACTCTTTGCCCTTGTCCCGTATTCTCCACACTTGTCCGCACCTCTATGCCCTTGTTCGCCACTCCTTGCCCTTGTCCGCACCTCTTTGCCCTTGTCTGCCCCTCTTTGCCCTTGTCCCGTATTCTCCACACTTCTCCACCCATATTTGCCCTAGTCCGCCCTTCTTTGCCCTTGTCTGACCCTCTTTGCCCATGTCCGACCCTCTTGACCCTTGTCCCGTATTCTCCGCACTTGCCTGACACTCTTTCCCCTTGTCTGCCCCTCTTTGCCCTTGTCCGCCCTTCTTTGCTCTTGTCCGCCCCTCTTTGAACTTCTCCGCCTCTTTGCCTTTGACCGCCCCTGTTTGCCCTTGTCCGCCCGTATTTGCCCCTGTCCTCCCCTCTTTGCCCTTGTACCATATTCTCCGCACTTGTCGGCCCCTCTTTGCCCTTTTCCGCCCCTCTTTGAAATTTTCCGCCCCTCTTTGCCCATGTCCGACCCTCTTTGCCCTTGTCCACCCCTTTTTGACTTTGTCCCATATTCTCCGCTCTTCTCTGCCCCTCTTTGCCCTTGTCTGCCCCTCTTTGCCCTTGTCCGCCCCTCTTTGCACTTGTTCGCCTCTTTTTGCCCTTGTCCGCCCCTCTTTGCTGTTGTCTGCCCCTCTTTGCCCTTGTCCGCCCCTCTTTGCCCTTGTCCGCCCCTCTTTGCCATTGTCCATTAATCTTTGCACTTGTCCCCTATTCTCCACACTTGTCCTCCCCTCTTTGCCCTTGTCCGCACCTCTTTGCCCTTGTCCGCCTCTCTTTCCCATTGTCCCGTAATCTCCGCACTTGTCCGACACTCTTTGACCTTCTCCGCCCCTCTTGGCCCTTGTCCCACCCGTTTTGCACTTGTCCGCGACTCTTTGCCATTCTCCGCCCCTCTTTGCCTTTGTCCGACCCTCTTTCCCCTTTTCTGACCGTCTTTGCCCTTAACCCGTATTCTCCGCACTTCTCCGCCCCTCTTTGCTCTTGTCCGCCCCTCTTTAACCTTGTCCACCCCTCTTTGCCCTTGTCCGCCCAACTTTGCACTTCTCCACCCCTCTTTGCCCTTTTCCCGTCTTCTCAGCACTTCTTCCCCCCTCTTTGCACTTTTCTGCCCCTCTTTTCCCTTGTCCACCCCTCTTTGCCCTTGTCCTCCCCTCTTTGCCCTTGTCCCATATTCTCCACACTTGTCTGCCCCTCTTTGCCCTTGTCTGCCCCTCTTTGCCCTTGTCCGCCCCTCTTTGCCCTTGTCCCATTTTCTCCAAACTTGTCCGCCCCTCTTTGCCCTTGTCCCGTATTCTCCGCCCTTTTCCGCCCCTCTTTGCCCTTCTCCTGTATTCTCCGCAATTCTCCGCCCCTCTTTGCCCTTGTCGTACCCTCTTTGCCCTTGTCTGCCCTCTTTGCCCTTGTCCCGTATTCTCCGCAATTGTCCGCCCCTCTTTGCACTTGTCCGCCCCTCTTTGCCCTTGTCAGCCCTCTTTGAACTTGTCCACCCCTCTTAGCCTTTGTACGACACTCTTTTTCCTTTTCCCATATTGTCCGCGCTTGTCCGCCCGTCTTTGACATTGTCCGCACCTCTTTGCCCTTTTCCGCCCCTCTTTGCAATTTTTCCGCCCCTCTTTGCCCTTGTCCCCCCTCTTTGCCCTTGTCCGCCCTTCTTTGCCCTTGTCCGCCCTTCTTTGCCCTTGTCCGCCCCTCTTTGCCCTTGTCCTCCTCTCTTTGCACTTGTCCGCCTCTCTTTGCACTTGTCCGCCCCTCTTTGCCCTTGTCCCGTATTCTCCGCCCTTGTCCGCCCCTCTTTGCCCTTGTCCGCCCCTCTTTGCCATTGTCCACCACTCTTTGCCATTCTCCGCCCCACTTTGCCCTTGACCGGCCCACTTTGCCATTGTCCCGTATTCTCCTCTCTTGTCCGCCCCTCTTTGCTCTTGTCCCATATTCTCCGCACTACTCCGCTCCTCTTTTCACTTGTCTGCACCTCTTTGACCTTGTCCGCCCCTCTTTGCAATTGTCCGCCCCTCTTTGCCCTTGTCCGACCCTCTTTGCCCTTGTCCCGTATTCTCCGCACTTCTCCGCCCCTCTTTGCAATTCTCTGACCCTGTTTGCCATTGTCTGATCATCTTTGCCCTTTTCCACCCCTCTTTGCCCTTGTCCACCCCTCTTTGCCCTTGTCCACCCCTCTTTGCCCTTGTCTACCCCTCTTTGCCCTTGTCCGCCCTTCTTTGCCCTTGTCCGCCCTTCTTTGCCCTTGTCCGCCCCTCTTTGCCCTTGTCCTCCCCTCTTTGCCCTTGTCCTCCCCTCTTTGCCCTTGTCCTCCCCTCTTTGCCCTTGTCACTTATTCTCCGCAATTCTCCGCCCCTCTTTGCCCTTGTCCGGTATTCTCCGCACTTCTCCACCCCTCCTTGCACTTCTCAGCCCGTCTTTGCCCTTTTCTGCTCGTCTTGGCACTTGTCTGCCCGTCTTGGCACTTTTCCACCCGTCTTTGCCCTTGTCCGACCATCTTTGCCCTTGTCCGACCCTCTTTGCCCTTGTCAGCCCTCTTTGACCTTGTCGAACCCTCTTAGCCTTTGTCCGACACTCTTATACCTTTTCCCATATTCTCCGCGCTTGTCCGCCCCTCTTTGACATTGTCCGCACCTCTTTGCCCTTTTCCACCCCTCTTTGCAATTTTTCCGCCCCTCTTTGCACTTGTCCCTCCTCTTGGCCCTTGTCCGCCCCTCTTTGCCCTTGTCCGCCCCTCTTTGCCCTTGTCCTCCCCTCTTTGCACTTGTCCGCCTCTCTTTGCCCTTGTCCGCCCCTCTTTGCCCTTGTCCCGTATTCTCCGCCATTGTCCGCCCCTCTTTGCCCTTGTCCGCCCCTCTTTGCCATTGTCCGCCACTCTTTTCCATTCTCCGCCCCACTTTGCCCTTGACCGGCCCACTTTGCCATTGTTCCGTATTCTCCTCACTTGTCCGCCCCTCTTTGCTCTTGTCCCATATTCTCCGCAATTCTCCGCTCATCTTTACACTTGTCTCTACCTCTCTGCACTTGTCCGCCCCTCTTTGCCCTTGTCCCGTATTCTCCGCACTTCTCTGCCCCTCTTTTCCCTTGTCCTCCCCTCTTTGCCCTTCTCCGCCCCTCTTTGCAATTCTCTGACCCTGTTTGCCATTGTCTGATCCTCTTTGCACTTGTCCACCCCTCTTTGCCCTTGTCCTCCCCTCTTTGCCCTTGTCCTCCCCTCTTTGCCCTTGTCCTCCCCTCTTTGCCTTGTCCTCCCCACTTTGCCCTTGTCCGCCCCTCTTTGCCCTTCTCCGCCCCTCTTTGCCCTTGTCCGCCCCTCTTTGCACTTCTCCGCCCCTCTTTGCCCTTGTCCGCCCTTCTTTGCCCTTGTCCACACCTCTTTGCCCTTGTCCACCCCTCTTTGCGCTTCTCCGCCCTTCTTTGCCCTTGTCCGCCCTTCTTTGCCCTTGTCCGCCCCTCTTTGCACTTGTCCGCCTCTCTTTGCCCTTGTCCGCCCCTTTTTGCCCTTGTTCCTTATTCTCCGTAATTCTCCGCCCCTCTTTGCCCTTGTCCGGTATTCTCCGCACTTCTCCACCCCTCCTTGCACTTGTCAGCCCGTCTTTGCTCTTGTCTGCCCATCTTGGCACTTGTCCACCCGTCTTTGCTAAGTCCGCCCGTCCTTGCACTTTTCCGCCCGTCTTTGCCCTTGTCCGACCATGTTTACCCTTGTCCCGTATTCTCCGCACTTGTCCGCCCCTCTTTGCCCTTGTCCGCCCCTCTTTGCCCTTGTCCGCCCCTCTTTGCCCTTGTCTGCACCTCTTTGCACTTGTCCCGTATTCTACGCACTTCTCCTCCACTTCTTTGCCCATGTCCGCTCCTTTTCCCCTTGTCCGCCCGTCTATGCCCCTGTCCCGTATTCTCCGCAATTCTCCGCCCCTCTTTTCCCTTGTCCACCCCTCTTAGCCCTTATCCCGTATTCTCCGCACTTGTCCGACCCTCTTTGCCCTTGTCCTCCCCTCTTTGCCCTTGTCCCGTATTCTCCGCTCTTGTCAGCCCCTCTTTGCAGTTTTCCCGTATTCTCCGCCCTTATCCGCCCCTCTTTGTCCTTCTTCCGTATTCTCCAAAATTATCCGCCCCTCTTTGCCCTTGTGCGCCCCTCTTTGCCTTTTGCGTCCCTCTTTGCACTTGTCCGCTCCTCTTTGCCCTTGTCCGCCCCTCTTTGAACTTGTCCGTCCCTCTTTGCCATTCTGAGCCCCTCTTTGCACTTGTGCTCCCCTCTTTGCCCTGATGCACCCCTCTTTCCCTTGTCCGCCCCTCTTTGCACTTGTCCCGTATTATCCGCCCTTGTCCACCCCTGTATACACTTCACCCGTATTCTCCACCCTTGTCCGCCCCTCTTTGCCCTTGTCCCGTATTCTCCGACCTTGTCCGCCCCTCTTTGGCCTTGTCCTGTATTCTCCGCACTTCTCCGCCCCTCTTTGCCCTTGTCGGTCCCTCTTTGCCCTTGTCCGCCCTCTTTGCCCTTGTCCCGTATTCTCCGCAATTGTCCGCCCCTCTTTACCCTTGTCCGCCCCTCTTTGCCTTTGTCCGCCCCTCTTTGCCCTTGTTCCGTATTCTACGCACTTCTCCTCCCCTTCTTTGCACTTTTCTGCTCCTTTTCCCCTTGTCCGCCCGTCTATGCCCCTGTCCCGTATTCTCCGCACTTGTCCGACCCTCTTTGCCCTTGTCCTCCCCTCTTTGCCCTTGTCCCGTATTCTCCGCTCTTGTGAGCCCCTCTTTGCAGTTTTCCCGTATTCTCCGCCCTTATCCGCCCCTCTTTGTCCTTCTTCCGTATTCTCCAAAATTGTCCGCCCATCTTTGCCCTTGTGCGCCCCTCTTTGCCTTTGTGCGTCCCTCTTTGCCCTTGTTCGCCCCTCTTTGCCCTTGTCCGCCCCTCTTTGCACTTGTCCCGTATTATCCGCCCTTGTCCACCCCTGTATACACTTGACCCGTATTCTCCACCCTTGTCCGCCCCTCTTTGCCCTTGTAACGTATTCTCCGCCCTTGTCCGCCCCTCTTTGCCCTTGTCCTGTATTCTCCGCACTTCTCCGCCCCTCTTTGAACTTGTCGGCCCCTCTTTGCCCTTGTCCGCCCTCTTTGCCCTTGTCCCGTATTCTCCGCAATTGTCCGCCCCTCTTTACCCTTTTCCGCCCCTCTTTGCCTTTGTCCTCCCCTCTTTGCCCTTGTCCCGTACTATCCGCCCTTGTCCGCCCCTCTTTACACTTGTCCCGTATTCTCCACACTTGTCCGCCCCTCTTTGCCCTTGTCCCGTATTCTCCGCACTTCTCTGCCCCTCTTTGCCTTTGTCGTACCCTCTTTGCCCTTGTCTGCCCTCTTTGCCCATGTCTGACCCTCTTTGCCATTGTCTCGTATTCTCCGCACTTCTAAGCCCCTCTTTGCCTTTGTCCCGTATTCTTTGCCCTTCTCCGCCACTCTTTGAAAATTATCTGCCCCTGTTTGCCCTTGTCTGCCCCTCTTTGACCTTTTCCACACATCTTTGCCCTTGTCCGCCCCTCTTTGCCCTTGTGCACACCTCTTTGCCCTTGTCCCTTATTCTCCGCAATTCTCCTCACTTTCTTAGCCCTTGTCCGACCCTGTTTGCCCTTGTCCGCCCCCTTTGCACTTGTCCGCCCCTCTTTACTTTCTCTGCCCCCTTTGCCCTTGTCAGCCCCTCTTTGCACTTGTCCGCCCCTTTTTTTACTTGTCCCGTATTGTATGCACTTCTGCGCCTCTCTTTGCCCTTGTCCGCCCCTCTTTGCCCTTCTCCCGTATTCTCCGCTCTTTTCCACCCCTCTTTGCCCTTGTCCCGTTTTCTCCAAACTTATCTGCCCCTCTTAGAACTTTTCAAGTATTCTCTGCCCTTGTCCGCCACTCTTTGCCCTTCTTCCGTATTCTCCAAAATTGTCTGCCCCTCTTTGCCCTTGTGCGCCCCTCTTTGCCCTTGTGCGGCCCTCTTTGCACTTGTCCGCCCCTCTTTGACCTTGTCCGCCCCTCTTTGCCCTTGTCCCGTATTCTCCGCCCTTTTCCGCCCCTCTTTGCCCTTCTCCTGTATTCTCCGCAATTCTCCGCCCCTCTTTGCCCTTGTCGTACCCTCTTTGCCCTTGTCTGCCCTCTTTGCCCTTGTCCCGTATTCTCCGCAATTGTCCGCCCCTCTTTGCACTTGTCCGCCCCTCTTTGCCCTTGTCAGCCCTCTTTGAACTTGTCCACCCCTCTTAGCCTTTGTACGACACTCTTTTTCCTTTTCCCATATTGTCCGCGCTTGTCCGCCCGTCTTTGACATTGTCCGCACCTCTTTGCCCTTTTCCGCCCCTCTTTGCAATTTTTCCGCCCCTCTTTGCCCTTGTCCCCCCTCTTTGCCCTTGTCCGCCCTTCTTTGCCCTTGTCCGCCCTTCTTTGCCCTTGTCCGCCCCTCTTTGCCCTTGTCCTCCTCTCTTTGCACTTGTCCGCCTCTCTTTGCACTTGTCCGCCCCTCTTTGCCCTTGTCCCGTATTCTCCGCCCTTGTCCGCCCCTCTTTGCCCTTGTCCGCCCCTCTTTGCCATTGTCCACCACTCTTTGCCATTCTCCGCCCCACTTTGCCCTTGACCGGCCCACTTTGCCATTGTCCCGTATTCTCCTCTCTTGTCCGCCCCTCTTTGCTCTTGTCCCATATTCTCCGCACTACTCCGCTCCTCTTTTCACTTGTCTGCACCTCTTTGACCTTGTCCGCCCCTCTTTGCAATTGTCCGCCCCTCTTTGCCCTTGTCCGACCCTCTTTGCCCTTGTCCCGTATTCTCCGCACTTCTCCGCCCCTCTTTGCAATTCTCTGACCCTGTTTGCCATTGTCTGATCATCTTTGCCCTTTTCCACCCCTCTTTGCCCTTGTCCACCCCTCTTTGCCCTTGTCCACCCCTCTTTGCCCTTGTCTACCCCTCTTTGCCCTTGTCCGCCCTTCTTTGCCCTTGTCCGCCCTTCTTTGCCCTTGTCCGCCCCTCTTTGCCCTTGTCCTCCCCTCTTTGCCCTTGTCCTCCCCTCTTTGCCCTTGTCCTCCCCTCTTTGCCCTTGTCACTTATTCTCCGCAATTCTCCGCCCCTCTTTGCCCTTGTCCGGTATTCTCCGCACTTCTCCACCCCTCCTTGCACTTCTCAGCCCGTCTTTGCCCTTTTCTGCTCGTCTTGGCACTTGTCTGCCCGTCTTGGCACTTTTCCACCCGTCTTTGCCCTTGTCCGACCATCTTTGCCCTTGTCCGACCCTCTTTGCCCTTGTCAGCCCTCTTTGACCTTGTCGAACCCTCTTAGCCTTTGTCCGACACTCTTATACCTTTTCCCATATTCTCCGCGCTTGTCCGCCCCTCTTTGACATTGTCCGCACCTCTTTGCCCTTTTCCACCCCTCTTTGCAATTTTTCCGCCCCTCTTTGCACTTGTCCCTCCTCTTGGCCCTTGTCCGCCCCTCTTTGCCCTTGTCCGCCCCTCTTTGCCCTTGTCCTCCCCTCTTTGCACTTGTCCGCCTCTCTTTGCCCTTGTCCGCCCCTCTTTGCCCTTGTCCCGTATTCTCCGCCATTGTCCGCCCCTCTTTGCCCTTGTCCGCCCCTCTTTGCCATTGTCCGCCACTCTTTTCCATTCTCCGCCCCACTTTGCCCTTGACCGGCCCACTTTGCCATTGTTCCGTATTCTCCTCACTTGTCCGCCCCTCTTTGCTCTTGTCCCATATTCTCCGCAATTCTCCGCTCATCTTTACACTTGTCTCTACCTCTCTGCACTTGTCCGCCCCTCTTTGCCCTTGTCCCGTATTCTCCGCACTTCTCTGCCCCTCTTTTCCCTTGTCCTCCCCTCTTTGCCCTTCTCCGCCCCTCTTTGCAATTCTCTGACCCTGTTTGCCATTGTCTGATCCTCTTTGCACTTGTCCACCCCTCTTTGCCCTTGTCCTCCCCTCTTTGCCCTTGTCCTCCCCTCTTTGCCCTTGTCCTCCCCTCTTTGCCTTGTCCTCCCCACTTTGCCCTTGTCCGCCCCTCTTTGCCCTTCTCCGCCCCTCTTTGCCCTTGTCCGCCCCTCTTTGCACTTCTCCGCCCCTCTTTGCCCTTGTCCGCCCTTCTTTGCCCTTGTCCACACCTCTTTGCCCTTGTCCACCCCTCTTTGCGCTTCTCCGCCCTTCTTTGCCCTTGTCCGCCCTTCTTTGCCCTTGTCCGCCCCTCTTTGCACTTGTCCGCCTCTCTTTGCCCTTGTCCGCCCCTTTTTGCCCTTGTTCCTTATTCTCCGTAATTCTCCGCCCCTCTTTGCCCTTGTCCGGTATTCTCCGCACTTCTCCACCCCTCCTTGCACTTGTCAGCCCGTCTTTGCTCTTGTCTGCCCATCTTGGCACTTGTCCACCCGTCTTTGCTAAGTCCGCCCGTCCTTGCACTTTTCCGCCCGTCTTTGCCCTTGTCCGACCATGTTTACCCTTGTCCCGTATTCTCCGCACTTGTCCGCCCCTCTTTGCCCTTGTCCGCCCCTCTTTGCCCTTGTCCGCCCCTCTTTGCCCTTGTCTGCACCTCTTTGCACTTGTCCCGTATTCTACGCACTTCTCCTCCACTTCTTTGCCCATGTCCGCTCCTTTTCCCCTTGTCCGCCCGTCTATGCCCCTGTCCCGTATTCTCCGCAATTCTCCGCCCCTCTTTTCCCTTGTCCACCCCTCTTAGCCCTTATCCCGTATTCTCCGCACTTGTCCGACCCTCTTTGCCCTTGTCCTCCCCTCTTTGCCCTTGTCCCGTATTCTCCGCTCTTGTCAGCCCCTCTTTGCAGTTTTCCCGTATTCTCCGCCCTTATCCGCCCCTCTTTGTCCTTCTTCCGTATTCTCCAAAATTATCCGCCCCTCTTTGCCCTTGTGCGCCCCTCTTTGCCTTTTGCGTCCCTCTTTGCACTTGTCCGCTCCTCTTTGCCCTTGTCCGCCCCTCTTTGAACTTGTCCGTCCCTCTTTGCCATTCTGAGCCCCTCTTTGCACTTGTGCTCCCCTCTTTGCCCTGATGCACCCCTCTTTCCCTTGTCCGCCCCTCTTTGCACTTGTCCCGTATTATCCGCCCTTGTCCACCCCTGTATACACTTCACCCGTATTCTCCACCCTTGTCCGCCCCTCTTTGCCCTTGTCCCGTATTCTCCGACCTTGTCCGCCCCTCTTTGGCCTTGTCCTGTATTCTCCGCACTTCTCCGCCCCTCTTTGCCCTTGTCAGTCCCTCTTTGCCCTTGTCCGCCCTCTTTGCCCTTGTCCCGTATTCTCCGCAATTGTCCGCCCCTCTTTACCCTTGTCCGCCCCTCTTTGCCTTTGTCCGCCCCTCTTTGCCCTTGTTCCGTATTCTACGCACTTCTCCTCCCCTTCTTTGCACTTTTCCGCTCCTTTTCCCCTTGTCCGCCCGTCTATGCCCCTGTCCCGTATTCTCCGCACTTGTCCGACCCTCTTTGCCCTTGTCCTCCCCTCTTTGCCCTTGTCCCGTATTCTCCGCTCTTGTGAGCCCCTCTTTGCAGTTTTCCCGTATTCTCCGCCCTTATCCGCCCCTCTTTGTCCTTCTTCCGTATTCTCCAAAATTGTCCGCCCATCTTTGCCCTTGTGCGCCCCTCTTTGCCTTTGTGCGTCCCTCTTTGCCCTTGTTCGCCCCTCTTTGCCCTTGTCCGCCCCTCTTTGCACTTGTCCCGTATTATCCGCCCTTGTCCACCCCTGTATACACTTGACCCGTATTCTCCACCCTTGTCCGCCCCTCTTTGCCCTTGTAACGTATTCTCCGCCCTTGTCCGCCCCTCTTTGCCCTTGTCCTGTATTCTCCGCACTTCTCCGCCCCTCTTTGAACTTGTCGGCCCCTCTTTGCCCTTGTCCGCCCTCTTTGCCCTTGTCCCGTATTCTCCGCAATTGTCCGCCCCTCTTTACCCTTTTCCGCCCCTCTTTGCCTTTGTCCTCCCCTCTTTGCCCTTGTCCCGTACTATCCGCCCTTGTCCGCCCCTCTTTACACTTGTCCCGTATTCTCCACACTTGTCCGCCCCTCTTTGCCCTTGTCCCGTATTCTCCGCACTTCTCTGCCCCTCTTTGCCTTTGTCGTACCCTCTTTGCCCTTGTCTGCCCTCTTTGCCCATGTCTGACCCTCTTTGCCATTGTCTCGTATTCTCCGCACTTCTAAGCCCCTCTTTGCCTTTGTCCCGTATTCTTTGCCCTTCTCCGCCACTCTTTGAAAATTATCTGCCCCTGTTTGCCCTTGTCTGCCCCTCTTTGACCTTTTCCACACATCTTTGCCCTTGTCCGCCCCTCTTTGCCCTTGTGCACACCTCTTTGCCCTTGTCCCTTATTCTCCGCAATTCTCCTCACTTTCTTAGCCCTTGTCCGACCCTGTTTGCCCTTGTCCGCCCCCTTTGCACTTGTCCGCCCCTCTTTACTTTCTCTGCCCCCTTTGCCCTTGTCAGCCCCTCTTTGCACTTGTCCGCCCCTTTTTTTACTTGTCCCGTATTGTATGCACTTCTGCGCCTCTCTTTGCCCTTGTCCGCCCCTCTTTGCCCTTCTCCCGTATTCTCCGCTCTTTTCCACCCCTCTTTGCCCTTGTCCCGTATTCTCCAAACTTATCTGCCCCTCTTAGAACTTTTCAAGTATTCTCTGCCCTTGTCCGCCACTCTTTGCCCTTCTTCCGTATTCTCCAAAATTGTCCGCCCCTCTTTGCCCTTGTGCGCCCCTCTTTGCCCTTGTGCGGCCCTCTTTGCACTTGTCCGCCCCTCTTTGACCTTGTCCGCCCCTCTTTGACCTTGTCCGCCCCTCTTTGCCCTTGTCCCGTATTCTCCGCCCTTTTCCGCCCCTCTTTGCCCTTCTCCTGTATTCTCCGCACTTCTCCGCCCCTCTTTGCCCTTGTCGTACCCTCTTTGCCCTTGTCTGCCCTCTTTGCCCTTGTCCCGTATTCTCCGCAATTGTCCGCCCCTCTTTGCACTTGTCCGCCCCTCTTTGCCCTTGTCAGCCCTCTTTGAACTTGTCCACCCCTCTTAGCCTTTGTACGACACTCTTTTTCCTTTTCCCATATTGTCCGCGCTTGTCCGCCCGTCTTTGACATTGTCCGCACCTCTTTGCCCTTTTCCGCCCCTCTTTGCAATTTTTCCGCCCCTCTTTGCACTTGTCCCCCCTCTTTGCCCTTGTCAGCCCTTCTTTGCCCTTGTCCGCCCTTCTTTGCCCTTGTCCGCCCCTCTTTGCCCTTGTCCTCCTCTCTTTGCCCTTGTCCTCCTCTCTTTGCACTTGTCCGCCTCTCTTTGCACTTGTCCGCCCCTCTTTGCCCTTGTCCGCCCCTCTTTGCCCTTGTCCCGTATTCTCCGCCATTGTCCGCCCCTCTTTGCCCTTGTCCGCCCCTCTTTGCTATTGTCCGCCACTCTTTGCCATTCTCCGCCCCACTTTGCCCTTGACCGGCCCACTTTGCCATTGTCCCGTATTCTCCTCACTTGTCCGCCCCTCTTTGCTCTTGTCCCATATTCTCCGCACTTCTCCGCTCCTCTTTACACTTGTCTGTACCTCTTTGACCTTGTCCGCCCCTCTTTGCAATTGTCCGCCCCTCTTTGCCCTTGTCCGACCCTCTTTGCACTTGTCCGCCCCTCTTTGCCCTTGTCCCGTATTCTCCGCACTTCTCCGCCCCTCTTTGCAATTCTCTGACCCTGTTTGCCATTGTCTGATCATCTTTGCCCTTTTCCACCCCTCTTTGCCCTTGTCCACCCCTCTTTGCCCTTGTCCGCCCTTCTTTGCCCTTGTCCGCCCATCTTTGCCCTTGTCCTCCCCTCTTTGCCCTTGTCCTCCCCTCTTTGCCCTTGTCCTCCCCTCTTTGCCCTTGTCCTCCCCTCTTTGCCCTTGTCACTTATTCTCCGCAATTCTCCGCCCCTCTTTGCCCTTGTCCGGTATTCTCCGCACTTCTCCACCCCTCCTTGCACTTGTCAGCCCGTCTTTGCCCTTTTCTGCCCGTCTTGGCACTTGTCTGCCCGTCTTGGCACTTTTCCACCCGTCTTTGCCCTTGTCCGACCATCTTTGCCCTTTTCCGACCCTCTTTGCCCTTGTCAGCCCTCTTTGCCCTTGTCCGCCCCTCTTTGCCCTTGTCCGCACCTCTTTGCCCTTGTCCGCCCATCTTTGCCCTTGTCCGCACCTCTTTGCCCTTGTCCGCCCCTCTTTGCCCTTGTCCGCCTCTCTTTGCCCTTGTCCCGTATTCTCCGCACTTGTCCGACCCTCTTTGCCCTTGTCCTCCCCTCTTTGCCCTTGTCCCGTATTCTACGCAATTCTCCGCCCCTCTTTTCCCTTGTCCACCCCTCTTAGCCCTTATCCCGTATTCTCCGCACTTGTCCGACCCTCTTTGCCCTTGTCCTCCCCTCTTTGCCCTTGTCCCGTATTCTCCGCTCTTGTCAGCCCCTCTTTGCAGTTTCCCGTATTCTCCGCCCTTATCCGCCCCTCTTTGTCCTTCTTCCGTATTCTCCAAAATTGTCCGCCCCTCTTTGCCCTTGTGCACCCCTCTTTGCCTTTGTGCGTCCCTCTTTGCACTTGTCCGCTCCTCTTTGCCCTTGTCCGCCCCTCTTTGAACTTGTCCGTGCCTCTTTGCCATTCTGAGCCCCTCTTTGCACTTGTGCGCCCCTCTTTGCCCTGATGCACCCCTCTTTCCCTTGTCCGCCCCTCTTTGCACTTGTCCCGTATTATCCGCCCTTGTCCACCCCTGTATACACTTGACCCGTATTCTCCACCCTTGTCCGCCCCTCTTTGCCCTTGTCCCGTATTCTTCGACCTTGTCCGCCCCTCTTTGGCCTTGTCCTGTATTCTCCGCACTTCTCCGCCCCTCTTTGCCCTTGTCGGTCCCTCTTTGCCCTTGTACGCCCTCTTTGCCCTTGTCCCGTATTCTCCGCAATTGTCCGCCCCTCTTTACCCTTTTCCGCCCCTCTTTGCCTTTGTCCGCCCCTCTTTGCCTTTGTCCGCCCCTCTTTGCCCTTGTTCCGTACTATCTGCCCTTGTCCGCCCCTCTTTACACTTGTCCCGTATTCTCCACACTTGTCCGCCCCTCTTTGCCCTTGTCCCGTATTCTCCGCACTTCTCTGCCCCTCTTTGCCCTTGTCCCGTATTCTCCGCACTTGTCCGCCCCTCTTTGACCAAGTGCGCCCCTCTTTGCATTTGTTCGCACCTCTTTGCCCTTGTCTGACCCTCTTTGCCATTGTCTCGTATTCTCCGCACTTCTAAGCCCCTCTTTGCCTTTGTCCCGTATTCTTTGCCCTTCTCCGCCACTCTTTGAAAATTATCTGCCCCTGTTTGCCCTTGTCTGCCCCTCTTTGCCCTTTTCCACACATCTTTGCCCTTGTCCGCCCCTCTTTGCCCTTGTACACACCTCTTTGCCCTTGTCCCTTATTCTCCGCAATTCTCCTCCCCTTCTTAGCCCTTGTCCGACCCTGTTTGCTTTCTCTGCCCCTCTTTGCCCTTGTCCGCCCTTCTTTGCCCTTGTCCGCCCCTCTTTGCTTTTGTCTGCCCCTCTTTGTCCTTGTCCGACCCTATTTGCCCTTGTCCGCCCCTCTTTGCCCTTGTTCGCCCCTTTTTGCCCTTGTCCCGTTTTCTCCGCAATTTTCCTCCCCTCTTTGCCCTATTCCCGTATTCTCCGCCCCTCTTTGCCCTTGTCCGCCCCTCTTTGCCCTTGTCCGCCCCTCTTTGCCCTTGTCAGCCCCTCTTTGCACTTGTCCGCCCCTTTTTTCACTTGTCCCGTGTTGTATGCACTTCTGCGCCCCTCCTTGCCCTTGTCCGCCCCTCTTTGCCCTTCTCCCGTATTCTCCGCACTTTTCCACCACTCTTTGCCCTTGTCCCGTATTCTCCAAACTTATCTGCCCCTCTTAGAACTTTTCAAGTATTCTCTGCCCTTGTCCGCCACTCTTTGCCCTTCTTCCGTATTCTCCAAAATTGTCCGCCCCTCTTTGCCCTTGTGCGCCCCTCTTTGCCCTTGTGCGCCCCTCTTTGCCCTTGTGCGGCCCTCTTTGCACTTGTCCGCCCCTCTTTGACCTTGTCCGCCCCTCTTTGCCCTTGTCCCGTATTCTCCGCCCTTTTCCACCCCTCTTTGCCCTTCTCCTGTATTCTCCGCACTTCTCCGCCCCTCTTTGCCCTTGTCGTACCCTCTTTGCCCTTGTCCGCCCTCTTTGCCCTTGTCCCGTATTCTCCGCAATTGTCCGCCCCTCTTTGCACTTGTCCGCCCCTCTTTGCCCTTGTCAGCCCTCTTTGAACTTGTCCACCCCTCTTAGCCTTTGTACGACACTCTTTTTCCCTTTCCCATATTCTCCGCGCTTGTCCACCCCTCTTTGACATTGTCCGCACCTCTTTGCCCTTTTCCGCCCCTCTTTGCAATTTTTCCGCCCCTCTTTGCACTTGTCCCCCCTCTTGGCCCTTGTCCGCCCTTCTTTGCCTTTGTCCGCCCCTCTTTGCCCTTGTCCGCCCCTCTTTGCCCTTGTCCTCCTCTCTTTGCCCTTCTCCTCCTCTCTTTCCCTTGTCCGCCTCTCTTTGCCCTTGTCCGCCCCTCTTTGCCCTTGTCCCGTATTCTCTGCCATTGTCCGCCCCTCTTTGCAATTGTCCACCACTATTTGCCATTCTCCGCCCCACTTTGCCCTTGACCGGCCCACTTTGCCATTGTCCCGTATTCTCCTCACTTGTCCGCCCCTCTTTGCTCTTGTCCCATATTCTCCGCACTTCTCCGCTCCTCTTTACACTTGTCTGCACCTCTTTGCCCTTGTCCGCCCCTCTTTGCCATTGTCCGCCCCTCTTTGCCCTTTTCCGACGCTCTTTGCACTTGTCCGCCCCTCTTTGCCCTTGTCCCGTATTCTCCGCACTTCTCCGCCCCTCTTTGCCCTTGTCCAGTATTCTCCGCACTTCTCCACCCCTCCTTGCCCTTGTCCGCCCGTCTTTGCCCTTGTCTGCCCGTCTTTGCCCTTGTCTGCCCGTCTTTGCCCTTGTCTGCCCTTCTTGGCACTTGTCTACCCGTCTTTGCCCTTGTCCGCCCCTCTTTGCCCTTGTCCGCCCATCTTTGCCCTTGTCCCGTATTCTACGCACTTCTCCTCCCCTTCTTTGCCATTGTCTGCCCCTTCTTTGCCCTTGTCCTCTCCTTTTCCACTTGTCCGCCCGTCTATGCCCTTGTCCCGTATTCTCCGCACTTGTCCGACCCTCTTTGCCCTTGTCCTCCCCTCTTTGCCCTTGTCCCGTAATCTCCGCCCTTGTCAGCCCCTCTTTGCAGTTTTCCCATATTCTCCGCCCTTATCCGCCCCTCTTTGTCCTTCTTCCGTATTCTCCGAAATTGTCCGCCCCTCTTTGTCCTTGTGCGCCCCTCTTTGCACTTGTTCGCCCCTCTTTGCCCTTGTCCGCCCCTCTTTGCCCTTGTCCGCCCCTCTTTAAACTTGTCCGTCCCTCTTTGCCATTCTGCGCCCCTCTTTGCACTTGTGCGCCCCTCTTTGCCCTGATGCACCCCTCTTTCCTTTGTCCGCCCCTCTTTGCACTTGTCCCGTATTATCCGCCCTTGTCCGCCCCTGTTTACACTTGACCCGTATTCTCCACCCTTGTCGGCCCGTCTTTGCCCTTGTCGGCCCCTCTTTGCCCTTGTCCGCCCTCTTTGCCCTTGTCCCGTATTCTCCGCAATTGTCCGCCCCTCTTTACCCTTTTCCGCCCCTCTTTACATTTGTCCGCCCCTCTTTGCCTTTGTCCGCCCCTCTTTGCCCTTGTCCCGTACTATCCGCACTTCTCCGCCCCTCTTTGCCCTTGTCCCGTATTCTCCGCACTTGTCCGCCCCTCTTTGACCTAGTGCGCCCCTCTTTGCATTTGTCCGCCCCTCTTTGCCCTTGTTTGGCCCTGTTTGCCATTGTCCCGTATTATCCGCACTTCTAAGCCCCTCTTTGCCTTTGTCCCGTATTCTTTGCCCTTCTCCGCCACTCTTTGAAAATTATCTGCCCCTGTTTGCCCTTGTCTGCCCCTCTTTGCCCTTTTCCACACATCTTTGCCCTTGTCCGCCCCTCTTTGCCCGTTTGCACACCTCTTTGCCCTTGTCCCTTATTCTCCGCAATTCTCCTCCCCTTCTTAGCCCTTGTCCGACCCTGTTTGCCCTTGTCCGCCCCCTTTGCACTAGTCCGCCCCTCTTTGCTTTCTCTGCCCGTCTTTGCCCTTGTCCGCCCCTCTTTGCCCTTGTCCGCCCCTCTTTGCCCTTGTCCACCCCTCTTTGCTTTTGTCTGCCCCTCTTTGCCCTTGTCCGACCCTCTTTGCCCTTGTCTCCCCCTCTTTGCCCTTGTCTCCCCCTCTTTGCCCTTGTCCTGTATTCTCCGCAATTTTCCTCCCCTCTTTGCCCTATTCCCGTATTCTCTGCCCCTCTTTGCTCTTGTCCGCCCCTCTTTGCCCTTGTCAGCCCCTCTTTGCACTTCTCCGCCCCTTTTTTCCCTTGTCCCGTATTGTATGCACTTCTTCGCCCCTCTTTGCCCTTGTCCGCCCCTCTTTGCCCTTGTCCCGTGTTCTCCGCTATTTTCCACCCGTCTTTGCCCTTGTCCCGTATTCTCCAAACTTATCTGCCCCTCTTAGCACTTTTCAAGTATTCTCTGCCCTTGTCCGCCTCTCTTTGCCCTTCTTCCGTATTCTCCAAAATTGTCTGCCCCTCTTTGCCCTTGTGCGCCCCTCTTTGCCCTTGTCCGCCCCTCTTTGCACTTGTCCCGTATTATCCGCCCTTGTCCACCCCTGTATACACTTGACCCGTATTCTCCACCCTTGTCCGCCCCTCTTTGCCCTTGTCCCGTATTCTTCGACCTTGTCCGCCCCTCTTTGGCCTTGTCCTGTATTCTCCGCACTTCTCCGCCCCTCTTTGCCCTTGTCGGTCCCTCTTTGCCCTTGTACGCCCTCTTTGCCCTTGTCCCGTATTCTCCGCAATTGTCCGCCCCTCTTTACCCTTTTCCGCCCCTCTTTGCCTTTGTCCGCCCCTCTTTGCCTTTGTCCGCCCCTCTTTGCCCTTGTTCCGTACTATCTGCCCTTGTCCGCCCCTCTTTACACTTGTCCCGTATTCTCCACACTTGTCCGCCCCTCTTTGCCCTTGTCCCGTATTCTCCGCACTTCTCTGCCCCTCTTTGCCCTTGTCCCGTATTCTCCGCACTTGTCCGCCCCTCTTTGACCAAGTGCGCCCCTCTTTGCATTTGTTCGCACCTCTTTGCCCTTGTCTGACCCTCTTTGCCATTGTCTCGTATTCTCCGCACTTCTAAGCCCCTCTTTGCCTTTGTCCCGTATTCTTTGCCCTTCTCCGCCACTCTTTGAAAATTATCTGCCCCTGTTTGCCCTTGTCTGCCCCTCTTTGCCCTTTTCCACACATCTTTGCCCTTGTCCGCCCCTCTTTGCCCTTGTACACACCTCTTTGCCCTTGTCCCTTATTCTCCGCAATTCTCCTCCCCTTCTTAGCCCTTGTCCGACCCTGTTTGCTTTCTCTGCCCCTCTTTGCCCTTGTCCGCCCTTCTTTGCCCTTGTCCGCCCCTCTTTGCTTTTGTCTGCCCCTCTTTGTCCTTGTCCGACCCTATTTGCCCTTGTCCGCCCCTCTTTGCCCTTGTTCGCCCCTTTTTGCCCTTGTCCCGTTTTCTCCGCAATTTTCCTCCCCTCTTTGCCCTATTCCCGTATTCTCCGCCCCTCTTTGCCCTTGTCCGCCCCTCTTTGCCCTTGTCCGCCCCTCTTTGCCCTTGTCAGCCCCTCTTTGCACTTGTCCGCCCCTTTTTTCACTTGTCCCGTGTTGTATGCACTTCTGCGCCCCTCCTTGCCCTTGTCCGCCCCTCTTTGCCCTTCTCCCGTATTCTCCGCACTTTTCCACCACTCTTTGCCCTTGTCCCGTATTCTCCAAACTTATCTGCCCCTCTTAGAACTTTTCAAGTATTCTCTGCCCTTGTCCGCCACTCTTTGCCCTTCTTCCGTATTCTCCAAAATTGTCCGCCCCTCTTTGCCCTTGTGCGCCCCTCTTTGCCCTTGTGCGCCCCTCTTTGCCCTTGTGCGGCCCTCTTTGCACTTGTCCGCCCCTCTTTGACCTTGTCCGCCCCTCTTTGCCCTTGTCCCGTATTCTCCGCCCTTTTCCACCCCTCTTTGCCCTTCTCCTGTATTCTCCGCACTTCTCCGCCCCTCTTTGCCCTTGTCGTACCCTCTTTGCCCTTGTCCGCCCTCTTTGCCCTTGTCCCGTATTCTCCGCAATTGTCCGCCCCTCTTTGCACTTGTCCGCCCCTCTTTGCCCTTGTCAGCCCTCTTTGAACTTGTCCACCCCTCTTAGCCTTTGTACGACACTCTTTTTCCCTTTCCCATATTCTCCGCGCTTGTCCACCCCTCTTTGACATTGTCCGCACCTCTTTGCCCTTTTCCGCCCCTCTTTGCAATTTTTCCGCCCCTCTTTGCACTTGTCCCCCCTCTTGGCCCTTGTCCGCCCTTCTTTGCCTTTGTCCGCCCCTCTTTGCCCTTGTCCGCCCCTCTTTGCCCTTGTCCTCCTCTCTTTGCCCTTCTCCTCCTCTCTTTCCCTTGTCCGCCTCTCTTTGCCCTTGTCCGCCCCTCTTTGCCCTTGTCCCGTATTCTCTGCCATTGTCCGCCCCTCTTTGCAATTGTCCACCACTATTTGCCATTCTCCGCCCCACTTTGCCCTTGACCGGCCCACTTTGCCATTGTCCCGTATTCTCCTCACTTGTCCGCCCCTCTTTGCTCTTGTCCCATATTCTCCGCACTTCTCCGCTCCTCTTTACACTTGTCTGCACCTCTTTGCCCTTGTCCGCCCCTCTTTGCCATTGTCCGCCCCTCTTTGCCCTTTTCCGACGCTCTTTGCACTTGTCCGCCCCTCTTTGCCCTTGTCCCGTATTCTCCGCACTTCTCCGCCCCTCTTTGCCCTTGTCCAGTATTCTCCGCACTTCTCCACCCCTCCTTGCCCTTGTCCGCCCGTCTTTGCCCTTGTCTGCCCGTCTTTGCCCTTGTCTGCCCGTCTTTGCCCTTGTCTGCCCTTCTTGGCACTTGTCTACCCGTCTTTGCCCTTGTCCGCCCCTCTTTGCCCTTGTCCGCCCATCTTTGCCCTTGTCCCGTATTCTACGCACTTCTCCTCCCCTTCTTTGCCATTGTCTGCCCCTTCTTTGCCCTTGTCCTCTCCTTTTCCACTTGTCCGCCCGTCTATGCCCTTGTCCCGTATTCTCCGCACTTGTCCGACCCTCTTTGCCCTTGTCCTCCCCTCTTTGCCCTTGTCCCGTAATCTCCGCCCTTGTCAGCCCCTCTTTGCAGTTTTCCCATATTCTCCGCCCTTATCCGCCCCTCTTTGTCCTTCTTCCGTATTCTCCGAAATTGTCCGCCCCTCTTTGCACTTGTTCGCCCCTCTTTGCCCTTGTCCGCCCCTCTTTGCCCTTGTCCGCCCCTCTTTAAACTTGTCCGTCCCTCTTTAAACTTGTCCGTCCCTCTTTGCCATTCTGCGCCCCTCTTTGCACTTGTGCGCCCCTCTTTGCCCTGATGCACCCCTCTTTCCTTTGTCCGCCCCTCTTTGCACTTGTCCCGTATTATCCGCCCTTGTCCGCCCCTGTTTACACTTGACCCGTATTCTCCACCCTTGTCGGCCCGTCTTTGCCCTTGTCGGCCCCTCTTTGCCCTTGTCCGCCCTCTTTGCCCTTGTCCCGTATTCTCCGCAATTGTCCGCCCCTCTTTACCCTTTTCCGCCCCTCTTTACATTTGTCCGCCCCTCTTTGCCTTTGTCCGCCCCTCTTTGCCCTTGTCCCGTACTATCCGCACTTCTCCGCCCCTCTTTGCCCTTGTCCCGTATTCTCCGCACTTGTCCGCCCCTCTTTGACCTAGTGCGCCCCTCTTTGCATTTGTCCGCCCCTCTTTGCCCTTGTTTGGCCCTGTTTGCCATTGTCCCGTATTATCCGCACTTCTAAGCCCCTCTTTGCCTTTGTCCCGTATTCTTTGCCCTTCTCCGCCACTCTTTGAAAATTATCTGCCCCTGTTTGCCCTTGTCTGCCCCTCTTTGCCCTTTTCCACACATCTTTGCCCTTGTCCGCCCCTCTTTGCCCGTTTGCACACCTCTTTGCCCTTGTCCCTTATTCTCCGCAATTCTCCTCCCCTTCTTAGCCCTTGTCCGACCCTGTTTGCCCTTGTCCGCCCCCTTTGCACTAGTCCGCCCCTCTTTGCTTTCTCTGCCCGTCTTTGCCCTTGTCCGCCCCTCTTTGCCCTTGTCCGCCCCTCTTTGCCCTTGTCCACCCCTCTTTGCTTTTGTCTGCCCCTCTTTGCCCTTGTCCGACCCTCTTTGCCCTTGTCTCCCCCTCTTTGCCCTTGTCTCCCCCTCTTTGCCCTTGTCCTGTATTCTCCGCAATTTTCCTCCCCTCTTTGCCCTATTCCCGTATTCTCTGCCCCTCTTTGCTCTTGTCCGCCCCTCTTTGCCCTTGTCAGCCCCTCTTTGCACTTCTCCGCCCCTTTTTTCCCTTGTCCCGTATTGTATGCACTTCTTCGCCCCTCTTTGCCCTTGTCCGCCCCTCTTTGCCCTTGTCCCGTGTTCTCCGCTATTTTCCACCCGTCTTTGCCCTTGTCCCGTATTCTCCAAACTTATCTGCCCCTCTTAGCACTTTTCAAGTATTCTCTGCCCTTGTCCGCCTCTCTTTGCCCTTCTTCCGTATTCTCCAAAATTGTCTGCCCCTCTTTGCCCTTGTGCGCCCCTCTTTGCCCTTGTGCGCCCCTCTTTGCACTTGTCCGCCCCTCTTTGCCCTTGTCCACCCCTCTTTCCCCTTGTCCGACCCTCTTTGCCCTTGTCCGCCCCTCTTTGCCCTTGTCCGCCCCTCTTTGCCCTTGTCCGCCCCTCTTTGCCCTTGTCCCGTATTATCCGCCCTTGTCCGCCCCTCTTTACACTTGACCCATATTCTCCACCCTTGTCCGCCCCTCTTTGCCCTTGTCCTGTATTCTCCGCACTTCTCCGCCCCTCTTTGCCCTTGTCGTCCCCTCTTTGCCCTTGTCGTCCCCTCTTTGCCCTTGTCCGCCCTCTTTGCCCTTGTCCTGTATTCTCTGCAATTGTCCGCCCCTCTTTGCACTTGTCCAACCTTCTTTCCACTTGTCCGCCCCTCTTTGCCCTTGTCCGCCCCTCTTTGCCCTTGTCAGCCCTCTTTGACCTTGTCCACCCCTCTTAGCCTTTGTCCGACACTCTTTTTCCTTTTCCCATATTCTCCGCACTTGTCCGCCCCTCTTTGACATTGTCCGCACCTCTTTGCCCTTTTCCGCCCCTCTTTGCAATTTTTCCGCCCCTCTTTACCTTTGTCCCCCCTCTTTGCCCTTGTCCGCCCTTCTTTGCCCTTGTCCGCACTTCTTTGCCCTTGTCCGCCCTTCTTTGCCCTTGTCGAGTGTTCTCCGCACTTCTCTGCCCCTCTTTTCCCTTGTCCGCCCCTCTTTGCACTTCTCCGCCCCTCTTTCCAATTCTCTGACCCTGTTTGCCATTGTCTGATCCTCTTTTCCCTTGTCCACCCCTCTTTGCCCTTGTCTACCCCTCTTTGCAATTCTCCACCCCTCTTTGCCCTTGTCCACCCCCTTTGCCCTTGTCCGCCCTTCTTTGCCCTTGTCCGCCCCTCTTTGCACTTGTCCTCCCCTCTTTGCCCTTGTCCTCCCCTCTTTGCCCTTGTCCTCCCCTCTTTGCACTTGTCCGCCTCTCTTTGCCCTTGTCCGACCCTCTTTGCCCTTGTCCCTTATTCTCCGCAATTCTCCGCCCCTCCTTGCACTTGTCAGCCCGTCTTTGCCCTTGTCTGCCCATCTTGGCACTTGTCCACCCGTCTTTGCCTATGTCCGCCCGTCTTTGCCCTTGTCTGACCATCTTTGCCCTTTTCCGACCCTGTTTACCCTTGTCCCGTATTCTCCACACTTGTCCGCCCCTCTTAGCCCTTGTCCGCCCCTCTTTGCCATTGTCTGCCCCTTCTTTGCCCTGGTCCGCTCCTTTTCACCTTGTCCGCCCGTCTATGCCCTTGTCCCGTATTCTCCGCAATTCTCCGCCCATCTTTGCCCTTGTCCACCCCTCTTTGCCCTTGTCCGCCCCTCTTTGCCCTTGTCCGCCCCTCTTTGCCCTTGTCCCGTATTTTCCGCAATTCTCTGTCACTCTTTGAACTTGTCGGCCACTCTTTGCACTTGTCCGCCCATCTTTGGCATTGTTTGCCCTTCTTTTCCCTTGTCCTCCCATCATTGCGCTAGTCCGCCCCTGTTTTCACTTCTCCCGTATTGTCAGCACTTCTCGGTCACTCTTTGCACTTGTCCGCCCGTCTATGCCCTTGTTTGCCCCTCTTTGCCCTTGTCCGCCCCTCTTTGCCCTTGTCCCGTACTCTCCGTACTTCTCCGCCCCTTCTTTGTCCCTGTCCGCCATTCTTTGCCCTTGTCCTCCCCTCTTTGCCCTTGTGCACCCCTCTTTGCCCTTGTCCGCACCTATTTGCCCATGTCCAATATTCTCCGCACTTCTCCGCACTTCTTACCATTTTCCGCCACTCTTTGCACTTGTCCAGTATTCTCCACCCCTCTTTGAACCTTGTCCGCCCCTCTTTGCCCTTGTCCGCCCCTCTTTGCTTTTGTCTGCCCCTCTTTGCCGTTGTTCCGTATTCTCCGCACTTCTCTGCCCCTCTTTCGCAGCTCTTGCGCTTTCACTGCAAGCTGCAGATTCCCTCCTAACAGCAAGCTGTAGGATAGGGTACTGAATTGTAACTTAACTGTGGCTAATAATGCGATTTTGGCAAAGAGAGTATCTCCCGCAGGGAAGCTGCTACCATCAAATGTTTGCCCTCGTTAGACTCCCCTCTGGAAGCGCTTTCACTGCAAGCTGCAGATTCCCTCCTAACAGCAAGCTTTAGGATAGGGTACTGAATTGTAACTTACTTTCGCCTAAAAATGCGATTTTGGAAAAAAGAGTATCTCCCGCAGGGAAGCTGCTACCATCAAATGTTTGCCCTCATTAGACTCCCCTCTGGAAACGCTTTCATTGTAAGCTGCAGATTCCCTCCTAACAGCAAGCTGTAGGATAGTGTACTGAATTGTAACTTACTTTCGCCTAATAATGCGATTTTGGCAAAGAGAGTATCTTCCGCAGGGAAGCTGCTACCATCAAATGTTTGCCCTCATTAGACTTGCCTCTGGAAGCGCTTTCACTGCAAGCTGCAGATTCCCTCCTAACAGCAAGCTTTAGGATAGGGTACTGAATTGTAACTTAACTGTGGCTAATAATGCGATTTTGGCAAAGAGAGTATCTCCCGCAGGGAAGCTGCTACCATCAAATGTTTGCCCTCGTTAGACTCCCCTCTGGAAGCACTTTCACTGCAAGCTGCAGATTCCCTCCTAACAGCAAGCTTTAGGAGAGGGTACTGAATTGTATCTTAAATGCGGCTAATAATGCGATTTTGGAAAAGAGAGTATCTCCCGCAGGGAAGCTGCTACCATCAAATGCTGGCTCTCGTTAGAGTCCTCTCTTGAAGCACTTTCACTGCAAGCTGCAGATTCCCTCCTAACAGCAAGCTGTAGGATAGGGTACTGAATTGTAACTTACTTTCGCCTAATAAAGCGATTTTGGCAAAGAGAGTATCTCCCGCAGGGAAGCTGCTACCATCAAATGTTTGCCCTCATTAGACTTGCCTCTGGAAGCGCTTTCACTGCAAGCTGCAGATTCCCCTGGTGGAGCTTGAGGCCATTCCCTCTTGTCCTGTCCCCTGTCACTTGGGAGAAATGGCCATCATCCTCCTCTCTACAATTTCCTTTCAGGTAATTGTAGAGAGCAATGAAGTCTCCCCTCAGCCTCCTTTTCTCCAGACTAAACAACCCCAGTCCTCTCAGCTGTTTCTCATAAGGCCATGTGTGTACATAAAAAAGCGCTGACTTTTTTGAGAGGAACTAGGAGCACTACAGACAGGCAGAGGATTATAAAAAGGGGCAGGGACTAGCACAAAGATTCAGAAACAGCAAGAGGAGCAAAGGGGAGTATCAACAGAATGAGGAACACAGATTGGGAGAAAGATGGAAAAGGAGAAAAGAAGTATGGACAGAGAACTGATACTGAAGACTGGGGGAAAAAAGAGAGAGAAAAGAGCACAGAAAAATTAAAGAGTAGGGGTATAGCGATACCTGGGAACAGTAATTGTAGCAGCACGATAAATGAAAGGAACAAAAAAGTCCAGGTCTAAAATGTTCGTTACCTAGTTCCATCATTGTCACAACTAGCAATGTTGCAGTGACAGCACGCATACTGTTATTTCTTGTAAGGATGCTTTCAGACACATAGTAGTGTTGTTCTAGCTGAGAATGTAAGGCAGAGTTAATAAAACACAGCTGCTCCCCAGGCACTCTTTATACCTGTGAGGGCTTCACCACACCCCAGTCACAGGTGGTGGGTGGGAAGGGCCAGGGGGTATATAAGCTACAGGCCTTGCCTCTGGAGGTCATTTAGGTTGTGGTTTATCCTTGAGGTTAGAGTTTTGCTGCTGTTTCAATTCATTATATATTTTAGGCTAGTTGGGTAAGTGGTGTTTTTTGGCTTTTTTTTTTGATTTTTTTTTTTTCTGATCCTCTAAAGAAGCAGAGGCATCTGTTGGAGGAGGTATGAGCTTTGGAAGAGTCCAGGCAAAGCAGCACATACAGCTGTAACTATGGGGCTTTTTTGTCAGTAATTTTTGATTGGGTGTTGGAGGGGGCAAGATGTTTTAATGGTTTGTTTTCCTTCTTTGTTTTTTTTCTGGGTGCTTTGCCTCGAGTTTTTAGTTACGGGATGATTTGTTGTTGTTCCTCATTCTGTGTGGCATGATGTATTGGCCCTAGGGGCTTTGCAGTTTGTAATGGGCATCTTGTGGGTGATAATAACCTGGAACGAGCCTTGTTGGCCTGTGGTAGGAAGTTGAGTCTGTGGGTTGGTGGAAGATAGAAGGGGCCAGGGGAGCCTTGGGAAGGGCTCAGGAGCTCAGCTCCCAAGGAACAGCAACACAGAAGGGTCAGGGGGGTTAAAATATAGGACAGGTTCTGTTAAGAAGGAGCAGGGTTCCTTCTCTGATACTTCAGGGGTAGAAAAGGGCTTTAATGGTTTGGGGAAAGGGAGATGGGTTCATCAGTCTTTCTTGGGTCAGTTTGGTGGTCAGATGCAAGTGCCATTCAGGTGTCTGTTGTTCTAGTCTCTCTGTAGCCAACGAGGTAACGATGAGGTTGAGACACAAGTTGAAAAGCATTAGTTACCCTAAGAAATGTAATCTCTAGGGCTGTGAGATCTCTGCTCCCTTATACCTTCTACTTATTGTGTTCCTCAACTAACTTCTTTGCATCCATCCTGTCTCCATCCATCTGAATGTCCAGAGAAGAGTACTGTAGCTGGTGAGGGGGCTGGTGAATAAGCCTTATGAGGAGTGGCTGAGAGAGCTGGGGGTGTTTAGCCTGGAGAAGAGGAGGCTGAGGGGAGACCTCATTGCTGAAAGGAGGTTGTGGAGATAAGGGAGCTGGCCACCTCTCCAAAGTGACAGGGGACAGGACAAGAGGGAATAGCCTCAAGCTCTGCCAGGGAAGGTTCAGGCTGTACATCAGGAAAAAATATTTCACTGAAAGGGTTATTAGGGATGGGCAAAGGCTGCCCAAGGAGGTGGTAGAGTCACCTTCCCTGGAGGTGTTTAAAGGACGGGTGGCCGAAGTGCTGAGGGACGTGGTTTAGTGATTGATAGGAATGGTTGGACTCAATGATCCAATGGGTCTTTTCCAACCGGGTGATCCTATGAATATCAGAGACCTTGCTACTTAAACATATGGACTCACTGCCTATCTACAGTGCAGGATTCTGCCCCTTGTTTCCCTTGCATTTCTCAGGGAAGAGATTGGATATTGTTTTGGCTCGTAACAGTTAGCAGCTGAGCAACTCTTTTTCATCTGGTCTGTGGGCACACAAGCCTCCCTTATTTAGTAGAGTTTTGGATTTTTCCTGAACTTACCAGTGAGGTTTGCTTTGTTATTGCTTACAGCGGTTGTTACCTTGTCCCTGTTATCCATTGTGTTTTTTTACGGTCATTGAGTTTCCAATTTAGGTCTTAGAGCAGTCAAATCCCACTGTTGCGAGTTTTTCATTGGCTGACTGCCTCTGTAATTCCAGTCTCCATTGCTGTGTGGTGAGTGTCCTGTGTTTTTATGTCTTCTGTGTTAATAATCTTTACTGGGTTTTGATAAGAATATTCTTTTTCAAGTTCTTCTCGTTTACTCCTGTGACTAAAGTCTGGTAACTTCCTAGAATTAGGATCTCCATGGCTCATCTTTCTTTTGTCCTGGGTATCACCACTACTGGTCCTACAACTTAAGTGCTGAGGAGGAGAGGAGAAGCAAGCAGACAGCAGAGAATTTTGGGGTGCCGGAGAGGTAGTCAGGCTTTTTCTCATCATTGTGGGGCTGATGGTGAGGAGGAAGTTGAGTATGTCTAGAAGAGCAAAGTGTTCTTTGGCAACATAGTATTTACTTTTGGTTTGGCAGGCACTGTGTGGGCCACCTTGGGAATGGGAAGAGCATTTGAGATGAGCTGGGTAGTAGGGAGAAGGAGCATGGGGCAGACTTCTCACAGGTGTGAGTAATTCTCTTAATTTAATTACCCTGGGTGATAACAGCTGCAGCATCTGACATAAGAACTGCTGTGGAGCAAGTGAGTGGAAGAACATGGCAGTTAGGCAGAGCAAGTTGTCATGTAAGGTGCTGACATTGATCAGTGCAATGCTGGCTGTTGGCACTATTTTAGTTTTCTCATTGGTTTTCTTACAGATGGCCAAGTGGAACCTGGCAACTGTAGGATCATCCCAGGGAGCTGATGCTCTTGGAGTTTTTTCTGCTGAGGAAGCCTCCTGGTGGTCTGAAAGCTAAGTTGAGGGACGGGGGCAGGGGTGGGGTGTGACAGAGGGGAGAAGGCTGGGGATGGCAGGGTGGAGTTTTAAAAGTAGCCTGGGGGAGAGGGCTGTGCAGGAAATGTCCCCTTTGGGCATGGAGAGCAGGAGGGTGTTACTTCTCAGCCCAAAGCTAGCATGTTCCAGGTAGGGCCGTTCCAGCTTGTCTGTGCTGTGTGCTTTATATTCTGTTTCTCTTTCATGTTTCTTAAGCCTTGATGTCCCCTTTGCTTTAAAGGAATGCAGCATATGACTTGAGCAGCATCTCGAGGGTCTTGAATGCCTGTACTCATGGGTACAATGCCAATTAGGCACTGTTCTTCTTGCATCATAACCTAAGTGTGGATTGGCTTCACATTTTCAAAGTTTCTAGTCAGCCATCTTTTCCTGTGACCTTGCAGACTGTGTTGGTGGCCACAATCGCTAGTCTTATATTTTCAAGGATCCCTGTAGGCCTAAGACTTCTTCCATGCATCTTGTGTCTTTAGACATTTAAAAGGTGATCCTCTCACGTACATCATCCCAGTCTTGGCCACATACCATTGTAATGAGGGATCCTTTACAGCATGCCGGACATGCCTTGAGCACCATATCTAGGGTCCTGAATGCTTGTACCCATCAATGCACTGTCGATTGGGCACTGCTTTTCTTGCATCGTGCTCCTAAAGCCGGGATCGTTCTCGTGTTTTGGCACTGTGTTTTTCTCCTTGTTTTCCTTGCAGATGCTGAAGAGGAACCCAGTGACTGCAGGATTATTTCTGTTAGCTGATGTGATTTGAGCTGCTTTGGCCAAGGACAGCTTCATTCGTGGCCCTCTGAAAGCTAAGTTGAGGGACCAGATTTGGGAAGCGGGAGGCGGGTTGGGGCTAGCAGGGAGGGGTTTTGAAGGTAGCCTAGGCTGTGCAGGGAGAGTCCTCTTTGGGCAGGTGAAGGCAGAGGGGCGTACTTCTCAGCCCAAACCCTGAATGGGCAGGGCAGTTCCAGCCTGTATCTGTTATCTAGTTTGTGTAGTCACTGTGCTGTGTCTGAAATTTTCTGCAGGTCTTGATGTCCTCTTTTGTACTCGAGGCATGCCGGATGTGCCTTGGGCACCATGTCTAGGGTCCCAAATGCTCGTACTGATCAAAGCAGTGTCGATGGGGCACTGCTTTTCTTTCTTCACATTTTTAAAGCGTGGATCGCTCTTGTGTTTTGGAAGCATCCGGTCAGTTGTCTTCTGCTGCAGCCTTGCAGCCGGCCTTATTATCCAGGATAGTTAGTCTTCCGTTTTGTTGGATCCCTGTTCTGGGATTTGTTCCATCCATCCTCTGCATCTTTAGGACTTTAAAAGGGTTTCTTGCCCGTTCATCTTGCCAGTTGCAGCCACATCTCTTTGGAACCATCTTTGCTTTTCCAGGGCTATCGTAGGTTCTTCCTCAGAGCCCTGTCCATTGCCTTGCCCATTGGCAAGCGTGGTCCAAGAGTCCTCCATGTTGCTGCAAATCTTCTTTTGTCCTCGGTTCACGACATCGGTCTTGTGTGTTAGTGTTCCTTGTGTATTTGTGTCCAGTTCAAGCTGCTCTGCCTGGTGCACGGAGGAGGTGATAAGAGTCAGCCAAGGTATAGCGGCCCGGTTCTTAATGTTTTAATGTGACTAGACCATGCAGTCTAGGGGCATCCATTACTTTGGAGAGCTAGCAGCCCTAAGTGTGGTAGTTTCTGCTAGTCTCTGAAACCATGGAGGGGATGCAGAGAAGTACTGTAGGGAAGCTGCTATGATCAAATTCTGGCTTTTGTTAGAGTCTTCTCTGGAAGCGCCTTCACTGCAAGCTGCAGAAGAATGTCTAACAGAACGGTTTAGTATAGGGTACTGAATTGTGACTTACTTTCGCCTAATAAGGCGATTTGGGAAAAGAGAGTGTCTCCCGCAGGGAAGATGCTAGCATGGAATGCTGCTGTTTCTGAATGTCTTCTCTTAGAGTGCTTTCAGTGCAAAGCAAGGCTTGTAGAATGTTCAGTCTCGGCTTGTGTACAGTAACATCAGAATGGCGGTTAAAGTGTCACTTTGAAATTTCATACCGTTCAGCACAAGGACTGCGAGGAATCTGCTACAATCAAATGCTGGCTCTCAGTAGAGTCTTCTCCGGAAGTGCTTTCACTTCAAGCTGGTTAAGCTCGACTAACAGAACGTTTAATATAAGGTACTGAGTTGAGATTGAACTGCACATCCGCCCTCTGCGGCCCTGCTCTTACCCTCTGCGGCCCTGCTCTTACCCTTGTCCGATATTTTCCACACTTGCCTGGCCCGACTTGGGCCCATCCCGGAACGACTTGGGCCCTTGTCCCGTGTTCTCCGCCTTTGTCCGCCCCTCTGTGCCCTTGTCCCGTGTTCTCCGCCCTTGTCCGCCCCTCTGTGGACTTGTCCCCTGTTCTCCGCCCTTGTCCGCCCCTCTGTGGCCTTGTCCCGTGTTCTCCGCCCTTGTCCGCCCCTCTGTGGCCTTGTCCCGTGTTCTCCGCCCTTGTCCGCCCCTCTGTGGCCTTGTCCCGTGTTCTCCGCCCTTGTCCGCCCCTCTGTGGCCTTGTCCGGTGTTCTCCGCCCTTGTCCGCCCCTCTGTGCCCTTGTCCCGTGTTCTCCGCCCTTGTCCGCCCCTCTGTGGCCTTGTCCCGTGTTCTCCGCCCTTGTCCGCCACTCTGTGGCCTTGCCCCGTGTTCTCCGCACTTGTCCGCAAGTCATTGCCCTTGTCCGCAAGTCATTGCCCTTGTCCGCAAGTCATTGCACTTGTCCACCTGTCCTTGCCCTTTTCCGGTATTCTCCGCCCCTCTTTGCCCTTGTCCGCCCCTCTTTGCCCTTGTCCGCCCCTCTTTGCCCTTGTCCGCCCCTCTTTGCCCTTGTCCGCCCCTCTTTGCCCTTGTCCGCCCCTCTTTGCCCTTGTCCGCTCAAATTTGCATTCGTCCGGTGTTCTCCGCATTTCTCCGCCCCTCTTTGCCCTGGTCGGCCCCTCTTTGCCCTGGTCGGCCCCTCTTTGCCCTGGTCGGCCCCTCTTTGCCCTGGTCGGGCCCTCTTTGCCCTGGTCGGGCCCTCTTTGCCCTGGTCGGGCCCTCTTTGCCCTGGTCGGGCCCTCTTTGCCCTGGTCGGGCCCTCTTTGCCCTGGTCGGGCCCTCTTTGCCCTGGTCGGGCCCTCTTTGCCCTGGTCGGGCCCTCTTTGCCCTGGTCGGGCCCTCTTTGCCCTGGTCGGGCCCTCTTTGCCCTGGTCGGGCCCTCTTTGCCCTGGTCGGGCCCTCTTTGCCCTGGTCGGGCCCTCTTTGCCCTTGTCCGCCCCTCGTTGCCCTTGTCCGCCCCTCGTTGCCCTTGTCCGCCCCTCGTTGCCCTTGTCCGCCCCTCGTTGCCCTTGTCCGCCCCTCGTTGCCCTTGTCCGCCCCTCGTTGCCCTTGTCCGCCCCTCGTTGCCCTTGTCCGCCCCTCGTTGCCCTTGTCCGCCCCTCGTTGCCCTTGTCCGCCCCTCGTTGCCCTTGTCCGCCCCTCGTTGCCCTTGTCCGCCCCTCTTTGCCATTTTCCACCCCTCTTTGCAATTTTCCACCCCTCTTTGCCCTTGTCCGGTATTCTCCACATTTCTGCATCCCTCTTTGCCCTTGTCCGCCCTTCTTTGCACTTGTTAACCGTCTTTTTTCTTGTCTGCCCCTCTTCGACCTTCTCCGGTATTCTCCGCGCTTGTCCGCCCCTCTTTGCCCTTGTCCGCCCCTCTTTGCCCTTGTCCGCCCCTCTTTGCCCTTGTCCGCCCCTCTTTGCCCTTGTCCGCCCCTCTTTGCCCTTGTCCGCCCCTCTTTGCCCTTGTCCGCCCCTCTTTGCCCTTGTCCGCCCCTCTTTGCCCTTGTCCGCCCCTCTTTGCCCTTGTCCGCCCCTCTTTGCCCTTGTCCGCCCCTCTTTGCCCTTGTCCGCCCCTCTTTGCCCTTGTCCGCCCCTCTTTGCCCTTGTCCGCCCCTCTTTGCCCTTGTCCGCCCCTCTTTGCCCTTGTCCGCCCCTCTTTGCCCTTGTCCGCCCCTCTTTGCCCTTGTCCGCCCCTCTTTGCCCTTGTCCGCCCCTCTTTGCCCTTGTCCGCCCCTCTTTGCCCTTGTCCGCCCCTCTTTGCCCTTGTCCGCCCCTCTTTGCCCTTGTCCGCCCCTCTTTGCCCTTGTCCGCCCCTCTTTGCCCTTGTCCGCCCCTCTTTGCCCTTGTCCGCCCCTCTTTGCCCTTGTCCGCCCCACTTTGCCCTTGTCCGCCCCACTTTGCCCTTGTCCGCCCCACTTTGCACTTTTCCCGTATTCTCCGCACTTCTCCGCCCCTCTTTGCCCTTGTCCACCCCTCTTTGCGCTTGTCACCTCCTCTTTGCCCTTGTCCGCCCCTCTTTGCACTTGTCTGCCCCTCTTTGAGCTTGTCTGTCCCTTTTCCACTTGTCCGCCCCTCTCTGCCCTTGTCTACCCCTCTTAGTCCCTGTCCTGCCCTCTTTGCGCTTGTCACATCCTCTTTGTCCTTGTCCGCCCCTCTTTGCACTTGTCTGCCTCTCTTTGGCCTTGTCTGTCCCATTTCCAAGTGTCCGCCCCTCTCTGCCCTTGTCTACCCCTCTTAGTCCTTGTCCGCCCCTCTATGCACTTGTCCCGTATTCTCAGCAATTCTCCGCCCCTCTTTGCCCTTGTCCGCCCCTCTTTGCCCTTGTCCGCCCCTCTTTGCCCTTGTCCGCCCCTCTTTGCCCTTGTCCGCCCCTCTTTGCCCTTGTCCGCCCCTCTTTGCCCTTGTCCGCCCCTCTTTGCCCTTGTCCGCCCCTCTTTGCCCTTGTCCGCCCCTCTTTGCCCTTGTCCGCCCCTCTTTGCCCTTGTCCGCCCCTCTTTGCCCTTGTCCGCCCCTCTTTGCCCTTGTCCGCCCCTCTTTGCCCTTGTCCGCCCCTCTTTGCCCTTGTCCGCCCCTCTTTGCCCTTGTCCGTCGCTTTTCCCCTTGTCCGCACCTCTCTGCACTTGTCTACCCCTCTTAGTCCTTCTCCGCCCCTCTATGCACTTGTCCCGTATTCTCAGCTATTCTCCGCCCCTCTTTGCATTTGTCCGCCCCTCTTTGCATTTGTCCGCCCCTCTTTGCATTTGTCCGCCCCTCTTTGCATTTGTCCGCCCCTCTTTGCATTTGTCCGCCCCTCTTTGCATTTGTCCGCCCCTCTTTGCATTTGTCCGCCCCTCTTTGCATTTGTCCGCCCCTCTTTGCATTTGTCCGCCCCTCTTTGCATTTGTCCGCCCCTCTTTGCATTTGTCCGCCCCTCTTTGCATTTGTCCGCCCCTCTTTGCCATTGTCCGCCCCTCTTTGCCCTTTTCCGCCCCACTTTGCACTTTTCCCGTATTCTCCGCACTTCTCCGCCCCTCTTTGCCCTTGTCCACCCCTCTTTGCGCTTGTCACCTCCTCTTTGCCCTTGTCTGCCCCTCTTTGCACTTGTCTGCCTCTCTTTGGCCTTGTCTGTCCCTTTTCCAAGTGTCCGCCCCTCTCTGCCCTTGTCTACCCCTCTTAGTCCTTGTCCGCCCCTCTATGCACTTGTCCCGTATTCTCAGCAATTCTCCGCACCTCTTTGCCCTTGTCCGCACCTCTTTGCCCTTGTCCGCACCTCTTTGCCCTTGTCCGCACCTCTTTGCCCTTGTCCGCACCTCTTTGCCCTTGTCCGCACCTCTTTGCCCTTGTCCGCACCTCTTTGCCCTTGTCCGCACCTCTTTGCCCTTGTCCGCCCTCCTTTGCCCTTGTCCGCCCTCCTTTGCCCTTGTCCGCCCTCCTTTGCCCTTGTCCGCCCTCCTTTGCCCTTGTCCGCCCTCCTTTGCCCTTGTCCGCCCTCCTTTGCCCTTGTCCGCCCTCCTTTGCCCTTGTCCGCCCTCCTTTGCCCTTGTCCGCCCTCCTTTGCCCTTGTCCGCCCTCCTTTGCCCTTGTCCGCCCTCCTTTGCCCTTGTCCGCCCTCCTTTGCCCTTGTCCGCCCTCCTTTGCCCTTGTCCGCCCTCCTTTGCCCTTGTCCGCCCTCCTTTGCCCTTGTCCGCCCTCCTTTGCCCTTGTCCGCCCTCCTTTGCCCTTGTCCGCCCTCCTTTGCCCTTGTCCTCCCCTCTTTGCACTTGTCCGCCCTCCTTTGCCCTTGTCCACCAGTCTTTGCCCTTGTCCGCCCCGCTTTGCCCTTGTCCGCCCCGCTTTGCCCTTGTCCGCCCCGCTTTGCCCTTGTCCGCCCCGCTTTGCCCTGGTCCGCCCCGCTTTGCCCTGGTCCGCCCCGCTTTGCCCTGGTCCGCCCCGCTTTGCCCTGGTCCGCCCCGCTTTGCCCTGGTCCGCCCCGCTTTGCCCTGGTCCGCCCCGCTTTGCCCTGGTCCGCCCCGCTTTGCCCTGGTCCGCCCCGCTTTGCCCTTGTCCGCCCCTCTTAGCCCTTGACCAACCGTCTTTGCAATTGTCCGCCTCTCTTTGCCCTTGTCTGACCCTCTTTACCCTTGTACGCCCCTCTTTACCCTTGTCCCTTATTCTCTGCCCTTGTCCGCCCCTCTTTGCCCTTGTCCGCCCCTCTTTGCCCTTGTCCGCCCCTCTTTGCCCTTGTCCGCCCCTCTTTGCCCTTGTCCGCCCCTCTTTGCCCTTGTCCGCCCCTCTTTGCCCTTGTCCGCCCCTCTTTGCCCTTGTCCGCCCCTCTTTGCCCTTGTCCGCCCCTCTTTGCCCTTGTCCGCCCCTCTTTGCCCTTGTCCGCCCCTCTTTGCCCTTGTCCGCCCCTCTTTGCCCTTGTCCGCCCCTCTTTGCCCTTGTCCGCCCCTCTTTGCCCTTTTCCCGTATTCTCCACTCTTGTCCGCCCCTCTTTGCCCTTGTCCACACCTATTTGCCCTTGTCCCGTATTCTCCGCCCTTGTCCGTCCCTCTTTGCACTTGTCCGCCACTCTTTGCCCTTGTCCGCCCCTCTGTGCCCTTGGCCCGTATTCTCTGCCCTTCTCCATCCCTCTTTGCCCTTGTCCTGTATTCTCCACACTTGTCCGCCCCTCTTTGCCTTTTTCCACCCCTCTTTGCCCTTGTCCACCTCTCTTTGCCCTTTTCCCGTATTCTCCGCACTTGTCCGTTCCTCTTTGCGATTTTCAGCCCATCTTTGCCCTTGTCCGCCCCTCTTTGCGCTTGTCCATCTCTCTTTGCCCTTGTCCAGTATTCTCCGCATTTGTCCGCCTTTCTTTGCCCTTGTCCGCCCCACTTTGCCCTTGTCCCGTATTCTCTGTATTTCTCTGCCCCTCTTTGCCCTTGTCCACCCCTCTTTGCGCTTGTCACCTCCTCTATGCACTTGTCTGCCCCTCTTTGACCTTGTTTGTCCTTTTTCCACTTGTCCGCTCCTCTCTGCCCTTGTCTACCCCTCTTAGTCCTTGTCCGCCCCTCTATGCACTTCTCCCGTATTCTCAGTAATTCTCCGCCCCTCTTTGCCCTTGTCCCGTATTCTCCGCACCTCTCCGCCCCTCTTTGCCCTTGTCCGCCCCTCTTTGACCTTGTCCGCCCCTCTTTGCCCTTGTCCGCCCCTCTTTGCCTTTTTCTGCCCCTCTATGCCCTTGTCCGCCCCTCTTTGCCCTTGTCCGCCCCTCTTTGCCCTTGTCCGCCCCTCTTTGCCCTTGTCCGCCCCTCTTTGCCCTTGTCCACCCCTCTTTGCGCTTGTCACCTCCTCTTTGCCCTTGTCCGCCCCTCTTTGCCCTTGTCCGCCCCTCTTTGCCCTTGTCCGCCACTCTTTGCCCTTGTCTGTCGCTTTTCTCCTTGTCCGCACCTCTCTGCACTTGTCTACCCCTCTTAGTCCTTCTCCGCCCCTCTATGCACTTGTCCCGTATTCTCAGCTATTCTCCGCCCCTCTTTGACCTTGTCCTTCCCTCTTTGCCCTTGTCCGCCCCTCTTTGCCCTTGTCCGCCCCTCTTTGCCCTTGTCCGCCCCTCTTTGCATTTGTCCGCCCCTATTTGCCATTGTCCGCCCCTCTTTGTCCTTTTCCGCCCCACTTTGCACTTTTCCCGTATTCTCCGCACTTCTCCGCCCCTCTTTGCCCTTGTCCACCCCTCTTTGCGCTTGTCACCTCCTCTTTGCCCTTGTCCGCCCCTCTTTGCACTTGTCTGCCTCTCTTTGACCTTGTCTGTCCCTTTTCCACTTGTCCGCCCCTCTCTGCCCTTGTCTACCCCTCTTAGTCCCTGTCCTACCCTCTTTGCGCTTGTCACCTCCTCTTTGTCCTTTTCCGCCCCTCTTTGCACTTGTCTGCCTCTCTTCGGCCTTGTCTGTCCCTTTTCCAAGTGTCCGCCCCTCTCTGCCCTTGTGTACCCCTCTTAGTCCTTGTCCGCCCCTCTATGCACTTGTCCCGTATTCTCAGCAATTCTCCGCCCCTCTTTGCCCTTGTCCGCCCCTCTTTGCCCTTGTCCGCCCCTCTTTGCCCTTGTCCGCCCCTCTTTGCCCTTGTCCGCCCCTCTTTGCCCTTGTCCGCCCCTCTTTGCCCTTGTCCGCCCCTCTTTGCCCTTGTCCGCCCCTCTTTGCCCTTGTCCGCCCCTCTTTGCCCTTGTCCGCCCCTCTTTGCCCTTGTCCGCCCCTCTTTGCCCTTGTCCGCCCCTCTTTGCCCTTGTCCGCCCCTCTTTGCCCTTGTCCGCCCCTCTTTGCCCTTGTCCGCCCCTCTTTGCCCTTGTCCGCCCCTCTTTGCCCTTGTCCGCCCCTCTTTGCCCTTGTCCGCCCCTCTTTGCCCTTGTCCGCCCCTCTTTGCCCTTGTCCGCCCCTCTTTGCCCTTGTCCGCCCCTCTTTGCCCTTGTCCGCCCCTCTTTGCCCTTGTCCGCCCCTCTTTGCCCTTGTCCGCCCCTCTTTGCCCTTGTCCGCCCCTCTTTGCCCTTGTCCGCCCCTCTTTGCCCTTGTCCGCCCCTCTTTGCCCTTGTCCGCCCCTCTTTGCCCTTGTCCGCCCCTCTTTGCCCTTGTCCGCCCCTCTTTGCCCTTGTCCGCCCCTCTTTGCCCTTGTCCGCCCCTCTTTGCACTTGTCCCGTATTCTCAGCACTTCTCCGCCCCTCTTTACCCTTCTCCCGTATTCTCAGCACTTGTCGGACCCTCTTTGCCCTTGTCCGCCGATCTTTGCCCTTGTCCGCCCCTCTTTGAACTTATCTGCCTCTCTTTGCACTTGTCCACCAGTGTTTGCCCTTTACCGCCCCGCTTTGCCGTTTACCGCCCCGCTTTGCCGTTTACCGCCCCGCTTTGCCGTTTACCGCCCCGCTTTGCCCTTTTCCGCCCCTCTTTGCCCTTTTCCGCCCCTCTTTGCCCTTTTCCGCCCCTCTTTGCCCTTTTCCGCCCCTCTTTGCCCTTTTCCGCCCCTCTTTGCCCTTGTCCGCCCCTCTTTGCCCTTGTCCGCCCCTCTTTGCCCTTGTCCGCCCCTCTTTGCCCTTGTCCGCCCCTCTTTGCCCTTGTCCGCCCCTCTTTGCCCTTGTCCGCCCCTCTTTGCCCTTGTCCGCCCCTCTTTGCCCTTGTCCGCCCCTCTTTGCCCTTGTCCGCCCATCAATGCACTTGTCCGCCCCTCTTTGCCCTTGTCCGCCCATCAATGCACTTGTCCGCCCCTCTTTGCCCTTGTCCCGTATTCTCCGCACTAGTCCGCCACTCTTTGCACTTGTCTGCCCATCTTTGCACTTTTCCGCCCCTCCTTGCCCTTGTCCGCCCCTCTTAGCCCTTGACAAACCGTCTTTGCAATTGTCCGCCTCTCTTTGCCCTTGTCTGACCCTCTTTACCCTTGTCCCTTATTCTCTGTACTTGTCCGCCCCTCTTTGCCCTTGTCCGCCCCTCGTTGCCCTTGTCCGCCCCTCGTTGCCCTTGTCCGCCCCTCGTTGCCCTTGTCCGCCCCTCGTTGCCCTTGTCCGCCCCTCGTTGCCCTTGTCCGCCCCTCGTTGCCCTTGTCCGCCCCTCGTTGCCCTTGTCCGCCCCTCGTTGCCCTTGTCCGCCCCTCGTTGCCCTTGTCCGCCCCTCGTTGCCCTTGTCCGCCCCTCGTTGCCCTTGTCCGCCCCTCGTTGCCCTTGTCCGCCCCTCGTTGCCCTTGTCCGCCCCTCGTTGCCCTTGTCCGCCCCTCGTTGCCCTTGTCCGCCCCTCGTTGCCCTTGTCCGCCCCTCGTTGCCCTTGTCCGCCCCTCGTTGCCCTTGTCCGCCCCTCGTTGCCCTTGTCCGCCCCTCGTTGCCCTTGTCCGCCCCTCGTTGCCCTTGTCCGCCCCTCGTTGCCCTTGTCCGCCCCTCGTTGCCCTTGTCCGCCCCTCGTTGCCCTTGTCCGCCCCTCGTTGCCCTTGTCCGCCCCTCGTTGCCCTTGTCCGCCCCTCGTTGCCCTTGTCCGCCCCTCGTTGCCCTTGTCCGCCCCTCGTTGCCCTTGTCCGCCCCTCGTTGCCCTTGTCCGCCCCTCGTTGCCCTTGTCCGCCCCTCTTTGCCCTTGTCCGCCCCTCTTTGCCCTTGTCCCGTATTCTCCGCGCTTATCCGCCCCTCTTTGCCCTTGTCCACCCCTCTTTGCCCTTGTCCCGTATTCTCCGCGCTTCTCTGCCACTCTTTGCCCTTGTCCCATATTCTCCGCACTTGTCCGCCCCTCTTTGCCCTTGTCCGCCCCTCTTTGCCTTTCTCGGGTATTCTCCGCATTTGACCTCCTCTCTATGCCCTTGTCCGCCCTTCTTTGCCCTTGTCCCGTATTCTCCGCAATTGTCCACCCCTCTTTGCACTTGTCCCTTATTCTCCGCATTTGTACGCCCCACTTTGCCCTTGTCCGCACCTCTTTGCCCTTGTCCCGTATTCTCCGCACTTGTCCGTCCCTCTCTGCCCTTGACCGCCACTCTTTGCCCTTGTCCGCCCCTCTGTGCCCTTGTCCCGTATTCTGTGCCCTTCTCCATCCCTCTTTGCCCTTGTCCTGTATTCTCCGCACTTGTCCGCCCCTCTTTGCTCTTTTCAAACCCTCTTTGCACTTGTCCGACACTCTTTCCACTTTTCCCGTATTCTCCGAACTTGTCTGCTCCTCTTTGCCCTTGTCCACCCCTCTTTGTCCTTGTCCACCCCTCTTTGTCCTTGTCCACCCCTCTTTGCCCTTGTCCACCTCTCTTTGCACTTGTCCCGTATTCTCCGCACTTGTCCCGTATTCTCCGCACTTGTCCGTCCCTCTTTGCCCTTTTCCCGTATTCTCCGCACTTGTCCGCTCCTCTTTGCCATTTTCAGCCCATCTTTGCCCTTGTCCGCCCCTCTTTGCGCTTGTCCATCTCTCTTTGCCCTTGTCCAGTATTCTCCGCATTTGTCCGCCTTTCTTTGCCCTTGTCCGCACCTCTTTGCCCTTGTCCGCCCCTCTTTGCCCTTGTCCCATATTCTCCGCACTTCTCTGCCCCTCTTTGCCCTTGACCGCCCCTCTTTGCCCTTGACCGCCCCTCTTTGCCCTTGACCGCCCCTCTTTGCCCTTGTCCGCCCCTCTTTCCCCTTGTCCACCCCTCTTTGCACTTGTCTGCCCCTCTTTGACCTTGTCTGTCCCTTTTCCACTTGTCTGCCCCTCTCTGCCCTTGTCTACCCCTCTTAGTCCTTGTCCGCCCCTCTATGCTCTTGTCCCGTATTCTCAGCAATTCTCTGCCCCTCTTTGCCCTTGTCCCGTATTCTCCGCACCTCTTCAACACTCGTTGCCCTTGTCTGCCCCTCTTTGCCCTTGTCTGCCCCTCTTTGCCCTTGTCTGCCCCTCTTTGCCCTTGTCTGCCCCTCTTTGCCCTTGTCTGCCCCTCTTTGCCCTTGTCTGCCCCTCTTTGCCCTTGTCTGCCCCTCTTTGCCCTTGTCTGCCCCTCTTTGCCCTTGTCTGCCCCTCTTTGCCCTTGTCTGCCCCTCTTTGCCCTTGTCTGCCCCTCTTTGCCCTTGTCTGCCCCTCTTTGCCCTTGTCTGCCCCTCTTTGCCCTTGTCTGCCCCTCTTTGCCCTTGTCTGCCCCTCTTTGCCCTTGTCTGCCCCTCTTTGCCCTTGTCTGCCCCTCTTTGCCCTTGTCTGCCCCTCTTTGCCCTTGTCTGCCCCTCTTTGCCCTTGTCTGCCCCTCTTTGCCCTTGTCTGCCCCTCTTTGCCCTTGTCTGCCCCTCTTTGCCCTTGTCTGCCCCTCTTTGCCCTTGTCTGCCCCTCTTTGCCCTTGTCTGCCCCTCTTTGCCCTTGTCTGCCCCTCTTTGCCCTTGTCTGCCCCTCTTTGCCCTTGTCTGCCCCTCTTTGCCCTTGTCTGCCCCTCTTTGCCCTTGTCTGCCCCTCTTTGCCCTTGTCTGCCCCTCTTTGCCCTTGTCTGCCCCTCTTTGCCCTTGTCTGCCCCTCTTTGCCCTTGTCTGCCCCTCTTTGCCCTTGTCTGCCCCTCTTCTCACTTGTCGGCCCCTCTTTGCCATTGTCCGCCCCTCTTTGCCCTTTTCCGCCCCACTTTGCCCTTTTCCGCCCCACTTTGCCCTTGTCAGCCCCTCTTTGCACTTTTCCTGTATTCTCCGCAATTCTCCGCCCCTCTTTGCCCTTGTCTACCCCTCTTTGCGCTTGTCACCTCCTCTTGGCCCTTGTCCGCCCCTCTTTGCACTTGTCTGCCCCTCTTTGACCTTGTCTGTCCCTTTTCCACTTGTCCGCCCCTCTCTGCCCTTGTCCTTCCCTCTTTGCCCTTGTCCGCCCCTCTTTGCCCTTGTCCCGTATTCTCCGCAATTCTCCGCCCCTCTTTGCCCTTTTCCTTCCCTCTTTGCCCTTGTCCGCCCCTCTTTGCCCTTGTTCGCCCCTCTTTGCCCTTGTCCGCCCCTCTTTGCCCTTGTCCGCCCCTCTTTGCCGTTGTCCGCCCCTCTTTGCCCTTGTCCGCCCCTCTTTGCCCTTGTCCGCCCCTCTTTGCTTTTGTCCGCCCCTCTTTGCCCTTGTCCGCCCCTCTTTGCCCTTGTCCGCCCCTCTTTGCCCTTGTCCGCCCCTCTTTGCCCTTGTCCGCCCCTCTTTGCCCTTGTCCGCCCCTCTTTGCCCTTGTCCGCCCCTCTTTGCCCTTGTCCGCCCCTCTTTGCCCTTGTCCGCCCCTCTTTGCCCTTGTCCGCCCCTCTTTGCCCTTGTCCGCCCCTCTTTGCCCTTGTCCGCCCATCTTTGCCCTTGTCCGCCCATCTTTGCCCTTGTTCCCTATTCTCCGATCTTGTCCGCCCCTCTTTGCCCTTGTCCGCCCCTCTTTGCCCTTGTCCGCCCCTCTTTGCCCTTGTCCGCCCCTCTTTGCCCTTGTCCGCCCCTCTTTGCCCTTGTCCGCCCCTCTTTGCCCTTGTCCGCCCCTCTTTGCCCTTGTCCCCTATTCTGCGAACTTGTCCGCCCCCTTTGCCGTTGTCCATCCCTCTTTGCTCTTGTCCGCGCCTCTTTACACTTGTCTGCCCCTCTTTGAACTTGTCCGCCCCTCTTTGCCCTTGTCCGCCCCTCTTTTCCCTTGTCCACCCCTCTTTGCCCTTGTCTGCCCTTCTTTGCCCTTGTCCGCCCCTCTGTGACCTTGCCCCGTTTTCTCTGTCCTTCTATGCCCCTCCTTCCGTTGTCCCGTATTCTCTGCGCTTGTCCGCCCCTCTTTGCCCTTTTCCGCCCCTCTTTGCCCTTTTCCGCCCCTCTTTGCCCTTTTCCGCCCCTCTTTGCCCTTGTCCGCCCCTCTTTGCCCTTGTCCGCCCCTCTTTGCCCTTGTCCGCCCCTCTTTGCCCTTGTCCGCCCCTCTTTGCCCTTGTCCGCCCCTCTTTGCCCTTGTCCGCCCCTCTTTGCCCTTGTCCGCCCCTCTTTGCCCTTGTCCGCCCCTCTTTGCCCTTGTCCGCCCCTCTTTGCCCTTGTCCGCCCCTCTTTGCCCTTGTCCGCCCCTCTTTGCCCTTGTCCGCCCCTCTTTGCCCTTGTCCGCCCCTCTTTGCCCTTGTCCGCCCCTCTTTGCCCTTGTCCGCCCCTCTTTGCCCTTGTCCGCCCCTCTTTGCCCTTGTCCGCCCCTCTTTGCCCTTGTCCGCCCCTCTTTGCCCTTGTCCGCCCCTCTTTGCCCTTGTCCGCCCCTCTTTGCCCTTGTCCGCCCCTCTTTGCCCTTGTCCGCCCCTCTTTGCCCTTGTCCGCCCCTCTTTGCCCTTGTCCGCCCCTCTTTGCCCTTGTCCGCCCCTCTTTGCCCTTGTCCGCCCCTCTTTGCCCTTGTCCGCCCCTCTTTGCCCTTGTCCGCCCCTCTTTGCCCTTGTCCGCCCCTCTTTGCCCTTGTCCGCCCCTCTTTGCCCTTGTCCGCCCCTCTTTGCCCTTGTCCGCCCCTCTTTGCCCTTGTCCGCCCCTCTTTGCCCTTGTCCGCCCCTCTTTGCCCTTGTCCGCCCCTCTTTGCCCTTGTCCGCCCCTCTTTGCCCTTGTCCGCCCCTCTTTGCCCTTGTCCGCCCCTCTTTGCCCTTGTCCGCCCCTCTTTGCCCTTGTCCGCCCCTCTTTGCCCTTGTCCGCCCCTCTTTGCCCTTGTCCGCCCCTCTTTGCCCTTGTCCGCCCCTCTTTGCCCTTGTCCGCCCCTCTTTGCCCTTGTCCGCCCCTCTTTGCCCTTGTCCGCCCCTCTTTGCCCTTGTCCGCCCCTCTTTGCCCTTGTCCGCCCCTCTTTGCCCTTGTCCGCCCCTCTTTGCCCTTGTCCGCCCCTCTTTGCCCTTGTCCGCCCCTCTTTGCCCTTGTCCGCCCCTCTTTGCCCTTGTCCGCCCCTCTTTGCCCTTGTCCGCCCCTCTTTGCCCTTGTCCCGTATTCTCCGCACTAGTCCACCACTCTTTGCACTTGTCTGCCCATCTTTGCACTTTTCCGCCCCTCCTTGCCCTTGTCCGCCCCTCTTAGCCCTTGACCAACCGTCTTTGCAATTGTCCGCCTCTCTTTGCCCTTGTCTGACCCTCTTTACCCTTGTCCGCCCCTCTTTACCCTTGTCCCTTATTCTCTGTACTTGTCCGCCCCTCTTTGCCCTTGTCCGCCCCTCTTTGCCCTTGTCCGCCCCTCTTTGCCCTTGTCCGCCCCTCTTTGCCCTTGTCCGCCCCTCTTTGCCCTTGTCCGCCCCTCTTTGCCCTTGTCCGCCCCTCTTTGCCCTTGTCCGCCCCTCTTTGCCCTTGTCCGCCCCTCTTTGCCCTTGTCCGCCCCTCTTTGCCCTTGTCCGCCCCTCTTTGCCCTTGTCCGCCCCTCTTTGCCCTTGTCCGCCCCTCTTTGCCCTTGTCCGCCCCTCTTTGCCCTTGTCCGCCCCTCTTTGCCCTTGTCTGCCCCTCTTTGCCCTTGTCCCGTATTCTCCGCTCTTATCCGCCCCTCTTTGCCCTTGTCCACCCCTCTTTGCCCTTGTCCCGTATTCTCCGCGCTTGTCTGCCACTCTTTGCCCTTGTCCCGTATTCTCCAAACTTCTCCGCCCATCTTTGCTTTTGTCCGCCCCTCTTTGCTCTTGTCCCGTATTCTCCGCACTTATCCGCCGCTCTTTGCCCTTGTCCAACCCTCTTTACTCTTGTCCGCCCCTCTTTGCCCTTGTCCGCCCCTCTTTGCCCTTGTCCGCCCCTCTTTGCCCTTGTCCGCCGCTCTTTGCCCTTGTCCGCCGCTCTTTGCCCTTGTCCGCCCCTCTTTGCCCTTGTCCGCCCCTCTTTGCCCTTGTCCGCCCCTCTTTGCCCTTGTCCGCCCCTCTTTGCCCTTTTGTCCGCCCCTCTTTGCCCTTGTCCGCCCCTCTTTGCCCTTGTCCGCCCCTCTTTGCCCTTGTCCGCCCCTCTTTGCCCTTGTCCGCCCCTCTTTGCCCTTGTCCGCCCCTCTTTGCCCTTGTCCGCCCCTCTTTGCCCTTGTCCGCCCCTCTTTGCCCTTGTCCGCCTCTCTTAGTCCTTCTCCGCCCCTCTATGCACTTGTCCCGTATTCTCAGCTATTCTCCGCCCCTCTTTGACCTTGTCCTTCCCTCTTTTTCCTTGTCCGCCCTTCTTTGCACTTGTCCGCCCCTCTTTGCCCTTGTCCCAATTTCTCCGCACTTCTCCGCCCCTCTTTCCCCTTGTCCCGTATTCTCCGCACTTGTACGCCCCACTTTGCCCTTGTCCGCCCCTCTTTGCCCTTTTCCCATATTCTCCACTCTTGTCCGCCCCTCTTTGCCCTTGTCCACACCTCTTTGCCCTTGTCCCGTATTCTCCGCACTTGTCCGTCCCTCTTTGCACTTCTCCGCCACTCTTTGCCCTTGTCCGCCCCTCTGTGCCCTTGTCCCGTATTCTCTGCCCTTCTCCATCCCTCTTTGTCCTTGTCCTGTATTCTCCGCACTTGTCCGCCTCTCTTTGCCCTTTTCCAATCCTCTTTGCACTTGTCCGACACTCTTTCCACTTTTCCCGTATTCTCCGAACTTGTCTGCTCCTCTTTGCCCTTTTCAGCCCCTCTTTGCCCTTGTCCACCCCTCTTTGCCCTTGTCCACCTCTCTTTACACTTGTCCCGTATTCTCCGCACTTGTCCGTCGCTCTTTGCCCTTTTCCCGTATTCTCCGCACTTGTCCGCTCCTCTTTGCCATTTTCAGCCCATCTTTGCCCTTGTCCGCCCCTCTTTGCGCTTGTCCATCTCTCTTTGCCCTTGTCCAGTATTCTCCGCATTTGTCCACCTTTCTTTGCCCTTGTCCGCCCCTCTTTGCCCTTGTCCCGTATTCTCCGCACTTCTCTGCCCCTCTTTGCACTTTTCCCGTATTCTTTGCCCTTGTCCGCCCCTCTTTGCCCTTGTCCGCCCCTCTTTGCCCTTGTCCGCCCCTCTTTGCCCTTGTCCGCCCCTCTTTGCCCTTGTCCGCCCCTCTTTGCCCTTGTCCGCCCCTCTTTGCCCTTGTCCGCCCCTCTTTGCCCTTGTCCGCCCCTCTTTGCCCTTGTCCGCCCCTCTTTGCCCTTGTCTGCCCCTCTTTGACCTTGTCTGTCCCTTTTCCACTTGTCTGCCCCTCTCTGCCCTTGTCTACCCCTCTTAGTCCTTGTCCGCCCCTCTATGCACTTGTCCCGTATTCTCAGCAATTCTCTGCCCCTCTTTGCCCTTGTCCCGTATTCTCCGCACCTCTCCAACCCTCTTTGCCCTTGTCTGCCCCTCTTTTCACTTGTCCGCCCCTCTTTGCCATTGTCCACCCCTCTTTGCCCTTTTCCGCCCCACTTTACCCTTGTCAGCCCCTCTTTGCAATTTTCCTGTATTCTCCACACTTCTCCGCCCCTCTTTGCCCTTGTCCACCCCTCTTTGCGCTTGTCACCTCCTCTTGGCCCTTGTCCGCCCCTCTTTGCACTTGTCTGACCCTCTTTGGCCTTGTCTGTCCCTTTTCCACTTGTCCGCCCCTCTCTGCCCTTGTCTACCCCTCTTAGTCCTTGTCCGCCCCTCTATTCACTTGTTCCGTATTCTCAGCAATTCTCCGCCCCTCTTTGCCCTTGTCCCGTATTCTCAGCAATTCTCCGCCCCTCTTTGCCCTTGTCCGCCCCTCTTTGCCCTTGTCCGCCCCTCTTTGCCCTTGTCCGCCCCTCTTTGCCCTTGTCCGCCCCTCTTTGCCCTTGTCCGCCCCTCTTTGCCCTTGTCCGCCCCTCTTTGCCCTTGTCCGCCCCTCTTTGCCCTTGTCCGCCCCTCTTTGCCCTTGTCCGCCCCTCTTTGCCCTTGTCCCGTATTCTCCGCAATTCTCCGCCCCTCTTTGCCCTTTTCCTTCCCTCTTTGCCCTTGTCCGCCCCTCTTTCCCCTTCTCCGCCCTCCTTTGCTCTTGTCCGCAAACCTTTGCCCTTGTCCGCCCCTCTTTGCCCTTGTCTGCCCTTCTTTGCACTTGTCCCGTGTTCTCCACACTTCTCCGCCCCTCTTTGCCCTTCTCCCGTATTCTCAGCACTTGTCCGCCCCTCTTTGCCCTTGTCGGCCCTTCTTTGCCCTTGTCGGCCCTTCTTTGCCCTTGTCGGCCCCTCTTTGCCCTTGTCGGCCCCTCTTTGCCCTTGTCGGCCCCTCTTTGCCCTTGTCGGCCCCTCTTTGCCCTTGTCGGCCCCTCTTTGCCCTTGTCGGCCCCTCTTTGCCCTTGTCGGCCCCTCTTTGCCCTTGTCGGCCCCTCTTTGCCCTTGTCGGCCCCTCTTTGCCCTTGTCGGCCCCTCTTTGCCCTTGTCGGCCCCTCTTTGCCCTTGTCCGCCCCTCTTTGCCCTTGTCCGCCCCTCTTTGCCCTTGTCCGCCCCTCTTTGCCCTTGTCCGCCCCTCTTTGCCCTTGTCCGCCCCTCTTTGCCCTTGTCCGCCCCTCTTTGCCCTTGTCCGCCCCTCTTTGCCCTTGTCCGCCCCTCTTTGCCCTTGTCCGCCCCTCTTTGCCCTTGTCCGCCCCTCTTTGCCCTTGTCCGCCCCTGTTTGCCCTTGTCCGCCTCTCTTTGCCCTTGTCCGCCTCTCTTTGCCCTTGTCCGCCCCTCTTTGCCCTTGTCCGCCCCTCTTTGCCCTTGTCCGCCCCTCTTTGCCCTTTTGTCCGCCCCTCTTTGCCCTTGTCCGCCCCTCTTTGCCCTTGTCCGCCCCTCTTTGCCCTTGTCCGCCCCTCTTTGCCCTTGTCCGCCCCTCTTTGCCCTTGTCCGCCCCTCTTTGCCCTTGTCCGCCCCTCTTAGTCCTTCTCCGCCCCTCTATGCACTTGTCCCGTATTCTCAGCTATTCTCCGCCCCTCTTTGACCTTGTCCTTCCCTCTTTTTCCTTGTCCGCCCTTCTTTGCACTTGTCCGCCCCTCTTTGCCCTTGTCCCAATTTCTCCGCACTTCTCCGCCCCTCTTTCCCCTTGTCCCGTATTCTCCGCACTTGTACGCCCCACTTTGCCCTTGTCCGCCCCTCTTTGCCCTTTTCCCATATTCTCCACTCTTGTCCGCCCCTCTTTGCCCTTGTCCACACCTCTTTGCCCTTGTCCCGTATTCTCCGCACTTGTCCGTCCCTCTTTGCACTTCTCCGCCACTCTTTGCCCTTGTCCGCCCCTCTGTGCCCTTGTCCCGTATTCTCTGCCCTTCTCCATCCCTCTTTGCCCTTGTCCTGTATTCTCCGCACTTGTCCGCCTCTCTTTGCCCTTTTCCAATCCTCTTTGCACTTGTCCGACACTCTTTCCACTTTTCCCGTATTCTCAGAACTTGTCTGCTCCTCTTTGCCCTTTTTAGCCCCTCTTTGCCCTTGTCCACCCCTCTTTGCCCTTGTCCACCTCTCTTTACACTTGTCCCGTATTCTCCGCACTTGTCCGTCGCTCTTTGCCCTTTTCCCGTATTCTCCGCACTTGTCCGCTCCTCTTTGCCATTTTCAGCCCATCTTTGCCCTTGTCCGCCCCTCTTTGCGCTTGTCCATCTCTCTTTGCCCTTGTCCAGTATTCTCCGCATTTGTCCACCTTTCTTTGCCCTTGTCCGCCCCTCTTTGCCCTTGTCCCGTATTCTCCGCACTTCTCTGCCCCTCTTTGCACTTTTCCCGTATTCTTTGCCCTTGTCCGCCCCTCTTTGCCCTTGTCCGCCCCTCTTTGCCCTTGTCCGCCCCTCTTTGCCCTTGTCCGCCCCTCTTTGCCCTTGTCCGCCCCTCTTTGCCCTTGTCCGCCCCTCTTTGCCCTTGTCTGCCCCTCTTTGACCTTGTCTGTCCCTTTTCCACTTGTCTGCCCCTCTCTGCCCTTGTCTACCCCTCTTAGTCCTTGTCCGCCCCTCTATGCACTTGTCCCGTATTCTCAGCAATTCTCTGCCCCTCTTTGCCCTTGTCCCGTATTCTCCGCACCTCTCCAACCCTCTTTGCCCTTGTCTGCCCCTCTTTTCACTTGTCCGCCCCTCTTTGCCATTGTCCACCCCTCTTTGCCCTTTTCCGCCCCACTTTACCCTTGTCAGCCCCTCTTTGCAATTTTCCTGTATTCTCCACACTTCTCCGCCCCTCTTTGCCCTTGTCCACCCCTCTTTGCGCTTGTCACCTCCTCTTGGCCCTTGTCCGCCCCTCTTTGCACTTGTCTGACCCTCTTTGGCCTTGTCTGTCCCTTTTCCACTTGTCCGCCCCTCTCTGCCCTTGTCTACCCCTCTTAGTCCTTGTCCGCCCCTCTATTCACTTGTTCCGTATTCTCAGCAATTCTCCGCCCCTCTTTGCCCTTGTCCCGTATTCTCAGCAATTCTCCGCCCCTCTTTGCCCTTGTCCGCCCCTCTTTGCCCTTGTCCGCCCCTCTTTGCCCTTGTCCGCCCCTCTTTGCCCTTGTCCGCCCCTCTTTGCCCTTGTCCGCCCCTCTTTGCCCTTGTCCGCCCCTCTTTGCCCTTGTCCGCCCCTCTTTGCCCTTGTCCGCCCCTCTTTGCCCTTGTCCGCCCCTCTTTGCCCTTGTCCGCCCCTCTTTGCCCTTGTCCGCCCCTCTTTGCCCTTGTCCGCCCCTCTTTGCCCTTGTCCCGTATTCTCCGCAATTCTCCGCCCCTCTTTGCCCTTTTCCTTCCCTCTTTGCCCTTGTCCGCCCCTCTTTCCCCTTCTCCGCCCTCCTTTGCTCTTGTCCGCAAACCTTTGCCCTTGTCCGCCCCTCTTTGCCCTTGTCTGCCCTTCTTTGCACTTGTCCCGTGTTCTCCACACTTCTCCGCCCCTCTTTGCCCTTCTCCCGTATTCTCAGCACTTGTCGGCCCCTCTTTGCCCTTGTCGGCCCTTCTTTGCCCTTGTCGGCCCTTCTTTGCCCTTGTCGGCCCCTCTTTGCCCTTGTCGGCCCCTCTTTGCCCTTGTCGGCCCCTCTTTGCCCTTGTCGGCCCCTCTTTGCCCTTGTCGGCCCCTCTTTGCCCTTGTCGGCCCCTCTTTGCCCTTGTCGGCCCCTCTTTGCCCTTGTCGGCCCCTCTTTGCCCTTGTCGGCCCCTCTTTGCCCTTGTCGGCCCCTCTTTGCCCTTGTCGGCCCCTCTTTGCCCTTGTCGGCCCCTCTTTGCCCTTGTCGGCCCCTCTTTGCCCTTGTCGGCCCCTCTTTGCCCTTGTCGGCCCCTCTTTGCCCTTGTCGGCCCCTCTTTGCCCTTGTCCGCCCCTCTTTGCCCTTGTCCGCCCCTCTTTGCCCTTGTCCGCCCCTCTTTGCCCTTGTCCGCCCCTCTTTGCCCTTGTCCGCCCCTCTTTGCCCTTGTCCGCCCCTCTTTGCCCTTGTCCGCCCCTCTTTGCCCTTGTCCGCCCCTCTTTGCCCTTGTCCGCCCCTCTTTGCCCTTCTTCCCTATTCTCCGATCTTGTCCGCCTCTCTTTGCCTTTGTCTGCCCCTCTTTGCCTTTGTGCGCCCCTCTTTGCCCTTGTCCAACCCTCTTTGCCCTTTCCACCCCTCTTTGCCCTTGTCCCCTATTCTCCGAACTTGTCCGCCCCTCTTTGCCGTTGTCCATCCCTCTTTGCTCTTGTCCGCCCCTCTTTAAACTTGTACGCCCCTCTTTGAACTTGTCCGCCCCTCTTTGCCCTTGTCCACCCCTCTTAGCCCTTGTCTGCCCTTCTTTGCCCTTGTCCGCCTCTCTGTGACCTTGTCCCGTTTTCTCTTTCCTTCTATGCCCCTCCTTCCGTTGTCCCGTATTCTCCGCACTTGTCCGCCCCTCTTTGCCCTTATCCGCCCCTCTTTGCCCTTGTCCGCCCCTCTTTGCACTTTTTCCCGTATTCTCCGCACTTGTCCACAACCCTTTGCACTTTTCAGCACCTCTTTGCCCTTGTCTGCTCCTCTTTGCCCTTGTCTGCCCCTCTTTGCACTTGTCCGCCAGTCTTTGCCCTTGTCCGCCCCTCTTTTCCTTTTTCTGCCCTTCTTTGCCGTTGTCCGAAACTCTTTGCTCTTCTCCGCCCCTATTTGCCCTTGTCCGAAACTCTTTGCAATTGTCCCGTATTCTCAGCCCTTGTCTGCACCTTATTGCCCTTGTCTGCCCCTCATTGCCCTTGTCTGCCCCTCATTGCCCTTGTCTGCCCCTCTTTGCCCTTGTCGGACCCTCTTTGCCCTTGTCGGACCCTCTTTGCCCTTGTCGGACCCTCTTTGCCCTGGTCCGCCCCTCTTGGCCCTTGTCCGCCCCTCTTCGATTTTATCGGCCCCTCTTTGAACTTGTCCCGTATTCTCCGCACTTGTCCTCCCATCTTTGACCATGTCCGACCCTCTTTGACCTTGTCCACACCCTTTGAACTTGTCCGAAACTTTTTGCCCTTCTCTGTCCCTCTTTGCCCTTGTCCCATATTCTCCGCACCTGTCCGACCCTCTTTGCACTTGTCCGCCCCTATTTGCCCTTGTCCCGTATTCTCCGCACTTGTCCACTCGTCTTTGCCCTTTTCCGCCCCTCTTTGCCCTTTTCCGCCCCTCTTTGCCCTTTTCCGCCCCTCTTTGCCCTTTTCCGCCCCTCTTTGCCCTTTTCCGCCCCTCTTTGCCCTTTTCCGCCCCTCTTTGCCCTTGTCCCCTATTCTCCGCATTTGTCCGCCCCTCTTTGCACTTTTCCGCCCCTCTTTGCCCTTGTCCGACCCTCATTGCTCTTGTCCCTTATTCTCCGCACTTGTCCGCCCCTCTTTGCCCTTGTCCGCCCCTCTTTGCCCTTGTCCGACCCTCCTTGCACTTGTCCGCCCCTCTTTGCTTTTGTCCGCACCTCTTTGCACTTTCCGCCTGTCTTTGCCATTGTCCGCCCTTCTTTGCACTTTTCCCGTATTCTCCGAACTTGTCGGATCCTCTTTGCCATTTTCAGCCCCTCTTTGCCCTTCTCCACCCCTCTTTGCCCTTTTACCGTATTCTTCGCACTTTTCCGCCACTCTTTGCCCTTGTCTGCCCCTCTTTGCAATTTTCCGCCCCTCTTTTTCCTTGTCCCTTCTTCTCCGCCCTTTTCCACCCCTCTTTGCCCTTGTCCGCCCCTCTTTGCCCTTGTCCGCCCCTCTTTGCCCTTGTCCGCCCCTCTTTGCCCTTGTCCGCCCCTCTTTGCCCTTGTCCGCCCCTCTTTGCCCTTGTCCGCCCCTCTTTGCCCTTGTCCGCCCCTCTTTGCCCTTGTCCCGTATTCTCCGCTCTTATCCGCCCCTCTTTGCCCTTGTCCACCCCTCTTTGCCCTTGTCCCGTATTCTCCGCACTTGTCCGCCCCTCTTTGCCCCTGTCCCGTATTCTCCGCCCTTCTCCGCCCCTCTTTGAACTTGTCCGACCCTCTTTGCTTTTGTCTGCCCCTCCTTGCTCTTGTCCCGTGTTCTCCGCACTTGTCCGGCACTCTTTGCACTTCTCCGCCCCTCTTTGCCCTTGTCCACCTCTCTTTGCCCTTTTCCAAACTTCTTTGCCATTGTCTGCCCCTCTTTGCCCTTGTCCGCCCCTCGTTGCCAATGTCCGCCCCTCTTTGCTCTTGTCCCGTATTCTCTGCACTTCTCCACCCCTCTTTGTCCTTTTCCGCACCTCTTTGCCCTTTTCCGCCCCTCTTTGCCATTGTCCCGTATTCTCCGGTATTCTCGGCAACTCTTTCCCCTTTTCCGACGCTCTTTGCTCTTGTCCCGTATTCTCCGCACTTCTCCTCCCCTCTTTGCCCTTCTCCACCCCTCTTTGCCCTTCTCCACCCCTCTTTGCCCTTCTCCACCCCTCTTTGCCCTTGTCCACCCCTCTTTGTTCTTGTCCGCCCCTCTTTTCCCGTGTCCCGTATTCTCCGCACTTTTCCGCCCCTTCTTTGCCCTTGTCCGCCCCTCTTTGACTTGTCCGCCCCTATTTGCCCTTGTCTGCCCTCTTTACACTTGTCCCGTATTCTCAGCAATTCTCCGCCCCTCTTTGCCCTTGTCCTTCCCTCTTTGCCCTTGTCCGCACCTCTTTGCCCTACTCCGCCCTCCTTTGCTCTTGTCCGCACACCTTTGCCCTTGTCTGCCCCTCTTTGCACTTGTCCCGTATTCTCCACACTTCTCCGCCCCTCTTTACCCTTCTCCCTATTCTCAGCACTTGTCCGCCCCTCTTTGCCCTTGTCCGCCCCTCTTTGCCCTTGTCCGCCCCTCTTTGCCCTTGTCCGCCCCTCTTTGCCCTTGTCCGCCCCTCTTTGCCCTTGTCCGCCCCTCTTTGCCCTTGTCCGCCCCTCTTTGCCCTTGTCCGCCCCTCTTTGCCCTTGTCCGCCCCTCTTTGCCCTTGTCCGCCCCTCTTTGCCCTTGTCCGCCCCTCTTTGCCCTTGTCCGCCCCTCTTTGCCCTTGTCCGCCCCTCTTTGCCCTTGTCCGCCCCTCTTTGCACTTGTCCGCCCCTCTTTGACATTGTCCGCCCCTCTTTGCACTTGTATGCCCCTCTTTGCACTTGTATGCCCCTCTTTGCCCTTGTCCGCCCCTCTTTGCCCTTTTCCACCCCTCCTTGCCCTTGTCCGACTCTCTTTGCCCTTGTCCGACCCTCTTTGCCCATCTCCTGTATTTTCGACACTTCTCCTTACCTCTTTGCTCTTGTCCGCCCCTCTTTGCCCTGGTCCAACCCTCTTTGCCCTTTTCCGCACCTCTTTGCCCTTGTCTGCCCATCTTTGCACTTTTCCGCCCCTCCTTGCCCTTGTGCGCCCCTCTTAGCCCTTGTCCAACCGTCTTTGCACTTGTCCGCCTCTCTTTGCCCTTATCTGACCCTCTTTGCCCTTGTCCGCCTCTCTTTACTCTTGTCCCTTATTCTCCGCACTTGTCCGCCCCTCTTTGCCCTTTTCCGCCCCTCTTTGCCCTTGTCCGCCCCTCTTTGCCATTGTCAGCCCCTCTTTGCCCTTGTCCCGTATTCTCCGCTCTTATCCGCCCCTCTTTGCCCTTGTCCACCCCTCTTTGCCCTTGTCCCGTATTCTCCGCGCTTGTCCGCCCCTCTTTGCCCTTGTCCGCCCCTCTTTGCCCTTGTCCGCCCCTCTTTGCCCTTGTCCGCCCCTCTTTCCCTTTCTCGGGTATTCTCCGCAATTGTCCTCCCCTCTATGCCCTTGTCCGCCCCTCTTTGCCCTTGTCCCGTATTCTCCACAATTGTCCGCCCCTCTTTGCACTTGTCCCGTATTATCCGCACTTCTCCAACACTCTTTGCCTTTGTGCGACCCTCTTTACCCTTGTCCGCCCCTCTTTGACCTTGTCCTTCACTCTTTGCACTTGTCTTCCCCTCTTTGCCCTTGTCCCGTATTCTCCGCACTTGTACGCCCCACTTTACCCTTGTCCGCCCCGTTTTGCCCTTTTCCCGTATTCTCCACTCTTGTCCGCCCCTCTTTGCCCTTGTCCACACCTCTTTGCCCTTGTCCCGTATTCTCCGCACTTGTCCGTCCCTCTTTGCCCTTGTCCGCCCCTCTTTGCACTTGTCTGCCCCTCTATGACCTTGTCTGTCCCTTTTCCACTTCTCCGCCACTCTCTGCCATGGTCTACCCCTCTTAGTCCTTGTCCGCCTCTCTATGCACTTGTCCCGTATTCTCAGCAATTCTCCGCCCCTCTTTGCCCTTGTCCCGTATTCTCCGCACCTCTCCAACCCTCTTTGCCCTTGTCCGCCCCTCTTTGCCCTTGTCCGCCCCTCTTTGCCCTTGTCCGCCCCTCTTTGCACTTTTCCGCCCATCTTTGCCCTTGTCCGCCCCTCTTTGCACTTTTCCAGTATTCTCCGCATTTCTCAAGCCCTCTTTGCCCTTGTCCGCCCCTCTTTGCCCTTGTCCGCCCCTCTTTGCCCTTGTCCTCCCCTCTTTGCCCTTGTCCGCACCTCTTTGTCTTTGTCCCGTATTCTCTGCCCTTGTCCGCCCCTCTTTGCCCTTGTCCGCCCCTCTTTGCCCTTGTCCGCCCCTCTTTGCCCTTGTCCGCCCCTCTTTGCCCTTGTCCGCCCCTCTTTGCCCTTGTCCGCCCCTCTTTGCCCTTGTCCGCCCCTCTTTGCCCTTGTCCGCCCCTCTTTGTCCTTTTTCGCCCCTCTTTGCCATGTCCGCCCCTCTTTGCCATTGTCCCGTATTCTCCGCAGTTCTCCGCTCCTCTTTTCCCTTGTCCCTTATTCTCCGCCCTTGTCCATCCCTCTTTGCCCTTGTCCGACCCTCTTTGCCCTTGTCAGCCCCTCTTTACCCTTGTCCGCCCCTCTTTGCCCTTGTCTTCTCCTCTTTGCCCTTGAGCCGTGTTCTCCGCCCTTGTCCACCATTCTTTGCACTTGTCCCGTATTCTCTGCACTTGTCCGCCCCTTTTTGCCCTTGTCCCGTACTCTCCGATCTTGTCCGCCCCTCTTTGCATTTTTCCGCCCCTCTTTACCATGTGCCGGCCCACTTTGCACTTGTCCGCCCCTCTATGCTCTTGTCCGCCCCTTTTTCCCCTTGTCCACCCTTCTTTACCCTTGTCCGCCCCTCTTTTCTTTTGTACGCCCCTCTTTGCCGTTGTCCGCTCCTCTTTGCCCTTGTCCACCTCTCTTTCCCCATGTCCGGTATTCTCCGCACTTCTCTGCCCCTCTTTGCCACTGTCCGCCCCTCTTTGCCCTTGTCCGCCCCTCTTTGCCCTTGTCTGACCCTCTTTGCACTTGTCCGCCCTTCTTTGACTTTGTCCGCCCCTATTTCCCTTGTCCGCCCCTCTTTCCCTTGTCTACTACTCCTTGCCCTTGTCCACCTCTCTTTGCCCTTGTCCCGTGTTCTCCGCATTTGTCTGAACCTCTTTGCCATTGTCCCGTGTTCTCCGCACTTTTCCAACCCTCTTTGCCCTTGTCCGCTCCTCTTTGCCCTTGTCCGCTCCTCTTTGCCCTTGTCCGCCCCTCTTTGCCCTTGTCCGCCCCTTTTTGCCCTTCTCCGCCCCCTTTGACCTTGTCGCCCCTCTTTGCCCTTGTCTGCACCTCTTTGCTTTTATCTGCCCCTCTTTGCCCTTGTCCCGTGTTCTCCGCACTTTTCCGCCTCTCTTTGCACCTGTCCGCCCCTCTTTGCCCTTTTCCGCCCCTCTTTGCCCTTTTCCGCCCCTCTTTGCCCTTGTCCCGTATTCTCCGGAATTCTCCGGCCCTCTTTCATCTTTTCCGCTGCTCTTTGCACTTGTCGCGTATTCTCCGCAATTCTCTGCCCCTCTTTGCCCTTGTCCACCCCTCTTTGCCCTTCTCCACCCTTCTTTGCCCTTGTTCACCCCTCCTTGCCCTTCTACACCCCTCTTTGCCCTTGTCCCGTATTCTCCGCACTTCTCCGCCCCTTCTTTGCTCTTTTCCGGCCCTCTTTGCCCTTTTGTGCCAATTTTTGCCTTTTCCGCAGGTCTATGCCCTTGTCCGCCCCGTCTATGCCCTTGTCCCTTCTTCTCCGCACTTCTCCGCCTTTTCTTTGCCCCTGTCCGCCCCTCTTTACCCTTGTCCGCCCCTCTTTACCCTTGTCCGCCCCTCTTTGCCCTTGTCTCGTATTCTCCGAAATTCTCCGCCCCTCTTTGCCCTTGTCCATCCCTCTTTGCACTTTTCCCCCTTCTTTGCCCTTGTCCGTCCCTCTTTGCACTTGTCCGACCCTCTTTCCTCTTGTCCGCCCCTCTTTACACTTCTCCGACCCTCTTTGCCCTTGTTCGACCCTCTTTTCCCTCGTCCCGTATTCTACGCACTTGTCTGCCCCTCTTTGCACTTTTCCGCAACTGTTTTCCTTTGTCCGCCCCTCTTTGCCCTTGTCCGCCCGTCTTTGCACTTTTCCCCTAGTCTCCGCATTTGTCCACCCCTCTTTGCCCTTGTTCTCCCCTCTTTGCCTTAATCCCGTATTCTCCGCAATTGTCCAACCCTCTTTGCCCTTGACCGCCCCTCTTTGCCCTTGTCCACCCCTCAATGCCCTTGTCCGCCCCTCTTTGCCTTTGTCTGGTTCTCTTTGCACTTGTCCGCACCTCTTTGCACTTGTCCCGTATTCTACGCACTTCTCCGCCCCTCTTTGCCCTTGTCCGCCCCTCTTTGCCCTTGTCCGCCCCTCTTTGCCCTTGTCCGCCCCTCTTTGCCCTTGTCCGCCCCTCTTTGCCCTTGTCCGCCCCTCTTTGCCCTTGTCCGCCCCTCTTTGCCCTTGTCCGCCCCTCTTTGCCCTTGTCCGCCCCTCTTTGCCCTTGTCCGCCCCTCTTTGCCCTTGTCCGCCCCTCTTTGCACTTGTCCGCCCCTCTTTGCCCTTTTGTCCGCCCCTCTTTGCCCTTGTCCGCCCCTCTTTGCCCTTGTCCGCCCCTCTTTGCCCTTGTCCGCCTCTCTTAGTCCTTCTCCGCCCCTCTATGCACTTGTCCCGTATTCTCAGCTATTCTCCGCCCCTCTTTGACCTTGTCCTTCCCTCTTTTTCCTTGTCCGCCCTTCTTTGCACTTGTCCGCCCCTCTTTACCCTTGTCCCAATTTCTCCGCACTTCTCCGCCCCTCTTTGCCCTTGTCCCGTATTCTCCGCACTTGTACGCCCCACTTTGCCCTTGTCCGCCCCTCTTTGCCCTTTTCCCATATTCTCCACTCTTGTCCGCCCCTCTTTGCCCTTGTCCACACCTCTTTGCCCTTGTCCCGTATTCTCCGCACTTGTCCGTCCCTCTTTGCACTTCTCCGCCACTCTTTGCCCTTGTCCGCCCCTCTGTGCCCTTGTCCCGTATTCTCTGCCCTTCTCCATCCCTCTTTGCCCTTGTCCTGTATTCTCCGCACTTGTCCGCCTCTCTTTGCCCTTTTCCAATCCTCTTTGCACTTGTCCGACACTCTTTCCACTTTTCCCGTATTCTCCGAACTTGTCTGCTCCTCTTTGCCCTTTTCAGCCCCTCTTTGCCCTTGTCCACCCCTCTTTGCCCTTGTCCACCTCTCTTTACACTTGTCCCGTATTCTCCGCACTTGTCCGTCGCTCTTTGCCCTTTTCCCGTATTCTCCGCACTTGTCCGCTCCTCTTTGCCATTTTCAGCCCATCTTTGCCCTTGTCCGCCCCTCTTTGCGCTTGTCCATCTCTCTTTGCCCTTGTCCAGTATTCTCCGCATTTGTCCACCTTTCTTTGCCCTTGTCCGCCCCTCTTTGCCCTTGTCCCATATTCTCCGCACTTCTCTGCCCCTCTTTGCACTTTTCCCGTATTCTCTGTACTTCTCCGCCCCTCTTTGCCCTTGTCCGCCCCTCTTTGCCCTTGTCCGCCCCTCTTTGCCCTTGTCCGCCCCTCTTTGCCCTTGTCCGCCCCTCTTTGCCCTTGTCCGCCCCTCTTTGCCCTTGTCCGCCCCTCTTTGCCCTTGTCCGCCCCTCTTTGCCCTTGTCCGCCCCTCTTTGCCCTTGTCCGCCCCTCTTTGCCCTTGTCCGCCCCTCTTTGCCCTTGTCCGCCCCTCTTTGCCCTTGTCCGCCCCTCTTTGACCTTGTCTGTCCCTTTTCCACTTGTCTGCCCCTCTCTGCCCTTGTCTACCCCTCTTAGTCCTTGTCCGCCCCTCTATGCACTTGTCCCGTATTCTCAGCAATTCTCTGCCCCTCTTTGCCCTTGTCCCGTATTCTCCGCACCTCTCCAACCCTCTTTGCCCTTGTCTGCCCCTCTTTTCACTTGTCCGCCCCTCTTTGCCATTGTCCACCCCTCTTTGCCCTTTTCCGCCCCACTTTACCCTTGTCAGCCCCTCTTTGCAATTTTCCTGTATTCTCCACACTTCTCCGCCCCTCTTTGCCCTTGTCCACCCCTCTTTGCGCTTGTCACCTCCTCTTGGCCCTTGTCCGCCCCTCTTTGCACTTGTCTGACCCTCTTTGGCCTTGTCTGTCCCTTTTCCACTTGTCCGCCCCTCTCTGCCCTTGTCTACCCCTCTTAGTCCTTGTCCGCCCCTCTATTCACTTGTTCCGTATTCTCAGCAATTCTCCGCCCCTCTTTGCCCTTGTCCCGTATTCTCAGCAATTCTCCGCCCCTCTTTGCCCTTGTCCGCCCCTCTTTGCCCTTGTCCGCCCCTCTTTGCCCTTGTCCGCCCCTCTTTGCCCTTGTCCGCCCCTCTTTGCCCTTGTCCGCCCCTCTTTGCCCTTGTCCGCCCCTCTTTGCCCTTGTCCCGTATTCTCCGCAATTCTCCGCCCCTCTTTGCCCTTTTCCTTCCCTCTTTGCCCTTGTCCGCCCCTCTTTCCCCTTCTCCGCCCTCCTTTGCTCTTGTCCGCAAACCTTTGCCCTTGTCCGCCCCTCTTTGCCCTTGTCTGCCCTTCTTTGCACTTGTCCCGTGTTCTCCACACTTCTCCGCCCCTCTTTGCCCTTCTCCCGTATTCTCAGCACTTGTCGGCCCCTCTTTGCCCTTGTCGGCCCCTCTTTGCCCTTGTCGGCCCCTCTTTGCCCTTGTCGGCCCCTCTTTGCCCTTGTCGGCCCCTCTTTGCCCTTGTCGGCCCCTCTTTGCCCTTGTCGGCCCCTCTTTGCCCTTGTCGGCCCCTCTTTGCCCTTGTCGGCCCCTCTTTGCCCTTGTCGGCCCCTCTTTGCCCTTGTCCGCCCCTCTTTGCCCTTGTCCGCCCCTCTTTGCCCTTGTCCGCCCCTCTTTGCCCTTGTCCGCCCCTCTTTGCCCTTGTCCGCCCCTCTTTGCCCTTGTCCGCCCCTCTTTGCCCTTGTCCGCCCCTCTTTGCCCTTCTTCCCTATTCTCCGATCTTGTCCGCCTCTCTTTGCCTTTGTCTGCCCCTCTTTGCCTTTGTGCGCCCCTCTTTGCCCTTGTCCAACCCTCTTTGCCCTTTCCACCCCTCTTTGCCCTTGTCCCCTATTCTCCGAACTTGTCCGCCCCTCTTTGCCGTTGTCCATCCCTCTTTGCTCTTGTCCGCGCCTCTTTACACTTGTCCGCCCCTCTTTGAACTTGTCCGCCCCTCTTTGCCCTTGTCCACCCCTCTTTGCCCTTGTCTGCCCTTCTTTGCCCTTGTCCGCCTCTCTGTGACCTTGTCCCGTTTTCTCTTTCCTTCTATGCCCCTCCTTCCGTTGTCCCGTATTCTCCGCACTTGTCCGCCCCTCTTTGCCCTTATCCGCCCCTCTTTGCCCTTGTCCGCCCCTCTTTGCCTTTTTTCCCGTATTCTCCGCACTTGTCCACAACCCTTTGCACTTTTCAGCACCTCTTTGCCCTTGTCTGCTCCTCTTTGCCCTTGTCTGCCCCTCTTTGCACTTGTCCGCCAGTCTTTGCCCTTGCCCGCCCCTCTTTTCCTTTTTCTGCCCTTCTTTGCTGTTGTCCGAAACTCTTTGCTCTTCTCCGCCCCTATTTGCCCTTGTCCGAAACTCTTTGCAATTGTCCCGTATTCTCAGCCCTTGTCTGCACCTTATTGCCCTTGTCTGCCCCTCATTGCCCTTGTCTGCCCCTCATTGCCCTTGTCTGCCCCTCTTTGCCCTTGTCGGACCCTCTTTGCCCTTGTCGGACCCTCTTTGCCCTTGTCGGACCCTCTTTGCCCTTGTCGGACCCTCTTTGCCCTTGTCGGACCCTCTTTGCCCTGGTCCGCCCCTCTTGGCCCTTGTCCGCCCCTCTTCGATTTTATCGGCCCCTCTTTGAACTTGTCCCGTATTCTCCGCACTTGTCCTCCCATCTTTGACCATGTCCGACCCTCTTTGACCTTGTCCACACCCTTTGAACTTGTCCGAAACTTTTTGCCCTTCTCTGTCCCTCTTTGCCCTTGTCCCGTATTCTCCGCACCTGTCCGACCCTCTTTGCACTTGTCCGCCCCTATTTGCCCTTGTCCCGTATTCTCCGCACTTGTCCACTCGTCTTTGCCCTTTTCCGCCCCTCTTTGCCCTTTTCCGCCCCTCTTTGCCCTTTTCCGCCCCTCTTTGCCCTTTTCCGCCCCTCTTTGCCCTTTTCCGCCCCTCTTTGCCCTTTTCCGCCCCTCTTTGCCCTTGTCCCCTATTCTCCGCATTTGTCCGCCCCTCTTTGCACTTTTCCGCCCCTCTTTGCACTTTTCCGCCCCTCTTTGCCCTTGTCCGACCCTCATTGCTCTTGTCCCTTATTCTCCGCACTTGTCCGCCCCTCTTTGCCCTTGTCCGACCCTCCTTGCACTTGTCCGCCCCTCTTTGCTTTTGTCCGCACCTCTTTGCACTTTCCGCCTGTCTTTGCCATTGTCCGCCCTTCTTTGCACTTTTCCCGTATTCTCCGAACTTGTCGGATCCTCTTTGCCATTTTCAGCCCCTCTTTGCCCTTCTCCACCCCTCTTTGCCCTTTTACCGTATTCTTCGCACTTTTCCGCCACTCTTTGCAATTTTCCGCCCCTCTTTTTCCTTGTCCCTTCTTCTCCGCCCTTTTCCACCCCTCTTTGCCCTTGTCCGCCCCTCTTTGCCCTTGTCCGCCCCTCTTTGCCCTTGTCCGCCCCTCTTTGCCCTTGTCCGCCCCTCTTTGCCCTTGTCCCGTATTCTCCGCTCTTATCCGCCCCTCTTTGCCCTTGTCCACCCCTCTTTGCCCTTGTCCCGTATTCTCCGCACTTGTCCGCCCCTCTTTGCCCCTGTCTCGTATTCTCCGCCCTTCTCCGCCCCTCTTTGAACTTGTCCGACCCTCTTTGCTTTTGTCTGCCCCTCCTTGCTCTTGTCCCGTGTTCTCCGCACTTGTCCGGCACTCTTTGCACTTCTCCGCCCCTCTTTGCCCTTGTCCACCTCTCTTTGCCCTTTTCCAAACTTCTTTGCCATTGTCTGCCCCTCTTTGCCCTTGTCCGCCCCTCGTTGCCAATGTCCGCCCCTCTTTGCTCTTGTCCCGTATTCTCTGCACTTCTCCACCCCTCTTTGTCCTTTTCCGCACCTCTTTGCCCTTTTCCGCCCCTCTTTGCCATTGTCCCGTATTCTCCGGTATTCTCGGCAACTCTTTCCCCTTTTCCGACGCTCTTTGCTCTTGTCCCGTATTCTCCGCACTTCTCCTCCCCTCTTTGCCCTTCTCCACCCCTCTTTGCCCTTCTCCACCCCTCTTTGCCCTTCTCCACCCCTCTTTGCCCTTGTCCACCCCTCTTTGTTCTTGTCCGCCCCTCTTTTCCCGTGTCCCGTATTCTCCGCACTTTTCCGCCCCTTCTTTGCCCTTGTCCGCCCCTCTTTGACTTGTCCGCCCCTATTTGCCCTTGTCTGCCCTCTTTACACTTGTCCCGTATTCTCAGCAATTCTCCGCCCCTCTTTGCCCTTGTCCTTCCCTCTTTGCCCTTGTCCGCACCTCTTTGCCCTACTCCGCCCTCCTTTGCTCTTGTCCGCACACCTTTGCCCTTGTCCGCCCCTCTTTGCCCTTGTCTGCCCCTCTTTGCACTTGTCCCGTATTCTCCACACTTCTCCGCCCCTCTTTACCCTTCTCCCTATTCTCAGCACTTGTCCGCCCCTCTTTGCCCTTGTCCGCCCCTCTTTGCCCTTGTCCGCCCCTCTTTGCCCTTGTCCGCCCCTCTTTGCCCTTGTCCGCCCCTCTTTGCCCTTGTCCGCCCCTCTTTGCCCTTGTCCGCCCCTCTTTGCCCTTGTCCGCCCCTCTTTGCCCTTGTCCGCCCCTCTTTGCCCTTGTCCGCCCCTCTTTGACATTGTCCGCCCCTCTTTGACATTGTCCGCCCCTCTTTGACATTGTCCGCCCCTCTTTGACCTTATCTGCCCCTCTTTGCCCTTGTATGCCCCTCTTTGCCCTTGTCCGCCCCTCTTTGCCCTTTTCCACCCCTCCTTGCCCTTGTCCGACTCTCTTTGCCCTTGTCCGACCCTCTTTGCCCATCTCCTGTATTTTCGACACTTCTCCTTACCTCTTTGCTCTTGTCCGCCCCTCTTTGCCCTGGTCCACCCCTCTTTGCCCTTTTCCGCACCTCTTTGCCCTTGTCTGCCCATCTTTGCACTTTTCCGCCCCTCCTTGCCCTTGTGCGCCCCTCTTAGCCCTTGTCCAACCGTCTTTGCACTTGTCCGCCTCTCTTTGCCCTTATCTGACCCTCTTTGCCCTTGTCCGCCCCTCTTTACTCTTGTCCCTTATTCTCCGCACTTGTCCGCCCCTCTTTGCCCTTTTCCGCCCCTCTTTGCCCTTGTCCGCCCCTCTTTGCCATTGTCAGCCCCTCTTTGCCCTTGTCCCGTATTCTCCGCTCTTATCCGCCCCTCTTTGCCCTTGTCCACCCCTCTTTGCCCTTGTCCCGTATTCTCCGCTCTTGTCCGCCACTCTTTGCACTTGTCCGCCCCTCTTTGCCCTTGTCCGCCCCTCTTTGCCCTTGTCCGCCCCTCTTTCCCTTTCTCGGGTATTCTCCGCAATTGTCCTCCCCTCTATGCCCTTGTCCGCCCCTCTTTGCCCTTGTCCCGTATTCTCCACAATTGTCCGCCCCTCTTTGCACTTGTCCCTTATTCTCCGCACTTCTCCAACACTCTTTGCCTTTGTGCGACCCTCTTTACCCTTGTCCGCCCCTCTTTGACCTTGTCCTTCACTCTTTGCACTTGTCTTCCCCTCTTTGCCCTTGTCCCGTATTCTCCGCACTTGTACGCCCCACTTTACCCTTGTCCGCCCCGTTTTGCCCTTTTCCCGTATTCTCCACTCTTGTCCGCCCCTCTTTGCCCTTGTCCACACCTCTTTGCCCTTGTCCCGTATTCTCCGCACTTGTCCGTCCCTCTTTGCCCTTGTCCGCCCCTATTTGCACTTGTCTGCCCCTCTATGACCTTGTCTGTCCCTTTTCCACTTCTCCGCCACTCTCTGCCATGGTCTACCCCTCTTAGTCCTTGTCCGCCCCTCTATGCACTTGTCCCGTATTCTCAGCAATTCTCCGCCCCTCTTTGCCCTTGTCCCGTATTCTCCGCACCTCTCCGCCCCTCTTTGCCCTTGTCCGCCCCTCTTTGCCCTTGTCCGCCCCTCTTTGCCCTTGTCCGCCCCTCTTTGCCCTTTTTCGCCCCTCTTTGCCATGTCCGCCCCTCTTTGCCATTGTCCCGTATTCTCCGCAGTTCTCCGCTCCTCTTTTCCCTTGTCCCTTATTCTCCGCCCTTGTCCATCCCTCTTTGCCCTTGTCCGACCCTCTTTGCCCTTGTCAGCCCCTCTTTACCCTTGTCCGCCCCTCTTTGCCCTTGTCTTCTCCTCTTTGCCCTTGAGCCGTGTTCTCCGCCCTTGTCCACCATTCTTTGCACTTGTCCCGTATTCTCTGCACTTGTCCGCCCCTTTTTGCCCTTGTCCCGTACTCTCCGATCTTGTCCGCCCCTCTTTGCATTTTTCCGCCCCTCTTTACCATGTGCCGGCCCACTTTGCACTTGTCCGCCCCTCTATGCTCTTGTCCGCCCCTTTTTCCCCTTGTCCACCCTTCTTTACCCTTGTCCGCCCCTCTTTTCTTTTGTACGCCCCTCTTTGCCGTTGTCCGCACCTCTTTGCCCTTGTCCACCTCTCTTTCCCCATGTCCGGTATTCTCCGCACTTCTCTGCCCCTCTTTGCCACTGTCCGCCCCTCTTTGCCCTTGTCCGCCCCTCTTTGCCCTTGTCCGCCCCTCTTTGCCCTTGTCTGACCCTCTTTGCACTTGTCCGCCCTTCTTTGACTTTGTCCGCCCCTATTTCCCTTGTCCGCCCCTCTTTCCCTTGTCTACTACTCCTTGCACTTGTCCACCTCTCTTTGCCCTTGTCCCGTGTTCTCCGCATTTGTCTGAACCTCTTTGCCATTGTCCCGTGTTCTCCGCACTTTTCCAACCCTCTTTGCCCCTGTCCGCCCGTCTTTGCCCCTGTCCGCTCCTCTTTGCCCTTGTCCGCCCCTCTTTGCCCTTGTCCGCCCCTTTTTGCCCTTCTCCGCCCCCTTTGACCTTGTCGCCCCTCTTTGCCCTTGTCTGCACCTCTTTGCTTTTATCTGCCCCTCTTTGCCCTTGTCCGGTGTTCTCCGCACTTTTCCGCCTCTCTTTGCACCTGTCCGCCCCTCTTTGCCCTTTTCCGCCCCTCTTTGCCCTTTTCCGCCCCTCTTTGCCCTTGTCCCGTATTCTCCGGAATTCTCCGGCCCTCTTTCATCTTTTCCGCTGCTCTTTGCACTTGTCGCGTATTCTCCGCAATTCTCTGCCCCTCTTTGCCCTTGTCCGCCCCTCTTTGCCCTTGTCCGCCCCTCTTTGCCCTTGTCCGCCCCTCTTTGCCCTTTTTCGCCCCTCTTTGCCATGTCCGCCCCTCTTTGCCATTGTCCCGTATTCTCCGCAGTTCTCCGCTCCTCTTTTCCCTTGTCCCTTATTCTCCGCCCTTGTCCATCCCTCTTTGCCCTTGTCCGACCCTCTTTGCCCTTGTCAGCCCCTCTTTACCCTTGTCCGCCCCTCTTTGCCCTTGTCTTCTCCTCTTTGCCCTTGAGCCGTGTTCTCCGCCCTTGTCCACCATTCTTTGCACTTGTCCCGTATTCTCTGCACTTGTCCGCCCCTTTTTGCCCTTGTCCCGTACTCTCCGATCTTGTCCGCCCCTCTTTGCATTTTTCCGCCCCTCTTTACCATGTGCCGGCCCACTTTGCACTTGTCCGCCCCTCTATGCTCTTGTCCGCCCCTTTTTCCCCTTGTCCACCCTTCTTTACCCTTGTCCGCCCCTCTTTTCTTTTGTACGCCCCTCTTTGCCGTTGTCCGCACCTCTTTGCCCTTGTCCACCTCTCTTTCCCCATGTCCGGTATTCTCCGCACTTCTCTGCCCCTCTTTGCCACTGTCCGCCCCTCTTTGCCCTTGTCCGCCCCTCTTTGCCCTTGTCCGCCCCTCTTTGCCCTTGTCTGACCCTCTTTGCACTTGTCCGCCCTTCTTTGACTTTGTCCGCCCCTATTTCCCTTGTCCGCCCCTCTTTCCCTTGTCTACTACTCCTTGCACTTGTCCACCTCTCTTTGCCCTTGTCCCGTGTTCTCCGCATTTGTCTGAACCTCTTTGCCATTGTCCCGTGTTCTCCGCACTTTTCCAACCCTCTTTGCCCTTGTACGCCCGTCTTTGCCCCTGTCCGCTCCTCTTTGCCCTTGTCCGCCCCTCTTTGCCCTTGTCCGCCCCTTTTTGCCCTTCTCCGCCCCCTTTGACCTTGTCGCCCCTCTTTGCCCTTGTCTGCACCTCTTTGCTTTTATCTGCCCCTCTTTGCCCTTGTCCGGTGTTCTCCGCACTTTTCCGCCTCTCTTTGCACCTGTCCGCCCCTCTTTGCCCTTTTCCGCCCCTCTTTGCCCTTTTCCGCCCCTCTTTGCCCTTGTCCCGTATTCTCCGGAATTCTCCGGCCCTCTTTCATCTTTTCCGCTGCTCTTTGCACTTGTCGCGTATTCTCCGCAATTCTCTGCCCCTCTTTGCCCTTGTCCACCCCTCTTTGCCCTTCTCCACCCTTCTTTGCCCTTGTTCACCCCTCCTTGCCCTTCTACACCCCTCTTTGCCCTTGTCCCGTATTCTCCGCACTTCTCCGCCCCTTCTTTGCTCTTTTCCGGCCCTCTTTGCCCTTTTGTGCCAATTTTTGCCTTTTCCGCAGGTCTATGCCCTTGTCCGCCCCGTCTATGCCCTTGTCCCTTCTTCTCCGCACTTCTCCGCCTTTTCTTTGCCCCTGTCCGCCCCTCTTTACCCTTGTCCGCCCCTCTTTACCCTTGTCCGCCCCTCTTTGCCCTTGTCTCGTATTCTCCGAAATTCTCCGCCCCTCTTTGCCCTTGTCCATCCCTCTTTGCACTTTTCCCCCTTCTTTGCCCTTGTCCGTCCCTCTTTGCACTTGTCCGACCCTCTTTCCTCTTGTCCGCCCCTCTTTACACTTGTCCGACCCTCTTTGCCCTTGTTCGACCCTCTTTGCCCTCGTCCCGTATTCTACGCACTTGTCTGCCCCTCTTTGCACTTTTCCGCAACTGTTTTCCTTTGTCCGCCCCTCTTTGCCCTTGTCCGCCCGTCTTTGCACTTTTCCCCTAGTCTCCGCATTTTTCCACCCCTCTTTGCCCTTGTTCTCCCCTCTTTGCCTTAATCCCGTATTCTCCGCAATTGTCCAACCCTCTTTGCTCTTGACCGCCCCTCTTTGCCCTTGTCCACCCCTCAATGCCCTTGTCCGCCCCTCTTTGCCTTTGTCTGGTTCTCTTTGCACTTGTCCGCACCTCTTTGCACTTGTCCCGTATTCTACGCACTTCTCCGCCCCTCTTTGCCCTTGTCCGCCCCTCTTTGCCCTTGTCCGCCCCTCTTTGCCCTTGTCCGCCCCTCTTTGCCCTTGTCCGCCCCTCTTTGCCCTTGTCCGCCCCTCTTTGCCCTTGTCCGCCCCTCTTTGCCCTTGTCCGCCCCTCTTTGCACTTGTCCGCCCCTCTTTGCCCTTGTCTGACCCTCTTTGCCCTTGTCTGACCCTCTTTGCCCTTGTCTGACCCTCTTTGCCCTTGTCCGACCCTCTTTGCCCTTGTCCGCCCCTCTTTGCCCTTGTCAGCCCCTCTTTGCCCTTGTCAGCCCCTCTTTGCCCTTGTCCGCCCCTCTTTGCCCTTGTCTGCCCCTCTTTGCCCTTGACCCCTGTTCTCCGCCTTTGTCCACCATTCTTTTCACTTGTCCCGTGTTCTCTTCACTTGTCCGTCCCTTTTTGCCCTTGTCCCGTACTCTCCGATCTTGTCCGCCCCTCTTTGCACTTGTCCGCCCCTCTTTGCAATTGTCCGCCCCTCTTTGCCCTTGTCCGCCCCACTTTGCCCTTGTCCGCCCCTCTTTGCCCTTGTCCGCCCCTCTTTGCCCTTGTCCGCCCCTCTTTGCCCTTGTCCGCCCCTCTTTGCCCTTGTCCGCCCCTCTTTGCCCTTGTCCGCCCCTCTTTGCCCTTGTCCGCCCCTCTTTGCCCTTGTCCGCCCCTCTTTGCCCTTGTCCGCCCCTCTTTGCCCTTGTCCGCCCCTCTTTGCCCTTGTCGCGTATTCTCCGCTCTTATCCGCCCCTCTTTGCCCTTGTCCACCCCTCTTTGCTCTTGTCCCGTATTCTCCGCGCTTGTCTGCCACTCTTTGCCCTTGTACCGTATTCTCCACACTTCTCCGCCCATCTTTGCTTTTGTCCGCCCCTCTTTGCTCTTGTCCCGTATTCTCCGCACTTATCCGCCGCTCTTTGCCCTTGTCCAACCCTCTTTACTCTTGTCCGCGCCTCTTTACCCTTGTCCGCGCCTCTTTGCCCTTGTCCTCGCCTCTTTGCCCTTGTCCTCGCCTCTTTGCCCTTGTCCGCCCCTCTTTGCCCTTGTCCGCCCCTCTTTGCCCTTGTCCGCCCCTCTTTGCCCTTGTCCGCCCCTCTTTGCCCTTGTCCGCCCCTCTTTGCCCTTGTCCGCCTCTCTTTGCCCTTGTCCGCCCCTCTTTGCCCTTGTCCGCCCCTCTTTGCACTTGTCCGCCCCTCTTTGCCCTTTTGTCCGCCCCTCTTTGCCCTTGTCCGCCCCTCTTTGCCCTTGTCCGCCCCTCTTTGCCCTTGTCCGCCTCTCTTAGTCCTTCTCCGCCCCTCTATGCACTTGTCCCGTATTCTCAGCTATTCTCCGCCCCTCTTTGACCTTGTCCTTCCCTCTTTTTCCTTGTCCGCCCTTCTTTGCACTTGTCCGCCCCTCTTTACCCTTGTCCCAATTTCTCCGCACTTCTCCGCCCCTCTTTGCCCTTGTCCCGTATTCTCCGCACTTGTACGCCCCACTTTGCCCTTGTCCGCCCCTCTTTGCCCTTTTCCCATATTCTCCACTCTTGTCCGCCCCTCTTTGCCCTTGTCCACACCTCTTTGCCCTTGTCCCGTATTCTCCGCACTTGTCCGTCCCTCTTTGCACTTCTCCGCCACTCTTTGCCCTTGTCCGCCCCTCTGTGCCCTTGTCCCGTATTCTCCGCACTTGTCCGCCTCTCTTTGCCCTTTTCCAATCCTCTTTGCACTTGTCCGACACTCTTTCCACTTTTCCCGTATTCTCCGAACTTGTCTGCTCCTCTTTGCCCTTTTCAGCCCCTCTTTGCCCTTGTCCACCCCTCTTTGCCCTTGTCCACCTCTCTTTACACTTGTCCCGTATTCTCCGCACTTGTCCGTCGCTCTTTGCCCTTTTCCCGTATTCTCCGCACTTGTCCGCTCCTCTTTGCCATTTTCAGCCCATCTTTGCCCTTGTCCGCCCCTCTTTGCGCTTGTCCATCTCTCTTTGCCCTTGTCCAGTATTCTCCGCATTTGTCCACCTTTCTTTGCCCTTGTCCGCCCCTCTTTGCCCTTGTCCCATATTCTCCGCACTTCTCTGCCCCTCTTTGCACTTTTCCCGTATTCTCTGTACTTCTCCGCCCCTCTTTGCCCTTGTCCGCCCCTCTTTGCCCTTGTCCGCCCCTCTTTGCCCTTGTCCGCCCCTCTTTGCCCTTGTCCGCCCCTCTTTGCCCTTGTCCGCCCCTCTTTGCCCTTGTCCGCCCCTCTTTGCCCTTGTCCGCCCCTCTTTGCCCTTGTCCGCCCCTCTTTGCCCTTGTCCGCCCCTCTTTGCCCTTGTCCGCCCCTCTTTGCCCTTGTCCGCCCCTCTTTGACCTTGTCTGTCCCTTTTCCACTTGTCTGCCCCTCTCTGCCCTTGTCTACCCCTCTTAGTCCTTGTCCGCCCCTCTATGCACTTGTCCCGTATTCTCAGCAATTCTCTGCCCCTCTTTGCCCTTGTCCCGTATTCTCCGCACCTCTCCAACCCTCTTTGCCCTTGTCTGCCCCTCTTTTCACTTGTCCGCCCCTCTTTGCCATTGTCCACCCCTCTTTGCCCTTTTCCGCCCCACTTTACCCTTGTCAGCCCCTCTTTGCAATTTTCCTGTATTCTCCACACTTCTCCGCCCCTCTTTGCCCTTGTCCACCCCTCTTTGCGCTTGTCACCTCCTCTTGGCCCTTGTCCGCCCCTCTTTGCACTTGTCTGACCCTCTTTGGCCTTGTCTGTCCCTTTTCCACTTGTCCGCCCCTCTCTGCCCTTGTCTACCCCTCTTAGTCCTTGTCCGCCCCTCTATTCACTTGTTCCGTATTCTCAGCAATTCTCCGCCCCTCTTTGCCCTTGTCCCGTATTCTCAGCAATTCTCCGCCCCTCTTTGCCCTTGTCCGCCCCTCTTTGCCCTTGTCCGCCCCTCTTTGCCCTTGTCCGCCCCTCTTTGCCCTTGTCCGCCCCTCTTTGCCCTTGTCCGCCCCTCTTTGCCCTTGTCCGCCCCTCTTTGCCCTTGTCCCGTATTCTCCGCAATTCTCCGCCCCTCTTTGCCCTTTTCCTTCCCTCTTTGCCCTTGTCCGCCCCTCTTTCCCCTTCTCCGCCCTCCTTTGCTCTTGTCCGCAAACCTTTGCCCTTGTCCGCCCCTCTTTGCCCTTGTCTGCCCTTCTTTGCACTTGTCCCGTGTTCTCCACACTTCTCCGCCCCTCTTTGCCCTTCTCCCGTATTCTCAGCACTTGTCGGCCCCTCTTTGCCCTTGTCGGCCCCTCTTTGCCCTTGTCGGCCCCTCTTTGCCCTTGTCGGCCCCTCTTTGCCCTTGTCGGCCCCTCTTTGCCCTTGTCGGCCCCTCTTTGCCCTTGTCGGCCCCTCTTTGCCCTTGTCGGCCCCTCTTTGCCCTTGTCGGCCCCTCTTTGCCCTTGTCCGCCCCTCTTTGCCCTTGTCCGCCCCTCTTTGCCCTTGTCCGCCCCTCTTTGCCCTTGTCCGCCCCTCTTTGCCCTTGTCCGCCCCTCTTTGCCCTTCTTCCCTATTCTCCGATCTTGTCCGCCTCTCTTTGCCTTTGTCTGCCCCTCTTTGCCTTTGTGCGCCCCTCTTTGCCCTTGTCCAACCCTCTTTGCCCTTTCCACCCCTCTTTGCCCTTGTCCCCTATTCTCCGAACTTGTCCGCCCCTCTTTGCCGTTGTCCATCCCTCTTTGCTCTTGTCCGCGCCTCTTTACACTTGTCCGCGCCTCTTTACACTTGTCCGCCCCTCTTTGAACTTGTCCGCCCCTCTTTGCCCTTGTCCACCCCTCTTTGCCCTTGTCTGCCCTTCTTTGCCCTTGTCCGCCTCTCTGTGACCTTGTCCCGTTTTCTCTTTCCTTCTATGCCCCTCCTTCCGTTGTCCCGTATTCTCCGCACTTGTCCGCCCCTCTTTGCCCTTATCCGCCCCTCTTTGCCCTTGTCCGCCCCTCTTTGCCTTTTTTCCCGTATTCTCCGCACTTGTCCACAACCCTTTGCACTTTTCAGCACCTCTTTGCCCTTGTCTGCTCCTCTTTGCCCTTGTCTGCCCCTCTTTGCACTTGTCCGCCAGTCTTTGCCCTTGCCCGCCCCTCTTTTCCTTTTTCTGCCCTTCTTTGCTGTTGTCCGAAACTCTTTGCTCTTCTCCGCCCCTATTTGCCCTTGTCCGAAACTCTTTGCAATTGTCCCGTATTCTCAGCCCTTGTCTGCACCTTATTGCCCTTGTCTGCCCCTCATTGCCCTTGTCTGCCCCTCATTGCCCTTGTCTGCCCCTCTTTGCCCTTGTCGGACCCTCTTTGCCCTTGTCGGACCCTCTTTGCCCTTGTCGGACCCTCTTTGCCCTTGTCGGACCCTCTTTGCCCTTGTCGGACCCTCTTTGCCCTGGTCCGCCCCTCTTGGCCCTTGTCCGCCCCTCTTCGATTTTATCGGCCCCTCTTTGAACTTGTCCCGTATTCTCCGCACTTGTCCTCCCATCTTTGACCATGTCCGACCCTCTTTGACCTTGTCCACACCCTTTGAACTTGTCCGAAACTTTTTGCCCTTCTCTGTCCCTCTTTGCCCTTGTCCCGTATTCTCCGCACCTGTCCGACCCTCTTTGCACTTGTCCGCCCCTATTTGCCCTTGTCCCGTATTCTCCGCACTTGTCCACTCGTCTTTGCCCTTTTCCGCCCCTCTTTGCCCTTTTCCGCCCCTCTTTGCCCTTTTCCGCCCCTCTTTGCCCTTTTCCGCCCCTCTTTGCCCTTTTCCGCCCCTCTTTGCCCTTGTCCCCTATTCTCCGCATTTGTCCGCCCCTCTTTGCACTTTTCCGCCCCTCTTTGCACTTTTCCGCCCCTCTTTGCCCTTGTCCGACCCTCATTGCTCTTGTCCCTTATTCTCCGCACTTGTCCGCCCCTCTTTGCCCTTGTCCGACCCTCCTTGCACTTGTCCGCCCCTCTTTGCTTTTGTCCGCACCTCTTTGCACTTTCCGCCTGTCTTTGCCATTGTCCGCCCTTCTTTGCACTTTTCCCGTATTCTCCGAACTTGTCGGATCCTCTTTGCCATTTTCAGCCCCTCTTTGCCCTTCTCCACCCCTCTTTGCCCTTTTACCGTATTCTTCGCACTTTTCCGCCACTCTTTGCAATTTTCCGCCCCTCTTTTTCCTTGTCCCTTCTTCTCCGCCCTTTTCCACCCCTCTTTGCCCTTGTCCGCCCCTCTTTGCCCTTGTCCGCCCCTCTTTGCCCTTGTCCGCCCCTCTTTGCCCTTGTCCCGTATTCTCCGCTCTTATCCGCACCTCTTTGCCCTTGTCCACCCCTCTTTGCCCTTGTCCCGTATTCTCCGCACTTGTCCGCCCCTCTTTGCCCCTGTCCCGTATTCTCCGCCCTTCTCCGCCCCTCTTTGAACTTGTCCGACCCTCTTTGCTTTTGTCTGCCCCTCCTTGCTCTTGTCCCGTGTTCTCCGCACTTGTCCGGCACTCTTTGCACTTCTCCGCCCCTCTTTGCCCTTGTCCACCTCTCTTTGCCCTTTTCCAAACTTCTTTGCCATTGTCTGCCCCTCTTTGCCCTTGTCCGCCCCTCGTTGCCAATGTCCGCCCCTCTTTGCTCTTGTCCCGTATTCTCTGCACTTCTCCACCCCTCTTTGTCCTTTTCCGCACCTCTTTGCCCTTTTCCGCCCCTCTTTGCCATTGTCCCGTATTCTCCGGTATTCTCGGCAACTCTTTCCCCTTTTCCGACGCTCTTTGCTCTTGTCCCGTATTCTCCGCACTTCTCCTCCCCTCTTTGCCCTTCTCCACCCCTCTTTGCCCTTCTCCACCCCTCTTTGCCCTTGTCCACCCCTCTTTGTTCTTGTCCGCCCCTCTTTTCCCGTGTCCCGTATTCTCCGCACTTTTCCGCCCCTTCTTTGCCCTTGTCCGCCCCTCTTTGACTTGTCCGCCCCTATTTGCCCTTGTCTGCCCTCTTTACACTTGTCCCGTATTCTCAGCAATTCTCCGCCCCTCTTTGCCCTTGTCCTTCCCTCTTTGCCCTTGTCCGCACCTCTTTGCCCTACTCCGCCCTCCTTTGCTCTTGTCCGCACACCTTTGCCCTTGTCCGCCCCTCTTTGCCCTTGTCTGCCCCTCTTTGCACTTGTCCCGTATTCTCCACACTTCTCCGCCCCTCTTTACCCTTCTCCCTATTCTCAGCACTTGTCCGCCCCTCTTTGCCCTTGTCCGCCCCTCTTTGCCCTTGTCCGCCCCTCTTTGCCCTTGTCCGCCCCTCTTTGCCCTTGTCCGCCCCTCTTTGCCCTTGTCCGCCCCTCTTTGCCCTTGTCCGCCCCTCTTTGCCCTTGTCCGCCCCTCTTTGCCCTTGTCCGCCCCTCTTTGCCCTTGTCCGCCCCTCTTTGCCCTTGTCCGCCCCTCTTTGACATTGTCCGCCCCTCTTTGACATTGTCCGCCCCTCTTTGACCTTATCTGCCCCTCTTTGCACTTGTATGCCCCTCTTTGCCCTTGTCCGCCCCTCTTTGCCCTTTTCCACCCCTCCTTGCCCTTGTCCGACTCTCTTTGCCCTTGTCCGACCCTCTTTGCCCATCTCCTGTATTTTCGACACTTCTCCTTACCTCTTTGCTCTTGTCCGCCCCTCTTTGCCCTGGTCCACCCCTCTTTGCCCTTTTCCGCACCTCTTTGCCCTTGTCTGCCCATCTTTGCACTTTTCCGCCCCTCCTTGCCCTTGTGCGCCCCTCTTAGCCCTTGTCCAACCGTCTTTGCACTTGTCCGCCTCTCTTTGCCCTTATCTGACCCTCTTTGCCCTTGTCCGCCCCTCTTTACTCTTGTCCCTTATTCTCCGCACTTGTCCGCCCCTCTTTGCCCTTTTCCGCCCCTCTTTGCCCTTGTCCGCCCCTCTTTGCCATTGTCAGCCCCTCTTTGCCCTTGTCCCGTATTCTCCGCTCTTATCCGCCCCTCTTTGCCCTTGTCCACCCCTCTTTGCCCTTGTCCCGTATTCTCCGCTCTTGTCCGCCACTCTTTGCACTTGTCCGCCCCTCTTTGCCCTTGTCCGCCCCTCTTTGCCCTTGTCCGCCCCTCTTTCCCTTTCTCGGGTATTCTCCGCAATTGTCCTCCCCTCTATGCCCTTGTCCGCCCCTCTTTGCCCTTGTCCCGTATTCTCCACAATTGTCCGCCCCTCTTTGCACTTGTCCCTTATTCTCCGCACTTCTCCAACACTCTTTGCCTTTGTGCGACCCTCTTTACCCTTGTCCGCCCCTCTTTGACCTTGTCCTTCACTCTTTGCACTTGTCTTCCCCTCTTTGCCCTTGTCCCGTATTCTCCGCACTTGTACGCCCCACTTTACCCTTGTCCGCCCCGTTTTGCCCTTTTCCCGTATTCTCCACTCTTGTCCGCCCCTCTTTGCCCTTGTCCACACCTCTTTGCCCTTGTCCCGTATTCTCCGCACTTGTCCGTCCCTCTTTGCCCTTGTCCGCCCCTATTTGCACTTGTCTGCCCCTCTATGACCTTGTCTGTCCCTTTTCCACTTCTCCGCCACTCTCTGCCATGGTCTACCCCTCTTAGTCCTTGTCCGCCCCTCTATGCACTTGTCCCGTATTCTCAGCAATTCTCCGCCCCTCTTTGCCCTTGTCCCGTATTCTCCGCACCTCTCCGCCCCTCTTTGCCCTTGTCCGCCCCTCTTTGCCCTTGTCCGCCCCTCTTTGCCCTTGTCCGCCCCTCTTTGCCCTTTTTCGCCCCTCTTTGCCATGTCCGCCCCTCTTTGCCATTGTCCCGTATTCTCCGCAGTTCTCCGCTCCTCTTTTCCCTTGTCCCTTATTCTCCGCCCTTGTCCATCCCTCTTTGCCCTTGTCCGACCCTCTTTGCCCTTGTCAGCCCCTCTTTACCCTTGTCCGCCCCTCTTTGCCCTTGTCTTCTCCTCTTTGCCCTTGAGCCGTGTTCTCCGCCCTTGTCCACCATTCTTTGCACTTGTCCCGTATTCTCTGCACTTGTCCGCCCCTTTTTGCCCTTGTCCCGTACTCTCCGATCTTGTCCGCCCCTCTTTGCATTTTTCCGCCCCTCTTTACCATGTGCCGGCCCACTTTGCACTTGTCCGCCCCTCTATGCTCTTGTCCGCCCCTTTTTCCCCTTGTCCACCCTTCTTTACCCTTGTCCGCCCCTCTTTTCTTTTGTACGCCCCTCTTTGCCGTTGTCCGCACCTCTTTGCCCTTGTCCACCTCTCTTTCCCCATGTCCGGTATTCTCCGCACTTCTCTGCCCCTCTTTGCCACTGTCCGCCCCTCTTTGCCCTTGTCCGCCCCTCTTTGCCCTTGTCCGCCCCTCTTTGCCCTTGTCTGACCCTCTTTGCACTTGTCCGCCCTTCTTTGACTTTGTCCGCCCCTATTTCCCTTGTCCGCCCCTCTTTCCCTTGTCTACTACTCCTTGCACTTGTCCACCTCTCTTTGCCCTTGTCCCGTGTTCTCCGCATTTGTCTGAACCTCTTTGCCATTGTCCCGTGTTCTCCGCACTTTTCCAACCCTCTTTGCCCTTGTACGCCCGTCTTTGCCCCTGTCCGCTCCTCTTTGCCCTTGTCCGCCCCTCTTTGCCCTTGTCCGCCCCTTTTTGCCCTTCTCCGCCCCCTTTGACCTTGTCGCCCCTCTTTGCCCTTGTCTGCACCTCTTTGCTTTTATCTGCCCCTCTTTGCCCTTGTCCGGTGTTCTCCGCACTTTTCCGCCTCTCTTTGCACCTGTCCGCCCCTCTTTGCCCTTTTCCGCCCCTCTTTGCCCTTTTCCGCCCCTCTTTGCCCTTGTCCCGTATTCTCCGGAATTCTCCGGCCCTCTTTCATCTTTTCCGCTGCTCTTTGCACTTGTCGCGTATTCTCCGCAATTCTCTGCCCCTCTTTGCCCTTGTCCACCCCTCTTTGCCCTTCTCCACCCTTCTTTGCCCTTGTTCACCCCTCCTTGCCCTTCTACACCCCTCTTTGCCCTTGTCCCGTATTCTCCGCACTTCTCCGCCCCTTCTTTGCTCTTTTCCGGCCCTCTTTGCCCTTTTGTGCCAATTTTTGCCTTTTCCGCAGGTCTATGCCCTTGTCCGCCCCGTCTATGCCCTTGTCCCTTCTTCTCCGCACTTCTCCGCCTTTTCTTTGCCCCTGTCCGCCCCTCTTTACCCTTGTCCGCCCCTCTTTACCCTTGTCCGCCCCTCTTTGCCCTTGTCTCGTATTCTCCGAAATTCTCCGCCCCTCTTTGCCCTTGTCCATCCCTCTTTGCACTTTTCCCCCTTCTTTGCCCTTGTCCGTCCCTCTTTGCACTTGTCCGACCCTCTTTCCTCTTGTCCGCCCCTCTTTACACTTGTCCGACCCTCTTTGCCCTTGTTCGACCCTCTTTGCCCTCGTCCCGTATTCTACGCACTTGTCTGCCCCTCTTTGCACTTTTCCGCAACTGTTTTCCTTTGTCCGCCCCTCTTTGCCCTTGTCCGCCCGTCTTTGCACTTTTCCCCTAGTCTCCGCATTTTTCCACCCCTCTTTGCCCTTGTTCTCCCCTCTTTGCCTTAATCCCGTATTCTCCGCAATTGTCCAACCCTCTTTGCTCTTGACCGCCCCTCTTTGCCCTTGTCCACCCCTCAATGCCCTTGTCCGCCCCTCTTTGCCTTTGTCTGGTTCTCTTTGCACTTGTCCGCACCTCTTTGCACTTGTCCCGTATTCTACGCACTTCTCCACCTCTCTTTGCCCTTGTCCGCCCCTCTTTGCCCTTGTCGTCCCTCTTTGCCCTTGTCGTCCCTCTTTGCCCTTGTCCGCCCCTCTTTGCCCTTGTCCGCCCCTCTTTGCCCTTGTCCGCCCCTCTTTGCCCTTGTCCGCCCCTCTTTGCCCTTGTCCGCCCCTCTTTGCCCTTGTCCGCCCCTCTTTGCCCTTGTCTGACCCTCTTTGCCCTTGTCAGCCTCTCTTTGCCCTTGTCAGCCCCTCTTTGCCCTTGTCCGCCCCTCTTTGCCCTTGTCTGCCCCTCTTTGCCCTTGACCCCTGTTCTCCGCCTTTGTCCACCATTCTTTTCACTTGTCCCGTGTTCTCTTCACTTGTCCGTCCCTTTTTGCCCTTGTCCCGTACTCTCCGATCTTGTCCACCCCTCTTTGCACTTGTCCGCCCCTCTTTGCAATTGTCCGCCCCTCTTTGCCCTTGTCCGCCCCTCTTTGCCCTTGTCCGCCCCACTTTGCCCTTGTCCGCCCCTCTATGCTCTTGTCCGCCCCTCTTTGCCCTTGTCCGCCCTTCTTTGCCATTGTCCGCCCCTCTTTGCCCTTGTCCGCCCCTCTTTGCCCTTGTCCGCCCCTCTTTGCCCTTGTCCGCTCCTCTTTGCCCTTGTCCGGTATTCTCCGCACTTCTCTGCCCCTCTTTGCCCCTGTCCACCCCTCTTTGCCCTTGTCCGACCCCCTTTGCACTTGTCCGCCACTCTTTGACTTTGTCCGCCCCTCTTTGCCCTTGTCCGCCCCTCTTTCCCTTGTCCACTACTCTTTGCCCTTGTCCGCCCCTCTTTGCCCTTGCCCGTGTTCTCCGCATTTGTCTTAACCTCTTTGCCATTTTCCCGTGTTCTCCGCACTTTTCAAACCCTCTTTGCCCTTGTCCGCTCCTCTTTGCCCTTGTCCGCCCCTCTTTGCCCTTGTCCGCCCCTCTTTGCCCTTGTCCGCCCCTCTTTGCCCTTGTCCGCCCCTCTTTGCCCTTGTCCGCCCCTCTTTGCCCTTGTCCGCCCCTTTTTGCCCTTCTCCGCCCCCTTTGACCTTGTCGCCCCTCTTTGCCCTTGTCTGCACCTCTTTGCCCTTGTCCCATATTCTCTGCACTTCTCCACCCCTCTTTGCACCTGTCCGCCCCTCTTTGCCCTTTTCCGCCCCTCTTTGCCCTTTTCCGCCCCTCTTTGCCCTTTTCCGCCCCTCTTTGCCCTTTTCCGCCCCTCTTTGCCCTTTTCCACCCCTCTTTGCCCTTGTCCCGTATTCTCCGCACTTCTCCGCCCCTTCTTTGCTCTTTTCCGGCCCTCTTTTCCCTTTTGTGCCAATTTTTGCCTTTTCCGCAGGTCTATGCCCTTGTCCGCCCGTCTATGCCCTTGTCCCTTCTTCTCCGCACTTCTCCGCCTTTTCTTTGCCCCTGTCCGCCCCTCTTTACCCTTGTCCGCCCCTCTTTAGCCTTGTCCGCCCCTCTTTACACTTGTCCGCCCCTCTTTGCCCTTGTCTCGTATTCTCCGAAATTCTCCGCCCCTCTTTGCCCTTGTCCATCCCTCTTTGCACTTTTCCCCCTTCTTTGCCCTTGTCCCTCCCTCTTTGCACTTGTCCGACCCTCTTTGCCCTTGTCCGCCCCTCTTTGAACTTTTCAGCCCCTCTTTCCTCTTGTCCGCCCCTCTTTACACTTGTCCGACCCTCTTTGCCCTTGTCCGACCCTCTTTGCCCTCGTCCCGTATTCTACGCACTTGTCTGCCCCTCTTTGCACTTGTCCGCAACTATGTTCCTTTGTCCGCCCCTCTTTGCCCTTGTCCGCCCGTCTTTGCACTTTTCCCCTAGTCTCCGTACTTGTCCACCCCTCTTTGCCCTTGTTCTCCCCTCTTTGCCTTAATCCCGTATTCTCCGCAATTGTCCAACCCTCTTTGCCCTTGACCGCCCCTCTTTGCCCTTGTCCACCCCTCAATGCCCTTGTCCGCCGCTCTTTGCCTTTGTCTGGCTCTCTTTGCACTTGTCCGCCCCTCTTTGCACTTGTCCCGTATTCTACGCACTTCTCCACCCCTCTTTCCCTTGTCTGCCCCTCTTTGCAATTCTCTGCCCCTCTTTGCCCTTGTCCGACCCTCTTTGCCCTTGTCGGACCCTCTTTGCCCTTGTCGGACCCTCTTTGCCCTTGTCGGACCCTCTTTGCCCTTGTCCGACCCTCTTTGCCCTTGTCCGACCCTCTTTGCCCTTGTCCGCCCCTCTTTGCCCTTGTCCGCCCCTCTTTGCCCTTGTCCGCCCCTCTTTGCCCTTGTCCGCCCCTCTTTGCACTTGTCCGCCCCTCTTTGCCCTTGTCCGCCCCTCTTTGCCTTTGTCCGCCCCTCTTTGCCCTTGTCCGCCCCTCTTTGCCCTTGTCTGCCCCTCTTTGCCCTTGTCTGCCCCTCTTTGCCCTTGTCCGCCCCTCTTTGCCCTTGACCCCTGTTCTCCGCCTTTGTCCACCATTCTTTTCACTTGTCCCATGTTCTCTTCACTTGTCCGTCCCTTTTTGCCCTTGTCCCGTACTCTCCGATCTTGTCCGCCCCTCTTTGCCCTTGTCCGCCCCTCTTTGCCCTTGTCCGCCCCTCTTTGCCCTTGTCCGCCCCTCTATGCTCTTGTCCGCCCCTCTATGCTCTTGTCCGCCCCTCTTTGCCTTGTCCGCCCTTCTTTACCTTTGTCCGCCCCTCTTTTCTCTTGTCCGCCCCTCTTTTCTCTTGTACGCCCCTCTTTGCCCTTGTCCGCTCCTCTTTGCCCTTGTCCGTTATTCTCCGCACTTCTCTGCCCCTCTTTGCCCCTGTCCACCCCTCTTTGCCCTTGTCCGACCCCCTTTGCACTTGTCCGCCACTCTTTGACTTTGTCCGCCCCTCTTTGCCCTTGTCCGCCCCTCTTTCCCTTGTCCACTACTCTTTGCCCTTGTCCGCCCCTCTTTGCCATGGTCCCGTATTCTCCGGAATTCTCCGCCCCTCTTTGCCCTTTTCCGCTGCTATTGGCCCTTGTCGCGTATTCTCCGCAATTCTCTGCCCCTCTTTGCCCTTGTCCGGCCTTCTTTGTACTTGTCCGCCCCTCTTTGCCCTTTTCCGCCCCCCTTTCCATTTGTCCAACCCTCTCTGCACTTGTCTGCCCCTCTTTGCACTTTTCCATTATTCTCCGCGATTCTCCACCCCTCTTTGCCCTTGTCCGCCCCTCTTTGCACTTGTCCCATATTCTCCGCAAATTTCTGCCCCTCTTTGCCCTTTTCCCGTATTCTCCGCACTTCTCCGCCCCTCTTTGTCCTTGTCCGCCCCTCTTTGCACTTTTCCGCCCCTCTTTGCACTTTTCCGCCCCTCTTTGCCCTTGTCCGCCCCTCTTTGCCCTTGTCCGCCCCTCTTTGCCCTTGTCCGCCCCTCTTTGCCCTTGTCCGCCCCTCTTTGCCCTTGTCCGCCCCTCTTTGCCCTTTTCCGCTCCTCTTTGCCATTTTCCGCCCCTCTTTGCCCTTGTCCGCCCCTCTTTGCCCTTGTCCACCCCTCTTTGCCCTTGTCCACCCCTCTTTGCCCTTGTCCACATCTCTTTGCCATTGTCCACCCGTCTTTGCCCTTGTCCGCCCCTCTTTTCCGTTGTCCCGTATTCTCCACACTTCTCCACCCCTCTTTGCCCTTGTCCACCCCTCTTTGCCCTTGTCCACCCCTCTTTGCCCTTGTCCGCCCCTCTTTTCCCTTGTCCCGTATTCTCCGCACTTCTCCGCCCCTTCTTTTCTCTTGTCCGGACCTCTTTGCACCTGTCCGCCCCTCTTTGCACTTTTCCGCCCATATTTGCCCTTGTCCGCTCCTCTTTGCCATTGTCCCGTATTCTCCGCATATCTCCGTCCTGTTTGCCCTTGTCTGGCCCTCTTTGCACTTGTCCGCCCATCTTTGCCTTTCTCCGCCCGTCTTTGCCCTTGTCCGCCCCCCTTTTAACTTGTCCCGCCCTCTTTGCCCTTGTCCGCCCCTCTTTGCCCTAGTCTACCCCTCATTTCCCTTGTCCGCCTTTCTTTGCCATTGTCCCGTATTCTCCGCACTTCACCGTCCCTCTTTGCCCTTGTCCGCCCGTCTTTGCACTTGTCCCATATTCTCCGCATATGTCCGCCTCTCTTTGCTCTTGTCCGACTCTCTTCGCCCTTGTCCGCCCCTCTTCGCCCTTGTCCGCCCCTCTTCGCCCTTGTCCGCCCCTCTTCGCCCTTGTCCGCCCCTCTTCGCCCTTGTCCGCCCCTCTTCGCCCTTGTCCGCCCCTCTTCGCCCTTGTCCGCCCCTCTTCGCCCTTGTCCGCCCCTCTTCGCCCTTGTCCGCCCCTCTTCGCCCTTGTCCGCCCCTCTTCGCCCTTGTCCGCCCCTCTTCGCCCTTGTCCGCCCCTCTTTGCCCTAGTCTGCCCCTCTTAGCCCTTGTCCGCCCCTCTTTGCCCTTGTCCGCCCCTCTTTGCCCTTGTCCGCCCGTCTTTGCACTTTTCCCCTAGTCTCCGTACTTGTCCACCCCTCTTTGCCCTTGTTCTCCCCTCTTTGCCTTAATCCCGTATTCTCCGCAATTGTCCAACCCGCTTTGCCCTTGACCGCCCCTCTTTGCCCTTGTCCACCCCTCAATGCCCTTGTCCGCCGCTCTTTGCCTTTGTCTGGCTCTCTTTGCACTTGTCCGCCCCTCTTTGCACTTGTCCCGTATTCTACGCACTTCTCCACCCCTCTTTCCCTTGTCTGCCCCTCTTTGCAATTCTCTGCCCCTCTTTGCCCTTGTCCGACCCTCTTTGCCCTTGTCCGACCCTCTTTGCCCTTGTCCGACCCTCTTTGCCCTTGTCCGACCCTCTTTGCCCTTGTCCGACCCTCTTTGCCCTTGTCCGCCCCTCTTTGCCCTTGTCCGCCCCTCTTTGCCCTTGTCCGCCCCTCTTTGCCCTTGTCCGACCCTCTTTGCCCTTGTCCGCCCCTCTTTGCCCTTGTCCGCCCCTCCTTGCCCTTGTCCGCCCCTCCTTGCCCTTGTCCGCCCCTCTTTGCCCTTGTCCGCCCCTCTTTGCCCTTGTCCGCCCCTCTTTGCCCTTGTCCGCCCCTCTTTGCCCTTGTCCGCCCCTCTTTGCCCTTGTCCGCCCCTCTTTGCCCTTGTCCGCCCCTCTTTGCCCTTGTCCGCCCCTCTTTGCCCTTGTCCGCCCCTCTTTGCCCTTGTCTGCCCCTCTTTGCCCTTGACCCCTGTTCTCCGCCTTTGTCCACCATTCTTTTCACTTGTCCCATGTTCTCTTCACTTGTCCGTCCCTTTTTGCCCTTGTCCCGTACTCTCCGATCTTGTCCGCCCCTCTTTGCCCTTGTCCGCCCCTCTTTGCCCTTGTCCGCCCCTCTATGCTCTTGTCCGCCCCTCTATGCTCTTGTCCGCCCCTCTATGCTCTTGTCCGCCCCTCTTTGCCCTTGTCCGCCCCTCTTTTCTCTTGTCCGCCCCTCTTTTCTCTTGTACGCCCCTCTTTGCCCTTGTCCGCTCCTCTTTGCCCTTGTCCGTTATTCTCCGCACTTCTCTGCCCCTCTTTGCCCCTGTCCACCCCTCTTTGCCCTTGTCCGACCCCCTTTGCACTTGTCCGCCACTCTTTGACTTTGTCCGCCCCTCTTTGCCCTTGTCCGCCCCTCTTTCCCTTGTCCACTACTCTTTGCCCTTGTCCGCCCCTCTTTGCCATGGTCCCGTATTCTCCGGAATTCTCCGCCCCTCTTTGCCCTTTTCCGCTGCTATTGGCCCTTGTCGCGTATTCTCCGCAATTCTCTGCCCCTCTTTGCCCTTGTCCGGCCTTCTTTGTACTTGTCCGCCCCTCTTTGCCCTTTTCCGCCCCCCTTTCCATTTGTCCAACCCTCTCTGCACTTGTCTGCCCCTCTTTGCACTTTTCCATTATTCTCCGCGATTCTCCACCCCTCTTTGCCCTTGTCCGCCCCTCATTCCCCTTGTCCGCCCCTCTTTGCCCTTGTATCGTATTCTCAGAAATTCTCCGCATGTCTTTGCACTTTTCCGCCCATCTTTGCCGTTCTCCCCCCCTCTTTGCACTTGTCCGCCACTCTTTGCACTTGTCCGACCCTCTTTGCCCTTGTCCGGCCTTCTTTGTACTAGTCCGCCCCTCTTTGCCCTTTTCCGCCCCCCTTTCCATTTGTCCAACCCTCTCTGCACTTGTCTGCCCCTCTTTGCACTTTTCCATTATTCTCCGCGATTCTCCACCCCTCTTTGCCCTTGTCCGCCCCTCTTTGCACTTGTCCCATATTCTCCGCAAATTTCCGCCCCTCTTTGCCCTTTTCCCGTATTCTCCGCACTTCTCCGCCCCTCTTTGTCCTTGTCCGCCCCTCTTTGTCCTTGTCCGCCCCTCTTTGAGATTTTCCGCCCCTCTTTGCACTTTTCCGCCCCTCTTTGCACTTTTCCGCCCCTCTTTGCACTTTTCCGCCCCTCTTTGCCCTTGTCCGCCCCTCTTTGCCCTTGTCCGCCCCTCTTTGCCCTTGTCCGCCCCTCTTTGCCCTTGTCCGCCCCTCTTTGCCCTTGTCCGCCCCTCTTTGCCCTTGTCCGCCCCTCTTTGCCCTTGTCCGCCCCTCTTTGCCCTTTTCCGCCCCTCTTTGCCATTTTCCGCCCCTCTTTGCCCTTGTCCGCCCCTCTTTGCCATTGTCCACCCGTCTTTGCCCTTGTCCGCCCCTCTTTTCCGTTGTCCCGTATTCTCCACACTTCTCCAGCCCTCTTTGCCCTTGTCCACCCCTCTTTGCCCTTGTCCACCCCTCTTTGCCCTTGTCCCGTATTCTCCGCACTTCTCCGCCCCTTCTTTTCTCTTGTCCGGACCTCTTTGCACCTGTCCGCCCCTCTTTGCACTTTTCCGCCCATATTTGCCCTTGTCCGCTCCTCTTTGCCATTGTCCCGTATTCTCCGCATATCTCCGTCCTGTTTGCCCTTGTCTGGCCCTCTTTGCACTTGTCCTCCCATCTTTGCCTTTCTCCGCCCGTCTTTGCCCTTGTCCGCCCCCCTTTTAACTTGTCCCGCCCTCTTTGCCCTTGTCCGCCCCTCTTTGCCCTAGTCTACCCCTCATTTCCCTTGTCCGCCTTTCTTTGCCATTGTCCCGTATTCTCCGCACTTCACCGTCCCTCTTTGCCCTTGTCCGCCCGTCTTTGCACTTGTCCCATATTCTCCGCATATGTCCGCCCCTCTTCGCCCTTGTCCGCCCCTCTTCGCCCTTGTCCGCCCCTCTTCGCCCTTGTCCGCCCCGCTTCGCCCTTGTCCGCCCCGCTTCGCCCTTGTCCGCCCCGCTTCGCCCTTGTCCGCCCCTCTTCGCCCTTGTCCGCCCCTCTTCGCCCTTGTCCGCCCTTCTTCGCCCTTGTCCGCCCCTCTTCGCCCTTTTCCGCCCCTCTTCGCCCTTTTCCGCCCCTCTTTGCCCTAGTCTGCCCCTCTTTGCCCTTGTCCGCCCCTCTTTGCCCTTGTCCGCCCCTCTTTGCCCTTGTCCGCCCCTCTTTGCCCTTGTCCGCCCCTCTTTGCCCTTGTCCTCCCCTCTTTGCCCTTGTCCGCCCCTCTTTGCTTTCTCCGCCCGTCTTTGCCCTTGTCCACCCCCCTTTTAACTTGTCCCCCCCTCTTTGCCCTTGTCCACCCCTCTTTGCTCTAGTCTACCCCTCTTTGCCCTTGTCCGCCTTTCTTTGCCATTGTCCCGTATTCTCCGCATTTCGGTGTCCCTCTTTCCCCTTGTCCGCCTCTCTTTGCCCTTGTCCCGTATTCTCCGCACTTGTCCGCCCCTCTTTGCCCTTGTCCGCCCCTCTTTGCCCTTGTCCGCCCCTCTTTGCCCTTGTCCGCCCCTCTTTGCCCTTGTCCGCCCCTCTTTGCCCTTGTCCGCCCCTCTTTGCCCTTGTCCGCCCCTCTTTGCCCTTGTCCGCCCCTCCTTGCCCTTGTCCTGTTTTCTCCGCACTTGTCCGACTCTCTTTGCACTTGTCCGCCCCTCTTTGCACTTCTCCGCCCCTCTTTGAACTTGTCCCGTATTCTCAGCACTTCTTCGCCCCTACTTGCACTTTTCCGCCTGTCTTTGCCCTTGTTCTGTATTCTCCGCCCTTGTCTGCCCGTCTTTGCCCTTGTCTCGTATTCTCTGCCCTTGTCCGCCCCTCATTACATTTCTCCGCCCATCTTTACCCTTGTCCCCCCCTCTTTGTTGTTGTCCACCCTCTTTGCCCTTGCCCCGTATTCTCCGCCCTTGTCCGAACCTATTTGCACTTCCCCCGTATTCTCCGCACTTGTCCGCAACTCTTTTCCCTTGTCCGCCACTCTTTCCCCTTGTCGGAGCCTCTTTGCTCTTGCCCCGTATTCTCCGCACTTGTTTGCCCCTCTTTGCACTTGTCCGCCCCTCCTTGCCTTTTTACACCCCTCTTAGCCCTTTTCCGCCCCTCTTCGTCCTTGTCAGCCCGTCTTTGACCTTGTCCGCCCATCTTTCCACTTTCCACCCCTCTTTGCCCTTGTCCGCGCCGCTTTGCCCTTGTCCACCCAACTTTACAATTGTCCAGTATTCTGCGAACTTGTCCGTACCTCCTTGCCCTTGTCCCGTATTCTCCGCACTTGTCCGCCCCTCTTTGCACTTCTCCGCCCCTCTTTGCCCTTCTCCGCTCCTGTTTACACTTGTCCGCCAGTCTTTGCCCTTGTCCGCCCCTCTTTGTGTTGTCCGGTATTCTCCGCAATTCTCCACCCCTCTTTGCCCTTGTCCACCTCTCTTTCCCCTTGTCCTGTATTCTCCACACTTCTCCGCCCATCTTTGCTTTTGTCTGCCCCTCTTTGCTCTTGTCCCGTATTCTCCGCACTTATCCGCCGCTCTTTGCCCTTGTCCAAACCTCTTTGCTCTTGTCCTCGCCTCTTTGCCCTTGTCCGCCCCTCTTTGCCCTTGTCCGCCCCTCTTTCCCCTTGTCCGTGCCTCTTTACCCTTGTCCTCGCCTCTTTGCCCTTGTCCTCGCCTCTTTGCCCTTGTCCTCGCCTCTTTGCCCTTGTCCGCCCCTCTTTGCCCTTGTCCGCCCCTCTTTGCCCTTTTGTCCGCCCCTCTTTGCCCTTTTGTCCGCCCCTCTTTGCCCTTGTCCGCCCCTCTTTGCCCTTGTCCGCCCCTCTTTGCCCTTGTCCGCCCCTCTTTGCCCTTGTCCGCCCCTCTTTGCCCTTGTCCGCCCCTCTTTGCCCTTGTCCGCCCCTCTTTGCCCTTGTCCGCCCCTCTTTGCCCTTGTCCGCCCCTCTTAGTCCTTCTCCGCCCATCTATGCACTTGTCCCGTATTCTCAGCTATTCTCCGCCCCTCTTTGACCTTGTCCTTCCCTCTTTTTCCTTGTCCGCCCTTCTTTGCACTTGTCCGCCCCTCTTTGCCCTTGTCCCATATTCTCCGCACTTCTCCGCCCCTCTTTGCCCTTGTCCCGTATTCTTCGCTCTTATCCGCCCCTCTTTGCCCTTGTCCACCCCTCTTTGCCCTTGTTCCGTATTCTCTATGCTAGTCCGCCACTCTTTGCCCTTGTCCCGTATTCTCCGCACTTGTCCGCCCCTCTTTGCCCTTGTCCGCCCCTCTTTGCCCTTGTCCGCCCCTCTTTGCCCTTGTCCGCCCCTCTTTGCCCTTGTCCGCCCCTCTTTGCCTTTCTCGGGTATTCTCCGCAATTGTCCACCCCTCTTTGCCCTTGTCTGCCCTTCTTTGCCCTTGTCCGCCCCTCTGTGACCTTGTCCCGTTTTCTCTGTCCTTCTATGCCCCTCCTTCCGTTGTCCCGTATTCTCTGCACTTGTCCGCCCCTCTTTGCCCTTATCCGCCCCTCTTTGCCCTTGTCCGCCCCTCTTTACCCTTTTTCCCGTATTCTCCGCACTTGTCCACAACCCTTTGCACTTTTCAGCACCTCTTTGCCCTTGTCTGCTCCTCTTTGCCCTTGTCTGCCCCTCTTTGCCTTGTCCGGTATTCTCCGCACTTCTCCGCACCTCTTTGCCCTTCTCCGCCCCTCTTTGCCCTTGTCCGCCCTTCTTTTCCTTTTTCTGCCCTTCTTTGCCGTTGTCCGAAACTCTTTGCTCTTCTCCGCCCTTATTTGCACTTGTCCGAAACACTTTGCAATTGTCCCGTATTCTCAGCCCTTCTCTGACTCTCTTTGCCCTTGTCTGCACCTCATTGCCCTGGTCCGACCATCTTTGCCCTTGTCCGCCCTTCTTTGCCCTTGTCTGCCCCTCTTTGCCCTTGTCTGCCCCTCTTTGCCCTTGTCTGCCTCTCTTTGCCCTTGTCTGCCCCTCTTTGTTCTTGTCTGCCCCTCTTTGTTCTTGTCTGCCCCTCTTTGTCCTTGTCTGCCCCTCTTTGTCCTTGTCTGCCCCTCTTTGTCCTTGTCTGCCCCTCTTTGCCCTTGTCGGGCCCTCCTTGCACTTGTCGGGCCCTCTTTGCCCTGGTCCGCCCCTCTTGGCCCTTGTCCGCCCCTCTTCGATTTTATCGGACCCTCTTTGAACTTGTCCCGTATTCTCCGCACTTGTCCGCCTCTCTTTGCCCTTGTCCGCTCCTCTTTGCCCTTGTCCCGTATTCTCCGCACTTGTCCTCCCATCTTTGACCTTGTCCGACCCTCTTTGACCTTGTCCACACCCTTTGAACTTGTCCGAAACTTTTTGCCCTTCTCTGTCCCTCTTTGCCCTTGTCCCGTATTCTCCGAACCTGTCCGACCCTCTTTGCACTTGTCCGCCCCTCTTTGCCCTTGTCCCATATTCTCCTCACTTGTCCGCTCCTCTTTGCCCTTGTCTGACCCTCTTTGCTGTTTTCCGCCCCTATTTGCCCTTGTCCCGTATTCTCCGCACTTGTCCACTCGTCTTTGCCCTTTTCCGCCCCTCTTTGCCCTTTTCCGCCCCTCTTTGCCCTTTTCCGCCCCTCTTTGCCCTTTTCCGCCCCTCTGTGCCCTTTTCCGCCCCTCTGTGCCCTTTTCCGCCCCTCTGTGCCCTTTTCCGCCCCTCTTTGCCTTTTTCCGCCCCTCTTTGCCTTTTTCCGCCCCTCTTTGCCTTTTTCCGCCCCTCTTTGCCTTTTTCCGCCCCTCTTTGCCCTTTTCCGCCCCTCTTTGCCCTTTTCCGCCCCTCTTTGCCCTTGTCCACCAATCTTTGCCCTTGTCCCATATTCTCCGCATTTGTCCGCCCCTCTTTGCACTTTTCCGCCCCTCTTTTCCCTTGTCCGCCCCTCCTTGCTCTTGTCCCTTATTCTCCGCACTTGTCCGACCCTCCTTGCCCTTGTCCGACCCTCTTTGCTTTTGTCCGCCCCTCTTTGCCCTTGTCCGCCCCTCTTTGCCCTTGTCTGCCCCTCTTTGCCCTTGTCTGCCCCTCTTTGCCCTTGTCCGCCCCTCTTTGCCCTTGTCTGCCCCTCTTTGCCCTTGACCCCTGTTCTCCGCCTTTGTCCACCATTCTTTTCACTTGTCCCATGTTCTCTTCACTTGTCCGTCCCTTTTTGCCCTTGTCCCGTACTCTCCGATCTTGTCCGCCCCTCTTTGCCCTTGTCCGCCCCTCTTTGCCCTTGTCCGCCCCTCTTTGCCCTTGTCCGCCCCTCTATGCTCTTGTCCGCCCCTCTATGCTCTTGTCCGCCCCTCTTTGCCCTTGTCCGCCCTTCTTTACCTTTGTCCGCCCCTCTTTTCTCTTGTACGCCCCTCTTTGCCCTTGTCCGCTCCTCTTTGCCCTTGTCCGTTATTCTCCGCACTTCTCTGCCCCTCTTTGCCCCTGTCCACCCCTCTTTGCCCTTGTCCGACCCCCTTTGCACTTGTCCGCCACTCTTTGACTTTGTCCGCCCCTCTTTGCCCTTGTCCGCCCCTCTTTCCCTTGTCCACTACTCTTTGCCCTTGTCCGCCCCTCTTTGCCATGGTCCCGTATTCTCCGGAATTCTCCGCCCCTCTTTGCCCTTTTCCGCTGCTATTGGCCCTTGTCGCGTATTCTCCGCAATTCTCTGCCCCTCTTTGCCCTTGTCCGGCCTTCTTTGTACTTGTCCGCCCCTCTTTGCCCTTTTCCGCCCCCCTTTCCATTTGTCCAACCCTCTCTGCACTTGTCTGCCCCTCTTTGCACTTTTCCATTATTCTCCGCGATTCTCCACCCCTCTTTGCCCTTGTCCGCCCCTCTTTGCACTTGTCCCATATTCTCCGCAAATTTCCGCCCCGCTTTGCCCTTTTCCCGTATTCTCCGCACTTCTCCGCCCCTCTTTGAGCTTTTCCGCCCCTCTTTGCGCTTTTCCGCCCCTCTTTGCACTTTTCCGCCCCTCTTTGCCCTTGTCCGCCCCTCTTTGCCCTTGTCCGCCCCTCTTTGCCCTTGTCCGCCCCTCTTTGCCCTTGTCCGCCCCTCTTTGCCCTTGTCCGCCCCTCTTTGCCCTTGTCCGCCCCTCTTTGCCCTTGTCCGCCCCTCTTTGCCCTTGTCCGCCCCTCTTTGCCCTTGTCCGCCCCTCTTTGCCCTTGTCCGCCCCTCTTTGCCCTTGTCCACCCCTCTTTGCCCTTGTCCACACCTCTTTGCCATTGTCCACCCGTCTTTGCCCTTGTCCACCCCTCTTTTCCGTTGTCCCGTATTCTCCACACTTCTCCACCCCTCTTTGCCCTTGTCCACCCCTCTTTGCCCTTGTCCACCCCTCTTTGCCCTTGTCCGCCCCTCTTTTCCCTTGTCCCGTATTCTCCGCACTTCTCCGCCCCTTCTTTTCTCTTGTCCGGACCTCTTTGCACCTGTCCGCCCCTCTTTGCACTTTTCCGCCCATATTTGCCCTTGTCCGCTCCTCTTTGCCATTGTCCCGTATTCTCCGCATATCTCCGTCCTGTTTGCCCTTGTCTGGCCCTCTTTGCACTTGTCCGCCCATCTTTGCCTTTCTCCGCCCGTCTTTGCCCTTGTCCGCCCCCCTTTTAACTTGTCCCGCCCTCTTTGCCCTTGTCCGCCCCTCTTTGCCCTAGTCTACCCCTCATTTCCCTTGTCCGCCTTTCTTTGCCATTGTCCCGTATTCTCCGCACTTCACCGTCCCTCTTTGCCCTTGTCCGCCCGTCTTTGCACTTGTCCCATATTCTCCGCATATGTCCGCCTCTCTTTGCTCTTGTCCGACTCTCTTTGCCCTTGTCCGCCCCTCTTCCCCCTTGTCCGCCCCTCTTCGCCCTTGTCCGCCCCTCTTCGCCCTTGTCCGCCCCTCTTCGCCCTTGTCCGCCCCTCTTCGCCCTTGTCCGCCCCTCTTCGCCCTTGTCCGCCCCTCTTCGCCTTTGTCCGCCCCTCTTCGCCCTTGTCCGCCCCTCTTCGCCCTTGTCCGCCCCTCTTCGCCCTTGTCCGCCCCTCTTCGCCCTTGTCCGCCCCTCTTCGCCCTTGTCCGCCCCTCTTCGCCCTTGTCCGCCCCTCTTCGCCCTTGTCCGCCCCTCTTCGCCCTTGTCCGCCCCTCTTCGCCCTTGTCCGCCCCTCTTCGCCCTTGTCCGCCCCTCTTCGCCCTTGTCCGCCCCTCTTTGCCCTTGTCCGCCCCTCTTTGCCCTTGTCCGCCCCTCTTTGCCCTTGTCCGCCCGTCTTTGCACTTTTCCCCTAGTCTCCGTACTTGTCCACCCCTCTTTGCCCTTGTTCTCCCCTCTTTGCCTTAATCCCGTATTCTCCGCAATTGTCCAACCCTCTTTGCCCTTGACCGCCCCTCTTTGCCCTTGTCCACCCCTCAATGCCCTTGTCCGCCGCTCTTTGCCTTTGTCTGGCTCTCTTTGCACTTGTCCGCCCCTCTTTGCACTTGTCCCGTATTCTACGCACTTCTCTGCCCCTCTTTGCCCTTGTCCGACCCTCTTTGCCCTTGTCCGACCCTCTTTGCCCTTGTCCGCCCCTCTTTGCCCTTGTCCGCCCCTCTTTGCCCTTGTCCGCCCCTCTTTGCCCTTGTCCGCCCCTCTTTGCCCTTGTCCGCCCCTCTTTGCCCTTGTCCGCCCCTCTTTGCCCTTGTCCGCCCCTCTTTGCCCTTGTCCGCCCCTCTTTGCCCTTGTCCGCCCCTCTTTGCCCTTGTCCGCCCCTCTTTGCCCTTGTCCGCCCCTCTTTGCCCTTGTCCGCCCCTCTTTGCCCTTGTCCGCCCCTCTTTGCCCTTGTCCGCCCCTCTTTGCCCTTGTCCGCCCCTCTTTGCCCTTGTCCGCCCCTCTTTGCCCTTGTCCGCCCCTCTTTGCCCTTGTCCGCCCCTCTTTGCCCTTGACCCCTGTTCTCCGCCTTTGTCCACCATTCTTTTCACTTGTCCCATGTTCTCTTCACTTGTCCGTCCCTTTTTGCCCTTGTCCCGTACTCTCCGATCTTGTCCGTCCCTTTTTGCCCTTGTCCGCCCCTCTTTGCCCTTGTCCGCCCCTCTTTGCCCTTGTCCGCCCCTCTATGCTCTTGTCCGCCCCTCTATGCTCTTGTCCGCCCCTCTTTGCCCTTGTCCGCCCTTCTTTACCTTTGTCCGCCCCTCTTTTCTCTTGTACGCCCCTCTTTGCCCTTGTCCGCTCCTCTTTGCCCTTGTCCGTTATTCTCCGCACTTCTCTGCCCCTCTTTGCCCCTGTCCACCCCTCTTTGCCCTTGTCCGACCCCCTTTGCACTTGTCCGCCACTCTTTGACTTTGTCCGCCCCTCTTTGCCCTTGTCCGCCCCTCTTTCCCTTGTCCACTACTCTTTGCCCTTGTCCGCCCCTCTTTGCCATGGTCCCGTATTCTCCGGAATTCTCCGCCCCTCTTTGCCCTTTTCCGCTGCTATTGGCCCTTGTCGCGTATTCTCCGCAATTCTCTGCCCCTCTTTGCCCTTGTCCGGCCTTCTTTGTACTTGTCCGCCCCTCTTTGCCCTTTTCCGCCCCCCTTTCCATTTGTCCAACCCTCTCTGCACTTGTCTGCCCCTCTTTGCACTTTTCCATTATTCTCCGCGATTCTCCACCCCTCTTTGCCCTTGTCCGCCCCTCATTCCCCTTGTCCGCCCCTCTTTGGCCTTGTATCGTATTCTCAGAAATTCTCCGCATGTCTTTGCACTTTTCCGCCCATCTTTGCCGTTCTCCCCCCCTCTTTGCACTTGTCCGCCACTCTTTGCACTTGTCCGACCCTCTTTGCCCTTGTCCGGCCTTCTTTGTACTAGTCCGCCCCTCTTTGCCCTTTTCCGCCCCCCTTTCCATTTGTCCAACCCTCTCTGCACTTGTCTGCCCCTCTTTGCACTTTTCCATTATTCTCCGCGATTCTCCACCCCTCTTTGCCCTTGTCCGCCCCTCTTTGCACTTGTCCCATATTCTCCGCAAATTTCCGCCCCTCTTTGCCCTTTTCCCGTATTCTCCGCACTTCTCCGCCCCTCTTTGTCCTTGTCCGCCCCTCTTTGTCCTTGTCCGCCCCTCTTTGAGATTTTCCGCCCCTCTTTGCACTTTTCCGCCCCTCTTTGCACTTTTCCGCCCCTCTTTGCCCTTGTCCGCCCCTCTTTGCCCTTGTCCGCCCCTCTTTGCCCTTGTCCGCCCCTCTTTGCCCTTGTCCGCCCCTCTTTGCCCTTGTCCGCCCCTCTTTGCCCTTGTCCACACCTCTTTGCCATTGTCCACCCGTCTTTGCCCTTGTCCGCCCCTCTTTTCCGTTGTCCCGTATTCTCCACACTTCTCCACCCCTCTTTGCCCTTGTCCACCCCTCTTTGCCCTTGTCCACCCCTCTTTGCCCTTGTCCGCCCCTCTTTTCCCTTGTCCCGTATTCTCCGCACTTCTCCGCCCCTTCTTTTCTCTTGTCCGGACCTCTTTGCACCTGTCCGCCCCTCTTTGCACTTTTCCGCCCATATTTGCCCTTGTCCGCTCCTCTTTGCCATTGTCCCGTATTCTCCGCATATCTCCGTCCTGTTTGCCCTTGTCTGGCCCTCTTTGCACTTGTCCGCCCATCTTTGCCTTTCTCCGCCCGTCTTTGCCCTTGTCCGCCCCCCTTTTAACTTGTCCCGCCCTCTTTGCCCTTGTCCGCCCCTCTTTGCCCTAGTCTACCCCTCATTTCCCTTGTCCGCCTTTCTTTGCCATTGTCCCGTATTCTCCGCACTTCACCGTCCCTCTTTGCCCTTGTCCGCCCGTCTTTGCACTTGTCCCATATTCTCCGCATATGTCCGCCCCTCTTTGCCCTTGTCCGCCCCTCTTTGCCCTTGTCCGCCCCTCTTTGCCCTTGTCCGCCCCTCTTTGCCCTTGTCCGCCCCTCTTTGCCCTTGTCCGCCCCTCTTTGCCCTTGTCCGCCCCTCTTCGCCCTTGTCCGCCCCTCTTCGCCCTTGTCCGCCCCTCTTCGCCCTTGTCCGCCCCTCTTCGCCCTTGTCCGCCCCTCTTCGCCCTTGTCCGCCCCTCTTCGCCCTTGTCCGCCCCTCTTCGCCCTTGTCCGCCCCTCTTCGCCCTTGTCCGCCCCTCTTCGCCCTTGTCCGCCCCTCTTCGCCCTTGTCCGCCCCTCTTCGCCCTTGTCCGCCCCTCTTCGCCCTTGTCCGCCCCTCTTCGCCCTTGTCCGCCCCTCTTCGCCCTTGTCCGCCCTTCTTCGCCCTTGTCCGCCCCTCTTCGCCCTTTTCCGCCCCTCTTTGCTCTAGTCTGCCCCTCTTTGCTCTAGTCTGCCCCTCTTTGCCCTTGTCCGCCCCTCTTTGCCCTTGTCCGCCCCTCTTTGCCCTTGTCCGCCCCTCTTTGCCCTTGTCCGCCCCTCTTTGCTTTCTCCGCCCGTCTTTGCCCTTGTCCACCCCCCTTTTAACTTGTCCCCCCCTCTTTGCCCTTGTCCACCCCTCTTTGCTCTAGTCTACCCCTCTTTGCCCTTGTCCGCCTTTCTTTGCCATTGTCCCGTATTCTCCGCATTTCGGTGTCCCTCTTTCCCCTTGTCCGCCTCTCTTTGCCCTTGTCCCGTATTCTCCGCACTTGTCCGCCCCTCTTTGACCTTGTCCAGTATTCTCTGCATTTTTCCGCCCCTCTTTGCCCTTGTCCGCCCCTCTTTGCCCTTGTCCGCCCCTCTTTGCCCTTGTCCGCCCCTCTTTGCCCTTGTCCGCCCCTCCTTGCCCTTGTCCTGTTTTCTCCGCACTTGTCCGACTCTCTTTGCACTTGTCCGCCCCTCTTTGCACTTCTCCGCCCCTCTTTGAACTTGTCCCGTATTCTCAGCACTTCTTCGCCCCTACTTGCACTTTTCCGCCTGTCTTTGCCCTTGTTCTGTATTCTCTGCCCTTGTCTGCCCGTCTTTGCCCTTGTCTCGTATTCTCTGCCCTTGTCCGCCCCTCATTACATTTCTCCGCCCATCTTTACCCTTGTCCCCCCCTCTTTGTTGTTGTCCACCCTCTTTGCCCTTGCCCCGTATTCTCCGCCCTTGTCCGAACCTATTTGCACTTCCCCCGTATTCTCCGCACTTGTCCGCAACTCTTTTCCCTTGTCCGCCACTCTTTCCCCTTGTCGGAGCCTCTTTGCTCTTGCCCCGTATTCTCCGCACTTGTTTGCCCCTCTTTGCACTTGTCCGCCCCTCCTTGCCTTTTTACACCCCTCTTAGCCCTTTTCCGCCCCTCTTCGTCCTTGTCAGCCCGTCTTTGACCTTGTCCGCCCATCTTTCCACTTTCCACCCCTCTTTGCCCTTGTCTGCGCCGCTTTGCCCTTGTCCACCCAACTTTACAATTGTCCAGTATTCTGCGAACTTGTCCGTACCTCCTTGCCCTTGTCCCGTATTCTCCGCACTTGTCCGCCCCTCTTTGCACTTCTCCGCCCCTCTTTGCCCTTCTCCGCTCCTGTTTACACTTGTCCGCCAGTCTTTGCCCTTGTCCGCCCCTCTTTGTGTTGTCCGGTATTCTCCGCAATTCTCCGCCCCTCTTTGCCCTTGTCCACCTCTCTTTCCCCTTGTCCCGTATTCTCTACACTTCTCCGCCCATCTTTGCTTTTGTCTGCCCCTCTTTGCTCTTGTCCCGTATTCTCCGCACTTATCCGCCGCTCTTTGCCCTTGTCCAAACCTCTTTGCTCTTGTCCTCGCCTCTTTGCCCTTGTCCGCCCCTCTTTGCCCTTGTCCGCCCCTCTTTCCCCTTGTCCGCGCCTCTTTACCCTTGTCCTCGCCTCTTTGACATTGTCCGCCCCTCTTTGACATTGTCCGCCCCTCTTTGACATTGTCCGCCCCTCTTTGCCCTTTTGTCCGCCCCTCTTTGCCCTTTTGTCCGCCCCTCTTTGCCCTTGTCCGCCCCTCTTTGCCCTTGTCCGCCCCTCTTTGCCCTTGTCCGCCCCTCTTTGCCCTTGTCCGCCCCTCTTTGCCCTTGTCCGCCCCTCTTTGCCCTTGTCCGCCCCTCTTTGCCCTTGTCCGCCCCTCTTTGCCCTTGTCCGCCCCTCTTTGCCCTTGTCCGCCCCTCTTTGCCCTTGTCCGCCCATCTATGCACTTGTCCCGTATTCTCAGCTATTCTCCGCCCCTCTTTGACCTTGTCCTTCCCTCTTTTTCCTTGTCCGCCCTTCTTTGCACTTGTCCGCCCCTCTTTGCCCTTGTCCCATATTCTCCGCACTTCTCCGCCCCTCTTTGCCCTTGTCCCGTATTCTTCGCTCTTATCCGCCCCTCTTTGCCCTTGTCCACCCCTCTTTGCCCTTGTTCCGTATTCTCTATGCTAGTCCGCCACTCTTTGCCCTTGTCCCGTATTCTCCGCACTTGTCCGCCCCTCTTTGCCCTTGTCCGCCCCTCTTTGCCCTTGTCCGCCCCTCTTTGCCCTTGTCCGCCCCTCTTTGCCTTTCTCGGGTATTCTCCGCAATTGTCCACCCCTCTTTGCCCTTGTCTGCCCTTCTTTGCCCTTGTCCGCCCCTCTGTGACCTTGTCCCGTTTTCTCTGTCCTTCTATGCCCCTCCTTCCGTTGTCCCGTATTCTCTGCACTTGTCCGCCCCTCTTTGCCCTTATCCGCCCCTCTTTGCCCTTGTCCGCCCCTCTTTGCCCTTTTTCCCGTATTCTCCGCACTTGTCCACAACCCTTTGCACTTTTCAGCACCTCTTTGCCCTTGTCTGCTCCTCTTTGCCCTTGTCTGCCCCTCTTTGCCTTGTCCGGTATTCTCCGCACTTCTCCGCACCTCTTTGCCCTTCTCCGCCCCTCTTTGCCCTTGTCCGCCCTTCTTTTCCTTTTTCTGCCCTTCTTTGCCGTTGTCCGAAACTCTTTGCTCTTCTCCGCCCTTATTTGCACTTGTCCGAAACACTTTGCAATTGTCCCGTATTCTCAGCCCTTCTCTGACTCTCTTTGCCCTTGTCTGCACCTCATTGCCCTGGTCCGACCATCTTTGCCCTTGTCCGCCCTTCTTTGCCCTTGTCTGCCCCTCTTTGCCCTTGTCATCCCCTCTTTGCCCTTGTCTGCCCCTCTTTGCCCTTGTCTGCCCCTCTTTGCCCTTGTCTGCCCCTCTTTGCCCTTGTCTGCCCCTCTTTGCCCTTGTCTGCCCCTCTTTGCCCTTGTCTGCCCCTCTTTGTCCTTGTCTGCCCCTCTTTGTCCTTGTCTGCCCCTCTTTGTCCTTGTCTGCCCCTCTTTGCCCTTGTCGGGCCCTCTTTGCACTTGTCGGGCCCTCTTTGCCCTGGTCCGCCCCTCTTGGCCCTTGTCCGCCCCTCTTCGATTTTATCGGACCCTCTTTGAACTTGTCCCGTATTCTCCGCACTTGTCCGCCTCTCTTTGCCCTTTTCCGCTCCTCTTTGCCCTTGTCCCGTATTCTCCGCACTTGTCCTCCCATCTTTGACCTTGTCCGACCCTCTTTGACCTTGTCCACACCCTTTGAACTTGTCCGAAACTTTTTGCCCTTCTCTGTCCCTCTTTGCCCTTGTCCCGTATTCTCCGAACCTGTCCGACCCTCTTTGCACTTGTCCGCCCCTCTTTGCCCTTGTCCCATATTCTCCTCACTTGTCCGCTCCTCTTTGCCCTTGTCTGACCCTCTTTGCTGTTTTCCGCCCCTATTTGCCCTTGTCCCGTATTCTCCGCACTTGTCCACTCGTCTTTGCCCTTTTCCGCCCCTCTTTGCCCTTTTCCGCCCCTCTTTGCCCTTTTCCGCCCCTCTTTGCCCTTTTCCGCCCCTCTTTGCCCTTTTCCGCCCCTCTTTGCCCTTTTCCGCCCCTCTTTGCCCTTTTCCGCCCCTCTGTGCCCTTTTCCGCCCCTCTGTGCCCTTTTCCGCCCCTCTTTGCCTTTTTCCGCCCCTCTTTGCCCTTTTCCGCCCCTCTTTGCCCTTTTCCGCCCCTCTTTGCCCTTGTCCACCAATCTTTGCCCTTGTCCACCAATCTTTGCCCTTGTCCCATATTCTCCGCATTTGTCCGCCCCTCTTTGCACTTTTCCGCCCCTCTTTTCCCTTGTCCGCCCCTCCTTGCTCTTGTCCCTTATTCTCCGCACTTGTCCGACCCTCCTTGCCCTTGTCCGACCCTCTTTGCTTTTGTCCACACCTCTTTGCACTTGTCCGCCCCTCTTTGCACTTGTCCGCCTGTCTTTGCCATTGTCCGCCCTTCTTTGCACTTTTCCCGTATTCTCCGAACTTGTCCGATCCTCTTTGCCATTTTCAGCCCCTCTTTGCCCTTCTCCAACCCTCCTTGCCCTTTTACCGTATTCGTCGCACTTTTCCGCCACTCTTTGCACTTGTCCGCCTCTCTTTGCCCTTGTCCCGTATTCTCTGCACTTGTCCCCGTCTCTTTGCCCTTGTCCGCCCCTCTTTGCCCTTGTCCGCCCCTCTTTGCACTTGTCCGCCATTCTTTGCCCTTGTCCGCCCCTCTTTGCCTTGTCCGGTATTCTCCGCAATTCTCCGCACCTCTTTGCCCTTGTCCGCCCCTCTTTGCCCTTGTCCGCCTCTCTTTCCCCTTGTCCCGTATTCTCCACACTTCTCCGCCCATCTTTGCTTTTGTCCGCCCCTCTTTGCTCTTGTCCCGTATTCTCCGCACTTATCCGCCGCTCTTTGCCCTTGTCCAACCCTCTTTGCCCTTGTCCGCGCCTCTTTACCCTTGTCCACGCCTCTTGGCCCTTGTCCGCGCCTCTTTGCCCTTGTCCGCGCCTCTTTGCCCTTGTCCGCCCCTCTTTGCCCTTGTCCGCCCCTCTTTGCCCTTGTCCGCCCCTCTTTGCCCTTGTCCGCCCCTCTTTGCCCTTGTCCGCCCCTCTTTGCTCTTTTGTCCGCCCCTCTTTGCCCTTTTGTCCGCCCCTCTTTGCCCTTGTCCGCCCCTCTTTGCCCTTGTCCGCCCCTCTTTGCCCTTGTCTGCCCCTCTTTGCCCTTGTCCGCCCCTCTTTGCCCTTGTCCGCCCCTCTTTGCCCTTGTCTGCCCCTCTTAGTCCTTCTCCGCCCCTCTGTGCACTTGTCCCGTATTCTCAGCTATTCTCCGCCCCTCTTTGACATTGTCCTTCCCTCTTTTTCCTTGTCCGCCCTTCTTTGCACTTGTCCGCCCCTCTTTGCCCTTGTCCCATATTCTCCGCACTTCTCCGCCCCTCTTTGCCCTTGTCCCGTATTCTCCGCACTTCTATGACTCTCTTTGCCCTTGTCCGCCCCTCTTTGCCTTTCTCGGGTATTCTCCGCAATTTTCCTCCCCTCTATGCCCTTGTCCGCCCCTCTTTGCCCTTGTCCCGTATTCTCCGCAATTGTCCGCCCCTCTTCGCACTTGTCCCTTATTCTCCGCACTTTTTCATTCCCTCTTCGCCTTTGTGCGACCCTCTTTACCCTTGTCTGCCCCTCTTTGACCTTGTCCTTCACTCTTTGCACTTGTCTTCCCCTCTTTGCCCTTGTCCCGTATTCTCCGCACTTGTACGCCCCACTTTGCCCTTGTCCGCCCCTCTTTGCCCTTTTCCCGTATTCTCCACTCTTGTCCGCCCCTCTTTGCCCTTGTCCGCCCCTCTGTGCCCTTGTCCCGTATTCTCTGCCCTTCTCCATCCCTCTTTGCCCTTGTCCTGTATTCTCCGCACTTGTCCGCCCCTCTTTGCCCTTTTCCAATCCTCTTTGCACTTGTCCGACACTCTTTCCACTTTTCCCGTATTCTCCGAACTTGTCTGCTCCTCTTTGCCCTTTTCAGCCCCTCTTTGCCCTTTTCAGCCCCTCTTTGCCCTTGTCCACCCCTCTTTGCCCTTGTCCACCTCTCTTTACACTTGTCCCGTATTCTCCGCACTTGTCCGTCCCTCTTTGCCCTTTTCCCGTATTCTCCGCACTTGTCCGCTCCTCTTTGCCATTTTCAGCCCATCTTTGCCCTTGTCCGCCCCTCTTTGCGCTTGTCCATCTCTCTTTGCCCTTGTCCAGTATTCTCCGCATTTGTCCGCCTTTCTTTGCCCTTGTCCGCCCCTCTTTGCCCTTGTCCCGTATTCTCCGCACTTCTCTGCCCCTCTTTGCACTTTTCCCGTATTCTCTGTACTTCTCCGACCCTCTTTGCCCTTGTCCGCCCTCTTTGCCCTTGTCCGCCCCTCTTTGCCCTTGTCCGCCCCTCTTTGCCCTTGTCCGCCCCTCTTTGACCTTGTCTGTCCCTTTTCCACTTGTCTGCCTCTCTCTGCCCTTGTCTACCCCTCTTAGTCCTTGTCCGCCCCCTATGCACTTGTCCCGTATTCTCAGCAATTCTCTGCCCCTCTTTGCCCTTGTCCCGTATTCTCCGCACCTCTCCAACCCTCTTTGCCCTTGTCTGCCCCTCTTTTCACTTGTCCGCCCCTCTTTGTCATTGTCCACCCCTCTTTGCCCTTTTCCGCCCCACTTTACCCTTGTCAGCCCCTCTTTGCACTTTTCCTGTATTCTCCGCACTTCTCCGCCCCTCTTTGCCCTTGTCCACCCCTCTTTGCGCTTGTCACCTCCTCTTGGCCCTTGTCCGCCCCTCTTTGCACTTGTCTGACCCTCTTCGGCCTAGTCTGTCCCCTTTCCACTTGTCCGCCCCTCTCTGCCCTTGTCTACCCCTCTTAGTCCTTGTCCGCCCCTCTATGCACTTGTTCCTAATTCTCAGCAATTCTCCGCCCCTCTTTGCCCTTGTCCTGTATTCTCAGCAATTCTCCGCCCCTCTTTGCCCTTGTCCTTCCCTCTTTGCCCTTGTCCGCCCCTCTTTGCCCTTGTCCGCCCCTCTTTGCCCTTGTCCGCCCCTCTTTGCCCTTGTCCGCCCCTCTTTGCCCTTGTCCCGTATTCTCCGCAATTCTCCGCCCCTCTTTGCCCTTTTCCTTCCCTCTTTGCCCTTGTCCGCCCCTCTTTCCCCTTCTCCGCCCTCCTTTGCTCTTGTCCGCAAACCTTTGCCCTTGTCCGCCCCTCTTTGCCCTTGTCTGCCCCTTTTTGCACTTGTCCCGTGTTCTCCACACTTCTCCGCCCTTCTTTGCCCTTCTCCCATATTCTCAGCACTTGTCCGCCCCTCTTTGCCCTTGTCCGCCCCTCTTTGCCCTTGTCCGCCCCTCTTTGCCCTTGTCCGCCCCTCTTTGCCCTTGTCCGCCCCTCTTTGCCCTTGTCCGCCCCTCTTTGCCCTTGTCTGCCCCTCTTTGCCCTTGTCCGCCCCTCTTTGCCCTTGTCCGGCCCTCTTTGCCCTTGTCCGGCCCTCTTTGCCCTTGTCCGGCCCTCTTTGCCCTTGTCCGGCCCTCTTTGCCCTTGTCCGGCCCTCTTTGCCCTTGTCCGGCCCTCTTTGCCCTTGTCCGCCCCTCTTTGCCCTTGTCTGCCCTTCTTTGCCCTTGTCCGCCCCTCTGTGACCTTGTCCCGTTTTCTCTGTCCTTCTATGCCCCTCCTTCCGTTGTCCCGTATTCTCCACACTTGTCCGCCCCTCTTTGCCCTTGTCCGCCCCTCTTTGCCCTTGTCCGCCCCTCTTTGCCCTTTTTCCCGTATTCTCCGCACTTGTCCACAACCCTTTGCACTTTTCAGCACCTCTTTGCCCTTGTCTGCTCCTCTTTGCCCTTGTCTGCCCCTCTTTGCACTTGTCCGCCAGTCTTTGCCCTTGTCCGCCCCTCTTTTCCTTTTTCTGCCCTTCTTTGCCGTTGTCCGAAACTATTTGCTCTTCTCCGCCCCATTTGCCCTTGTCCGAAACTCTTTGCAATTGTCCCGTATTCTCAGCCCTTGTCTGACTCTCTTTGCCCTTGTCTGCACCTCATTGCCCTTGTCTGCCCCTCTTTGCCCTTGTCTGCCCCTCTTTGCCCTTGTCGGACCCTCTTTGCCCTTGTCGGCCCCTCTTTGCCCTGGTCGGCCCCTCTTTGCCCTGGTCGGCCCCTCTTTGCCCTGGTCCGCCCCTCTTGGCCCTTGTCCGCCCCTCTTCGATTTTATCGGCCCCTCTTTGAACTTGTCCCGTATTCTCCGCACTTGTCCGCCTCTCTTTTCTCTTGTCCGCCCCTCTTTGCCCTTGTCCCGTATTCTCCGCACTTGTCCTCCCATCTTTGACCTTGTCCGACCCTCTTTGACCTTGTCCACACCCTTTGAACTTGTCCGAAACTTTTTGCCCTTCTCTGTCCCTCTTTGCCCTTGTCCCGTATTCTCCGCACCTGTCCGACCCTCTTTGCACTTGTCTGCCCCTATTTGCCCTTGTCCCGTATTCTCCGCACTTGTCCACCCGTCTTTGCCCTTTTCCGCCCCTCTTTGCCCTTTTCCGCCCCTCTTTGCCCTTTTCCGCCCCTCTTTGCCCTTTTCCGCCCCTCTTTGCCCTTGTCCACCAATCTTTGCCCTTGTCCCCTATTCTCCGCATTTGTCCGCCCCTCTTTGCACTTTTCCGCCCCTCTTTGCCCTTGTCCGACCCTCATTGCTCTTGTCCCTTATTCTCCGCACTTGTCTGCCCCTCTTTGCCCTTGTCCGACCCTCCTTGCCCTTGTCCGCCCCTCTTTGCTTTTGTCCGCACCTCTTTGCACTTTCCGCCTGTCTTTGCCATTGTCCGCCCTTCTTTGCACTTTTCCCGTATTCTCCGAACTTGTCGGATCCTCTTTGCCATTTTCAGCCCCTCTTTGCCCTTCTCCACCCCTCTTTGCCCTTTTACCGTATTCTTCGCACTTTTCCGCCACTCTTTGCCCTTGTCTGCCCCTCTTTGCAATTTTCCGCCCCTCTTTTTCCTTGTCCCTTCTTCTCCGCCCTTTTCCACCCCTCTTTGCACTTTTCCACCCCTCTTTGCCCTTGTCCGCCCCTCTTTGCCCTTGTCCGCCCCTCTTTGCCCTTGTCCGCCCCTCTTTGCCCTTGTCCGCCCCTCTTTGCCCTTGTCCGCCCCTCTTTGCCATTGTCCGCCCCTCTTTGCCCTTGTCCCGTATTCTCCGCTCTTATCCGCCCCTCTTTGCCCTTGTCCACCCCTCTTTGCCCTTGTCCGCCCCTCTTTGCCCTTGTCCGCCCCTCTTTGCCCTTGTCCACCCCTCTTTGCCCTTGTCCGCCCCTCTTTGCCTTTCTAGGGTATTCTCCGCAATTGTCCTACCCTCTTTGCCCTTGTCCGCCCCTCTTTGCCCTTGTCCGCCCCTCTTTGCCTTTCTCGGGTATTCTCCGCAATTGTCCTCCCCTCTATGCCCTTGTCCGCCCCTCTTTGCCCTTGTCCCGTATTCTCCGCAATTGTCCGCCCCTCTTCGCACTTGTCCCTTATTCTCCGCACTTTTTCATTCCCTCTTTGTCTTTGTGCGACCCTCTTTACCCTTGTCCGCCACTCTTTGACCTTGTCCGCCTCTCTTTGCCCTTGTCCGCCCATCTTTGCCCTTGTCCACTAGTCTTTGCCCTTGTCCGCCCCTCTTTGCCCTTGTCCCGTGTTCTCCGCACTTGTCTGACCCTCTTTGCACTTGTCCCGTGTTCTCCGCACTTTTCCATTCCTCTTTGCCCTTGTACGCCCTTCTTTGCCCCTGTCCGACCCTCTTTGCAATTGTCCGCCCTCTTTAGCCTTGTCCGCCCTCTTTGCCCTTGTCCGCACCTCTTTGCCTTTGTCCCTTATTCTCTGCAGTTGTCCGCCCCTCTTTACCCTTGTCCACCCCTCTTTGCCCTTCTCCGCCCCTCTTTGCAGTTGTCCAACCCTCTTTGCCTTTGTCTGACTCTCTTTGCCTTTCTCCGCCCCTCTTTGCCTTTGTCCCTTATTCTCCGCAATCCTCCGCCCTTCTTTACCCTTGTCCCGTATTCTCCGCAATTCTCCACCCCTCTTTGCCCTTGTCCGACCGTCTTTGTCCTTGTCCGCCCTTCTTTACCCTTGTCCGACCCTCTATGCCCTTCTCCCCCACTCTTTGCTCTTGTCCCGTATTGTCCGCTCTTGTCTGCCCCTCCTTTCCCTTGTCCCGTATTTTCCGCACTTGTCTGCCCCTCTTTGCCATTGTCCAGCCGTCTTTGCCCTTGTCCGCACTTCTTTCCCCTTCTCCACTCGTTTTAGCCCTTTTCCGTCCGTCTTTGCACTTGTCCGCTCCTCTTTGCCCTTGTCCCGTATTCTCCAAACTCGTCCACTCCTCTTTCTGCTTTTCCCGTATTCTCCGCCCTTCTCAGCCCCTCTTTGCACTTGTCCGCCCCTCTTTGCCCTTCTCCCGTATTCTCTGTACTTCTCCGCCCCTCTTTGCCTTTGTCCGCCCCTCTATGCTCTTGTCCGCCCCTCTATGCTCTTGTCCGCCCCTCTATGCTCTTGTCCGCCCCTCTATGCTCTTGTCCGCCCCTCTTTGCCCTTTTCCGCCCTTCTTTACCTTTGTCCGCCCCTCTTTTCTCTTGTCCGCCCCTCTTTGCCCTTTTCCGATCCTCTTTGCCCTTGTCCGCACCTCTTTCCCTATGTCCGGTATTCTCCGCACTTCTCTGCTCCTCTTTGCCCTTGTCCGCCCCTCTTTGCCCTTGTCCGCACCTCTTTCCCCATGTCCAGTATTCTCCGCACTTGTTCGCCCCTCTTTGCCCCTGTCCCGTATTCTCCGCCCTTCTCCGCCCCTCTTTGACCTTGTCCGACCCTCTTTGCTTTTGTCTGCCCCTCCTTGCTCTTGTCCTGTGTTCTCCGCACTTGTCTGGTACTCTTTGCACTTCTCCGCCCCTCTTTGCCCTTGTCCACCTCTCTTTGCCCTTTTCCTAACTTCTTTGCCCTTGTCCGCCCCTCGTTCCCAATGTCCGCCCCTCTTTGCTCTTGTCCCGTATTCTCTGCACTTCTCCACCCCTCTTTGCCCTTTTCCGCACCTCTTTGCCCTTTTCCGCCCCTCTTTGCCATTGTCCCGTATTCTCCGGTATTCTCGGCAACTCTTTCCCCTTTTCCGACGCTCTTTGCTCTTGTCCCGTATTCTCCGCACTTCTCCTCCCCTCTTTGCCCTTGTCCACCCCTCTTTGCCCTTCTCCACCCCTCTTTGCCCTTGTCCACCCCTCTTTGTTCTTGTCCGCCCCTCTTTTCCCGTGTCCCGTATTCTCCGCACTTTTCCGCCCCTTCTTTGCCCTTGTCCGCCCCTCTTTGCCTTGTCCGCCCCTATTTGCCCTTGTCTGCCCTCTTTACACTTGTCCCGTATTCTCAGCAATTCTCCGCCCCTCTTTGCCCTTGTCCTTCCCTCTTTGCCATTGTCCGCACCTCTTTGCCCTTCTCCGCCCTCCTTTGCTCTTGTCCGCACACCTTTGCCCTTGTCCGCCCCTCTTTGCCCTTGTCTGCCCCTCTTTGCACTTGTCCCGTATTCTCCACACTTCTCTGCCCCTCTTTACCCTTCTCCCTATTCTCAGCACTTGTCCGCCCCTCTTTGCCCTTGTCCGCCCCTCTTTGCCCTTGTCCGCCCCTCTTTGCCCTTGTCCGCCCCTCTTTGCCCTTGTCCGCCCCTCTTTGCCCTTGTCCGCCCCTCTTTGACCTTGTCCGCCCCTCTTTGCCCTTGTCCGCCCCTCTTTGCCCTTGTCCGCCCCTCTTTGCCCTTGTCCGCCCCTCTTTGCCCTTGTCCGCCCCTCTTTGCCCTTGTCCGCCCCTCTTTGCCCTTGTCCGACCCTCCTTGCCCTTGTCCGACTCTCTTTGCCCTTGTCCGACCCTCTTTGCCCATCTCCTGTATTTTCGGCACTTCTCCTAACCTCTTTGCTCTTGTCCGCCCCTCTTTGCCCTGGTCCACCCCTCTTTGCCCTTGTCCGCCCCTCTTTCCCCTTCTCCGCCCTCCTTTGCTCTTGTCCGCAAACCTTTGCCCTTGTCCGCCCCTCTTTGCCCTTGTCTGCCCCTTTTTGCACTTGTCCCGTGTTCTCCACACTTCTCCGCCCTTCTTTGCCCTTCTCCCATATTCTCAGCACTTGTCCGCCCCTCTTTGCCCTTGTCCGCCCCTCTTTGCCCTTGTCCGCCCCTCTTTGCCCTTGTCCGCCCCTCTTTGCCCTTGTCCGCCCCTCTTTGCCCTTGTCCGCCCCTCTTTGCCCTTGTCTGCCCCTCTTTGCCCTTGTCCGCCCCTCTTTGCCCTTGTCCGGCCCTCTTTGCCCTTGTCCGGCCCTCTTTGCCCTTGTCCGGCCCTCTTTGCCCTTGTCCGGCCCTCTTTGCCCTTGTCCGGCCCTCTTTGCCCTTGTCCGGCCCTCTTTGCCCTTGTCCGGCCCTCTTTGCCCTTGTCCGCCCCTCTTTGCCCTTGTCTGCCCTTCTTTGCCCTTGTCCGCCCCTCTGTGACCTTGTCCCGTTTTCTCTGTCCTTCTATGCCCCTCCTTCCGTTGTCCCGTATTCTCCACACTTGTCCGCCCCTCTTTGCCCTTGTCCGCCCCTCTTTGCCCTTGTCCGCCCCTCTTTGCCCTTTTTCCCGTATTCTCCGCACTTGTCCACAACCCTTTGCACTTTTCAGCACCTCTTTGCCCTTGTCTGCTCCTCTTTGCCCTTGTCTGCCCCTCTTTGCACTTGTCCGCCAGTCTTTGCCCTTGTCCGCCCCTCTTTTCCTTTTTCTGCCCTTCTTTGCCGTTGTCCGAAACTATTTGCTCTTCTCCGCCCCATTTGCCCTTGTCCGAAACTCTTTGCAATTGTCCCGTATTCTCAGCCCTTGTCTGACTCTCTTTGCCCTTGTCTGCACCTCATTGCCCTTGTCTGCCCCTCTTTGCCCTTGTCTGCCCCTCTTTGCCCTTGTCGGACCCTCTTTGCCCTTGTCGGCCCCTCTTTGCCCTGGTCGGCCCCTCTTTGCCCTGGTCGGCCCCTCTTTGCCCTGGTCCGCCCCTCTTGGCCCTTGTCCGCCCCTCTTCGATTTTATCGGCCCCTCTTTGAACTTGTCCCGTATTCTCCGCACTTGTCCGCCTCTCTTTTCTCTTGTCCGCCCCTCTTTGCCCTTGTCCCGTATTCTCCGCACTTGTCCTCCCATCTTTGACCTTGTCCGACCCTCTTTGACCTTGTCCACACCCTTTGAACTTGTCCGAAACTTTTTGCCCTTCTCTGTCCCTCTTTGCCCTTGTCCCGTATTCTCCGCACCTGTCCGACCCTCTTTGCACTTGTCTGCCCCTATTTGCCCTTGTCCCGTATTCTCCGCACTTGTCCACCCGTCTTTGCCCTTTTCCGCCCCTCTTTGCCCTTTTCCGCCCCTCTTTGCCCTTTTCCGCCCCTCTTTGCCCTTTTCCGCCCCTCTTTGCCCTTGTCCACCAATCTTTGCCCTTGTCCCCTATTCTCCGCATTTGTCCGCCCCTCTTTGCACTTTTCCGCCCCTCTTTGCCCTTGTCCGACCCTCATTGCTCTTGTCCCTTATTCTCCGCACTTGTCTGCCCCTCTTTGCCCTTGTCCGACCCTCCTTGCCCTTGTCCGCCCCTCTTTGCTTTTGTCCGCACCTCTTTGCACTTTCCGCCTGTCTTTGCCATTGTCCGCCCTTCTTTGCACTTTTCCCGTATTCTCCGAACTTGTCGGATCCTCTTTGCCATTTTCAGCCCCTCTTTGCCCTTCTCCACCCCTCTTTGCCCTTTTACCGTATTCTTCGCACTTTTCCGCCACTCTTTGCCCTTGTCTGCCCCTCTTTGCAATTTTCCGCCCCTCTTTTTCCTTGTCCCTTCTTCTCCGCCCTTTTCCACCCCTCTTTGCACTTTTCCACCCCTCTTTGCCCTTGTCCGCCCCTCTTTGCCCTTGTCCGCCCCTCTTTGCCCTTGTCCGCCCCTCTTTGCCCTTGTCCGCCCCTCTTTGCCCTTGTCCGCCCCTCTTTGCCATTGTCCGCCCCTCTTTGCCCTTGTCCCGTATTCTCCGCTCTTATCCGCCCCTCTTTGCCCTTGTCCACCCCTCTTTGCCCTTGTCCGCCCCTCTTTGCCCTTGTCCGCCCCTCTTTGCCCTTGTCCACCCCTCTTTGCCCTTGTCCGCCCCTCTTTGCCTTTCTAGGGTATTCTCCGCAATTGTCCTACCCTCTTTGCCCTTGTCCGCCCCTCTTTGCCCTTGTCCGCCCCTCTTTGCCTTTCTCGGGTATTCTCCGCAATTGTCCTCCCCTCTATGCCCTTGTCCGCCCCTCTTTGCCCTTGTCCCGTATTCTCCGCAATTGTCCGCCCCTCTTCGCACTTGTCCCTTATTCTCCGCACTTTTTCATTCCCTCTTTGTCTTTGTGCGACCCTCTTTACCCTTGTCCGCCACTCTTTGACCTTGTCCGCCTCTCTTTGCCCTTGTCCGCCCATCTTTGCCCTTGTCCACTAGTCTTTGCCCTTGTCCGCCCCTCTTTGCCCTTGTCCCGTGTTCTCCGCACTTGTCTGACCCTCTTTGCACTTGTCCCGTGTTCTCCGCACTTTTCCATTCCTCTTTGCCCTTGTACGCCCTTCTTTGCCCCTGTCCGACCCTCTTTGCAATTGTCCGCCCTCTTTAGCCTTGTCCGCCCTCTTTGCCCTTGTCCGCACCTCTTTGCCTTTGTCCCTTATTCTCTGCAGTTGTCCGCCCCTCTTTACCCTTGTCCACCCCTCTTTGCCCTTCTCCGCCCCTCTTTGCAGTTGTCCAACCCTCTTTGCCTTTGTCTGACTCTCTTTGCCTTTCTCCGCCCCTCTTTGCCTTTGTCCCTTATTCTCCGCAATCCTCCGCCCTTCTTTACCCTTGTCCCGTATTCTCCGCAATTCTCCACCCCTCTTTGCCCTTGTCCGACCGTCTTTGTCCTTGTCCGCCCTTCTTTACCCTTGTCCGACCCTCTATGCCCTTCTCCCCCACTCTTTGCTCTTGTCCCGTATTGTCCGCTCTTGTCTGCCCCTCCTTTCCCTTGTCCCGTATTTTCCGCACTTGTCTGCCCCTCTTTGCCATTGTCCAGCCGTCTTTGCCCTTGTCCGCACTTCTTTCCCCTTCTCCACTCGTTTTAGCCCTTTTCCGTCCGTCTTTGCACTTGTCCGCTCCTCTTTGCCCTTGTCCCGTATTCTCCAAACTCGTCCACTCCTCTTTCTGCTTTTCCCGTATTCTCCGCCCTTCTCAGCCCCTCTTTGCACTTGTCCGCCCCTCTTTGCCCTTCTCCCGTATTCTCTGTACTTCTCCGCCCCTCTTTGCCTTTGTCCGCCCCTCTATGCTCTTGTCCGCCCCTCTATGCTCTTGTCCGCCCCTCTATGCTCTTGTCCGCCCCTCTATGCTCTTGTCCGCCCCTCTTTGCCCTTTTCCGCCCTTCTTTACCTTTGTCCGCCCCTCTTTTCTCTTGTCCGCCCCTCTTTGCCCTTTTCCGATCCTCTTTGCCCTTGTCCGCACCTCTTTCCCTATGTCCGGTATTCTCCGCACTTCTCTGCTCCTCTTTGCCCTTGTCCGCCCCTCTTTGCCCTTGTCCGCACCTCTTTCCCCATGTCCAGTATTCTCCGCACTTGTTCGCCCCTCTTTGCCCCTGTCCCGTATTCTCCGCCCTTCTCCGCCCCTCTTTGACCTTGTCCGACCCTCTTTGCTTTTGTCTGCCCCTCCTTGCTCTTGTCCTGTGTTCTCCGCACTTGTCTGGTACTCTTTGCACTTCTCCGCCCCTCTTTGCCCTTGTCCACCTCTCTTTGCCCTTTTCCTAACTTCTTTGCCCTTGTCCGCCCCTCGTTCCCAATGTCCGCCCCTCTTTGCTCTTGTCCCGTATTCTCTGCACTTCTCCACCCCTCTTTGCCCTTTTCCGCACCTCTTTGCCCTTTTCCGCCCCTCTTTGCCATTGTCCCGTATTCTCCGGTATTCTCGGCAACTCTTTCCCCTTTTCCGACGCTCTTTGCTCTTGTCCCGTATTCTCCGCACTTCTCCTCCCCTCTTTGCCCTTGTCCACCCCTCTTTGCCCTTCTCCACCCCTCTTTGCCCTTGTCCACCCCTCTTTGTTCTTGTCCGCCCCTCTTTTCCCGTGTCCCGTATTCTCCGCACTTTTCCGCCCCTTCTTTGCCCTTGTCCGCCCCTCTTTGCCTTGTCCGCCCCTATTTGCCCTTGTCTGCCCTCTTTACACTTGTCCCGTATTCTCAGCAATTCTCCGCCCCTCTTTGCCCTTGTCCTTCCCTCTTTGCCATTGTCCGCACCTCTTTGCCCTTCTCCGCCCTCCTTTGCTCTTGTCCGCACACCTTTGCCCTTGTCCGCCCCTCTTTGCCCTTGTCTGCCCCTCTTTGCACTTGTCCCGTATTCTCCACACTTCTCTGCCCCTCTTTACCCTTCTCCCTATTCTCAGCACTTGTCCGCCCCTCTTTGCCCTTGTCCGCCCCTCTTTGCCCTTGTCCGCCCCTCTTTGCCCTTGTCCGCCCCTCTTTGCCCTTGTCCGCCCCTCTTTGCCCTTGTCCGCCCCTCTTTGCCCTTGTCCGCCCCTCTTTGACCTTGTCCGCCCCTCTTTGCCCTTGTCCGCCCCTCTTTGCCCTTGTCCGCCCCTCTTTGCCCTTGTCCGCCCCTCTTTGCCCTTGTCCGCCCCTCTTTGCCCTTGTCCGCCCCTCTTTGCCCTTGTCCGACCCTCCTTGCCCTTGTCCGACTCTCTTTGCCCTTGTCCGACCCTCTTTGCCCATCTCCTGTATTTTCGGCACTTCTCCTAACCTCTTTGCTCTTGTCCGCCCCTCTTTGCCCTGGTCCACCCCTCTTTGCCCTTGTCCGCACCTCTTTGCCCTTGTCTGCCCCTCTTTTCACTTTTCCACCCCTGATGGCACTTGTCCGCCCCTCTTTGCCCTTGTCCCGTATTCTCCGCACTTGTCCGCCACTCTTTGCCCTTGTCTGCCCATCTTTGCACTTTTCCACCCCTCCTTGCCCTTGTGCGCCCCTCTTAGCCCTTGTCCCGTATTCTCCGCGCTTGTCCGCCCCTCTTTGCCCTTGTCCGCCCCTCTTTTCCCTTGTCCGCCCCTCTTTGCCCTTGTCCGCCCCTCTTTCTCTTTCTCGGGTATTCTCCGCAATTGTCCTCCCCTCTATGCCCTTGTCCGCCCCTCTTTGCACTTGTCCCTTATTCTCCGCACTTCTCCAACACTCTTTGCCTTTGTGCGACCCTCTTTACACTTGTCCGCCCCTCTTTGACCTTGTCCTTCACTCTTTGCACTTGTCTTCCCCTCTTTGCCCTTGTCCCGTATTCTCCGCACTTGTACGCCCCACTTTACCCTTGTCCGCCCCGTTTTGCCCTTTTCCCGTATTCTCCACTCTTGTCCGCCGCTCTTTGCCCTTGTCCGCCCCTCTTTGCCCTTATCCGCTCCTCTTTGCGCTTGTCTGCCCCCTTTTCAATTGTCCGTCTCTATTTGCCCTTGTCTGCCCCTCTTTGCTTTTCTCCTGTGTTCTCCTCAGTTCTCTGTCCCTCTTTGCACTTGTCCGCTCCTCTTTGCACGTGTCCCATATTCTCCGCAATTGTCCGGCCGTCTTTGCTCTTATCCACCCCTCTTTGCACTTGTCCGCCCCTCTTTGCCCTTGTCTGCTCCAGTTTGCCCTTGTCCTGTATTCTCCGAACTTGTCCGCCCCTCTTTGCCCTTGTCCGCCCCTCTTTGACCTTGTCCGCCCCTCTTTGACCTTGTCCGCCCCTCTTTGCCTTAGTCCTCCCCACTTTACAATTTTCCCGTATTCTACGAACTTGTACGTCCCTCCTTTCCCTTGTCCCGTATTCTCCGCACTTGTCTGCCCCTCTTTGCCGTTGTCCGCCCCTCTTTTCCCTTGTCCGCCCCTCTTTGCCCTTGCCCCGTATTCTCCGCCCTTGTCACCTCTTTGCAATTACCCCGTATTCTCCGCACCTCTCCGCCCCTCTTTGCCCTTGTCCGAACCCTCTTTGCCCTTGTCCGCTCCTCTTTGCCCTTCTCCTCACCTCTTTGCCCTTGTCCGCCCCTCTTTGCTCTTGTCCGCCCCTCTTTGCACTTGTCCGCCCCTCTTTGCCCTTGTCTGCTCCAGTTTGCCCTTGTCCTGTATTCTCCGAACTTGTCCGCCCCTCTTTGCCCTTGTCTGACCATCTTTGCACTTGTCCGCCCCACTTTGCCTTAGTCCGCCCCACTTTACCATTTTCCCGTATTCTACAAACTTGTCCTTCCCTCCTTTCCCTTGTCTCATATTATCCACACTTGTCCACCCGTCTTTCCCTTGTCTGCCCCTCTTTGCCCTTGTCCCGTATTCTCCGCCGTTGTCCACCCCTCTTTGCAGTTGTCCAGTTTTCTAATCCCTTGTCCGCCTCTCTTTACCCTTCTCCCGTATTCTCCACACTTGTCCGCCCGTCTTTGCTTTTCTCCCATATTCTCTGCACTTGTCTGTCCCTCTTTGACCTTGTCTGCCCGTCTTTGACCTTGTCCGCCCGTCTTTGTCTTGTCCGCCCCTCTTTACCCTTGTCCCGTATTCTCCACCCTTGTCCACCCCTCTTTGTACTTGTCCAGTACTCTACTCCCTTATCCGCCTCTCTTTACACTTCTCCTGTATTCTCTGCATCTGTCCACCCGTCTTTCCTTTTCTCCCGTATTCTCCGCACTTGTCCGCCCGCCTTTGCCCTTGTCTGCTTCTCTTTGCCCTTGTCCATCCCTCTTTGCCCTTGTCCGCCACTCTTTGCACTTTTCCCGTATTCTCCGCACTTGTCTGCCACTCTTTGTCCTTGTCCGCCCCTCTTTGCCTAGTCCCACCCTCTTTGCCCTTGTCCCATATTCTCCGCACTTGTCCGCCCCTCTTTGACCTTGTCCGTCCCTCTTTGTCCTTGTCCCGTATTCTCCGCTATTCTCTGCCCTTCTTTGTACTTGTCTGCCCCTCTTTGCCCTTGTCCGCCCTTCTTTGCACTTGCCTGCCCCTATTTGCCCTTGACCCATATTCTATGCCCTTGTCCACCCCTCTTTGCCCTTGTCCACACCTCTTTCCATTTTTGCACCCCTCTTTGCATTTGTCCACCCCTCATTGCCCTTGTCCGCACCTCTTTGCCCTTGTTCGGTATTCTCCGCCCTTCTCAGTCCCTCTTTGCCGTTGTCCGCTCCTCTTTGCCCTTGTCGGCCCCTCTTTACCCTTGTCCCGTGTTCTGTGCACTTGTCCGACCCTCTTTTCCCTTGTCCGCCCCTCTTTGCCCATTGTCCGCCTCTCTTTGCCCTTGTCTGACCCTCTTTGCACTTGTCCGACCCTCTTTGCCCTTGTCCCGTATTCTCCGCACTTGTCCGCCCCTCTTTCCATTTGTCCATCCCCCTTTGCTTTTGTCAGGCCCTCTTTGGCCTTGTCCTCCCCTCTTTGCACTTGTCCCGTGTTCTCCGCCCTTCTCGGCCCCTCTATTGCATTGTCCGCCCCTCTTTACCCTTGTCCGCCCCTCTTTCCCCTTCTCCGCTCCCTTTGCCCTTGTCCCGTATTCTCCGCACGTGTCCGTCCCACTTTAAACTTGTCCTGTATTCTCCGCACTTCTCTGCCCCTCTTTACCCTTGTCCGACCCTCTTTGCCCTTTTCCGCCCCTCTTTGCCCTTGTCCACCCCTCTTTGCCCTTGTCCACCCCTCTTTGCCCTTGTCCACCCCTCTTTGCCCTTGTCCACCCCTCTTTGCCCTTTTACACCCCTCTTTGCCCTTGTCCCATATTAACCGCACTTCTCAGTCCCACATTGCCCTTCTCCGCCTCTCTTTGCTCTTGTCCACCCCTCTTTGCACTTGTCCGCCCCTCTTTGCCATTTTCCCGTAATCTCCGCCCTTGTCCGACCCTCTTTCCCCTTGTCCGCCCCTCTTTGCACTTGTCCGCCCTTCTTTGCCCTTGTCCGCCCCCCCTTTAACTTGACGCCCCCTCTTTGCGCTTGTCCGCTCCTCTTTGCCCTAGTCTACCCCTCTTTGCCCTTGTCCGCCTTTCTTTGCCATTGTCCCGTATTCTCCGCACTTCTCCGTCCCTCTTTGCCCTTTTCCGCTCCTCTTTGCACTTTTCCCGTATTTTCCGCACATGTCCACCCCTCTTTGACCTTGTCCTGTATTCTCCGCACTTCTCCGCCGCTCTTTGCCCTTGTCCGCCGCTCTTTGCCCTTGTCCGCCCCTCTTTGCCCTTGTCCGCTCCTCTTTGCCCTTGTCCGCCCCCTTTTCAATTGTCCGCCTCTATTTGCCCTTGTCCGCCCCTCTTTGCTTTTCTCCTGTGTTCTCCTCAGTTCTCTGTCCCTCTTTGCACTTGTCCGCTCCTCTTTGCACGTGTCCCATATTCTCCGCAATTGTCCGGCCGTCTTTGCCCTTGTCTGCTCCAGTTTGCCCTTGTCCTGTATTCTCCGAAATTGTCCGCCCCTCTTTGCCCTTGTTCGACCATCTTTGTCCTTGTCCGCCCTTCTTTGACCTTGTCCGCCCCTCTTTGCCTTAGTCCTCCCCACTTTACAATTTTCCCGTATTCTACGAACTTGTACGTCCCTCCTTTCCCTTGTCCCGTATTCTCCGCAGTTGTCTGCCCCTCTTTGCCGTTGTCCGCCCCTCTTTTCCCTTGTCCGCCCCTCTTTGCCCTTGCCCCGTATTCTCCGCCCTTGTCACCTCTTTGCACTTACCCCGTATTCTCCGCACTTCTCCGCTCCTCTTTGCCCTTGTCCGAACCCTCTTTGCCCTTGTCCGCTCCTCTTTGCCCTTCTCCTCACCTCTTTGCCCTTGTCCGCCCCTCTTTGCTCTTGTCCGCCCCTCTTTGCACTTGTCCGCCCCTCTTTGCCCTTGTCTGCTCCAGTTTGCCCTTGTCCTGTATTCTCCGAACTTGTCCGCCCCTCTTTGCCCTTGTCCGACCATTTTTGCACTTGTCCGCACCTCTTTGCCTTAGTCCGCCCCACTTTACCATTTTCCCGTATTCTACGAACTTGTCCTTCCCTGCTTTCCCTTGTCTCGAATTATCCACACTTGTCCACCCCTCTTTGCCCTTGTCTGCCCCTCTTTGCCCTTGTCCCGTATTCTCCGACCTTGTCCACCCCTCTTTGCAGTTGTCCAGTTTTCTAATCCCTTGTCCGCCTCTCTTTACCCTTCTCCCATATTCTCCACACTTGTCCGCCCGTCTTTGCTTTTCTCCCATATTCTCCGCACTTGTCTGCCCCTCTTTGACCTTGTCCGCCCGTCTTTGAACTTGTCCGCCCGTCTTTGACCTTGTCACCCGTCTTTGTCTTGTCCGACCCTCTTTGCCCTTGTCCCGTATTCTCCGCACTTGTCCGCCCTTCTTTGCCCTTGTCCGACCCTCTTTTCCCTGGTCCGCCCCTCTTTGACCTTGTCCGCCCCTCGTTGCCCTTGTCCAGTATTCTACACAATTGTCCGCCTCTCTTTACCCTTCTCCCGTATTCTCCACACCTGTCCGTCCGTCTTTGCTTTTCTCCCGTTTTCTCCGCACTTGTCCGCCCGCCTTTGCCCTTGTCTGCACCTCTTTGCCCTTGTCCGCCCCTCTTTGCCCATGTCCAACCCTCATTGCGCTTGTCCCATATTCTCCGCAGTTGTCCGCCCCTCTTTTACATTGTCCGTCCCTCTTTGACCTTGTCCGTCTCTCTTTGCCCTTGTCCGACCCTCTTTGCCCTTGTCCCGTATTCTCCGCTGTTGTCCGCCCCTCTTTGATATTGTCCGCCTCTCTTTGCCCCTGTCCTACTCTCTTTGCACTTGTCCCGTATTCTCCGACCTTGTCCGTCCCTCTTTCCCCTTGTCCGTCCCTCTTTGATCTTGTCCGCCCCTCTTTGCCCTTGTCCGCCCCTCTTTGCCCTTGTCCGCCCCTCTTTGCCCTTGTCCGCCCCTCTTTGCCCTTGTCCGCCCCTCTTTGCCCTTGTCCGCCCCTCCTTGCCCTTGTCCTGTTTTCTCCGCACTTGTCCGACTCTCTTTGCCCTTGTCCGCCCCTCTTTGCACTTCTCCGCCCCTCTTTGAACTTGTCCCGTATTCTCAGCACTTCTTCGCCCCTACTTGCACTTTTCCGCCCGTCTTTGCCCTTGTTCTGTATTCTCCGCCCTTGTCTGCCCGTCTTTGCACTTGTCTCATATTCTCTGCCCTTGTCCGCCCCTCATTACATTTCTCCGCCCATCTTTGCCCTTGTCCCCCCCTCTTTGTTTTTGTCCACCCCTCTTTGCCCTTGCCCCGTATTCTCCGCCCTTGTCCGCCCCTCTTTGACCTTGTCCGTCCCTCTTTGCCCTTATCCGCCACTCTTTGCACTTTTCCGCCCCTCTTTGCCCCTGTCCGCCCCTATTTGCACTTCTCTGACCCTGTTTGCCATTGTCTGATCCTCTTTGCCCTTGTCCGCCCCTCTTTGCCCTTGTCCGCCCCTCTTTGCCCTTGTCCGCCCCTCTTTGCCCTTGTCCGCCCCTCTTTGCCCTTGTCCGCCCCTCTTTGCCCTTGTCCGCCCCTCTTTGCCCTTGTCCGCCCCTCCTTGCCCTTGTCCTGTTTTCTCCGCACTTGTCCTTCTCTCTTTGCACTTGTCCGTCCCTCTTTGAACTTCTCCGCCCCTCTTTGAACTTGTCCCGTATTCTCAGCACTTCTTCGCCCCTACTTGCACTTTTCCGCCCGTCTTTGCCCTTGTTCTGAATTCTCCGCCCTTGTCTGCCCGTCTTTGCACTTGTCTCGTATTCTCTGCCCTTGTCCGCCCCTCATTACATTTCTCCGCCCATCTTTGCCCTTGTCCCCCCCTCTTTGTTTTTGTCCACCCCTCTTTGCCCTTGCCCCGTACTCTCCGCCCTTGTCCGAACCTATTTGCACTTGCCCCGTATTCTCCGCACTTGTCCGCTACTCTTTTCCCTTGTCCGCCACTCTTTCCCCTTGTCGGCGCCTCTTTGCCCTTGCCCCGTATTCTCCGCACTTGTTTGCCCCTCTTTGCACTTGTCCGCCCCTCCTTGCTTTTTTACACCCCTCTTAGCCCTTTTCCGCCCCTCTTCGTCCTTGTCAGCCCGTCTTTGACCTTGTCCGCCCATCTTTCCCCTTGTCCACCCCTCTTTGCCCTTGTCCGCGCCGCTTTGCCCTTGTCTGCCCAACTTTACACTTGTCCAGTATTCTCCACACTTGTCCGTACCTCCTTGCCCTTTTCCCGTATTCTCCGCACTTGTCCGCCCCTCTTTGCCCTTCTCCGCCCCTCTTTGCCCTTCTCCGCCCCTCTTTGCCCTTCTCCGCTCCTGTTTACACTTGTCCGCCCCTCTTTGCCCTTATCCGCCCCTCTTTGCCCTTATCCGCCCCTCTTTGCCCTTATCCGCCCCTCTTTGCCCTTATCCGCCCCTCTTTGCCCTTATCCGCCCCTCTTTGCCCTTGTCCGCACCTCTTTGCCCTTGTCTTCCCCTCTTTGCCCTTGTCCCGTACTCTCCGCAATTCTCCGCCCCTCTTTGCCCTTGTCCGCCCCTCTTTGCCCTTGTCCGCCCCTCTTTGCCCTTGTCCGCCCCTCTTTGCCCTTGTCCGCCCCTCTTTGCCCTTGTCCGCCCCTCTTTGCTCTTGTCCGCCCCTCTTTGCTCTAGTCCGCCCCTCTTTGCCCTAGTCCGCCCCTCTTTGCCCTTATCCGCTCCTCTTTGCCCTTGTCCGTCCCTCTTTACCCTTGTCTGCCCCTCTTTGCCCTTGTCCCGTGTTCTCCGCCCTTGTCCGCCCCTCGTTACGCTTCTCCGTCCCACTTTGACCTTGTCCGCCCTTGTTTGCCTTTGTCCGCCCCTCTTTGCCCTTGTCCGCCCCTCTTCGCACTTGTGCACACCTCTTTGCCCTAGTCTGCCCCTCTTAGCCCTTGTCCGCTCCTCTTTGCCCTTGTCTGTGCCTCTTTGCACTTTTCCGGTATTCTCCACTCTTGTCCGCCCCTCTTTGCCATTGTCCACTCCGCTTTGCACTTGTCCTGTATTCTCCGAACTTGTCCGCCCCCCTTTGCACTTGTTCACCCCTCTGTGCCCTTGTCCGCCCCTCTTTGCCCTTGTCCGCCCCTCTTTGCCCTTGTCCGCCCCTCTTTGCCCTTGTCCCGTGTTCTCCGCCCTTGTCCTCCCCTTGTTACTCTTCTCCGTCCCTCTTTGGCCTTGTCCGCCCTTGTTTGCCCTTGTCCGCCCCTCTTTGCCCTTGTCCGCCCCTCTTCGCACTTGTGCGCACCTCTTTGCACTTCTCCGCCTCTCTTTGCCCTTCTCCACACCTCTTTGCCCTTGTCCACCCCTCTTTGCACTTGTCCGCCCCTCTTTGCCATTGTCCACCCCTCTTTGCCATTGTCCGCCCCTCTTTGCACTTGTCCGCAACTCTTTGCTCTTGTCCGCCCCTCTTTGCCCTTGTCTTCCCCTCTTTTCCCTTGTCCCATATTCTCCGCCCTTGTCCGTCCCTCTTTGCACTTGTCCCATATTCTCCGCACTTGTACACCCCTCTTTGCCCTTTTCCGCCCTTTTTGCCCTTGTCCGCCCCTCTTTTCACTTGTCCGCCCCTCTTTGCCCTTGTCCCGTGTTCTCCGCACTTCTCCGCCCCACTTGCACTTCTCCGCAATTCTTTGCCCTTGTCCACCCCTCTTTGCCCTTGTCCCGTATTCTCTGCACTTCTCCGCCCCTCTTTGCCCTTGTCCGCCCCTCTTTGCCCTTGTCCGCCCCTCTTTGCCCTTGTCCGCCCCTCTTTGCCCTTGTCCGCCCCTCTTTGCAGTTGTCTGCTATTCTCCGCACTTGTCTGCCTCTCTTTTCCCTTTTCCGCCCATATTTGCCCTTGTCCGCCCCTCTTTGCCATTGTCCGCCCATCTTTGCCTTTCTCCGCCCTTCTTTGCCCTTGTCCGCCCCCCCTTTAACTTGACGCCCCCTCTTTGCGCTTGTCCGCTCCTCTTTGCCCTAGTCTACCCCTCTTTGCCCTTGTCCGCCTTTCTTTGCCATTGTCCCGTATTCTCCGCACTTCTCCGTCCCTCTTTGCCCTTTTCCGCTCCTCTTTGCACTTTTCCCGTATTTTCCGCACATGTCCACCCCTCTTTGACCTTGTCCTGTATTCTCCGCACTTCTCCGCTGCTCTTTGCCCTTGTCCGCCGCTCTTTGCCCTTGTCCGCCCCTCTTTGCCCTTGTCCGCTCCTCTTTGCCCTTGTCCGCCCCCTTTTCAATTGTCCGCCTCTATTTGCCCTTGTCCGCCCCTCTTTGCTTTTCTCCTGTGTTCTCCTCAGTTCTCTGTCCCTCTTTGCACTTGTCCGCTCCTCTTTGCACGTGTCCCATTTTCTCCGCAATTGTCCGGCCGTCTTTGCTCTTATCCACCCCTCTTTGCACTTGTCCGCCCCTCTTTGCCCTTGTCTGCTCCAGTTTGCCCTTGTCCTGTATTCTCCGAACTTGTCCGCCCCTCTTTGCCCTTGTTCGACCATCTTTGTCCTTGTCCGCCCTTCTTTGACCTTGTCCGCCCCTCTTTGCACTTGTCCGCCCCTCTTTGCCTTAATCCGCCCCACTTTACAATTTTCCCGTATTCTACGAACTTGTACGTCCCTCCTTTCCCTTGTCCCGTATTCTCTGCAGTTGTCTGCCCCTCTTTGCCGTTGTCCGCCCCTCTTTTCCCTTGTCCACCCCTCTTTGCCCTTGCCCCGTATTCTCCGCCCTTGTCACCTCTTTGCACTTACCCCGTATTCTCCGCACTTCTCCGCTCCTCTTTGCCCTTGTCCGAACCCTCTTTGCCCTTGTCCGAACCCTCTTTGCCCTTGTCCGCGCCTCTTTGCCCTTGTCCGCCCCTCTTTGCCCTTGTCCGCCCCTCTTTGCCCTTGTCCACCCCTCTTTGCTCTTGTCCGCCCCTCTTTGCCCTTGTCTGCTCCAGTTTGCCCTTGTCCTGTATTCTCCGAACTTGTCCGCCCCTCTTTGCCCTTGTCCGACCATTTTTGCATTTGTCCGCCCCTCTTTGCCTTAGTCCGCCCCACTTTACCATTTTCCCGTATTCTACGAACTTGTCCTTCCCTCCTTTCCCTTGTCTCGAATTATCCACACTTGTCCACCCCTCTTTGCCCTTGTCTGCCCCTCTTTGCCCTTGTCCCGTATTCTCCGCCCTTGTCCACCCCTCTTTGCAGTTGTCCAGTTTTCTAATCCCTTGTCCGCCTCTCTTTATCCTTCTCCCGTATTCTCCACACTTGTCCGCCCGTCTTTGCTTTTCTCCCATATTCTCCGCACTTGTCTGCCCCTCTTTGACCTTGTCCGCCCGTCTTTGACCTTGTCCGCCCGTCTTTGTCTTGTCCGACCCTCTTTGCCCTTGTCCCGTATTCTCCGCACTTGTCCGCCCCTCTTTGACCTTGTCCGCCCCTCTTTGCCCTTGTCTCGTATTCTCCGCACTTCTCCGCCCTTCTTTGTTCTTGTACGCCACTCTTTGCACTTGTCCGCCCCACTTTGCACTTGTTCGGTATTCTCCGCACTTCTCTGTCCCTCTTTGCCCTTGTCTGCACCTCTTTGCCCTTGTCCGCCCCTCTTTGCCCATGTCCAATCCTCATTGCGCTTGTCCCATATTCTCCGCAGTTGTCCGCCCCTCTTTTACATTGTCCGTCCCTCTTTGACCTTGTCCGCCCCTCTTTGCACTTTTCCCGTATTCTCCGCCCTTATCCGCCCCTCTTTGAACTTCTCCGTCTCTCTTTGCCCTTGTCCGACCCTCTTTGCCCTTGTCCCGTATTCTCCGCAGTTGTCCGCCCCTCTTTGATATTGTCCGCCCCTCTTTGACCTTGTCCGTCCCTCTTTGCCCTTATCCGCCACTCTTTCCACTTTTCCGCCCCTCTTTGCCCCTGTCCGCCCCTATTTGCACTTCTCTGACCCTGTTTGCCATTGTCTGATCCTCTTTGCCCTTGTCCGCCCCTCTTTGCCCTTGTCCGCCCCTCTTTGCCCTTGTCCGCCCCTCTTTGCCCTTGTCCGCCCCTCTTTGCCCTTGTCCGCCCCTCTTTGCCCTTGTCCGCCCCTCTTTGCCCTTGTCCGCCTGTCTTTGCCCTTGTCCGCCCCTCCTTGCCCTTGTCCTGTTTTCTCCGCACTTGTCCGACTCTCTTTGCACTTGTCCGCCCCTCTTTGCACTTCTCCGCCCCTCTTTGAACTTGTCCCGTATTCTCAGCACTTCTTCGCCCCTACTTGCACTTTTCCGCCCGTCTTTGCCCTTGTTCTGTATTCTCCGCCCTTGTCTGCCTGTCTTTTCACTTGTCTCGTATTCTCTGCCCTTGTCCGCCCCTCATTACATTTCTCCGCCCATCTTTGCCCTTGTCCCCCCCTCTTTGTATTTTCCACCCCTCTTTGCCCTTGCCCCGTATTCTCCGCCCTTGTCCGAACCTATTTGCACTTGCCCCGTATTCTCCGCACTTGTCCGCAACTCTTTTCCCTTGTCCGCCACTCTTTCCCCTTGTCGGCGCCTCTTTGCTCTTGCCCCGTATTCTCCGCACTTGTTTGCCCCTCTTTGCACTTGTCCGCCCCTCCTTGCCTTTTTACACCCCTCTTAGCCCTTTTCCGCCCCTCTTCGTCCTTGTCAGCCCGTCTTTGACCTTGTCCGCCCATCTTTCCCCTTGTCCACCCCTCTTTGCCCTTGTCCGCGCCGCTTTGCCCTTGTCTGCCCAACTTTACACTTGTCCAGTATTCTCCACACTTGTCCGTACCTCCTTGCCCTTTTCCCGTATACTCCGCACTTGTCCGCCCCTCTTTGCACTTCTCCGCCCCTCTTTGCCCTTCTCCGCTCCTGTTTACACTTGTCCGCCCCTCTTTGCCCTTATCCGCCTCTCTTTGCCCTTGTATGCCCCTCTTTGCCCTTGTCCGACCCTCTTTGCTCTTGTCTACCCTTCTTTGCTCTTGTCCGCAACTCTTTCTCCTTGTCCTGTATTCTCCGCACTTCTCCGCACCTCGGTGCCCTTGTCCGCCCCTCTTTGCCCTTGCTCCGTATTCTCCGCCCCTCTTTGCCCTTCTCCGCCACTCTTTGCCTTTGTCCACACCTCTTTGTGCTTGTCCCGTCTTCTCCGCACTTCTCCGCTCCTCTTTGCACTTGTCCAGTATTCTCCGTACTTCTCCAACCCTCTTTGCCCTTGTCCGCCCCTCTTTGCCCTTGTCCCGTATTCTCCGCAATTGTCCGCCCCTCTGTGCCCTTGTCCGCACCTCTTTGCTCTTGTCCGCCCCTCTTTGCCCTTGTCCATCCCTCTTTGCCCTTTTCCGCCCTTCTTTCCCCTTGTCCGTCCTTCTTTGCCCTTGTCCGCCCCTCTTTTCCCTTGTCTGCACCTTTTTGCACCAGTCCGCCCCTCTTCGCCCTTGTCCGCCCCTATTTGCCCTTGCTCCGTATTCTCCGCCCCTCTTTGCCCTTCTCCACCACTCTTTGCCCTTGTCCACACCTCTTTGTGCTTGTCCCGTGTTCTCCGCACTTCTGCGCTCCTCTTTTCACTTGTCCATTATTCTCCGTACTTCTCCAACCCTCTTTGCTCTTGTCCGCCCCTCTTTGCCCTTGTCCCGTATTCTCTGCAATTTTCCGCCCCTCTGTGCCCTTGTCCGCACCTCTTTGCTCTTGTCCGCCCCTCTTTGCCCTTGTCCATCCCTCTTTGCCCTTGTCCGTCCCTCTTTGCTCTTGTCCGCCCCTCTTTGCCCTTGTCCGCCCCTCTTTGCCCTTGTCCGCCCCTCTTTGCCCTTGTCTGCCCCTTTTTGCACCAGTCCGCCCCTCTTTGCACTTTGTCCGCCCCTCTTTGCCCTTGTCCGCCCCTCTTTGCCCTTGTCCCGTATTCTCTGCACTTCTCCGCCCCTCTTTTCCCCTGTCCGCCCCTCTTTGCCCTTCTCTGCCCCTTTTTGCACTAGTCCGCTCCTCTTTGCTCTTTGTCTGCACCTCTTTGCTCTTCTCCGCCCCTCTTTGCCCTTCTCCGCAACTCTTTGCCCTTCTCCGCAACTCTTTGCCCTTGTCCGCCCCTCTTTGCCCTTGTCCGCCCCTCTTTGCCCTTGTCCGCCCCTCTTTGCACTTGTCCGCCCCTCTTTGCCCTTGTAAGCCACTCTTTTCCACTGTCGGCCCCTCTTTGCGCTTCTCCGACCGTCTCTGACCTTGTCCCGTATTCTCCGCACTTGTCCGCCCCTCTTTGCCCTTGTCCGTCACTCTATTTCCTTGTCTTCCCCTCTTTGCCCTTGTCCGCCCCTCTTTGACCTTGTCCGCCCCTCTTTGACCTTGTCTGCCCCTCCTTGCCATTGTCCGCTCCTCGTTTCCCTTGTCCGAACCTCTTTGCCCTTGCCCGCCCCTCTTTGCCCTTGTCTCATATTTTCCGCCATTCTCCGCCAGTATTTGCCATTATCTGCCGGTTTTTTCCCCTTGTCCGCCACTCTTTGCAATTGTCCGCCCCTCTTTGCCCTTGTCCACACCTCTTTGATCTTGTCTGCCCCTCTTTGCCCTTGTCCAACCTCTTTGCACTTCTCCCCCCCTCTACGACCTTGTCCGACACTTTTTGCCCTTCTCCGCCTCTATTTACACTTGTCCCACCCTCTTTGCCCTTGTGCCGTATTTTCCGCAATTCTCCACCCCTTCTTTGCCCTTGTCCGACCCTCTTTGCTCTTGTCCACCCGTCTTTGCTCTTCTCCGCACCTCTTTCTCCTTGTCCTGTATTCTCCGCACTTCTCCGCTCCCCTTTGCCCTTGTCCGCCCCTCTTTGCCCTTGTCAAGTATTGTCCACAATTGTCCGCCCCTCTGTGCCCTTGTCCATCCCTCTTTGCCCTTGACCGCCCCTCTTTCCCCTTGTCCGTCCCTCTTTGCCATTGTCCGACCCTCTTTGCCCCTTTCCTGTATTCTCCGCACTTCTCCGCCCCTCTTTGCCCTTGTCCGCCCCTCTTTGCCCTTGTCCGCCCCTCTTTGCCCTTGTCCGCCCCTCTTTCCCTTGTCCGCCCCTCTTTCCACTTGTCCGCCCCTCTTTGCCCTGGTCCGACCCTCTTTGCCCTTGTCTGCCCCTCTTTGCACTTGTCCGCCCGTCTTTTCCCGTGTCCGCCCCTTTTTTCTCTAGTCCGCCCCTCTTTACTCTTGTCCGCCCCTCTTTGCCCTTGTCAGCTCCTCTTTGAACTTGTCCCATATTCTCCACAATTCTCCGCCCCCTTTCTCTTGTCCTGTATTCTCTGCACTTGTCCGCCCAACTTTAACCTTGTCCTCCACCCTTTGCCCTTCTCCGCCCCTCTTTGCCCTTCTCCGCCCCTCTTTGCCCTTGTCCGCCCCTCTTTGCCCTTGCCCGTATTCTCTGCACTTCTCCGACACTTTTTTCCTGTCCGCCCCTCTTTGCACTTTAGTGCCCCTCTTTGCACTTGTTCGCCCCTCTCTCCACTTCTCCTCCCCTGTTTGCCCTTGTCCACCCCTCTTTGCCCTTCTCCCTTATTCTACTCACTTCTCCGCCCCTCTTTGCACTTGTGGGCCCTTCTTTACACTTGTCCCGTGTTCTCCCCCCTTGTCCGCCCCTCTTAGCCCTTGTCCGCCCCTCTTTGCCCTTCTCCACCCCTCTTTGCCCTTGTCCGCCCCTATTTGCCCTTGTCCGCCACTCTTTGCCCTTGTCCACCCTCTTTGCCCTTGTCCGCCCCTCTTTGCACTTGTCCCGTATTCTCCGCAATTCTCACCCCTCTTTGCCCATGTCCGCCCCTCTTTGCACTTGTCCGCCCCTCATTGCACTTGTCCGCCCCTCCTTGCACTTGTCCGCTCCTCTTTATATTTCTCCGCCCCTTTTTGCCCTTGTCCGACCCTCTTTGCACTTGTCCGCCCCTCTCTGCCCTTGTCCGACCCTGTTTGCTCTTGTCCACCCGTCTTTGCACTTGTCCGCACCGCGTTGTCCTTGTCCCGTATTTTCCGCACTTCTCCGACCCTCTTTGCCCTTGTCCGCCCCTCTTTGCCCTTCTCCCGTATTCTCCGCACTTGTCCGCAACTCTTTGCCATTGTCCGCCCCTCTTTTCCCTTGTCCACCACTCTTTGCCCTTGTCCCGTGTTCGTCGCACTTCTCCGCCCCTTCTTTGCCACTCTCCGTCCTTCTTTGCCCTTGTCCTCTCCTCTTTGGCCTTGTCTGCCCCTCTTTGCACTTGTCCGCCCCTCTTTGCCCTTTTCCGCCCCTTTTCGCCCTTGTCCAACCCTCTTTGCCCTTGTCTGCCCCTCTTTGCACTTGTCCCGTGTTCTCCACACTTGTCCACCCTTCTTTTCCCTTCTCCCGTATTCTCCGCCCTTCTCTGCCCCTTTTTGCCCTTGTCCCATATTCTCCAATCTTCTCCGACCCTCTTTGCCCTTGTCCCGTATTCTCCGCAATTATCCGCCCCTCTTTGACCTTGTCACGTATTCTCCACACTTCTCCGCCCCTCTTTGCCCTTTTCTGCCCCTCTTTGCCCTTGTCCCGTATTCTCCGCACTTCTCCGCGCCTCTTAACACTTGTCCGCCCTTCTTTGCCCTCGTCCGCCAATCTTTGCCCTTGTCCGCCCCTCCTTACCCTTCTCCAACCCTCTTTGATCTTGTCCGCCCCTCTTTGCCCCTGTCCAGTATTTTCCGCACTCCTCCGCCCCTCTTTGCCCTTTTCCGCCCCTCTTTGCACTTGTCCGCTCCTCTTTGCCCTTGTCCAACACTCTCTGCCCTTGTCCGACCCTCTTTACTCTTGTCCACCCGTCTTTGCTCTTCTCCGCACCTCTTTGTCCTTGTCCCGTATTCTCCGCAATTCTCCGCCCCTCTTTGCCCTTCACCGCACCTCTTTGCCCTTGTCCGCCCTTCTTTGAACTTGTCCGACCCGCTTTCCCTTGTCCGCCGCTCTTTGCCCTTGTCCACCCCTCTTTGCCATTGTCCACCTTTCTTTACCCTTGTCCTGTAATCTCCGCACTTCTCTGCCCCTCCTTGCCCTTCTCCCATATTCTCCGCAGTTCTCAGCCACTCTTTGACCTTGTCCCATATTCTCCTCACTTCTCCGCCCCTCTTTGCTCTTTTCCAAACCGTTTTGCCCTTGTCCACCCCTCTTGGCACTTATCCGGCCTTCTTTGCCCTTGTCCGCCCCTCTTAGCACTTGTTCGCACCTCTTTCCCTTTGTCCGCCCCTCTTTGCCCTTGTTCGCCCCTCTTTGCACTTGTCCGCACCTCTTTACCTTAGTCCGCCCCTCTTTGCCCTTGTCCCGTATTCTCCGCACTTCTCCGCACCTCTTTTTCCTTGTCTTACCCTCTTTGCCCTTGTCCGACCCTTTTGACCTTGTCCAAACCTCTTTGCCCTTGTCGGCCCCTCTTGGCCCTTGTCCGCCCCTCTTGGCCCTTGTCCACCCCTCTTTGCCCTTGTCCGCCCCTCTTTGCCCTTATCCCGTATTCTCCGCACTTCTCCGTCCCTCTTTGCCCTTGTTCCATATTCTCCGAAGTTTCCACCCCTCTTTGCCCTTGTCCGCGGCTCTTTGACCTTGTCCACCCCTCTTTGCATTGTCCGCCCCTCTTTGCCGTTGTCCCATGTTCTTTGCACATCTCCGACACTCTTTGCCCTTCTCCTGTATTCTCCACCCTAGTCCGTCCCTCTTTGAACTTGTCCGCCCCTCTTTGCCCTTGTACGACCCTCTTTGAACTTGTCCGCCTGTCTTTGCCCTTTTCCGCCTCTGTTTGCCCTTGTCCCATATTCTCCGCAATTCTCCACCACTCTTTGCCCTTGTCCGCCCTTATTTGCCATTCTCCGCCACTATTTCCCCTTGTCCTCCTCTCTTTGCACTTGTCCCGTATTCTCCGCCCTTGTCCGCCCCTCCTTGCCCTTGTCTGCCCTTCTTTGCCCTTCTCTGCCCCTCTTTGACCTGGTCCACCCATCTTTGCACTTGTCCGCCCCTCTTTGCAATTCTCCGCCCCTCTTTGCCCTTATCCACCCCTCTTTGCCATTGTCCACCCCACTTTGCCCTTGTCCAACCCTTTTTCCGCTTGTCCTCTATTCTCCGCAATTCTCTTCCCCTCTTTGCCCCTGTCCCGTATTCTCCACAGTTCTAAACGACTCTTTGACATTGTCCCGTACTCTCCGCACTTGTCCGCCCCTCTTTGCCCTTATCTGCCCTTCTTTGCACTTGTCCGCCCCTCTTTGCACTTGTCCGCCCCTCTTTGCCCTTGTCCGCCCCTCTTTGCCCTTGTCCGACCCTCTTTGCACTTATCCCATATTCTCCGCCCTTTTCCGCCCCTCTATGCCCTTGTCCGCCCCTCTTTGCCCTTATCCGACCCTCTTTACATTTTTCCCCCGCTCTCTGTGCACTTGTGCCTTCTTTTCCGCACTTCTCCGCCCCTCTTTGCCCTTGTCCGCCCTTCTTTGCCCTTGTCCGCCCCTCTTTGACCCTGTCCCGTGTTCTCCGCCCTTCTCCGCCCCTCTTTGCTCTTGTCCGCACACCTTTGCCCTTGTCCGACACTCTTTGCACTTGTCCGCCCATATTTGCCCTTGTCCGCCCCTCTTTGCCCTGGTCTGCCTCTCTTTGCCCTTGTCCGACCCTCTTGGCCCTTGTCCGCCCGTCTTTGCCATTTCCGCCCCTCTTTGCCCTTTTCTGCCCCTCTTTGCCCTTGTCCACCCGTCTTTGCCCTTGTCCGCCCCTCTTTGCCCTTGTCCACCCCTCTTTGCACTTTTCCGCTCCTTTTTCCCCTTGTCCGCACCTTTTTCCCCTTGTCCACCCCTTTTTCCCCTTGTCCATCAGTCTTTGCCCTTTTCTGCGCCTCTTTATCATTGTCCGCCCCTCTTTGCCCTTGTCCGCCCCTCTTTGCCCTTGTCCGCCCCTCTTTGCCCTTGTCCGCCCCTCTTTGCCTTTGTGCACCCCTCTTTGACCTTGTCCCGTACTCTCCGCACTGCTCCGCCCCTGTTTGCACTTGTCTGACCCCCTTTGCCCTTGTCCGCCCCTCTTTGCCCTTGTCCGACCGTCTTTGCCCTTGTCCGCCCCTCTTTGCCCTAGTCCGCCCGTCTTTGCCGTTGGCCGCCCGTCTTTGCCCTTTTCTGCTCCTGTTTGCCCTTGTCCGTCTCTCTTTGCCCTTGTCCTGTATTCTCCGCACTTCTCTGACACTTTTTGCCCTTGTCCGCCTCTCTTTGCTCTTCTCCGCCCCTCTTTGCACTTGTCCACACATCTTTGCCCTTTTCCGGTATTCTCCGCACTTCTCCGCCCCTTCTTTGCCCTTCTCCACCCCTCTTTGCACTTGTCCGCCCCTCTTTGCACTTGTCCGACCCTCTTTGCCCTTGTCCGACCCTCTTTGCCCTTGTCAGACCCTCTTTGCCCTTGTCAGACCCTCTTTGCCCTTGTCCGACCCTCTTTGCCCTTGTCAGACCCTCTTTGCCCTTATCTGCCCCTCCTTGTCCTTTTCCCATATTCTATGCTTTTCTCCGCCCCTCTTTGCACTTGTTCGCCCCTATTTGCCCTTGTCCGCCCCTGTTTGCACTTTTCCGCACTCCTTTGCACTTGTCCCGTATTCTCCGCACTTGTCTGCCCCTCTTTTCCCTTGTCCACCCTTCTTTGCCCTTGTCCGCCCCTCTTTGCCCTGGTCTTACGCTCTTTGCACTTGTCCGCCCCTCTTTGCCCTGGTCTGACACTCTTTGCACTTGTCCTCACCTCTTTCCCCTTGTCCGCCCCTCTTTGCCCTTGTCCCGTATTCTCCGCACTTCTTTGCCCCTCTTTGCCCTTGTCCCGTATTCTCCGCACTTCTTTGCCCCTCTTTGCCCTTGTCCCGTATTCTCCGCACTTCTCCGCCCCTCTTTGCACTTTTCCGTCTCTCTTTGCCCTTGTCCGACCCTCTTTTTACTTGTCCGCCCCTCTTTGCCTTTGTCCAACCCTCTTTGCCCTTGTCCGACACTCTTTGCCCTTGTCTGACCCTCTTTGCCCTTGTCCGCCCCTCTTTGCCCTTGTCCCCCCCCCATGCCATTGTCCGCCCCTCTTTGTCATTTTCCGACCATCTTTGATCTTGTCCCGTATTCTCCGCCCTTGTCTGACACTCTTTACCCTTCTCCGCCCCTCTTAGCACTTCTCTGCCCCTATTTGCCCATGTCCGAACCTCTTTGCCCTTGTCCGCCCCTCTTTGTACTTGTCCCGTTTTTTCCGCGCTTCTCCGCCCCTCTATGCTTTTTCTGCCCCTCTTTGCCCTTCTCCGCCCGTCTTTGCCCTTGTCCCGTATTCTCCTCAATTCTCTGCCCCTCTTTTCGCTTGTCCGCCCCTCTTTGCACTTGTCCCGTATTCTCCGTACTTCTCCGTCACTCTTTGCAATTGTCCGCCCGTCATTTCCCTTGTCCGACCCTCTTTGCCTTGGTCCCCCCCTTTTTGCCCTTGTCCGCCCCTCTTTGCTCTTCTCCACCCCTCTTTGCACTTGTCCACACCTCTTTACCCTGGTCCGCCCCTCTTTGCACTTGTCCGCCCCTCTTTGCTTTTGTCCGCTCCTCTTTACACTTCTCTGCCCGTTTTTGCCCTTGTCCGCCCCTCTTTGCCCTGGTCCACACCCCCTTACACTTGTCAGCCCCTCTTTGCCCTTGTCCGCCTTTCTTAGCCCTTTTCCACCCCCTTTGCCCTTGTCTACCCCTCTTTGCACTTGTGTGCCCCTCTTTGCACTTTTGCGCCCCTCTTTGCTCTTGTGCGCCCCTCTTTCCCCTTATCCGCCCCTCTTTGCCCTTGTCCGCCCCTCTTTGCCCTTGTCCATTATTCTACC